>NW_027526422.1:138817540-139428791 GCF_048455015.1 Haemaphysalis longicornis | reverse complement strand
GTCCACGCATGTTGCCCGGGCGGATTCGGCGTGTCCAATTGCGACTAATGATCGGGGAACGTACTCTCAGCCACGACGTAACAGTAAGGATTCTAATGCATAGGTCTTTACGTGAGCGGCGCCGGGACTAGACAAAAACGACGTAACAGCCGGGCAAACGCAACAGTGAGGGACGTAAGAGCGGCGTTCCTATACTGTAGTTAGCGCCACTGCGTCCTTAACGGCGCGTTTGCACCCTCTCTAATACCAGAGTGAATGCAGAGTTTTTGTTAGTCCTTTGCACTGTATTCGTGGTCATTATTTGCGTTTCTAAACACTGTTGATATTGCGTTAGGTTAACTTAAGCTAAAGTGTGTCCCACGCCCTATAACTACTATTGTAACAGAAGCGGCAAAGGCATGTCATTTTAGACAGATGCTTATTCTGTTCCTGGCCCTCCTATCACGCCATTTTGATATATTTGAATGAATGAGAGGTTACGAAGGGCTTTTATGGCGTTTTTATGGTGTCCATAAATGCCTGTTCTGGCGTTTGTGCCTACCTATAAACCCATACAAATGCCTATTTTCAGTGCCTATTTTCAATGTCGGTGCTACATGAACACAATGTCGCCTCACGTTTCGCTCACAGGTGCAGTTTTAGATCGTTATTCATGTTACGGGGCAGCATTGACAGTTCAGAACTCTATGGGGTTGAACCTAGTCCTCTAATTCAATCAATTCCCGAAAAACAACCGCTAGCACCGTAGAATGGAGGGCTCAGTCTCAGTGACAACTTACAAGAGGCAGAATGGTGAATAAAAAATTCTTGCAATGGTGGGGGTGTGCCAGTTTTTCACTATTTTCTCGGTTATTCTTAGACTACGCCCCGCGTGTTCGCCAAACATTTTAAATGCAGAGCATTTCAGTAACTCACGATGTCACCCACGTTGACGTCCGTCGTAGTCCGCACCGTCGTTGTCCGCACCCCTCCCCCTACACTATATAAAAAAAAATACTATCCGGCGCCTGGTTTCGATCCCTCGACCCTGCGGGCGGAACGCAATGTCCACAATGCTCTACCCACTGCGCCACAAAGCCGACACAGAATGGAAGGCTACGAACGCGCCTTATATCCTTGACTCATTAAAACTACGTCAACAAGCTGCTGATACAACGCATTCACTACCACCAACTCCCCAAACACTAAACGTTAACGCAATCCACCCACCCCCCTTGCGACGCATTTACTCGAGTCCCCCTCGCGGCGAGATGGGACCGCCAAAAACAACACGTTGTGGACTGCGCAGTAAGGTGCCAGCTCGTGCGAGAACCACTCGCGCTGTTCGGTCCAGGCCGGGGGCGCGCGAGCACTGCGAAGGCGGGAAATTTGAACTGCTTTGGACACACCTCCGTTCAATTTATCAAAAGAGAAGTGAGACAGGGAGGCGAAGAGCGTGATGGGTAGTAGCAATAAGCGGATAACGGTGCCACAGGCCGTTATGGCGAATCACTGCTCTGCATTTACGACAGCTTTCACGTTGAGTGGAACGGCTTTAATTTTTTTTCAAGGCACACTCTTACGACATTCTTGAGGGACACTTCGCTTTTTATTTAAACATGTGCAGTCGAATGAGCATTTCTAAAAGCATACTCAAATGCAACTCTATTTTCAACGCAATGGTTCAGCATTGAACCCGCAATTGTTAGCCGATCACTGCCCTACTGAAGTGCCAATGGCGCAGCATCAGTGCGCAGCCGCATTTTCTTACGCCTTAAAAGTGACACCACCGATTGGCTGTCAAAGGAGCTTATCTCTAAAATCTGTTTGGAAGCTAAACACCTTTTGAAAAAGACTCTTCAAGTGCGTGGAAGTATATTTGGCAGTGTTTAGACGTCCTCATTGTTATTATCGGATAACATTTTGTATTAGAAATTAGCTAGTGTTCTACATCAGAGTCCTCATAATAGGACGCACTAATTTCTTGATAAATCGAAGTCTTTCTTGCGTTTATTATTTGCACCTGTTCCTGCTGCGTCGTAATTTCATTGCCTCAGGCAATCATCAACTATACTCGAGTACAACGTAAGAACAGCAGTGGAAGTTGCCGCTCGGCCACAGTGTTCCTCACCGTACAAACGCCGCCGTATGAATCGAAAACCGTCATGATGTTGTGAAGTCGACAAATAATAGCATGGTGCTGAAAAACACCTTACTCACATGTGAAAGGGAAAATCTGCGCCACCTCCAGGGCAGACTTCTTCGTGGCGTTTGCTCCATTAGTGGGTTAAAGACTTCGGCAGTGCATAAACTGGCGACAAAAACTTAAGACGGAAAAGCTGTAATAGTAAACGCGTTACGCGTGCGTGCTGGCGCACCTCGGATAAATATTAAATGTGGTGAGCAACCGATTTTTGTAATTGTGATGAAAAAGAGAGCTGGGAAGTAAAGACGTTTGCTGAAATAGTTACCCTTCGCCACTCATACTCCCGGAAATTAGACTTATATGCAATGCAGCATTCTTGGCCGACGTTTTTTGTGTGGGTGTGTGTGTGAGCCATACGCCGAAGTGTTTGCAATATAAACTGGGCACTGCTCTTTGAAACTGAGCAGACCCGTTTAGTCATAACAATATTTCGTCCAGAACTAGATTTCCATTACAATACTACCAACAGGCATATAAAGTAGTTCCTATAAATTTTCTATCAAACTAGCTGAGAACAAGATCATCAATGGAACTGTGCTCAAACATCGGCCATCGAAAGGTAACATCTAAATCGTGATACTAAACACGCAGCAAGGTTTCATGTTGAATACAAACAGCGTGGTGGAAGTTCTGAGAAATATTCACAATTTCTGCAAAAAGTGATCGTGAGAGAATTTCTATGGTCATGAAATGGTAAACATGAACAAACAGTTCCAATCTGATATCGAAACTAGAGGGCGAGTAACCCAATGTACTGAAGTTGTGTTCGGTTACCGGTGCATATTACACGCCGTTTCAGCCACCGCCCCGTCTCCCCCCCCCCCCCCCCCCATGTTGACCATGACTGCGACAACTGAGAAAGGCTTATGCTATGAGCCCTGCTACCCGTAGTCATTGGCTGAGTTCAACGTACCTACAGAAACGTGTTTATTATAACACGACTTCGCTAGGGAAAAAACTCAGCTGAACCTACAAACTACACGCAAGAGCTTGAAAAAAAGCGAAGTGCCCCTCAAGAATGTCGTAAGAGTGTGCCTTGAAGAAGTGGCCAATGAGTATCGCTAGGGTAACTTGTACCGTGCGTTCATTCTCCTAATTGTTTGGTGGTGCAGCATCCCATTTCCCTAACAGTTGATCCAGTCTGAAGGATTATTTGGCGCCGCACTTAGCCCCTAAAAGCAAATACATCCCCCTTCCGCGGCATCTTCCGCAAAAGAAGACCGTAAAAAAGCTGCATATGCAGTGCGTGCTCTATGAGGACTAGACGTTTGCACAATGAGTTCACATCTCACCCCTGCAGCAATGGTATATTCCCGGTCCCAGGTAGCGGTAGTCCGGTTCCCGCTCGCACACGTGTGCCAGCAGATTCCTGCCTGCCAGCAGCACGCTGCGGCGCTCCGTGCAGTCCTGGTTCTCGCTCTCCAGCTGCAGTGCCTTCATCAGGCAGCGCGGGAATGCGAAGGCCGGAATCAGGGCCAGCACGTGCTCGTACAGCTCGGGAACCGTCAGGACATCGGCCCGCTCCCTCCGCGCGGACTCAAGGCTTAGCATGGTCCACAACAGGCCCGTGCCTGTCAGGACGTGGTCCACAGTGAGCACGAAGGATTCGGGATTAGGCCCGACAAAACTAAGTTCCATCAACCCCACCGCCTTCTCTGCACGGTAAAGTGCAAGCGGCGTCATCCGATTATGCCTTTCATGAATAGAAGACATCTATGCACAGACTGAATTCAGCAGTCTTGCAGTGTGCCCAACTAGCACTCCAATACCGCTGCCGATGCACAGACGACAGCCCGCTCAGCAAAGGAGCTGGCGTGCAAGCCAGTCCACTCAAAAGTTGGTACCAGGTGAACCATGGAGGAAAGAGATTTATTCTTTGGAGTGCCAGCGTGCTGGCACGCCGACAATGTGCAACGCCCCCCTCCCCGCCTTGTGTTCCGCCTCATGCTTTTTCACTACTGTGGATCCCTGCTTGTCCGTCAAGCACGGAGCTCATGCGTGAAAACATGTGGCCGAAATTTGCCGTGAGAAGGAGAGGGAACGCGGTTTAGTTTATCGAAAAGCTTAGTTCACAGATTAGGTTGCAAACCTCGCGTAGTTGTGGCCAAATGCGACACGCAAAATCGCCTACCTCCCACTAAATGTCCGACGACTCAAAGGGCAATAAATAGGTAAAAGAGTGCTACGATTTCCCCACGTATCCAAGGGGAGCTACTAGCAACGAAGTGAAGTGATTTAGCTGAGGCGAAATGCTACGAAGTTTTGGTAGAGGTTCAATTGAACCAGCTGGCTCCGGGACGCAAAACAAGTAAGCATTTCCAATAGCACTACAGCTTGCCAAATTTAGCTCCTTGTTTAAAGGTGGATCTTGTGAATGCGTTGTGGCCTTCGACTACGAAACGTATGCGTAATTGTCTACTGGACCCGAGTAATTTCAACACGTTACGTGTGAAGTGAACACGATTTGTAGAAGTTTGCATATAGCATTGCTTGCATTTTACTTTTGTCCAAACACAGTATATCACATCACCAGAAAAACAGCCATTCAAACCGAAAATTTAAAGCATGGCGGCTTAAGTAACGGCGTGAACTGGACATTTTGAAGAGCTAAAAGATGGTAAAATCAAAAGTTGTTCCGTCAGAATATTCAAGGAATGGCGCCCACATACGGAATCAAAACGGCAACAATCAGGGGCAGCCCTATTTTTCCAAAATGGCAACAGCAATGCTTTCTTCAGTACACCTCTGTTTGATCAGCGATTCTGTATTGGCCAGTGTTTAGCCATGCTAGTTGTTAAGGCCTGTCGGGTCACAAACTGTCATGCCAAGCGAATACAAGTAGTGAACCTACGTTGCGTTCAGACTGGCGGTGATCGTCATAAGTAAATTGTGCTGTGTGGCATATTGTTACGCGGAGTACGGAAAAGGAAAGAAACGTGTTGATTACCGATAAAGCTGAAGCTGAGTACCATCCCTGAAAACGCCCCAGCCTGCGTGCTCGCGAAGAGGGACACCACGTAGGCGCTGGGGATGGCCACCACCGAGTACACCAGAGTGGAGAGTATCAGCGCCACTGAAAAGAAGGCGGTAAAAGCGTAGGTGTGTAAGGTGCCCATTACAAGGAATGTCGTCCTATTAATGTAAGCCTTTCTCCATTCGCACAAGAAGAAATTTACCCACACTAACACAAACAGATTTAGAAGAAAAGGTGGAGAAGAATAGAGGGGGTTGCAATGCGCAGTCGGGGCTTGCGCCTATGCCACACCATTGTGGAAGCTTTTGCTGCGTGCCCACAGCACCATTAACTTTGCGGACATGAAAATAAAAACAGAAAATGAAGGAACGAGGTATGTTCGTTTTGCTTTTAAATGCTTCATGGGTCCTTTGGGTGCACGTGCGGGTTACAATTTTACAGCCGTTACTAGGCGTCTCTCGATAAAGCCTCGGCAGGCTTCGGCTTATACAGCATACCTGAAACCAACGTAAAGTTTCTCTTTTAAGTTGTTGATAGCTTGATAGGTGTTTCACGCGTTACATGCGTCAACCTGGAGTACTTCATAGCGAGAGTAGAAAACCTCTTTCTGAGAAATGATTCGCTGCTGATACGGGCTTGGTAACATTTATGTGTTCATGACGCATAACGAACTTTGGCCAACCGCAATGTCCACAAGTAGAGAATGTACTCTGCGTGACAATTGGACTTGTGGTAGGGTCCGATGGGTATTTCGGCTGTCGGTCACCTCGAAAATCATGAACTCTAGCGAAATCACAGTAACAGGAACACGTATACGTAAAAATATTGGTCCACGTAATCGTAAATAAAACGCAACAATACGCGGAAACACAAAATACAAAAGACCAAAACAAAATACACCACACAGCGCACACCCACTTGCATTGCTCATACGGTGCCTCCCTGTGTCTTTTATTACCCCGTGGTGTTTGTTTTACCCTCCCACCTATTGATATTACTTTCGCTTTATTTAGAGTGAATTTTCCCAGGATCACCCATATTTGTCTAGGAACTAGCGAGGCAGCCGTAGACCACCCGGACATCAAATTGTGAGTATTACGTAGCGCGATGTCATATGGCCATGCAGCCTATAAAACCTGTTCTACATAATCCAGCATCTAACTACAAAAAACCTTGCATCAATGCTTTATTTCACTCGCTGGGAGGGGCTCTGAACCCCGCATTACGCTCAAAAGACGCCTTTTAAATGTGAACGAAGGGAATAAGACGGCGACGGCGTGTACGTCAAAATTTGCGTGACAGCAGCGCTACCGTATTCTAGCCTATCAGTCACTTACTGCATATACCCAGTTTGTGATCGCGTGGTAGTGAGACGTCAGAGCTCCTACCTGTGCTTGAGTTTGCTAGGCAGATTTTACATCACCATCACCACCATAACCATCATCATCAGCAGCAGCAGCAGCAGCGGCAGCCTATCTACTACCACTGCAGGGCAACGGCCCCTCCTATAGGTCTCCAATTATCCCGCTTCTGTTCTACATGCCCCCAATTTATCCCCACAAACGTCTTGATGTCATCTGTGCACGGCATCTACGAGGACACGAGACCCAACCACAGCGGAAGAAGTGGCCATGGCACTAGCGCTGCTTCAACCCGGCGTCGAAGTCGTTGTCACTGACAGCAAGAAGGCCTACAGCAGCTACCGGAAGGGCACGATCTCCTCCTTGGCAGTACACATTATGAATAAGAGAGAGCCACCAGAAAGGGTAGTCGAGATCGTATGGACACCCGCTCACTCCTCATTAATCGGCAACACAATTGCCGACTACTACGCCCGAGAGATGGCACGCCGGGCACAAGAGGAGGCGAGTGGAGGAGAAGACGACCCGACTCCCGTCACTAGCTTCAAAGCGATAACAGAGATGTACAGGGAGGACAGGCGCACACTGCCGGCCCCCCATTGTACACTTACACGGAAAGAACAGACAATATTAAGAAGAATTCAAGCGGAGTCGCTGGCCCACCCAAAATTACTACACACCATGTTCCCACAACAATATGAAGACGCATGCCCCTTCTGTCGCCAAGAAAAAGGCACCTTGCGACACATCATCGCAGAGTGTACGTCACTCAAAGCCCCCATCCCACAAATCCCATTCCCAACCACCACCCCCCTACCCCCTTCCCCCAAAGAGCGATGGGAGATCCTACGGTCCAGCCCCACCGCAACGACCCACGCGGCCCTAGTGGCCCGGGGCCTGGAGGTGTTGGCCGTTTATGGGCCCTGTGAATAAGGGACCACCCCGTCGGAGGCCGCCTCAACGGTGACCTCAAGGGCTCGAATAAAGTTCTATCTATCTATCTGTCATCTAACGTTCTGGTGACCCCTGCCGCACCTGACTTTTACAGAGTCCACTATGTTGCCTTTATGACCAACGCTTATCTCGCCTTCGCATTACATGCACTGCCCACACCCATTTCTTCTTAATTTCTACTGACATGTCCATTACACGCGTTCGTTCCCTGGCCGACTCCGCTGTCTTTTTGTCCCTTTATGTTACACCTATCCTCTTCCGTTCCCATTGCTCGCTTAGTCGTCCTCAATATAAGTTGAACCAATTATCTGAGAATGCCCACCAAATGCACTCCACCCAACTCTAGTCTTTTTAATCATCTGTTCCTCATGGTTGCGATCCGGAGACACAACTTGGCCTAACTTGAGTTATTCGCTTACAAATTCCACTGCCTCGCCACCTATCTCAAGCCGCCGTGCTATACTGAACTAATTGAGCATTACATTAGTTTTCTGTATATTAATTTTCAGGCGCAGGGTTCTACTCTCCTTGTCCAGTGTGGTAAGCATGCTTTGCAAGTCGTCCCCTGAGTTACTTAGCAAGGCAACGTAATTTGCGCATGTTAGGCTTTTAGCACACTCTGAAAATGCAGCTCAATAATACGGTTGTGGTCACGGCAGAGGAAAACTGTTTCTAGAATTATCCCACATGGAGCTTTGAGGAAGCTCGTATCATGAATTTATTGCGACACGGCGACCTCAGCATTTAGTCCGTTTTTTTAAGTGAATCTTTGGTGTCCTCACTCATGCCATTGTGCGCCCATGCGCCCTGCAGGAAACCCATGTTTTTTGACGATGATGATGAATGATCGTGGGTGAAGTGAAACAAAGAAAAAAGCTTCCAGTGCCCGGATTCAAACCTGCGTTCCTCACGTTATGAAGCTGGCGTCTATGCCTCTGCTCCATTTCAGCATGGTCGAAGTGAATGCAAATGAGCAGGTACCGATTCATGCCATACACCCAAAACCCAAACATTAGGCCTACGGAGTGCATACCCGAGAGTTGCTTTGGGTATTTTGAAAAAGGGATGCGCGCCACCAGAGACACATAAACTCGCAGTGTGGGATTGGCCAACAATAAAATCCACCACGGGAAAGCTTCCCGTTGAACCATCGTGGTCGTTAGATGCAGGGGTGCATATTTTGTTGTCTGTCTTTCCTGTATTCTTCGTCACGAAAACAGTAATAATGGGAAGTTTTTAAAACGCATTTTTAGAACACACCACTCCTCTGCGCCGAGACCTTTACAGTGAGTAGTGTTCTTTTTTTGTTTTCTGTGGAAAGGCGGGCGCAGATATGAGCTCCATCTTGAGTTCGGATCCTATCTTAAGAAGGGACGGCACGAAGTAGTTCTTAAGGCTAAATATTGTCACGTGCCAGTCTGTGGGATGAGAGCATTAAGTAGGACAGACATGCTAATCCCCCGCGTGGGTACGTGCCGTGTGATGGGCACAGCAGAGGACGACGAAGGAGCGCGTAAGCTAGCGGCTCGTGTGCTCGGTTCTTGGTCGCCATTTTGCTAGCCACCAACCGTTGCTCTTTGTGTGTTTCCTCTGGCAAGTTAGGCACCTCGCCTAATAAATACTTTGCCCCTGCGTCTTCGCCAAGACAACTTCTCTGCGCCCCTGTTTGACAGGACGCAACACTGGTGGAGGGTGCTTCCGATGCCCCGTACGCCCCCGGACGTTAGCCCCGAGAGACCTTCGCCCGTCCACACTCCGGTTCATCGGTGTAGCCGCCGGAAACTCGGCCTTCCTCCAGAACAGGGCCCTCTCTTGGAGTCTACATCAAGAAGGCACGCTTCTCAGCCAGAGGTAATGGCGCAGGCAATGCCTACTACGGTGACTTTTCAGCAGCCGCGCGAACCCGCCCACTTCCACGGAGAGGATTACGAAGACGTTGAGGACTGGCTTGAACAGTTCGAGCGTGTGGCTGCATTCAACCAGTGGAGTGCCACCCAAAAGCTCCAACAAGCCTATTTTGCTCTTGAGGACGGTGCAAGGACGTGGTTGGAGAATTGGGAAGCGAGCCTGCGCACTTGGGAGGACTTTCGTCGCGAGGTTCAAGCGAAATTCGCCAATGCCGACCGCCGCGAACAAGCACAGCGTCTCCTGGAAGCACGGACTCAGAAACCTAACGAGAGTGTGGCTATGTTCGCGGAGGACATGGCCCGACTGTTCAAGCGAGCCGACCCAGACATGGCAGAATGTAAAAAATTACGCCATCTTATGCATGGCGTAAAAGAACAGCTTTTCGCCGGCCTCGTCCGAAATCCGCCACGAACGGTCTAAGAATTCATCCGCGAGGCTACTGCCATTGAGAGGGCACTACAACAGCGCTCCCGACAATACGACCGCATGGGCGCCAAAACATCGTCGAGCATCTCTGCTGTCATAGCCACGGATGACGACAACCGCCTTCGGGATCTCATCCGCGCGGTGTTGAGAGAAGAGCTCGCTAAGTGTGGCATCATCCCATCGGGACCCATACAGGCCTCTGTCACCGATATAGTGCGCGATGAAATTCGCAACGCGATTTCCCTACGAGCAGCGCAGCCAGCGTCACCATGCCCAGTTTCCTACGCCACGGCTCTCACTGTCCAGGCTCCCGCCGCAACCACTAGACCTGCCGCGCCGCTTCTCCCATACCACCCGCCGCACCCAGCCGAATGCTGGCCACAACAAGCAGTCCCCCTTACTGCCCAACAGCAGTTTCGTAATAACTCTTCGGTACGTCCGCAACAATACTATCGTCCCCAAGTACGCAAGACCGACCTCTTGCGAACTCCCGACAACCAGCCGCTCTGCTATCACTGTGGCGAACCAGGGCACATTTATCGCCGGTGCCCCTACCGTGAAATTGGACTGCCTGGATTCCCACCCAACGCTGTTCGGCCCCAATTCGGAGAAAGACCGGTCGCCATTTCTGACTACCTCGCCGAGCGTCGAGCTACCGCACCACTCCGCCGATCGCGTTCGCCGTCTCCCGCTCCCCAAGGTTCGCCCGGCCGCCGCACTCCTGGAGGGCCACCTACCCCGCGGTCTGCAACGCCACCGCGGGGCAACTAGATGACGCAACCTTGGGAGGCAAGGTTGCCAGTAGTCGAAGCTCCGAAGGCCTCCCTCTACCGCCGGCAGTTGGGGAACCGGCAGCCCAAAACTTCGACGTCGACGTGAACGCGCGGCCCGAACTTACAGTTTTTCTCGACGGACACGAAATGACCGCATCAGTGGACACCAGGGCGGACTACTCGATAATTAGTCGGGAACTCTCTGACAGGCTCAGAAAGGTCAAGACCCCATGGGATGGACCTCAGATTCGGACTGCCGGGGGTCACCTAATGACGCCGGTCGGAAAATGTACCGCGAGGGTACGCATTGGTGACTCTGACTTCGTCGGTACGTTCGTCGTCCTTCCGGAGTGCTGCAGAGAGCTTATTATAGGAATGGACTTCTTGCGCGATCATGATGCGGTAATCGACGTCGGCGAAGGCTTTGTGAGTTTTTCTATGAAAAATAACACACCAGAACGTACCGGCAACCGACCCATACACCTGCGAAATGTCGGTGACGAAGTTAGCCTACCACCAAGGTCCTGCACGCTTGTTTCCGTTAGGTGTGATAACCTATTAAGCGGCCCTGGTATTGCCGAGGTCTTGAGTCCCCTTCTTCTGGAAAGTGGGATCGCCATTGCTAGGGGCCTGTTGACGCTAGCGTGCGGTGAAGCGGAGGTACTGCTGACAAACTTCACCAATGAACGTCGACAAGTCACCAAGGGAACGGCGGTTGCCGTCTTCGAAGACATCGACAACGCAATGGACTGCTTCGTTCTACAGAGTAAAGCGTCATCCGTGGTGCCAAATAAGCTCGAAATCGACGTTAACCGCAACCTCCTGCCGACAGAGCAACGCCAGCTTTCTGAGCTCTTAAACAGTTTCCGGGACTGCTTTTCGTCGACGTCGGGCGTCCGCCAAACCCAGTTGGTTAAACACCGAATAATTACTGCCGCAAATGAAAGACCGGTTCGGCAGAACCCCTACCGAGTGTCCGCGAAAGAACGCGATGCGATAAGGTAGCAGGTTGACCAGATGCTAGACGACGACGTCATTCAGCCATCGACAAGCCCCTGGGCGTCACCCGTCGTCATGGTCAAAAAGAAGGATGGTAGCTTGAGATTCTGCGTCGATTATCGCAAACTGAACCAAGTCACCAAAAAAGACGTATATCCTCTGCCGAGAATAGACGATTCACTCGATCGATTACGACATGCCCGCTACTTTTCGTCAATGGACTTAAAGAGCGGATACTGGCAAATCGAAGTCGATGAGCGTGACCGTGAAAAGACCGCATTTGTTACTCCCGACGGGCTTTATGAGTTCAAAGTTCTTCTTTTGGTTTGTGCTCAGCGCCTGCAACATTTCAAAGAATGATGGACACGGTTCTGTCTGGATTGAAGTGGCAAACGTGTTTGGTATACCTAGACGGCGTCGTCGTGTTTTCCAGGACCTTTCAAGAGCACTTGGAGCGACTGACGTCCGTTCTTCAGGCTATCCAATCTGCCGCACTGACACTGAAACCAGAAAAATGCCACTTTGGGTATGAAGAACTACTATTTCTCGGTCACGTTGTCAGTCGAGCTGGCGTACGCCCGGATCCTGATAAACTTAATGCCGTGTCGAAGTTCTGCACGCCTACCGACAAAAAGAGCATTCGGCGTTTTCTGGGGCTGTGCTCTTATTACCGGAGATTCATGGCGAACTTCTCCCACATTGAGGCCCCACTCACTCGCCTCACACGTGACGACGTAGCTTTCATCTGGAGTGATGAACAGCAAGAGGCGTTTGACGAGCTCCGGCGGCGCTTACAGACACCACCTGTGCTGGCTCATTTCGATGAGGATGCCGCAACTATGGTTCACACGGATGCCAGCAATGTGGGGCTCGGCGCTGTTCTCGTCCAGTGGCAAGACGGCCCCGAAAAAGTCATCGCTTACGCCAGCCGTACACTATCACGGGCCGAAAGTAACTACTCGGCCACCGAGAAAGAGTGCCTTGCTGTTGTTTGGGCCCTCCTCAAATTCCGACCATACCTTTATGGGCGTCATTTTACCGTCGTCAGCGACCACCATTCCCTCTGCTGGCTCACGAATCTTAAGAATCCTACTGGCCGTCTTGCGCGATGGAGCTTAAGACTCCAGGAATTCGACATGACCATCATACATAAATCCGGCAAGCGGCATTCAGACGCAGACTGCCTTTCAAGAGCTCCTGTTGGCCTTGCCCCCGCCGATGACGACGACAGCGACGATGCCGCGCTAATCGGAGTTCTGGACGCACCCACCATTTCGGAACAGCAGCGCGCAGATCCGAAACTACGATCGCTGTTTGATTTTTTACAAGGCCACACTACCGTCGTGCCGAAGGCATTTGCCAGAGGACTGTCCTCATTCTGTCTGCGGAGCAACGTTCTCTATAAGAGAAATTTCGCGTCGAGTGGGAGTAACTACCTGCTTGTCGTACCCAACCTTCTCAGGAATGAAATCTTGCAGGCCTGTCACGACGAGCCTAGCGCCGGTCACTTCGGTTACACACGTACGCTGGCACGGATCAAGCAGAAGTACTACTGACCGAAGCTATCGGCCACCGTACGGCAGTATGTACGAACTTGCCGGGACTGCCAGCGACGGAAAGCACCACCCGGCCGGCCAGCCGGACTTCTGCAGCCCGTTCAGGTTCCTAGAACGCCTTTTGAACAAGTTGGCATGGACTTGCTCGGCCCCTTTCCAACTTCCACAACTGGGAACAAATGGATAGTAGTCGCCACGGATTACCTAACCAGGTATGCCGAAACGAAGGCGCTACCACGGGCTACAGCGCTTGAGGTTGCGCAGTTTTTTCTAACAAGAATTGTGCTGCGGCATGGCGCACCGGCAGTGCTGATTACAGACCGTGGAACGGCCTTCACGGCGCAACTGCTGCAAGAAGTGTTGAGATTGAGCGGCACGTCCCACCGAAAGGCCAGCGCGTACCACCCCGAAACCAACGGCTTAACAGAACGCCTGAACCGAACAATAGCCGACATGCTCAGTATGTACGCCGATGCGGAACACAAGACGTGGGATGCAGTTTTGCCTTACGTAACGTTCGCGTATAATACGGCCCAACAAGAGACGACGCAAATGACGCCATTTGCACTTGTCTACGGTAGGGAACCTTCCACAATGCTTGACGCCATGCTGCTACCCGATACCCACGACGGCCAAGCCGGCTCCCTTCACGAGTTCGTGCGTAGCGCCGAAGAAGCACGCGCGCTGGCACGCCAGCAAATACAACAGCACCAGCGTTGTGACGCCGCTCGCTACAATCTTCGCCACACGACATGCAACCTTCTCCCCTTGGGACCAGGTCTGGGTGTGGACTCCAGTTAGGCGCCGGGGACTCTCGGAAAAGCTTATGCGGCGTTACTTTGGCCCGTACACGGTGTTACGACAGCTCAGCGATGTCACCTACGAAGTCGCTCCAGCCAGCCCAAGCGCCGCAGGACGTTCCCGATCTCGCCCAGAAATTGTGCATGTGGTCCGCATGAAACAATACTTCTCGCGGTGATCACGCAACGCATCTAGCAGCGGACTGCATTTTCCGCGCATAACCGTAGCATCGAGTCGATGCTTCTGAGGAGAGGGGGTAATGTCACGTGCCAGTCTGTGGGATGAGAGCATTAATCAGGACAGACATGCTAATCCCCCGCTTGGGCACGTGCCGTGTGATGGGCACAGCAGAGGACGACGAAGGAGCGCGTTAGCTAGCGGCTCGTGTGCTCGGTTCTTGGTCGCCATTTTGCTAGCCACCAACCGGTGCTCTTTGTGTGTTTCCTCTGGCAAGTAAGGCACCTCGCCTAATAAATACTTTGCCCCTGCGTCTTCGCCAAGACAACTTCTCTGCGCCCCTGTTTGACAGGACGCAACAATATTGAGAGGGAGAGACACGTGCTCGTTACAAGTTGAGGAATATGAAATCTGGCTTGCGGGAAATCAACCAGCTATGCGCTAACAAGATGATACTGAATGGTCCAAAGTCCGTGGACTCTTCTTGGCTGGGAGAGGCAGCCCTATATTTGCGAAGTCACAAAACTTACGCTTAATTCTTGTGTATTTTCAAATCCTCCCAGCTTGCCCCAAGGAAGAATTTTAGTAATAATTCGGTCCGCTAATACACAGGAAATATGCATGCAGACATCTCTTGTCTGAATTAGGACGTCACTGCTGCAAGAACGTGATTTCCTATCGAGGGACATCGGCCACAGTGCCGTCTGAGTGCATGGTTAACTATTCGTTCCCAGGTTCTCCGAAGCTGCATATCCCCGTCAGTCATGACGACAGCGGAAATAATACCGTTTCAAAAAATGGAGGAGGCCATGCTTCCCTACTCTAGTGTATACATAAGTAGGTTCCTTTCAGGGCGATTGGTATTGCCCTGCAGCTCTTGCTACTGCCCATTCCTCGCTGGAAAAGCAGGGCGACGAGAGAGGTCGCTTGTGCAGCATCGTGAGCATCTGAACGAACCGCTCACGTGAATTCATTGCTGTGCTGCGCTGTGCTGTGTTCGCTCCGGTGAGTACAAATCTCGCCCTTGTTTTGTGGTCGGAAAATTACGATGTTTTCCCTGGGCCGTGACGTATGCATGAGCATACGCACAAACTGATGGTGTCATTTGAGGCCAAGCATGCATTATATTCTTTAAATAAAAGTTCGGATTGCACGTGGTCTGGCTTTATGCTGCTTTCTGTAAGAATTTACAATTTCACACCCTGCTTTTAGATGCGCAATGGCTTATCACAGGTCCTATATGCAGCCCGTTTACACCTTTTCCTCAATAAAAACCTCTGTATCTTGTTAATGTTGTTATTAAGAAGTGGTACCATTTCACCTGACAGCCTTCCTTAAACTTTTCTTACCACAAAAAAGAAATAACAGGCCAGCACCGTTTCGTGCTTATGGCCATAGAAAATTTGTTCCCATTGGGTAATTTATATGTAAGGAGTCAAACACAAATTCCGCATATTTTTGGCACGCTAGGCGATGGGCACACCAAAAATCAGTGGCATCCTGTGAGTCTCACTCACTGGTCGTCGTGAAGGAGTACGCCGTGTAGAAGGCGGCGAGGATTCCTAGTTCCGCACCGCATATGACGTACGTCTGGATGTCGAAGAACAAGTTAGCCAACCAGTAGACGCGGCCCGACATGCCAGTCATGAGCTGCAGGTCCTTTGATCTGCAGGCCCTCTCTTGTGTTGGGAAGAGAGCGTAGGCACCCGCCAGCACCCCCGCCAGGAGCGGAAGGAATAGGGAACGCAAGGCCGTCGCCGAAAGGGAAGCAAAAGACAGGGCAGTGACTGCCCGGTGCAGGCCAGACAGCGTCCCTGCGAGCATCATGCGACAATCGTTTCGGTGAGCGCTCAAGAGCATTACTTCCCTACTTCTCAGATATTTGCAGTTGTGTGGCGCGTTGTATCTGTGTGTTAACAAAAGGTCACGGTTCTCTGTTAGCTCTTTACTAGAATAAGGGATATCACCGTAGCCAACGACAAACATTTTGGGCATGCCACTTTTTTTCAAGCATGATCAATTCAAAAGCTTATTTGCGATGCCTTCGTATTTTTACTACTGTAGGCTCAGACGGACACAACGACCTGGATAGTTTTCTGGTGTTCGCAATCACTTCATTTCAAATGAATAGGGCGGGCATAAAAATTGCTCAGGTGCTTATTTCCTAAATTTTTGACATCAACTGTTTTACCGGCAGCAAGCATTACGGGAAACGAAAGTTTTAGTGTGAACGTGAAAGTGATGACCCTCGCACAGTCCCTCCACGTGATCATTTCCAGTTGTACGTCTGTTCGTTTCGTCATTTTTGGCCATTCAGTTGCAGTGCTCCCTGGACAACATGCTGTAGCTCTGTATCATGCACTGCGCCACGTGTGCGGTAATATTTTGAGCATAAATTGGCCAGAGGAGTACGGGAGGACATGATATACACGACCCACAAAGTAAAGACTACCACGCAAGTGCCTAGCGTCGATCCAAAGCTGCTTCACATATGGGAGGCTAGAAGAGGGCTAATCCATGGGTGGAAAAAGCAACGCCCCAAATGGAAAATGAAAAAGCGCATAACGGCACTCACAGGAGGCAACGAGATACACAGCGCTAGTCAGTCGAGAGAATTGGCTCTCGCTTTACGACAGACCAGACAGGGCTTTCGGTAGGTCAAGGACATGGAGGCGGTTAGGCACCTTATAGATCCGGCCAAAAGCAAAGAAAACTTCTGCTGCACAAGGGCGATGGTCCTCCACTCATTTTCCGGGATGCTATCATACCTATTACAGAAATTGCAAGCCGAATACTTGCCACCATCCTACATTTAGCCTATCTCACACTACTTAAAAAGGCCACATCTGGGCAGCGAATTTCCGCTATGCGAAATGGAAGCGGCGATGGCAAAGCTCAGACGTAACAGCACTTGGGAACGAGATAAGATAAGTAAAAAACCGCTAACGAGCCTCGTCTTCCTCCGTAACTGCTCTCCCTGCGTACATGAACACTCGCTCGAAGAGCGGAACCCTCCCACTGGATTTGAAGGCCCCTAAAGTGCTGTTTATTTGCAAGTCTTGCCAGGAACAAGACACTAAAAACCTCCCCTATCTCTTTGGCTTCATTGCGCGGAGAAGCTTATAAAACATTATTTTCTTACCATGGTGCAGAAATAACTAGAGAGCACGCAATGTGCTATCCGTCATGTTTCGCTTTAGGCGGCATCTTTAAACTCACGATAAACGGTTACAACTGAAAGAAGATATCATGATGCCCGCCAAGAACCACAGGCCATATGGCGTAGGGGCCGTCGACCTGAAAGGGTCGTTTTACGCTTCTTACTTAACCTCAACGTTCTAGCTGGTGGCACCCGAATGTACAACTATGTCCGGGTCATTCTGTCAGGACGGAAACCCATTCAATATCGGAGACACAGCTTCGGACCCCATCTACCTCTGGGAGCCGGGTACGCGATAAGGATCGCTCCTCTACCACTTATTCTTCTATACCACCTTCATACTACTCCGCTTAACTAGGGGTAATACCAGATCTGTACCATGGCTTGTAAGCCAAAGATATAACGGTGTGGACATGAAAGTGCTTGGTGGGAGAGATTCAGTACCGCCTCCGACTGGAAGCCAATGTAGTTAATGAATACGCCAAGAACTGTGGCCTTTCTTTCCCACCGCAAACATCACTGCTCCCCATGGTGCAGAAGGAAACGAGGCAAGTCCCAAGCATTGAGAGCGTCACGGCCGGTCATACAATCAGGCCGACCCCTCACATCAAGATCTTAGGAATGTTCTTCCAGGTGGGGTGCAGAAACACTCCTTATCAGCAGGCTCAAATGCACTACCGGACAAGTCAAACATATGCTACAAAGAATCATGACGTCTACGGGCATGACAGAGGCGGACACTCTGTCTTCTCGAGGCCTTTGTAATATCCCGACTGGCTTACACCATTCCATATGCCATACTCAATAAGACGAAATTTAATTGGACGCATTATTCATAAAGGCAAACGAGGATTACGTGGGGTGCCCCTAAGCACGTTGAAAGAACTTGTAAAACTGGGTACTCACAACACAGTGGTCAAGATAATTGGGGTTCATCGATCAAACGAGGGACAAAGATTTTGCCCACTCTGCGTGTAAGAACCCTCCCAGACAGAGTAGGAATGTCGTCCCTGTAGAGAGTCAGTACCGGTGTGTTCCAATCTAACTTCGAGAGAAGATTGCAGTAGCGCACAAACCGAGAAACATGCATCCAGTTCACCATGCAGGCAAAGAGAGGCAAGAGCGCTTGCATCAGAAAGGGCGACGCAGGATCGTACGGTCTATGGGGATGTGGCAGACTACGCCAGAAGGGTATCAATGACTTTTGTTGTGACAGACGGAACCTCGCACATTGCCAGCATCACCCTACCCTCCCCGACCACTGAGCCAGCAGAGGAGGCTGGGCTTGCCCTGAAGATCTCTTAGACGCACGCAGATACAATTATAACATATTCGCAACAGACCCTCCGCGGAAGGATGTCCAAACCTGCTTCAAACCTTCCCCTTCAGCGTCCGCTTCACCGTGCGGTCAAAATACACTGAACTCCACCCCATTCAATTCTCTAGGGCCATAACACCGCCATAATAATGCCCAAGAGCTAACCCACCGAGCCCCACGAGGGACAGAGGCTGCGAGCCCACTACTCACCTCCAAGGGGATCATTTATCATTACAGGCTCGAGTGCAGGGTTAACCTGCTCCCTTCCGCCATCGAATCCTTAACGAAAGCCCAAGAGAGATCAAAAGGGAACAAACAAATACGTTTCCCTGCTCCACGAAAGCGCACCTAATATATCCTACCCACACTCGATTGTGTCTGTTTTGCAGCGAACCTGGCACGCTCAACCATATATGGTGTGGGGTGTCAAAAATCCCAAGTTAGGCAGAAATCGTCATCTGTCTCATACGCAGTGGGAGAACGGGCTGTCAGGTTCTAGCCCGAACGACCAGCTTCGGTTGGTAGAAAGGGCTGTCCTAGTTGGCACCACGAATGGTGTCTTGAAATGAGGACACCGCTCCGCACATTTTGCTAATAAAGAAATTCTTCCTCTATCTCACAAGCGGACGCCTTTCGTGCGCAGCACTTCAGCGCCCTATCATTTGGATCCATGGCGCAGTCTTCCGTAGGTTCTAACCGAGCGAATGAAGGGGACACCGAAGGCAAAAGAGATAAAACCTCACAGAACGAGCAGGAATGCGGAGAAGGTTAGTATGGCGAAACTGTGAGGGGAGGGTGGTGTGCCTGAACTCCGGGAGACATTATCTACGCCGGCGAAACGCTACGAGATAACAGGGAAGAGGCCACCGAAGGTGGAGCGAGCGGAACATGAGTGAGGCGAAAGGCGGGAGACGAGATTCCCCGCGGTGACGGGACAAGGGACAATGCCGGAGTACGTCGCGTGCCTTTCTGCGTTCACTGATGCGGCGATCTCTTCTTGGGACGCAGCAGGTATGCGCCGCACCCACAGATTTGGCCTTAGGGATTATCGTAATCATCAGCTAAATGTTTTGCTTTGAAATCACCCATTGCGTTTGAGCACCTACTCCTTAGTTCATTTCTGATTGAACATCCCATAGAGTCTACTACTTCACCTTTGTAGGTGGACGTCTCAGCATAGACTTGTGTCGCAGTTAGCCTCTACTCCTTAGCTGTATGGCAATGCTGTTGCACCTTATTAGTGTTTTAAAACTAATCTAAACTCCATGGTGCATATTTCTGGATAAAACATTTTATGCATTCAGCTACAGGCCCACGTGAGCGGTTTGGTCCCTCCACCTCGCAGAAACCGCACCTTCAATGAGCGAGCCCGTTGTGGTAATCACAGCAACGGCCTGAATTGCCGCTTCTTCGCCGGCGTTGATCAGGTGGCGCAGCACAGCGTTGTGCAGGAGGCTCATGGAGATAGCCTTGCCTCCGCGCAGGTATTGGCTGTACCAGGCCTCCACGCTGCAACGGAGAATTATTATTGTACGCGACAAGCATTTACAAGCACGGCGGTGTCAGCAGGTGGGCACCAGCTCAATCGTTCTACATGTGGCTTAAGCGAGCTGCTCTGGCAAAAAATCCTCCAAACAGAGTGCAGTGACTGCTGCTGGGAGACATCATAACTATCAAAATGGCGTGAAGATGAACCGGGGCAAATAGGTATTTATCTTTACTCCGCGCAATTCTTCTTCCAATGGCAAAATAAGATTGAAGGCTTTAGTTTTTTGCGCAGACCGAAGCTTGTGTAGGTCGAACATGACACGTCCCTGTCTTTTCCCTGTGCTTACAGAGCGTCCCTAGGAGAGCAGTAAGAACGTACAGTATCTCTTAAATCAAACAGCCACCATAAGGTACACTCACTAATTTCTGGAACTAGGGATATATAATACTCTTGAAGAACGCATTGCGTGCCATCGCCAGGCCCAACTCGAACGCCTGCAGACTTCTGCCCAAGGTCGTGCCATTCTCAATACACTTAACTACCCCACTTCGCAACTACCCCCCATACCACCGGAACACCCTCCTTGGGCGACTTTCACTAATTTACGGGTTGAGCCTTTGCCCCGCAACATGAACCCTGATTGACACCCTGCTCGTCGTGCACTGCGCGTTCAGGCCCTCTCCAGACGAATTAATTTTCTACTCTCCCATGGTTCCATCGTTTACTTTACTGACGCCAGGGACATCCCCTCAAACTCAACGGGCACGGCTTCATTTCTCCAACTCTCTTCTTTAGACACTGCCACGCTTTCCTTTCTTTCCCCACCGGGTTCGACCTCTCTCGAAGAATACGCCATTGCCCTTGCAATAGAGCACGCTACTCTTACTGTTCCTACCAGCGCGCCAATATATATCTTCTCCGACTGTCAGTGAGCCCTTCGTAATTTCGCTCACCATGAGACTCACCCACACACTACTGAATTCGTCACTCCGATACTTGCATCGAATCCTCGGCCCCACTTCACACTGGTTTGGGTTCCTGGCCACGCTGGCATGTGCGGAAACGCCTTAGCAAACGCGCTCACCCGAGTACCTTTCCCGGGTCCGCCCATGTCCTGGCCAACCTTGTACCACCCGCCGACGGTTCGGACTCAACACCGCGCTTCCCGCCGTTACCAATTACACGCCCAACGCCTATCACGTACCCTGTACCCACCCCCCAGTTCCCGTCTAACTCGTGAGGCTGCGTGCCTCATTCGGGAGGCCCAAACCTGTTCACTCCCCTCCCATCACATTCTTCACCGCATCTATCGGCGCCCTGGTCATCCTTCCTGTCCCACCTGTTCTTCCTACCCATTCATCCCTCATTCTTATTGGGACTGCACCCCGCCATCACATCACTTGACCCATCCCTCGCCTCCATCACCTCCTGGGAGCTCTGGTTGTCTCCCCCGCCGACAGTAAACATCCAGGCTGCCCAGGAAGCTCTCTACAAACACGTGCACCGGATCCGCACGGACATTCTAGAGTACTACGTGGATCCGGTGAATTGAACTTTGAAATTAGGACCTCGACTTAGGTCCTGCGGAAAATAAAGTTTGTTCTCTCTCTCTCACTAATTACTCATAAGTATAGCCCTTACATTTCACCTCCCATCAGCTACCCGTCGTTCCCAGAACCTGGGCAACGCAACAGATTGCTCCAGTAGAGTAAAAAGAAAGAAATAAAGAAAGAAAGAAAGAAAGAAAGAAAGAAAGAAAGAAAGAAAGAGTAGAAGGCGAGAGAGCACGTGCGGCACCATTGGTGCTACTTTTTCTGCGGGTGATTCTCGGATGGATGCATGAATGGATGGATGGATGGATGATGCATCGTCTTTATCGTTTTAATACCTTACCCGCCAGCTATTAGGCAATCGGCACCAATAAAGAACACATGCAGGCCTTTGTATCGACGTTAGTAACACTTTTTGCGGTTTTCTTCAGTTTACGCCATTAAAAATAATGATGCCTGTATGAGGGAAGCAGTCATCTGAGGTGTGTAACGACATACCCCTTGTTAGGGCTGCGCAAGCGTAAGAGACTTAGAGCTAAGTAAAAACATCGCAACAACATTTTTTTTGCACATTGTTCACTTCCATCGGCAGCCTTTTCTAGAGTGGTTTTAACCACCATGCAGCATTATAACCACCATGCAGCGAGTCATATGGTATCCCCCTCAGCACTCACACCTTATCCTGCACCACAAGAGAACGAGCCCAGAAAATTTGTTGTGCACCACGATAGAAATGGCCGCCGGCCTAAATAACCGCCTTTTTGGCATCCTCGAGAGATGGAACCTGTAAGGAAACGAGACCAACGGCTCGAAAACACGTCCTGGTCCCATGGGTACGCACGTGTCATTCTCCGTGAAGATGGCGCCGACGAGCTGGAGCTGTGTGAAGGCCACGAAGTCCTCCTGCGCTAGTTTGAGGAGCTGCTCCTCGGCGTTCAAGAATCTGGTGACCACAGCCCCTTGTTGCTCGAGTACAGCACGGTAGACCACGGCCTGAAGATCATCTTGACGCTCCCACTGCACGAATGCCTGCGTGGCAAGGACCCCGTGGTAAGTCTGTTCATTCCCGCACCGTCCTTGTGAGTCCCGGTACTCCTGATTGCTGGCAGAAGTTATTAGAAAAGGGATGGGAAAAGGGTCGCTTGATGTTACCAATAACATCAGGCAACCCAATAACAGTGTTACCAATAAGTAGTGAAGCACGCCAATTGAGGAGTACACATGCGCACTTTGACGTAGCCTTGCATAAGGATTACAACGAACGATTTATGCGCACAGTCTTACTACTATTTTCCAACCTGGCAGCCAGCCAAGAAAGGCACACTTTTCTAGAATTCCGTTTTCCACTCGTTTTCATGTTGATGAGGGTTTGAATGAAATTTTTGTTCCGTTTTGGGGAAGAATACTTTTGCGCAGCTGAAGGGGTTATTAGAGAAAACTTGTAGTCACCAAACGCGGTCAGCTGAATATATCTTATTCAGAAATATCTAGCTAGCGGCACGAGACAATGCAGAGTCCTGGCCTTTTAATGAGGATACCAGTGGAATAACTTGCTTCATTCTATTATATTTTTAATCCCTAATATAGCCACACTAAACCACAACAAAAATTCACGATGGACGAACAGCTCGGGTTAACCCCCAGTGTATTGCACAAGCTTCTTGATCATTTTTTCCGTGTAAAGACGTAACTTGTCGCGTGAGGACCTCCCTCCAGATCTGAGTCGTTCCCTTCATTGTGTTGTCAATATTCGCCTCTTGATTTTATTGGACATTGAAAGTCTGAACTGGGGCTGTCTAAAAGCGACAAAAAGAAAAAAGGTTATTGTGCTAATTTACAGTTATAGCAGGCATAAAATAATAATACGAAGTACTGAAGCGCTTATTTAAGTAAGGCGAAATAACAGTGTAATTTTAGCACATATCACATATTCAGTGTTTACTCTAATGAATTATTAATGCAATTTTTGCATGTGCAGTATGTCATGGTCTACTACCGCTGTGTACGCAGCAAATATATTGGCTCCGGCCCGGCCCCGGCTCTCTGCTTACCAAACTATACCCGGCCCTGCCCAACAAAAATTTCAATGAGGCAGCCCGTCCCGGCCGCAGTACACAGCCACATGGCCCAGGCTCGGCCCCACCCGGCCCGCCGCGTACTCACAATCCCTATGCCGTTGGGCCCGTGTCTGTTTGGGGCACGTTTGGCAGCAGAAACCTAACTAAAGAAGATATAAAGCATTCTAAGTGAAATAATATAACTGGCACAACCAACCTAATATGGGTAGAACTATACCCCAAAAGGGCAACACAACAGAACAAAAGCTGAAAGAAAACCACCCAAAACTTCGTGAATAATTCACAAGCTGCCATAAATGTATATCAAGCTTCGTAAAAATAAAAGGGATTCGAAACGGCTCCCTGCAAGTGCTATCCATAAAAAAAACCTCTATATAACGAGACCACCCAATCCATGTTTGTTTAACGCGACAGCGCTGAGCAGCAAGCCTTCTGAAATGTAAAAAAACCTGGTCTGGGTTCAGAGCTCGTCGCCAACGTGCACGTTCTGGGCTATTATAGGAAACCGAAGGGTCGCTTCACTGTACCGGTCTGAGCCCGGGCCGTCAAGACGTCCCGCCTAAAGCGTAGCTTTAATAATTCGGCCTACGCCCGATTGAAAAATTAGTCGGGAGGCCCAAATCTGGCCCTTGGGCTGTGCCGGGGCCGGGCTTGCTAGTAGGCCGCTCCACATGCACACCTCAATCCTGGCCTACACTGGCTGGGTTTCAGGTGCCTATTCTTTGAGACTTTTTTCCAAGCCACTTTTTTGTTCATGAAAAGCGCATGTTTGCAAAAAAACCTCAAAGCAGTTACGCTTTGGAACAAGATGCCCATGGGTACCGTCTCTTACAGATATCGAAACCATAGCTTGTCAAGCCCATAAGAACCTCGTATCATTTCTCACGATATAATGAGTACATAATAGTTGTATCTTACTTGCGTCTTCCGTTATTGCTTTGTACCTTTTTAAGGAGAGAAACAACCATATCAACGTTGAGCAAAGTGCGCCAAGAATACGAGTCTGCATCGTAAAGAGCTTTCAATATATTTTAGCGCCACATTGTCTTCGAAATGTCTGCGGTACGGGCAGAACAGGGTTTAGAACATCCTGGACAGTCAGAACGGTGCTCAAATTGCAGCAGCTGCAGGCGATAACATAGAAGTATTGGCACGTACGGCTCTGAAACTGCGTTTTATATCTGCTTCTCCTGATTTCTGACACTCTACAATTCCGCGAGATAAAAAATATCTATAAACTTAGCATGCTGAAAGCTTTCGTTGGTAGTTTCAAAATTCTCTAATGGCGAAGGCTGGTGCTCATTGAACTGTTTCATAGAGCACAGCGCTGTATATAATTGTTAGCGTTCGTCGTCTCTTCAGTTATATATCGTTCCCGTCAACCAGGCTCATCCCATTTTACATCGCGCTAGTGCTACAAAGAGTGCCTATTCTTCATGTTCAGCAACTTCTTCAATATCCTTCTGTGTCCATTATGGCCACAGCTTACTGAAGAGATTACCCTTTAACGTACAATCGCCATTGCCAACTTAACTGACTTCAGAGCTGCCATGGTATCATTCTTTTATTTACCCACTTTTTGTCCACGCCAAACGTAAACCCCCGAACGTGCACTCTTTGGTTACTGTAAACAAATCGATACTTTATATTGAATGATACCAGCTGTATAAGGTTTTTCTGTGCACCAGGTATGACGATTTAGTTTCTCTTGGGCGGCAGTGTATAAGGGGCGCACCTCGTCGGTCTAACGTAACATAACTAAACATCTTTTAGATTATCTGCCTTACGGCATCCACGCATGAAGCCTCAAAGAACCACTTCTTACAAATTATTTTACAGACAACGCAGTGTTACACGTTCAATGATACGTAAAGGACGTATCCATTTTCAAAGAAAATTCACATGCTTAAGTTATTGGTTCCTGACCTGAGCAAATGTCCGACATTCTTTACGTGGTAGATTTCACACGCGTGATTTTGTGAGGATGGATGATGAGTTCTTACTTTGGGTGCTTGTTCATCTGTCCAGGCAGCATCGATCGTCATATTGAAGACCGACTTCCCGTCGAGGCCAGGGGTGCCCTCCCGGCGCAACCTCTGCTCGCAGAAAAGCAAGCACCCGAGGACAGCCACAGGAACGACCCAAAGCAGCACCAGGGTACTTAAGCTTCGCGTCAGGTACCGCGTCCGCTTGGAAAGCAGCGCAATCACCGTTCGCTTCACCGTGGGACAGTTGCGCACCAACGAGCTCGCTGCCGTCACATCGCCTCCTGCATGCCATTCAAAACGGTCGATTACGGCGACCATGCCTCTAGAAACAAAAACAATGCCTCAGGACACACAAGTCCGCTTACGTGCTTAGCAGCAAAATCCTGGATAAAGTTATTACAAGTTATGCACCCACATCATCATTCTTCACTTTCTTCTTATTGTTTTTGGGGACGAATAAATGCAGCCGGATTTTTTGCGTTGACAAGCAGACTAGTACATGTCACAACATCCCTAAAATCGGTATTTTACACGGATGCTTTGTAGACCTTTACTCGCCTGCCATTACGTTCAGGTGCCCCGCGGCACGCACTATTCTACATCTTTTACGTCTCCAATTCCCAGTAAGTGAATTTTGTCAAGCGGCCATACTACTCCTCAAATCACCTGATTCATGGCCAACCACTAGCTGTGTATGTGCAACGAATAAAGGAAAAACTTTTGTTTCCTGTTGGCAATGTGCGGGCATAGCACAAAAGTTATGGCAATGGACTGCTACTGTGCAGGCCCGTGTTCAAGTTCCTTCAAAACACGCATGTTTTTTTTTTTTGTTACTCTTTACTGTGCCGGCTATTTTCTTGACTTCATACCTACAGCAACAACAACGGCGCTTTTGCGCAGAATGGGCCATCTTAGGCCTTCACCCTAAAAATAAAGATGTTCAAATTTTTATCAACTTGGTTCCACATTTTTGGAGCAGTTGTGCGCAATACGTCGTCAAACCCCGACTATGTTGGGGTTTGTCAGTGAGCTAGATGTGCTAGATGTGCAGCCCTGTTACGATGTTTGACCCGTCTTCTTTTGTATATACCAACGCCTAGGCACTAAATCTTCTCTGGTAAAGATCCTACCCCGAACTTTTCACCACCAGTTTTTGTACCGTCGCCAAATTGAATAGACCGCCCTCTGGCGGCTTTATGGCTTGCGGGAACCACTGGTAATATTGTGACGTAATTATTAGGAGTGGCATCCCTTCAGTTCAAGAGCAACCTTCATGTTGGTTTTAAGTTCGGAATGAATATTTTAGTGAGGATGTACGTAAGCGCCTTCAGCGCCCTAAGAACGTTTTACCCAGTGAATTTACAGTGGCTTTGTGGTGTCCTTGCAAGTTCTTACATTGCGCTTATAAACTCATACTTGACTAAACTAAGCTCCAAAAGACGGGAAGAGCATGTTGACTTAACAGTTATATGTGGCATTCAATATCATTGAGAGACATCCCGGAGATGTAACGTCCAAGAAACATTAGTGCACGGTCACACATACAAATTTCTATAGTGTTTTCTTAGGCAGCAGTAGGACCTAAATATCGAAGGCTAATAAATAGGATAATCCACTGACTGAAACTACTTTTCATGAAAGGAAGCAAAAGTGTGGACGCTACAAATGTGGCAAAAGGTGTACTCTCTAGGTTTTGCGGAGATACAGGAGATTCTTCCAAGAGAGGGATCACAGCGTTGATAACGTTTTGCGAGTGATCTTAAAGTAAATAACATCTGTCATGTTGTCCCTTGCACAACTGAGAATGAAAGACTCAATACCGATCAAATTTAAGGTCCGCCAATTCTCAACCTTCACCCCACGAATGTCGTAGCGACTGTGTGCACATAAACGCCGATAAAGCTTGCTGAATGTTAATGCGGTTCCTTGTCCTTAACGTTATGACGAAGCTCCAATAGGTTTATATACTTTACCTCTCACGAAAACGTGTTCCCGATCCTTTTTGTGGTACTTGTAATCGATGTAGGGGTTTCTGCGGCATTTTGTAGCATGTCGTCTACAAGCGCTCTATTAACAGCTGCTTACCTTCGTCCGACCAGGCATCCCTCTCGTCGTAGGCCAGTTCGTCCTCGTTTACCCTAAAGGCAAAAATAAAATGGACACGTTTGGAGAGGTTTATGCGCCGTAGTGCACCTTGGAGAGAAGGCGCGCTGTAGTGGAACTCAGTGGATTCATTTGTACAACCTAGGGATCTTGAGGATGCTCCCGTGTCTATACACAAGCACATTTTCATTTTCGGCCTCTATCAGGAAAACTGCCCCCTAGTCGGTATTGATGCCGTGTCGTTAGGAGCACCAGCACGCCGCCATTGCAGATGATCCACTGAAGCCGGTTTCATACGGAAATAACTCTGCAGATTTCCTTTACCCTAAAATATGAGAGGCAATTTTATAGAAGTAAGGGTAAAACTTGCAGAGAATAAGTTTACAACAAAAGGAATTTTTATTTTGAAGTTTTTTTGTAAATGCATCTGGTATAACGAACAGATTTGTACATGCCTAGGCATATTTCGTGCGTATTTGGGGCAGGAATTGACAGCTAAGAGGGCAGAAACACTGTAGTAGCGATGCTTCCAATTTACTCCCTTCTCAAGCTCGCACTCTATCAGTGTTGAATTGAACAATATTACCAGTTTAGTTTCTGCTCTCTATTTTATCCTGAGGTGCACAGGTATGCTAAAACAAATTCAATGTCTTGGAGACCGTCGGGTTCAGTTGGACAAAAGCATCGCAGTTTTATGTTTTTTAAAAACAAAAAAACATTTGCAATACTTTTTAGAGCCAACAGGACTTTTAAAGCCATAAACACGCACAGAACTTTCTCTGATTCAAAATGACATCAAGGCGAAATAACAAATAGCCCACTTCTAACACAAGATTCACCTATTTAATGCGGATTGTAGCTCAAACGTTACACATGGGCTATATGCATGGAAAGCCCGCTGATGCTGTGGAAGCTCTTGACAACAGCGTTACACCAACTCCAGCTTGTTTGCTAGAAATGACTGAAACAAGCCGCCACTTCTAAGAGAGGCCTAGGTATTGCAGGTCGGAAAAAAATCGGTGTGGGAGCACTACAGAGAACGCTAGTTGACGTAATTTTCTGTTTCTGTACCTGCCAACAATTTCAGCGTAGAAGCAGACATCTATGCGGCGCTAAATTTGACTCATCAGACGAACGATATCTGTGACGCCGAACACAGTTCGTTACAGGCTATCCGGGATATCTGCTGGAGATAAAATTGACATGCTGCTGAATATCCATGTGCTAAGTGTGTCTGTTGATTACTATGGGCTAAGTGCGTTTGTTGGTTACTACCCAGCGTAGAATATATCCCCGAATGTGCATTCGTAATTTCCCCTGTGTTACCGCTATTGTTAGCAGTCAGCTTTTGACACTTTATATTGAATAATATGAAATATTTCTAAGATATTGCTACGCGTATAAACATTGCGAACGTGACCCTACCCTGGCATTTTAATGCAATCATGAAGACCACATGCCAGTTTGGTTCATGGGAAAGAATGCATCGGTAAAATACGAATGATACCTCTCCCGGCATCAACTTTGTTTAAATAAGCTATATAGAGAGGAAAAGAGACATTAGGGATACGACTGACCGGCTACTTTTCCGCAGTGAACTTATGACGTATTATGACCCGCATCTGTAATTGTCCTCTGCGGAAAAACTACAACCCAATTTAAATAGTCACCATAAGCTTGGAGAAGGAACATTTTTGGTTTTATTTATTGAATAATGTATTCCAGCAGAAAAATTCTGGGATAAACATTAGACCTTACGGACAAACACGCAAACATAGAAGAACCGCGTTCGGCACTACGCCGGCCAACTAAACAGCCGTCGGCCGTGAGGTTGTCTGACACGGCATTCGCCATTTGGGGTAAACTACACTATTTGTCAAGTCACACCGAATGTTTGACAACAAAAGTACTATCAACCGTTACGGAACTACGCCAGGTACAAGTTCCATAAGAAGCAAAGCGAGTGCGAACCATGGTCCTTGAGTTTATCGCTGCGCCATCTGGAAGGTGGATGGTAACCAAGCTAACCAAACGTGCGTTATCACATAGCAGCAGCCTCAGTTACCTTATTACTAACTTTTTAGCTCTCTGCTCATATTACGTGTTTTCTCAAGTAACAAATCATAATATACGACGAAAGAATTATTATTTTGGCTTCACTGCTCTATTTCTAAGTTATTTAAGCATCGCGTGCCGCTACTAAAAGCCATAAGGGTACAACCCAACGCCACATCTTTTATTAAACAAATCTGTATATTGTATTTTGGTCCCGCTGGCTTAGAAACTGATAATTGAACCGAAATTTGTTTCTCCGAAGCATGCTGTTTTCAAGTTGCGCAGCCAATACGGCTATGAAACAACATGACTGCGTTTCGATGTGCGCGTTTTATCTCCCCGTGTGGTGATACGCGCATCTTGCATAAACTTCTGAGGGGCGTATCTTCCAAAAACATCGATTTAAGGTGCTACACAGCCCGAATGAAACAGGCAGCGAAAATAGAGGCTGCCGGAAGCAGAATAGAGTATTAAGAAACAAAGCTTTTTTTAGACCAATGGGCATGAGTTCTCCATTGCTTCCCGGAAGGAAGCCAAAAGGGCAACATGAGGTGCCAGGTGCAAGCAACAAAGGGCCAAGGTGCAGGCGCTTACGGGCGAGCAGATCAAAGTAACAAACATTACAGCATAATTTATTGCACGTGACATTGTTGAGATCGCCTTAAAGCTACAATAAGCTACAAAGTTGTTTTTTATGCAACGTTTATTTATTCACAAAGTTTATTTATCCAAGAGATACAATATCAGCGCCTGTACAAAGAGTCACTAAGTTATGCGGTTATGCCCTCTGCACAGATAATTACCCAGCAAATCTGGAACGTTCGGCCCTTGTTTACCCTTGCCTTATTTTTTATGGTTCGTTAAATAATTTTATATTTTACGTCGATGGTTTATTTTATTCTCTTTGGTTCCCGTACCTCCTCACGGTGTCGCTGATCCTAAGCTCCCTGCTCCTCCGAAGCGCGTGTGACGCGCGGCCTTCCTATTACGGAGTAACGTGTGACCGGTGTCTGGCATTGCCACCTTCATGCTGTTTTGCCCACACTGTCTACCGCCCCTGCCCGCCGTTCTCGCTTATCTTTGCTTCGTGCGGAAACTAACCGCGCCCGCGCTGCTGCGAGAGAGATGAGCCCAGCCAATATCTCCCCACTAACTACTCAGACCTCTCCAACCTGTTTTATTTTGTCAAGCATGGTTAATGCGGTTAGGTGGATAAGTTTTCTCTGTGCAAAGGACCACTGGGGTTTTCTTTCGCCTGGCCGTACAAAGCTCCGCTTCAAAAATAGTCTCAGCGCATTGGTCGCACCTGAGAAAGACCTCCTCAATGGTGGTCGCGGAGACGGTGATATTGCCGATCCCCAGCGCCTCGGTGGATGCCTCAAGTTTGGCGAACATTGTTTCGAACCCAAGCGTGCCCACATAGTTTAGATCTATGAGCACGTCATCGGGGCCTTCCATGATGACTTCGGCGGCTGGCGCTGTGTCCTTGATTATCTTCATCGTCCTAGCGACGTCGAAGGACGATTTCTGGCTCTTGGTGATCGCCAGTTGGTAGCCCGGACCTGCCAACAAGATCCAGCAGAGGCATCATCAATTTCAACGACCCGCTGTCCCCCGATTATGAGCAGCGGGAAAGTCACGTGTCTATCTACTATTTGAGTGAGTGTGATTTCGAACCTCATTACGCAACTTTACATTTGCCCGGCGCGGGATGTTGAGCGGTTAGTAAAGAGGTGGTCACTATTTTATGTCAATATGCGTATGTCATGGCGTAGACTCGAATGGACACATTTACTCCTCAGTGTACACACGCTTACCCTTGAACATTCACGTCAAGTTTGTCATCGGGGGCGTCTCCCACCGAGACGTTGTAGAAACATTGTACTCGCCTAAATTATGTGCATAAAATCACCCCGATCTCTCATATAGCGTATAAAAAGTTTGGGATATTGTTTTGTGGGTAGAAAGCCCCAATTCTTTCCCTCATTTTTTCGTCTGCTGGAGCCATAAACTGCCCTGCAGCTGGATACATGAGCTCGTATCCCATACCTGCGCTCCGCAGTTTGACTACGAAAGCGAAATAATCCAAGGTGAGGAGGCGCTTTTAAGAGCCAGCAGCCGAATGAAGCGAAAGTAAGACGACAAAGCGCTCTTGCTGGGGTCACAGAAAAAAGAGCACGCGGAGAAGAAATTGGGGAAGGAAGAGGAAGCAAAAAAGTGAAAGCGGCGTTCGCCGAGTTCATGTTTTGCCAGAACGACCAGAAGAACTTTGGACCGAGCCACATCTTCCCTTTGGACTTAAAGTTTATCAACCACAATCCAAGAGCTTCAGCAACGCGACTAGCGAGCGCACCAGTGTCAACTCCCTTCAATCACTTCGCAACGGCCAGCGCGAACGGCAAGGTGACAGCTCCAGCGGCCAGCACCTCAAGCCAGCCATCGACTCCCACACGTGAGCGCGAAATACTTTGATTGAAGCACTTTTTTGTACGACATTTGCTCTTTTGACTAGATCAGGGTTATGTTCATTTATGTATATACTTTTTTCTCGAGCTTGGCACACGCCCCCTTCAGTGGTATCAAACCTCATTTTGTAGGCTTCCGCTTAACCGCATTCACACCCTCATCGTCTTGCGCTTCACCCCCAGCTACTCACTACTACGAGTAAAATGTATGAGCACCCTCGTGATTCTAATCTTGACAGGCACGGTGGCAGCCCCCCATATTCTACACGTGAGCTACAGATAGCAGTGGTACCCCCATTCGTCTGGAAAGACAGAGTGGTGAATGAACGTACAGTAATCCCTCGTTATAACGAAGTCAGCTGGACGGCCAGAAAATGTTATAAGCGGTATTTTGGTATAAGCGACCACTCGAGAAAAGCTAAAGCGTTTGAGCTTTAATTGCACTGCAACCGCGAGGAACCTAAGTGCAATGTAATCAGTGAAACAAAACTTTATTCAGGTGCAAAAAAAGCCGGGAGCTTTGGCTGTTTCAAGTTCTTGCCCGGCGAAAGCAACCCTTACTCCAATTTGGCCAAGCATTGCATAACGCTGTGGTCGCCGCACGTAAAAGTGGAAGTGGCAGTGGCCACTTTTATAGGGGGCGTGCGGGCGTAGTGGAAGTGGCAGTGGCCACTTTTATAGGGGGCGTGCGGGCGTCGACGGATTCCACGAGAGTTTCGCTCTGGAAAGCGCCGCATACGCCGTGGCTCGAGTCTGAGATCGTGTTTGTTGAGATAAAAAAACGATTTACCGCCCATTGTGGGTACACAGCGCAATCGTGAACACTGACCGGTTTTACACACGGGGCTTTATGACCACTGGGGAATTTTTTTTTCCTGAGTTGTGCAGCCGTGAAGTTTGTAACACAACAGTTTTTTGGCGCCCCGTTGTCGACGACACTTCTAATTCGTGTTCAGATTGTCGGTGTTCACGCACCCTGACGTCCACACCATTGACCAATGTCTAGGAACAAAATTTGAGCACCCCACCATGCATGTGCACTGTTTGTTTAATGTCGGAATGGTCAAATTGAGCATGACCGGCTCGAGAAAATCGCCAGGGGAGCTCCAGCTTGCGTTGGCCCGCCATGTTGACAGCCTGACTCGCCGCTGCGTCGCCGCCGCTCGGCGAGGCCTCCGCTCCACACTTCGCTCTAAGCGGGTCAACTCTTCATGCGCTTCGAGTAATGCAGCCTAAAATGCATGTGTTTGTGTTGGGACCAGAAGATATTTCGAATAAAGCGATATTTCCAGTAAAGCGATTTAGTTATAAGGAGGGATTACTGCACAACTAAGTATAGTGATATGACCTTGTCGCTTTTGCAGAGGTGTATGCTGACCACAGCTCAAAAGGAACAAGTATGTTCCGTCCTGTACAAAGTAAAGTGAATCCCGACCGTACTTCTCAAAACGTGGTGCGTGTGTATTGTCACATTAAGCCAGAAGCCGTTTCAGGATATGCGACTGTTAACAAGTTCGTGCATAGACCCGTCTTGACTGATTGTGTGGAGCGGGCAATTAACGAGGGTGCTTTCGTGCGTAAACAACCCCTCATCTCACCGAAATTTCTGCCAAGGAAGGTAGGCGACCCGGAGCAGAGCACACGTCCACGGGCCAGAACGACTAGACGGTCTGCCAGCACGTCGGCCTCCTGCATGTCGTTCGTCGTAACGACGACAGCGCACGTGCGACGGAGGTCCAAGAGCAGGTCCCAAATCTCGGCCTTATTTTCGGCGTCGATTCCCGCTGTAGGTTCATCCAGAAGGATCATCTGCGAGTTGTTCGTTCGCCGGCGAGTATCGAATTACCGTGAAAGTAACAAGTGGGCATGTCCCACGATAAAATTGCAGAGACGATGTATGCCTACATAAATGCGGAGCTCAGAAGCTTTGGAAAACTCCTAAACTGACTCGTATGATTGTCATGTGTTCCCATCCTATGGTGGAAAGACCACGACATGGTTGAAGGCGTGCTGACCTCCAAATCAATTCACCTACTAATGATGGAAGGATAGAGAACAGTGGCACAATGCGACGTAGCACAACGCGAGCAAAATTCTTTATGGCGGGATCGCTTACGACGGCTATAAACCTTTAGAAAATGACTAGCCGATAGCTGCCTATTTCATACTCCTAATCTCTTATAGCACAAAATATTGCCATTTAGCTTTCCACTTTATTAGCTATACTTTTCCACAGAACAAATTTGCTACACTCAAAACTTAAGACGGAAAATAATTTTGTCCACCCTTTCGAAAACATTTGTACGTGAAAGATGTACAGAAATATTTAGGACAGCTTTTGGACTTACAAGGAAAGCAAATGTTTAAGGATTAAAGCCGTCCCTCTTAGCCCTCGAATTGCAAGATAAAAACGTTCATGTTTACATGCAACTGTTATTTTGCGTTGTTAAATTTAGTGCAGCTAATTAGGAGTGTATTGTGAAGTCTTCCTTTCTTATCACGTTTAAATCCCAAAACGTTTGCCCCTAAACTACGTTACTAAACATACAATCTACCCAGCTTGATGTATACGATGGCCCGTCACACTTTGTGGACATTTTAGGCATCGGTACTGCAAAAAAGACTGCGCCTTTCTAGGGTAAAATTCACCGACTCGCTCATACCATCATCGTAAGCTCGACATAGAGGTGCCACCCTAGTAAAGAACTGCAAGATGTACCCGAATGACCGTAACTCAGGACCCTAGAAGGGGATCCGTGCTTAACCATGAGTTCAGTGGATGGCACTGTTGGAAAGCTTTGGCAAATGATCCATTCCTCTTTGTTTTGTAGGGCACTTCATGTATGAAATATGAGCCCCGAGAAAGGAATAAGGCTAGGTTGGCTCACATTGGGTTTGGAGACGACTGCGATGGCGACGCTGAGCCTTTTTATCGTGTTTACTCGAAGGTAACCTGGCAGGATACCAGCGACCGACACCAGGTTCAAGTCATCCAACACTTCTGCCACGCGGGCCCGGATGATCCCGAAAGGTACTCCCTTGAGCTGCGGTTGGTGGAAAAACAAAAGCTTGTGTGGTTTAGCCATGTTTAAGGCAAGTTGAACACGACACAGAACTTATTAGGTGATGCCTGAAAACATAGAAGTGTAAGGAACGGATGGGCATACACACGTACAAGCATTCATCCATGCGTACATGCTTGGATGAAACCATTCACGCATCAGTACATACATACGTATGTACGTGCGTACATACCTAAATGCATGCATACATGCATGGTGTATACATACATACATACATGCATACATACATACATACATACATACATACATACATACATACATACATACATACATACATACATACATACATACATACATACATACATACATACATACATACATACATACATACATACATACATACATACATACATACATACATACATACATACAAACATACATACATACATACATACATACATACATACGTACGTACGTACGTACATACATACATACATACATACATACATACATACATACATACATACCACTCTTCGAATCTTCCTGTATTTTTATAAAGCCATGGATCCGCGACTGACTCTCCAGTCATTCCGACGTTACAAAGCAGTGCGATGACACCAACGAGGACGCGCGCATTCGCGTAATGGCCACGTTGATGAAATGAGCGGTGATAGCGAATACAAAAGTCTATCGTAACGCTGGCATTGTAGTGTCTCTTGCACGACTGTGCACTACGGAATGCCCATTTCTTTTTTCTGGTTTTGCGTTTTAAACATCGGGAGGAGTTAAAGCTAACACTATAAGTTAAAGATCAATCTAACCATACATGCTACAATCTATAGCTAAGGACCGGTTAGATGCTTCGATCTGCATAGTGAGTGATACCAGGATTTATGGCCTCACTTAAACTCGTGGCGAGGTTGGTGGCAAATGAGGATGAAGTGAGGTCTATGATCATCGTGGCTTCCTTTCCGTATGGACACATTTCAACATAGGGCAGTTTCTACTGCACCGGACAAAAGATGACATTTTACAAATACTCCCTAAATCTTTCTTAGGACCTGAGCACTTTAGGTACAAATATTTCATTAAAAAAAGTGTTGGAATCTTCCAGGCAAATTATGCTTCATCTAAACTCCCGGAAACCTGAAAGCCTGTCATTGCTCCCCATCACGTGGAACGGAGTAAAAAACGAGTGTGGCGAAGTTGCAGAACTGAATTCCTCGCAGCCAATTTGTGCGGCATACTCGCGGCCTGTCATGGGAACCCTTAAGACACATCGAGATGCACGGACAGGTAACCTAATGTTTCTCCATGAAGGGTGCACGGGAGAACTCCGATGTGGCTTTTTAAGGCGTTAAAATAGGTACACACCGACAGCATGTTTCTGAAGGGCTAAAAGGTTTTGAAAAGCGCCTCGAATGAACTGAATATTACAAAGAGAAAGTGATTTGTGTTTAAAGTGCTGCCAGTGGGGTGTGTTGCTATACGTTCGTGATTGGAAAAGCGTTAATAAACAACCAAGACGAAGCAGCTGTTGCCACTGAGTTAGATCGTGTTGCCGCTCGTATAGGCCCCTTTAGGGCAGCTTCATATCCAGACGTGTGTGTTCATTTGGCGTGTGATACGAATATGCGTCCTCGGGATTAAGAAGCTAAGACGGATCCTCTACACTGCAACGACCGACGCTTTGGCAGGTGCTAGCCCAGTCTTAACTATTCCAATGTCGTCGGACACTGTGATAACAAAAACAGGAAGCAAGACGCAGGATTCGGAACATAGGGGGCCGTCAAGGTGGCTGACATACCGAACTTGCATATCACTTCACACCGATTATAGGAAGTAGCATCACGATGTTGTGTGTGTGGTGATGTTAGCCCAAAACAAGCAGCAAAAATTTGCTCAGCAGTGCAAAAGAATATAGAAAACAACGGCGCAAGAAGAGGGATGTGGCATTAAACATAGCACAATGATCTAGGGTTGCGTTCACATGCGGAGCCGAGTGTTTTGGCCAAACTGGTCGATGCCTTAATTTTTGCCTTCGCCAACATTGCATTTCTTCGAAGCAGGCAACATACTTAATGCCCTGCAAAATGTGCACGTATACTCGTCTGGGTATCAGTCCAAACTAGCTGACAAGGCCATGACTGATAGCAACGCACAACGATCCACAAGAGCCAACATGGGAGCTTTTCGCGATAGAAAGGAAACGACTAGTGTCAACCAGACATCTTTACAGTTGTCGAGTTATCTAATATCGAGTGTCCGTTTTTGGAACGGCTTTTATTGCGCTTCCCTCGGTTCTTTCTTAGTTTTCACTACGTGTGCCTTGTGATTATTTGCTGCTGCCTGTTATCCGTATTTCATTCGTTCGAATGTAGCGATGTTTCTATTGCATCAATGCAATCAATGTTTTTGGTAATGACACTTGTTACTTTCTCATATTGTAGCGATGAACTTCAGTAAGGAGAATAAAAGTGTGATGAACTCCAGTAAAGAGAACAAAAGTGCTTACTTACAGGGCAAACTTGTGCCGTATATCACTGGCGATGCCACAGCTAGAACAAGTGTGCTTGGGCTTCTTTTTCGTGTGTTCACCAGTCAGCACATCATCCATAACAAGAAACAGCCCCGTCAGCCAGTCGGGAAATTTTGCCATCAATAATAGTGCGCAGCATTATATGCTCGTTTTTAAAGTAACTTCCAGTGGCTAGTAGTGCTTCGTATTATGATTATTTATTCTTGGTTTTTGATTAGCGCTTTTCCAATAATGATTTGCGCTGTTGCTTGACGTGGAGGTGGGCGTTGAGTTCACTTTGCACGAACCATAACCTCTTTGAGATTGGCACTGATGCGATTTTTTTCAAAAAATTCATGCGATTTTGATATGAGCTTAAGGCATGAATTCATACTGGCCGATGTCGCGTTTCTACCTTGCTAAATTTGTCATGAAAATATTTTAATGAGAATTATTTTTTGTGCAGTCCAATTCCCCCAATAATGTTTTATCAGAGCACAGAGGTCATTCTCCAGGAGCTGAAAATGATTCTGCTTCTAGTATAACGTCACGTAATACCACTCGAAAACGTCAGCTTTTCAGCCTCCTGTCACTCCTCACTTCGGCTTCTTTGAAACCGGGCGTGTCAATGTGGTGGGGACAAAACTGCACACGAGCGAGATCCAATCGCATAATCTTTTCGAAATATGGAACTGCTTATTAATATTTGAGCAATGACCCGGGTATAGCTGTCATACTTCGATCGAAGGTAATTTCGACTTGATTTGCAATTTAAACAGTTTTAGCTTTTATACGCCTACTTTCCTCCATCTTTATGAGCCTAGCAAACTTGACCAAACGGCTTCGTTCTATATTCGTTGATAGCGACTTAAGAACGAAGGCTAACGAGTGTCTCGTGCAATTTGTGTGTGCACCCTAGTGTACCTCTTCCCGTCAAAGTACCAAGAATCGCAGAAACAGCGGGTGCTAAAATGACCGCTATGCCACATCAGACGTCGCAGAATCAGTTATGTGATGAATGCGGTAAAGTTTCGATGATAACATCTCTACATACAAATGGCGACCAGTAGAGGACAGAGCAGGAGAAGGGGATGACTGGATTTCAGCGGCGCACGGCACATTGCCGATTTTCCAGGCAATGAGCCCATTTAGTACACACAACCCATTCCTTCGCGTCCTTTTTGAAGCAAAAAACTACGCGGAAGCAGAGATATAAAGTTTTTTATGAAAGTTAGTTAGCAAGAAATAATAATCAAAAGCAAAATTATACATATCGCAAGTAAAAATTCCCAAGCTGTCTCCATTAATAGGACCGAGGTAGAAATGTTTAGCTGGCACATATCAAGCACAAAGCTAAAGCCTTCACTGCATGAGCTGGCGGTAATTTTAGAGGTAATTATTGGCAAATTGTGTCAAAGCGCATTGGATATGTCCTACACTAGGCGACTAGATTAGATGCTCGTTTAGGTGATGTGCGAGTTTCCAACAGGCTGAAGCAGACATCGTGTGACGCAACTGCACAACAACTGCATACCAGGCCGAAATACGCGACGTGCTCCCAGACGGTGAGGTCGGCGAAGAACACGTCGTCTTGTTGGCAGAAGCTTAGATGGCGACGCGCATGCCAAGAATGGCGCGCCATGTCGTAACCGCAGACATGTATGGTGCCCTTGGTAGGAGGGAGAACACCTGCGCGACACCGGCGTCGGTATACTATTTAACGCAAGAGCGACGGAAACACGGCTCGGCTGATGTAAAATAATCTATTGTGCTGACTAATATTTATTGAACTTCCGAGGATATCGATACAGTGAGACATGGGTCGCGCTAAAAGTTATGCCGTCTGGCTTGTAGGGCAGTAGGGAGACCTCGATGTCGGCAATATAAGGATATTTTTTTAATGTGCCATTACCTTGAAAAAAAACCCTAGCTCGAAAGCTTGACGCCCTGTAGCCATAGCTTCTCCGCTTTTGTTGGCCTCAAAGTGACGCCCCTGCCCGAGAACACATGCATTTGCATGTCGCTACCCCGTCACTTTGAAGCGGCGCCCCTTTTTAGCAAAAGTCGGCCCCGGCTAACACATTAAGCCTAATATTTCGCCTTGAGGAGCTGCCACGTCAACTAATAGCGACAGCTTGACGTCGCGATGAGTTGTATTTCACCGAGTTCCAGCCGGCGTTATACCTCAAACATTTAACTTTGGCCTAATATCCTATCCTTCGGTTTCAGGTTACGAAACCTTCACGTTCAGACCAGCGACGCGCCCAGAGACGCCGTATCGATTCTGCATCGTCGTGCGAGCAACGGTTTACATTTAGCTTAAAGCGTAACGTTAGCAGTACCGTGGGGCATGCCTTCTCCCCTGTCTGCTGCACGTAAAAGCAAGCGAGTTATAAAAATACAGACTGCGGGATGATTCACGAATGAGGCTTCACAAAAGGCTGCACAGAAGAAGCTTCACAAATTGTGACAGCGCAACCGCGAGACCTAGGCTTTAGTAATAAACACTAGCGATGCAATGCGCTCGCTAACCATTTGAATTCGGTAGTCAAGCTGGCTGTAAAAAACGCGGCTTATGGAGCGGCGTAAGGCTACACGGAGCCTTTGGACGAATTGAATGGAGGACCATATATGGCCTTTGCGGTTCGAGATACGACCACTCACATAACCTATAAAAATGTTATCACAAAATTGCATTAGTATAGTCAAGCCAATGAATTCATCACGTAGGTGTTTGTCTTGCAGTGATTTATACTTATAGTAAAATATTGCAAAACAGAAAGAGAAAGAATAACGAGTGTATGTTAACCAAGAAAGCGCCGAGGTCAGTCTGATCTAGCTCTTCGCACGGACAAACGACAAGGAAACACCAAAAACACTGATGTGGGACAGGTGTCCCCATCGGTTAAATTAAGAGCCAGACATGCCTTCCCATGTTGTGCGTACTGTCTATCGTCGTTCCCTCTGTAATCCTTAGCCGCCGAATCCCAGCATAACCCACCACATTATCACGCGTGGTCCAACAGTCGCAGCACTACCGCGTACCCTCTTGGGTGAGCATCTGATGGCTTATAAAGGCTTATTGCAGCAAGTGCTTGAACTGTGCATTACCCACCCACCATCTAAACAGAACGCGGTTTCAGTGAATATGGTGCCCTAGACATTAAACTCTTTCACGCCTCTTTTGCTCGCAAGGGGTGTAAATAAAAAAAAATATGGTTGATCCTTCTTTCATAGGATCGGTAAAATACAAAAGTGAGATGTGCCTTCAGAGGAGCATTTTAATGTTTATTGTGCAGCGATATTAACTTGTGCATTGCTATTTATATTTTGTCGGTATGGCATCGTTAAACGCATCAAGATTAGACACTGAATTACACGTGCCGGAGCATTGCGTAAATCCGACTGAAACCCAGGGCGCTACCCAACCCTGCGGACTAAACCGAACTGGTTGTCAGCGAATCGTTTGGTGAAGTCACGGTCTGCTACAGTGAAAGGAGCATGATTTGCGGGTCGGAAGCTGTCTTGTAGGTATGCTTGGCGCGCGATGTCTTGCCGGCAAAGGTGCGAACACATTGGTCCTGCTCCGCGGCGTGTACGCCAGACGCTTGTGGAACGCGGCGGTAGCGTTCGACAAGCTGAACTGCGTTTAACATTAGTGGCGGAAGGATAAAAACAGCAGCTTCAGCTGCTATACGCTGCCCTAATCAGGCGCCAACTGTCGGCGCACATCAGCGCCATGACGCCCTACTTCGCTTCCTGTCTCCTAGACGGCAGCATCATCTGAATGGAAATGTACAAGGGAAAAACATAAGGAACGTTCGTACAGCTATCCGGGCATGACTTTATGGCTCAGTTTGCAGAGAGAGCATTTCACACCTCCCGTTGCGGCCAGACTGATCATCGGCTCAAAACCCAGCGCCGCCCGGTCCATGGAACTTTTCTGGTAATGTCATTTCCGTGGCGGATATGACGTCGGGGAGGTCCGGGTCCCCATAAATAAAACACTTTCTCGTTCAAATCTTGTCCCTTGGCACACACGCTTGAACGGTGTTTCAGCTACAAAACGGGTGTAAGTATGAAAGCAGGGTGTGCTTGTGAACACCCTAAAATAAGGGTGTAAGGTTTCTCAACAGCCCAAAATAAAGGTGAGAGCAGCGCAGCTACGGGTCACAATGTGGATCAGCCGAGCGCGGAGCATTACATACAGACGAATTCAACACGCACCCCTGAAGCTTGGACCACTAATGAATTGAGCAAGAAAACCAACGGGATGCATTTGGAGATCGAGTGCATACTTAGTTACGTTAGAAGTATATCTGCCGTTGCTTTTAGAACTAGCAGAGGAATGTCCTCTGATGCAGTTGCTGGGCTTGCCGCAAAAATGAGATATTTTAGTGCTAACATCGGCATTACGCACTTTAACTTCAGAATATACAAGTCAACACGGGTATTTGCGAAAAATGTTTAATCGAGAGGTGGTTATGTTGAACAAGTCATGAAATTTTATTAAACGCCGATCCCTTACTCCACACTTTTTCAACACCCACCAAGAATGGTGTTCAATAATTCAACGCCCTTTTTGCCACATGGGGGTCAAGCTACAAAGTAAGGTGTTAGAATCTAAACACAGAATTTAGAAGAACACCAAGAACTCATAAAAAGGGTGTAAAAGACCACCAACTAAGAAAAAGGGTGAGAAGTACCTCCATATTTAGAGGTAATATCTGCCTGGTGGTATTTTGGAGGCATTTTCTACATTTTCTATTAGCGGGCGGTATTTTGTATTTCACGGTGTTTTAAAAATATGAATTTGCATAATTTATTACCAGCCGAGCGGTTTCAGCTTGATATTGGTTCAGTGGCGTTAGCAAAAAAATATCAAGAAAATTGACCGTGCCCCCTGTAAAGGGTGAACCACCACAGGTAGGATAATATAACACTGAAGCTGGTTTTCGCGCCGGCTTTAGTGTGCCCAGAAGGAGCGCATACGTATGCGCACCTCTTACTATTCCCTTTTAAAGACTGTAGTCTTGTTGAGCTACCAAAGCAAAAAGAAATTGGCCCAGCTTGCACTAGTTGTGCAAGGCTGTAGAAAAATCAGAACGTGGGTCAACCAAGCTGGTTTCCCCTTGGATCCGCTGTCAGTGTGGGGGACACACTGAACCATTCTTGTAAAATCCGGCTAAACATGGCCTCTACCATCCTCATTAGGCCTACCCTAGCAAGGACATTAGAAAACCTAACGAAACCTAGCAAAGTCCAGCAAAACCAATCAAAACATAGAAACACCGGAAGAAGCTAGGTCGACCACCAGCTCTGGTGTTTTCTTTTTTGCAGCTGAACATTTATTTCGCACCCTTTCAACACCTTACAGAAGAAGGAGGGGGTAACAGCTGGTCAATACCCTTTGTGCCACACAAATAGACTGTAAAGCTACAAATTATTGTGTTGGAACCTAAGAAAAAGGGTGTAATGGCCTCCCAATAACCTTTTCTCACTTACAGTACACTTTTTGTAGGTGATAAGAGCGGAAAAACGTTTAGTGTGTTAACAAAAGTAGAGACTTGCAACCGTGCGGCTTCTACTAGGTTTACAAAAGTCAGGTAGTCTACGACAGTTTCCACCCCCCTTTATCCTTTACATCCACTTTGACGGTGCTACATCTTTAGCAACATTAAACTTGCCAAACTCTATTTTAGCCCTCCTATATACCGAATACGCAGGTCACTACCCCCTGCGGCTCATTTTAGTACATGCTCACGCACTTTGGGCTGCGCAATGCAGCCCAAGCTTTTAAAACACTCATTCCCGAGCACACGCCCAGACTCCCGCTTACATGCGAACAAGTTAACTACATCTTCATCGCGAGTCCTACCCCGCAAGGTGATGAGCGTCACCTCCGAGCAATCTTGAAACACTTTCGACAGTTTTGCATGGTTGTCAACGCCCATAAATTTGTCTTCGGGTCCTTCGACCTCGGGCACCCGAGCCCCCACATTTCTGTGCAAGGAATGCGCACTTTACCCTAGCACGTTCAGGCTGTGAATGGGTTTTGAGCGCCCACTACCCTACACCAGCCGCATAAGTTCCTTCACTCTTAACGTAAGGGCTGGTAAAAAGGTAGTAATGGGGTGCACAAACGTAGGATTAAGGATGAACGGAGAATATTTGAGTGATCTGAGGCTTGCGGGTGGTGTAGTATTACTGAGTGAGACTGCAGAACACCTGCAAACAATGTGTCAGGAACTGCGATCATAAAGTAGAGCCGTGGGGCTAAAAATAACTATGAATAAATCTAAGGTAATGCGGAATAAGCATGCCAAAACGTATTCTTCAGATTAGGAAACGAAACGCTGGAAGTGAAAGCATACAGCTACCACAGATAGGTTGTTAGGGTTGACCACAACCATGAGAGAAAAATCAGGCGCACAATAGGTATGGGTGGGGCAGAACTCGGCAAGCACTTCAAAATAATAAAAAGTAAGCTACCTCTGTCACTTAAAAGAAAAATCTACAACCAGTACATACTGTCTGTGATGACATACGGAGCTGGAACTTGAGGCCTTACTAAGCAAGTAGGAAATAGACAGGTCAGCTCAACGGCCCATGGAACGAATATTGTTAGGTATAGCAGTCAGGGACAAGAAACGTTCTACCTGGATCAGAGAACTAACAACAATTGCCGATATCATAGTTCAAATAAAAAAAAAGAATTGGACTTGGGCTGACCATGTGGTTAGACGAACAGACAACCAGTGGACTATTTAGGTAACAGGTGAGGATACCAAGCACAGTGTCGAACCGGAACCGAACCGCACAGAAAACTTACCAAACCGGTATTATTGCCGGACCTGAACCAGAACCCGAACTGTTATTTTTTCAGCAGGCTGAACACGAATCGGAACTGAACCGAAAAAAAAATGAAACGGTGATCGGTTCGCGACAAAACGGTTCGACCATCCATTGCTGATATTGCGGCGTCAATGCCTTTCAGGCGTTTTTTTTACGTGCCATTAACTTCGTACCCTCTCATGCACTTTTCCCTCCAGGCCAAGCAAAATACCATAAACGCTCTCTTTGTAGTCGCAATTGCGACAAGGAATGAGCACCAAGGTAGCACTGGTAAGTTGTTGCTTGTAGCGCGAGCAGTGTGCAAGGCTGACCAAAGAAAATATCATTACCTGAAGCTTTCACGCGACATGAAACAACTTCGCCCTTCCCTCGCCGAGGCGTTTCAGGAGCAATCAGGCTGCAAACACTAGTCCGTGCTTTACTGCGCAACGGCCAAGGCCCACACCTGACGTGTGCGACCGTTTTTCATTTAATATTTTTGTTGGAACGTTTGCGCACCTGGAAAGTGTAAATGCGACTCCAAGGAGTTGTTCAGTGGCAAAGCCGTTTGCTGCTGACCAGAAGTATGCGGCTTCGATCACCATTCCCCCGACCGTATTTCTTGTGTTGACGTTAAACGAGCACGTCCGTGTGTAGAGATTTCTATGCGCCTTAGATATCCCCAAGTGGTTTAAATTACTCTACCGCCCTGCAATTTCACATAAGCTGCGCCTGAGAGCACAGGTGCAGCAACGTGCAGTCGAATAAGAAACCAGAAGGTGGATTACCTGAAGCTGTAGACCTTTCACAACCAAACGTGTCATCAACGCAAAGGAAGCGATTGCCATGGTACTGGGTGTAATCGTCAGTTTTTCAATACGGTAGAGTGCACAAGCTCGCGTTTTTGACAAATACAAATAATGATAGTTATAGCAGGCAAAAGTATTTAGGTACAGAAAGCAAAACGATCACATATATATTGTGATGCACACATCAACGATAGCTATCGAAAAATGTATTCCAGTGATCAGAGCAATAATGCCATAACACAGCGTTAACCACAACTTAATTTTAACAATATGCCCTCGAGACGGTGACAGCCAACAAATTATTCTAGGTGACCAAATTATCAAATTCCTTCGTAGCATTTACATGGTTGTTATGCCACAGCTGGTATGAAGCGCACACAGCCGGTATTAATCGCCGATATTTAAGCACGCCAGAGCGCCGGGAAAAACTCTAGGCTATGACAGTTACCGTGATGGGCAATATCACAGCGAGAGTTTCGATATTAAAACAAAAAGGGTAGAAAATATATCCCACGATTATATCTCTTAGCGGTGGATTCAACCTGAAGTCTGTGCGGGAGAGTAGCTGGTAAGTGGTTACAACTTCGACTTCATAAGCTTTCCCAATATCTCGCCCAATTGTTTAAAGGTGCCACGAAGACAAAAGACAAGTTTGGTTCATTCAAAAGATTGCCTCGTTAGAGTCATACTGACTTAAACTTCGCTCAAATAAGCTATACAATTAGAGAAAAAAGGGAATGGCCATGCGACCCACCAGCTCATTTCCCGCAACAGAACGTATGATGTTATTCCAGCCTGTTCTGCGATAGGCGAGGCCGGCAAAAGCAAACGCGAATTAGGCGGAGCTTATAAGCTTGCCGAACGAGCTATTTGGTGCCTAAATGCAATGCATTTCTATTTAACAGCAGTAAGAATAGTGCGATAAACAGCAAAAGTTACGAAAATACACGTAAACATAGAAGTAACGATGCGCACTGCTGTTGGTACTGGGCGCACTGTGCTTATTTTAGCTGCACAGCAGTCCGACGCTGTGGAGTTGTCTTATACGACACTGGCCAATTGGCGCAAGCGACATCGCCTTACGTGACTCAGTTTGTCCTTGCAAGCATACCTCATGTTTCACGAAGCGATTACTTTCTACCGTAACAAAAACAAGCCAGGTGTAAATAGGGCCAAAAACAAAGCAACGGCGGAGGGCAGAGTATGCTTGCGCCATCTGGGAAATTTGACGCCAAGCAAGGCTGCGAAGCCGAATTGGGCAGTGGAAGTTTTTTTGTATACGCGCCGTTATGATTTTATTGTAGACGTCACCAAAACACATGATCTGGCGGGAGAATCCAAATTTCACTATAAATAGATTAATTTCTCAGTGAATACGGCATCATTTGCTGCCGCGCAAGCGCTGGGTATACTATAAAACGCGAAATCTTTCGAATAAAACAAACATGTATTTTGTCCTCGTGGCTCCTTTAACATTTGCTTTGAAAGTGCACTATCATTGGGAAACAGCAGCATTTTGAATTGTTGCGTGTATGTAAAGCAATTAATCTTTTGCCTCACTTGGCTGAAAATTACACTCATCGAACAGGTTCGAGAACCGGAGCGGTACGTGATTTAGTCGAACCGGAACAAAACCGGAACGAAATTAATTTGATTGAATCCGAACCGTAACCAGACCGGCATTTGTTTCGCTTCGATACACTATTACCAAGAGATGGGTATAGGAGGGAAACGCTTATAACACGATGGAGAGATCAAATACGGAATTTCTGAGGTAAATGTGGGCTCGTGCAGCGCAGGGCAGGAGCCGTTGGAGGTCAATGGGAGAGGCCTTCGTCGTGAAGTGGACCCGACTATGCAGATGATGATGATAAGAATGAGCTGTATTTACTAGCTTCTTACGACCTTCACTATCAGGCAGAACGGTACGTAGGTGCTGCCACTAAGTTTCGACCCTAAGTGCTACCAGTACTAGACAAAACCATGCACTTAGTGACTGCTGCTTGTTTGATACTAACATTCATTATAACTCATTGAACATAACTACTGCACTTTTCCCACTCCACCCTACGACTAAAACGTTGTTACAAATCCGCTTGCTCATTGTATTGCTGACATTGAAATGCATCATTCCAAAATTATCACTGAAATATATATTTTTTCGGGAAGCCCACAGACTATCAGGGGACTTCGGCTGCAAGCTGTAAAAGCAAGAAGACCAGGTGCATTTCTATGGTAACCCGCCCCAAGTTTTACTCGCTCTCCCTGGGCATCCGTTGTTTTCTTAATTTATTTGTGGTCCAAGTGTGATATGTGCGTGTTGGATTTGCCTCTACGTAGTGGTGCGTGCTCAGCCGGTCCAAAATGTCACGCATAGCTGAGCAGCTCACACGCTTTACTGTGTTCACGAGCACACCCTTTTTTACATCCCTCCAACCATTTTTTATTTGAGACATATTGTAAAGGTCTGTGCCAAGGAACAAGATTTTTCCGCCTGTTTTGGCAAAAAAGATTGTAAAAAACTTTAGCGCGTACACACTCGATTAAGGACCCGCTTTTCTTCTGGTATGCATGGCCAGTTAGTAAAAGCATGTAGCTAGGGGGGGGGAGGAGGGGTTATTCACTGGGACTAATTGGGACGTTCGTAATGTAGGTTGTTGTGCGCACTACCAGCAACCGTTGATAAACTTGCTAGTGATATATTTACGACCTCCCCTTTCTAAGTAACGAGTGGATGCTGTGACAAGTAACTGGTGAGTGTTTATTGACAAAACAACGTTCAATAGCGCTCTCTCTTGGCGCCAAGTCTCAAGCCGGCACTGACAGCCACCTGGCTGAGCTTTTGACACCAGACAGTACACGCAGCAACTGTCAGTAACTGCCAGAACCTGCTACCTCCTTTTCTTCAAGAGTGTTGGCGTAGTAATTTTCTCGCGATGCTTTATTCCTCGCTAGGCCGAGCTCCAGGGACGACTGACGGAGCTTCTTTGCCAAACGAAGATCCCTTCATACCCGATTTTCTGGTGCCGGCGCTCTTCGCCAGCGCCTTAGTGCCGGCTTCAAAATACGAGAATAAAGACACGAGCAACGCATCCTTACTGTGCCGTCGTACCGGCAGTTCGGTCCAAAACCCTTCCACGCTGGCCTCCTCACTGCCGCGCAGCTCTTCACACCACGCTCCCTGACATCTTCCACATCCGAAGCATTTCCTTGATACTTCTAAAGACGCCTAACCTGACATCTACTCGGAGCTACGCACCCACGGACTTGTAGTCAGTCATGAGGTAGCCGCACAGAAAACATTCATGTCCACTTACCGGCGAACGCGTTGAGCAACGTGGTCTTGCCAGATGCGTTGTGGCCGAGCACGACGGTTACCTGCTTGTTGTAGATATACAGGTCGACAGAGTCCAACGCCGTCACGTCGCCGAATTTCTAGCAAGCAAACATCGAGAATGCAATAAACAAGAGATCACAAATAAGCACAAGGAGCTACTTTACTTTGCGGAAGCTGATGTGTTTAACCAATTCTTATCCTGTGGACTACGAACATTTTGCTCCCGTTGGGGAGACAAAAAAGTAGACTTTGCAGATGCGTCGCTTTTTTAAAGCTAAAGCTTTCTTAATTGTACCGAAGGCGTCCTGTTAAAAAGTCAGAAAGACTGGATGTTCGACTGAAAAGCTCTGATAAGATCTCTGGACCCACGGCGCATGCAGGAAACCTGTCTTCCATTATGCCAAAACTGTAACTTGAAAGCACCGAAAGGAAACAGTTCTAGAATACACCAATTGATCATGAAAAGGACTGCAACAGTATACGTTTATCTCATGAACCGCGTACCGTTATACATTTAAATCGGTCTTGGATACGTGTTCTTCGCATGGGTTCCTTCGTTTACGATTTGGGTCTTTGAAGGATTGACGATGCATTCGACGCACTTTTATCTTTGGCGTTTCCCTCAACTTTCTTTAGAAAGGAATATAAATTTTTTCTGTCTATCCAACATCTCCCATCCTTTCTTTTTACTATGAAAAAAAACTTTCCGTACGCCCTTCTTCACGATATCGAGTTCCGGCAATATACACACATTTACAATACTGCACTCGGGATTTCAAAGGCTCCGTACTCATCAATGGGTTCCGACTTACGACGCTAACTCGTGCATTAAAAGAAGCTTTTTCAAACTTGGAAAGACAAATGCGACAAGCGCACCGTTTTTAAGCAAGTGCTAACATTTAACGTGCGTTATTTACCTTGGTAACCGCATGGGCCCTGGCGATAACGGTGGCATCCCGTGGCATCTCCTCGTGATGTGAGATCAGGCGCTTGTATTTGGACTTTGGACGCTTCTCGTCTCGTGCGAAAGCGCACCAATAGCTCACCTACACAAGCAATCAACGGTTAAATGGTACCCGCTTTAATCTTCAGCTTTTTCTAAACCCTTAATGCTTTCAGAGCGTACTCAGAAAACACAACCAGTACTTGCAATAAGGGGTCACAGAGTATCCCAGCCAGACGTTTTGCTCTATGCCCGTGAGATAAGTCGGATATTTGCTAAAACGATTTCTTTTTTCTCTTTCCCGGTATCCGCGTTCTTCTAGAGCTCGAATAACCTCATTACATTGGGGTAGCGACTATCGGACTGCTATTCAGTAGCCACTTTAGAAAAACCAACAACAGCAAACCACAGTCGGACGCGGACCTGTGCGGAGAGCAAATCACGCAGTGCCTCTCCGTGCTGGCGTAACTATAGCCGGTATCCAATGGCGTGGAATGCCTGCAGGCAACCAAGTGTGCGCCGCCATATCTGTGGCCAAGCATCTGTTGCTGGGTGACGTTGTGCGGACGGCCGGCAGATCAGGCACCCCTCTTCTCCTCCATGCAACCGTGCGACTGCGCCGTCACTCCTTACGTCGGCTTCGCGAGATGGCGGTACTTGTCCATGCTAAGCACGACTGTGAAACACATGACTGTTTCACGTTCCCAACTCTACCTCACCGGACGCAAAGTGTTGCCCCGAGTTGAATGTGAGTGCGATTAATAACATCTCTGTTGACGCCACCGTTTAGAATCGGATTGGAATGAAGCAGATGACGCACGCGGTGTTTTTTTTTCTTCGGCGTGTGAGCGCAGTGGCCCAAGCCGCACCGTGTCTGTGGCGCATCCTCCATGTCTGTGGCCGTTTCCAGCGTTGCCAAGCGAAGAAATTGATCACTAAACGTTTCAACGAATACCGCCTATAGCTTTCACAATGCTTTCAGGCGTGAAGGACAGAGTGAAAGTTTTTCTCGGAAGGGTTGTAGAGTCCAGTTGAGAACATCACTAGCGCTGCTTGAATTTTGAGCCTCGGCGGGTGGCTGGGACAACTGGTTTATATTTTGCTCCTTCAACGTGTAACTCTATCAGGCCATAAAAATGTCGGGGTTTTTTTCTTTTAGCTTATCAAGTGGTGAGGCTAATAAACCTTATTGCAGAAATGCACGCCGTTGTAGAGATGTGTCAGGTATAGTCCAAAGTGTATCAATGAAAGCTTCGAGGAAATAACGAACATTACGAAAGCGTTTTAAAAATCTTGTTTAGCTCACCTAAACAATGAGTGTGCGTTCGGCCATGCGACTGTGTGGTCTCCCGAAATGCAATTTCAATACTACCATCTATAAGACTGTGACCAGGAGATTAGATTTTTTGCAATATATGTTTCCATGAAACACGCAAACGGTGCTTTTTCGGCTTGTAAGCAATGTTATGCTGTCGGGGATGAGTTGAATTTCTGTAATGCAGTCTTTACAGCCTCTGCGACATAACTTTTCTCTCTGATGCCTAGTTTACTTCATTTAAAAAAACGGGCATTTTTTTCACTATCCGCTTTGATTTTTGTACTATGGAATGCGCAAGAAACTTGAAAGTAGTCTAAATGACAGAAAAAAATGAGAATCTGTGAAACTGTTAACCTCTACACGCAATCGGTAATTACCTATCTATTAAACATAGTCTTAATTACCTTCTGTTGTTTCTTAGCTGGAGGTTCGATCTGTAAATTCATTGCAAAAAGGGGAATCTCCTTTTGTTGTTTCGGTGTTTATGTGATCCGAAGCTATGTGTGAGTTTTCTTGATATTTTTTCAAAGCCCGTCATAACTGGTATTGTTGATCGGAGTAGTAATTATCTAGGGTAATTTTCAGTATTTCAGCTGCAATGTCAATTTTATTGAGTTCACTTTCCTTCAGGTTACAAGCGGTTCCACTTCATTTATAGTTCAGCCATGCTGGGTTTTCCCCTCGAATATATCTCAAGCTTCATTGTAATCTTTCGCTCATAGTTTTGTTACAAGATATATCTGACAATGGCCTACTGCACCATGGGGGACCAACAAAAGAAGGCGGAGTTCTGAATGTGGGCTTACCCCGGGGTTCACTCGCGCCATCATGGTCGCTCAGTACATTTTTTCTTCATCTACAATGGTTCGCGCCTTCGGTCTTGCCGCCGCACAAGAGATATAGATATCGTATCAATGCTATTAGCTCGGCAGCACTCCTGAGTTATACGACCAGTAATATTGCTTCAATACTTTGCTGCGCTTTCTGGTGACGAGCTCCTTGACTGGGGCACACGCTGCATACCAAAAACTATTCAGTTAAGACTAACCCCAAAAATACCTAGTAATATACCGCAGCGAAACGCGTACAGAAGTGGTAAGTGTAGGACGGACTGCCGGAGCAAGGTGATTCCCTCGGCCTGTGAAGTGCCGGCGAGATTCCTTTTGCTGCCGCTGCGTCGTGCTATCCCGATAGAAAATAATGAGGCTAAGTCTGGCGGCCGCAGTTTGCTTCCAAAATTTCTACTCTGTGAAGCTCCGATTTGACAAGCGTCCGCACTCGTTAGTGTACCCGACAGGCAACCGACGTGTCAAAACGTGCGCAGTTGGCAACACATGCTGCGGACAAACACGCTGCGCATGGTTTGCTAACCGCTGGCGCTGACGTACCGCGACAGATATTTCGGTCTTTTTTCGACAGTCACGACAGTAAACGGCGTCGAGAGCAGCGATAAAAAACAAGGCATGAATCAAAGCGTTGAAATGCGCACGAAAGGTTTGTGATGCCTACCTGCAGAATGAAGTAAAATGGCAACGGCGCCCTGCTGTTCCAGGGAAGGACAAGGTACAGGTACCAGACCAGAAACACGTTGTACAAAAACCCCTCAGCCATCGTGGTGACCACAAAGGCGATGGTAATGGTGTCCAAGTGGAGGGCTTGCACCGAGAAGAGGTCCCAGTTGGCAACTCCTACACAGGACAAGCGTACAAATGCCTTTTAATTACACTTAATTTCACAAATAACAAAATATCGTGCTTCACTGCTATCAAATACCTCGTACACGTCCCAAATGGCTCGTACCGTACTGCGAAGTAGGCAAAGGATGAGGGCGCCTGAATTGTTCTTGTGGCGCCATGAAATAGTTGCCCGTTTCAAAACGCCGTCAGGGCTGGTCGGAAACGGCCGCCGAAGATAATGCAAAATTCTGTTCCCGTGGGCTCTCCTGATACCTTATTGCTACTCACTGGCACTGATAAATGAAAATTGTGCTGTAAAAAAAAACAAATACCGTTCATGCCTTTAGTACTCCTTGCATTCCGGTAGGTGTCGCATGAGTGATTATGTGTCTTACGGTTTTATTGGGCAGCAGCGCCACAGTTTGGCGGAGGCTGCGTAATTAAACTCCAAAGTTCACACATCTGGCAGTGAACTATAACTAAGCAGAATCGCAAAAGGTGAAATAGGTTCGGTAATACAGGGCGTGTACAAGGTATACGTTCAGTCAAAGTGCCCGCGGGGCTGACAGGCTCCTAGAATGTGCAGTTGTAAGCACTTAAAATCAACAGCGCGGATTTTTTTTCCTTCATATTTCCCACACCGACAAAATCTTGCGCGCAGCGGATATCAAGGACAATTTGCAGTGTAACTGCAAGACACGAACAAATTTTAGTTGCTCTCTCACCTGCCAGGCAGGCGCGTGATCATGCACTTTTCCTACATTAATTAAATAAAGCGGTCGAACAAGCCTTTGCGGAGCAACAATCCTAAGGACGAGAAAATACAGACGGCAGGTATATATTTCACCTATTTGTTTCACTTTTCAGCCCACTGCAGTCACCCTGCCCGCCGGTTATAAAATGCATTGCGTGAAGTTTTGATAATGACGGCTGATATATATTTACATTAGGTGCTCATACAAAAAGAGCGAAAAGGACGACCTAATGTGCGCTTAGAGAGTCGGCAAGCCAGCATAACTCGCGGCAATGCATGTGTGTGTAAAACGCAAGGACAAAAACCGCTCTAGACCTAGTGTTTATACTTGGGATGTCTACTAGACTGATTGATGTCCTAGAAGTGTGACGTGGCTACCCTGCCACAGAAAAAAGATAGACATTTTAGGAGACGACGATACAGGCGTCACACTTTTAGTCAGGGCGCAAGAAACAGTTTTAAGAACCACAAAGCTGGTACGAGTAAAATTCGCCGTGCCATTTTTCCCGCAGGTCACGCATGCGGAATTTAAACGGCCACTGCACTCAGTACGCCAGCCTCGTGATCCGTGCAGGTGGAATCTGATGTGCAAAGCAAAGTGCCTAACAGCTCAAAATTATTTAGAAGGAATGCGTCGGGGATTTATAGGAAATAGGTTTTTGCAGTATGCAACCTAACCTTTGAATATATTGGGGCTGGCTGCACTGTGTTTAAATAACCGCTTCTACAAGGCAGAATTTGGTGCTTCGAGAGTTAGCACTGCATTAGTTTTATTATCACTGTTATTACGATTGTGATTACGTTCGGAGCTGCTATCACAAGACATTGTGTTTTCCCGTTTCATTTCTAAAAATTCCACGCAAACGTTGCGACCGCAATCATGTGTACGTCTTTGTTAAAAGGAAAATATTGTCGGCATAATCATAACGGACAGCAACAAACGCCATTTTCATGTAAATCTTCCGACAACGGCATTCAAAGAGCCCCGAGGAAATACAGTGAGTTGAGTATTTAGCGGGATTCTACATTCCCCATCCACGTGATTGACTTGTCTGACGTCTCATATCCTGCCGCTTTCAATCTGCATTCTCACCGTCGAAATCCACAGCAATGCCGATCATCTTCAGGATCCAGTAGGTTCCCAGGCAAGGCGTGTAAGACGAGAAGTACTTCGAGGACTTCGATGTGAAGATGTAGTGCGCCAACGACGGCTCGATTCCATCGATGATGGCCAGCGGCACTGCCAGCATCAGGATGAGCCAGTAGAAAACGCCGAAGGCCACCGCCATGCTCGCTGCAGATGTGCTTGGGTGAAGAACGCTTCGCGATCGGCGGCAAAATTGTTTACGAAAAGACGCAATAGACACGGAAAGACTTATTAGACTGAGGAAGCAGAAACGCGTATCTCAAGACGTTTAAAAGATTAAGTATGAACAACACTCAACTGGTGTACACCTTCGTTTATTCGGTGTAACTCGACACTGTGACTCTAAATGAGATCACAAAGAAACCTTATTCATCGCGGTTAAATTACTTCCCTTCACCTCAGGACACGACTACGGAATTCGTATATTCAAGTCAGAGAAGTTGTCTGAGGTTGGCTAGGCGGAAGTAAACTGTTGTGTAATAAAGTGGCTGTTAACAGAAGTACACGCGCATTACTGGTACCGAATTGGCGAGACGGGTTGAGTTTCTGTACAACATCATTATCAGGAAGCTCTTGTTCTGCATATTTCCAGCTCGTTGTTTATCGTACTTTCCCATTTGTTTCAGATTATTTTCATATTTCCCATTAAACGCGCTCTTAAGACGTCTTCTTGGGCAGTGAAGACAGCTCTCATACTGTATACGTTGACTGTACTCACATTGCAAGACTACATCGGCACTACTTCACAAGCACATTACTTTGATTAGTGGTTCTTCAATGTAAGCGACTCGACAATGTCGTTTGCGGTACATTCAGTCCCCCATGCTTGTTTTGTCCCTAATCCACTCTTGAACATTAGAGTCCAATGATAGATGTAGAGAGATCGCAAAAATTTGTGGCTGGTTCATTCCAGAACGCGCCATGGACGTTCAAACTCTAGTGGTTTCAACCTGCAATTCACTTGCCGAATGACTAATCCCCTTAACAAAGAAGTGGCCGCAAAGTGATTGATTATTTGGTAAGACTCAATTAGTTTTCTTTTTCAGAAATGGATAAGGGAAACAACCTCCCAAAGAGCATCAGTTCAGACAGTATTAGGAAGGTAACAGTTTGAGTTGCTGTTGTTTATATTGGAATATTGGTCCCTTTCCTAGGTTTGCTTATGTCCTTGTTGTTGTTGATACACTTTGCAAAAAGTGCGAGCGCAAACTGTAAACATCTGCCACAATTCTTTGATTTAGCTGACTGGCATTTTGAAGGGCGTCTCAAACTCCTTCCGACGCAATGTACTGGCGTATTAGAAGCCCTACCGCACCAAAGCAGTGCTTACAAGCCTGCCCCAAAATAGAGAACACTTGCAAACGTAAGAGGGCGCGATTCAGTGCATCAAACTGTGCGCATTCCCGACTGCTGTAGATGTAGGTTAAACAAGTCATGTGGGTTTATGTGCCTTCGTTCGCTCTCACGTATGCATACGAAACTGTCCGGGGTGAAGTTTCATGCTCTAGCATCCTGGTCATTTAGGTGAAATTTTAAACCTCTCCGTTAGCCAATTGGTGTAATGCTTAAGAAACGTAGTTACTTGGGCTTCGACTTTAAACCAGGAGACTGTTTTTCTTCCATGCTACAGACAGTGTAATTAGTCTCGTAATTATTCTTGGCACACTATCATAATTTAGCCATTGTTACCGTGCTTATAGCCTACTCATGAGACACTCTGTTGGTCTCCAAAAGTTTTGTCAGGAAAGTACCACCCGAATAAAATGTAAACTTGGTACTTTCGAGCACAAAGGCAAAAGTAACTGGGCATGCGGGGAAGCACTGCGGGTTACAGTACAAAAAAAAATTTTCCTTGCATGTGGCGTTTTCTTTCTGGTTTGGATGAGAAAGCTGCCCACGCAACCACAGCAAAAAAAAATGTGGTAGCCCACCCAGTTTTCTTTCTCAAAAGAATAACAATCCCTACACTCAGTTTCTGTCTTCTGATTATCGCTTTGATCCCTGCAATATTAAATAGTTCTTGTAAAGGCGCCCATAACCCCTGAAAAGCGGTTCTCTAAACCCAGGAATAAAGTGGCCGTTGAACGGAAGTAAAATGTTTAAAAACATTGATAGGTTGATTAATAAATCAATCAATAGATTGAGCAATTCGGTCGAGCGCGCATATTGGGTGCAGTTGGTTAGAGAGACCAACACTCGCCCGCACTCATCTCTGTTCTTCAATGCCGCGAGCAGAGTACCCCTCCAAACTCACGGTTCCAGAAGACGCATGAGACGAACAGCGCGTGAATGGAGAGCATCAGCGAGAACATGAGGAAGACGAAAAGCAGCAGCGTCACGCTGGCCCCCTGGAGGTAGGCGTTCGTGGTGGTGCCCCCGCCGCTGCGCAGTAACAGCATGCAGGCCAACGGGATGGTGCATTGCACGAAGGTCAGGGCCGTTGCCGTTAGGAGGTGTCCCAGCAGGTACTGCGCGGTCGACAGACCCATGATCTTCTGCAGCTCCTGCGAGTACACACGGCGGCATCAGGGAACGGGAACAAACTAAAGGCCCGACACGGTTAGGGCGATGGAAGTGGAAAAGTCGCGGGGGCGGTTCCCGGCCGGGAAACGTGTTTTTCTCCACTTTCCATCATTCAAAAAAGACAAACCCAAAAATCCTGGCAAACCGTATACACATGGATACTAATTTCAGAATTTTTTCCTCGCAGTTTTCATTATGGCGAAACAAAACCTCTATAACATGGCATTTATTATATCTACGTGGTCCCGCAATTATCGCGCCTCTTTTTGGCCTAGCAGTTGCATTGGCTCAAATTCGGGGTTTTTTTATTAATAGCGCAGCTGCTGTTCATGGCCCTAGTTGGTGCGGCGTCATCAAAAAATCTCGGGTCATGGTTACTCCCGCCGTTTACCGTTCACGTGATTACGCACCTACCAAGGCGCGCCCAATGTCGTCCAGGCTTGCGTGTGGCACTGGCTAAAAATACCAAGAAAACAGTTCATGTTCATCCGCGCCTCCGTGAGGAGCACAACAAAGCTCGCGCTGCAGGCGCCCATTTCGCAAAGCCGGTTGCCGCCGCTCGTGGCGCGTGCTGACGCTTTCCACTTTCAGAAGTGTGAAAGCCTACCGACGAAACGGTCCTGCTCCGCCAGTGACGCACGAGGAAGACAACAATATAGACGGATATGACGATGACTGCTACTACCACAGTGAAAAGCGACGACCGAAGATGAACAACAATTTCACCCCTAATGCAATGCGTGGTCGTCTGTACGTCACTGCTTATATAGGAAGAAATATTTTTGCTCCACTGTGGTTGAATCCTTGCCGACTTACTGCAAGCTCCGCCATTTTTTCGTACTCACAGCAACCAACCCAAAATGTAATGTAAAACACAAGCGTTCTTCCCTGGTTCTACTGCATGTTCATTGCCTCAATGTTTGCAACGCTTCCCCTCATATAACTAGTGCGGACTTATATAAATGCAACGGCGAGTAGCAACACATGGTGTGGTGACTGGGCCATAAATACAAAATACAACTTTGTTCAATTTGAACCTCCAGCCTCTGGTAACATACCCATTGCCACTGCAGCCACCAAAAACATTTCTTAACAAAAAAAAACGCAACGGATATTAAGGAACGTTGAAATTTTATGCTACACGCACGGAATATCGGCAGGAGTAGTATAGCAGAGGCCCGTAGTAAAAACCTAAGTTATCACGGCATCGGCTGTAGGAGGATGCATTCAAGTGAAGCTATCAAACTAGAGGCGCCGCTACAATCGCCCAGTCGTGCTTCGTAGCGACGACTTTGGCCGCCTGCCTCCGATCGCACAAAACCAGGTGTGGCGACAGGGCGAAGTCGCTGTCTAATGGCTGATGAGTCGACACTACTATATCTTCTTTCCTGAACATTTCCTTTACCGCATTGAAGCTTGCGATAATTGGTATCATTGTTATAGGGACAAACCAGTCTTTTTAATTCGAGGAGCCACGATAACAAAAAAAATTGTTCTGCTTGAAAAAACGTTCCTATGTTAACTCACCTTTATTTCGGCCACGAATGACGTTTTCGGCCGCAGTGACGTGATCAGGGCCAGCACTAAAGACAGTATGTTTACTGCATGTTAGCATTCAAGTAATATTGTTACGTGGCGGCAGGACTAATGACATGAACAGTGGCGAAGAATGAGGAAGAATATAATTACATTATTTACAAGCCATGATGGCAGAGTTCGCTCTGTCTGCACACCCGGGGGGGAAATCTTACTGCCGGCCTGCTCGTGGCCCCCCCTGCCGGCGGACTGGGCTGTGTCGGTCGGTTTCGGCTGTCCTGCTTTGGTCCGTCGCAATGGCAGGAGTCAGTGGTGTGCCAGGCCCACTGTATTGGGTATTCAACGCCCATGGGAGCTTAAGCAACTCCCAGGCACTCTGAGGGCAAGTGCCTTCCAAGAACACCGATGCGTGATGCGGACGCAGGCCCGGACAGCCTGGGTGGCTACCGAGGTTGGTGCTTGGAATGGTAATTCGAACAAAATTTGCGGTCGCAAATTTCTGTGGATCAACTATGATTCTCTTTGGCCGGGGTTGGTAACGCGCCCCTGTAATCCAGTGTGGTGGAGGCCGGGGGGTCAATGTTGCGAAGTGCAACTGCACCAAGCGGTACAGTTTGTGTTACAGTGGCGCACGGTTGCTGAAGCAATGTGAGCGCTGCTATGAGGCCGGGGGAGTGGCGAGCCCCTGTAACCGCAGCTAGGAAGGGGCCTATAAACACGAACCGATCTGCTCGCCCAGGGAGGTGACGAGCCCTTGTAACCCAAGTCATAGGGGTACATGCGGTACAGTTCGTTTTATCGTGCCATGCTGAAGCATGGGTACACACAATGAGGCCGGGGGTGTAGCGAACCTCTGTAACCGGAGCATGGAAAGGGCCTTTAATGCGAACTGGTCTGCTGACCGAGGGAACTTGATGAGCCCTTGTAACCTTCAGTTTTGGGGGCGAGTGTGCAGTGCCACAGGGAGTTCCTCAGAGGATCCCTTGTATCCCGAAAGATGGTATTTGTCGAGCAACTATGACTCTCTTGGCTAGGGGAAGTAGCGAGCCCCTGTAATCCAGTGTGGGAGGAAGCCAGCGGGTCAATGTTGCAACGTAACCACTGCGCTCAAGCGGTACAGTTCGCACGTAGTGTTGGCGTACCATTGCTGAAGCAATGGGTAGACCACTACCGAGCCGGGGGCGTGCACACCCCTGTAACCATAGCTTGGGGCTCGTTCTGTTGAACTTGCGAACTGGTCTGCAGGCTGGGGGTTGTGACAAACCCTTGTAACCTAATGTCATAGGGGCCAGAGCGTGGAAGTACGGTAATTCCACGAGACCTCCTCGAGGAATCGGGGAGGCCGCACAATCCCTGCCCTGGGAGCGTGCAAAACGGCCGCCACTGCGGAGGTTCCTGGTACAACTTGAATCAGGTCCTACGCGGAGGTCGGGCGGTCGGGTCTCAACCCGGCACTTGGTGATGCGATTGAAGCAGGAAAGCGGATCGAGATCGATCAACTATGACTTTCTTTGGCTGGGGGAAAATGGCGAACCCCTGTAATCCAGCGTGGGAGGAGGCCGGGGAGTCAAGTTGCGAAAGTAGCAAGTGCCGCAAGCGTACAGTCGTTGCATTGGGAATACCGAGTAAATTCGGGAAACTGTTGCAGGCCGGGGGACTGGCGACCCTTGTAACCGCAAGCTTTGGCGGGGCCAGCGACCTGATCGCTATAAGTCGGGGGGAGTGACATACCCCTGTAACCAAATGTCATGGGGCCAGATGTTGTCCCGTCCGTATGAGGCCGGGGGGGGGGGGTCGCGCCCCCCTGTCACCTTGCTGTGAGGGGCCTATGATCTTCTCTGGCTGCCACGGGACGTGCTACCACGAGCTACTGGGTGTTCCGCACGGGGAAAACGAGGAAAGGTGCGGTTAGTACACCGACCGGGGAAACTCTCCTGGCTTAGTAACGGCTAGTAGGCCCGGACCGATCTCCTCTGCAGAACCGCTACACCACGGCAATGCCAAAAGACTCTTGTTTCATTGAGCGAAAGAGTAGGCACAGAGGAGGACATAAGAAAAGGGCTCGCAGACCCAGTGGGACCCTTGCGAACGTGTGTTGGCTTGCCAACATGGGTTTCAGTTCACGTTCGCATACAAACTTTTGGTGTCCGGAGACCGTGAAAAGCAGGTGTTGCAAGTACCCGTGTATAGTGGAAAGCTTCACTGGTGATTCATGAGTACCTTGTGCGGGACAGTTGATCGACGACGTTAGTACGCATCGGCCGCAGAGCTGGGGGTCGGGGGGGGACCTGGCCGTCGCCACTAAATAGGGTACTTCCTGTCTCCGACAGTTGGGGCCCAGTTATCGGACCCTATGGGTGAGCGATAACCCGTGGCAGGGACCGCACATTTGGCAATTGGCACTGTCTGATGCCCTCGCTGAGCAATCAGTCTTGGAAGAGAGTCAGACAAAAGGATTGGAGCAAAATTGCTTCCCTCATTCCCACCCTTTTTCCCATAACCCATCCCGATGTCCAAGTTCCCGTTCCCAGCAACCCACCCTATCCGGCTTTTTCCTAGGGGGGACAGGAGGGGTCCCCCCGGGCTCGTCCCCCTGGAGGTGGGTCGCAAGAAAGTCTTTCCCGCTAATTTCTCTCCACCTTCGTGTGGACAAAATTATCTTTGCCGGTTGGCCCTATTTTTGTACTGCTGCAATTGGGTATAACCGGTTATACTTCGTGTGGTACCGGGGAGCTATTGAAAGCTGCATTTACTCATGTCTGCACACCCGCCTTTTCGTCGTCGCCTTCGACGCCGGGCTATTGTGCCATGGCGCATTGCCCAGCTGTCCTGTGAGTCATTGGCTCTGCCGCCACGTTACAATATGATGAAACATAAATATGTATAGAGGCGGCCGCTAATCCTTGAAATGAGACTCTGTAACGTCATAGCACTGTCTCGGCTAGTGACTAGGGAATTTCCAACTACTCCACCTGTTCTCCGTTGCTTGATGTTTGCGATAAAATTTGTACCACCATTATCGCTCCATTTTACAAACCCAAACCTGTCATTTCTCCTAATTAACCCTTTAAAAGGAAACTCCTCATTCGTGTAGAGCTTTTCGCATTCCAACTGCACGGAGCAGTGAAATCAAGAGGCCGACGGCTTCAACTCACACTGGTGCCGGTCTCCTTCTCGTGGACGATGTTCCATAGGCGCATGCAGAAGGGCAGGAGGAAGCCGATGCCCAGGATGTAGGCCACGCTGGCGCGGTAGTTCGCCGCGTCATCCGGCAGGTCCGGGTGGGGGAAAGGCCGGAGGTACACGACGGGCTTGCGAGGGGAATACGAACCGCTTAGGGGGATGCTGCCGTACCATACGCGGAAAAAATTTCTTGGGGCACTCGAGTGTTGCGTGCTTTGAAGGGAAAACCCTGGAAACTATTGTGAAGGGTACTTTTAATATAAACGTCCTTCTGTGGCCACAGCAGAGAAGCTTTGTTACCATCCCTAATTCATCCTAACTAACCTTAACCAACCGTAATGCCAGCTAACTAGTTGTTATATCAATCACTAACAAATCAATATTCCATTTTAATTTTTTCATCTCCCGTTTTTACCTAATCATCCTAATCTACATTAATTCATCTTAATGAAACTTTACGAATTATTACTTTTAATCAATCTTTTCGTAAACGCCTTCATCCTTTGTTCCCATTCTGCCCTGTCTTCGTTCACTTGGATAGCGCAACCTTCGTGTCGACACCGGCGTCTATAAAGGTCAAACTTTTAAAGAGACACATAAGGCTTTACCCTGAATAAATAAAGAGCACGACAATCAACAGAATGGGCTTCAAAACATTCATTGCAGTGGAGAATTATTACCACCCGACTTTCTGACGTTACTCTCCAAACAAAGATTCCTCCAGACATCGTATATACTTGACAAAGAGGGACATCAGGAAATGTGAGAATGAGGGAACAAAGCAGAGAAGAAAGCTACATTGAATTGTGTTGGTTTAGATGGAGTTCGTCACTCACGTAATCCAACACGATTGTTATCTATTTCGAAAATAATAAACTACTGCCACATTCGTTTTTGAATAATGTGTACAAGAAGAACATTCAGTCAAAAAGTGACGCCAACATAAAACCATAAGCTAAGCAGCTGCTTCCTGTTAGCATTAAACGGATTTAACACAATTGATCAGCAAACATTTTGACATTAATTTTGTACGTCCGTATCAGCTCAGCTACCTACAACGCTACTTTTATTTTTATAGTCCCTTTACTTCCTCTATTCTTCCGGTACGGTGACTTGTGACCAAGCAATAATGTCGAAAATGGGGTTGCAAGGCGACAATCGATGTAAAAGAGACAATGCAAAGAGACAATCGACCTTGGCCTATCAAGACAGCTAAGCCACGGTTCCGCTTCAACCAGTCGACTTCGCATTTCAAAAGTCGATGCGTATAGGGTCATCGTGAACACGGGTTATTTTAAGCGTGTCGTCCAGGCCTTGTGGTGAGGGAGGGTGTTGGGTTCAATAATCAGCTCATCCTGACAGGACGAAGTTGAGGTCTGGCAGGCCGAAGGCGGAGGATGAGAGCTTTACGCACGAAGTATTGCTTGGTTCTGTTCACACGAGTCGATTGGCAATAATTAGAGGACACGGACTTAAAGCCGCCACGACGAAAAAATACACGTTTTGTTCACCAAAGGACTCCTTTGTTTCGATGAAAACAAGACGAATGGTATCGCAAATTTCAGAAAAATAATCTAGACATAAAAAAAAATAAATCAACCCCTGGCGAGTCCCTAGCCACTTTCCTGCCATTTTTCTAAAACGTCACAGAATATTATTTGTGCAATTCGCGGACGCAGACCTGATCCACCGCCCCGAAGCATGACCGGGCGATTCTTTAGTTACCTTTGATTGTACAACTAGAATGACCACGGGCAGTTAACAACTTCATAACGGCGTTTTTAGGGCTGGCCCACAATACGTCGCCCCTGCCCATATTACGTTCTTGTAGCTCACATTTTTGAAGGGTTCCCATATCTGTGGCGATTTTTTTGTTGTTGTTGTTAAAAAAGAATGGTTTCCGTGCTGAAATGAAGCTCAGTAAGTAACGAAAGGCCAGTTTTTTTTTTTTTTTTTTAAACTGGAAAACGCTGTGCTTCTTCTGCATGGCCCCTTTAAGCATATTTCAAAAAAAGCAACGGTAGGAAGATTTAAAAGCCCGTAAGCAACGGTAGGAAGTTGTCTTTCCTTGCGATAGTTTTATACAGTGAGAGGGAAAAGTCGCTTAAATACCTTTTTCCTGTCGTAGTCAAATTTCTTTCGCCTCTGCAGTTCCACGTGCTGGTTTTCGATAACTGCCATGATTTTTTGTAGCTCATCTGAAAATCGAATTAGGAGAAGGCAGTTCGTCAACACTAGGACAGGGTTATTTTGACAGCACTGCAACTGCAAGTCTACATATGCTTGTTGAGAACACTATAATGAGTCAAACAATGAATTAACTCATTTGCGTATACACCTTGCTTTTCTGTTTTAGACGTCCTTACTGAGGACAATGCTACAGAGGGTGTTGCATCGATAATAGGAACACTTCAAAAACAATCTCCGAGCAAGCTTTTGCACTTTTCGAGTTCAACCTTAAAGGGACCCTGCCACACTTTTTGTGCAGTGCAAGTAAACCTGCGCTACGTTTAGATTACACTGCCAGTGATACCTGAGCCTAATATTACACGTGCACGTGAAGCGGAAAGCGCGCAAATGGCCGTGAAAGACGCGGAAAAACCAACCGCGCTCCCTTCAGTTCTAATTATGCAACCCACCGCGGTGGCTCAGTCGCTAAGGCTTTGTGCTGCTGAGAACGAGGTCGCGGGTGCGATGCCAGGCCGCGGCGGCCGCTTTTCTGGCGGAGGCGAAAAGCAAAGACGCCCGTGTTAGACGCACGTTAGAGATACCCAGGTGGTCCAAAATTAATCCGGAGCTCTCCACTGCGGCGCACCTCATCGCCTGCGTTCCGTCGGCGCGTTAAACCACACAATCAATCAATCCTCATTATGCCGCCCTGGCATAGCCTAAAAGGCGTCATTTTGGCCATGACTGACCTATTGGCTGTCGCTGGAAAACTTCGCGGCTTATTTCTCGCGTTTATTCTGACGATCCGCCGTCGTCGGCACTGTGTACCAACCTCTTCTATGTCTGAGCGTGTACGCATACTTTTGATTTCCTGTTGTTTTGAGTGCGCGCGGAGTTTGAGTGAAGGACTCAATACTTTCCTTTCAAGGAGACCACTCGACAACAGACGTTTATTGCTTCACAAACGCCCTTCCAGCCTGAGCGATTGCTTACGAGCAGGCAGTAATGCCTGCTTTTTCGTGGCACCAGACCAGAAATAGACCCATCCACGTTGCGGAGAAAAGGAGAAACTCCCCGGCCTGTGATATATCGAAGGCCGCCGAACGGAACGCCGCAGAGCCGCCCCTCTCTCCCGGAGAGAGCACGCAGCTTCCGTCGCGTTGTCCGCGGTCGAGTTGAGAGGGAACAATTTTGCGCGCTTTCTGATTGCTGTGACAATAAACTGCCCCAAAATTCATTCCGAGTCGTCGATTGTAAGTGTTGCAGGGTCTCTTTAACACGAGGGTCGCATTTTGTGATCTACATTGTTTGACACCGGAAACAACGGCGGTACTTACCTGTTTTTTTTTTTTCGGAAAATAAATAAAAACGACTTCCGCCTATGGGGAAAAGGTGGCAAATTTGGACGTGCAAGCTGGTCTTGGGACGGTGGCGCCACTTGGGATGTGTAAAATGAAACACCTCATGGTGATTCACGGTAGGGAGGAGCCAAATGAGTTAACAGACGATCAGAAAACCTCTTTTACCGATAGCTTACGCTGGCCACAAATCGTTACCCTAAAGTTCCGAAAGAACCCCCTCCCAAATTTCAGATAGAAAAATACCGGATGGATGATCTTTCTGATCCGGCGTGAAAAATTAGAAAAAGTGGCCGCTACCGCAACCAGAATTGCGGAGACATGAAGAAAAACTACAAGATGGGCGAACTTTCGGCTAAAGCACGAAAAGGACAAAGGGAGCGCATCGACAGATAAATAGATGATGCGCATTTATTTTGTTGACTCACCGGCGCATAAGCCTTCGATTTTAAGGGGTTGGCGATCTTTGGGGTATTTTAGTAAAACGATTGGTTCTTTCCTAAAAGGGGTGGGCGTTAAATCCGAACTTTACGGTACGTAAGAGCTCATACTAATCATACTAATTCATTCCCGCGGTTCATCATGGTCAATACCAGTCATCTGGTTTCAGATCGTCTGTCGTCTGCTGTTCTAGGGTGTAGCCCGCTTTCCGAAATCGGGCTCAGTATTATTTTTTCACGTATGTTGCTTTGTTCTCGTTTTACTTTTATTCTTTGCGTCCATGTCTGTGGTAGTGACATGACGTCTTCAAATCATTCACGTCAGGTGAACAGGTTGCCTTTTCGTCTGCAGTAAGGGATCTCATGGCGGGATGTCACAAGCACAGACACGCATGCAGAGAATATTAAAAGTAAAACAAGAACAAAGCAACAAACGTGAACAAACATTTTCGAGCCTATTTGATGGAGGTCGAAATAGAAAACGCCCGTGTGTACGAGGTTCTACCCCCTTTTTTCCTTCTACATTCTACGCAGCTTTGTGTAAGCACAGGATGCATTTCTCCAGCCTTGTGCCAGGCTCTAAGGCGCCGACGTGCTGGCGTGTAGTTCGAATTATGCGTGACGCAATCCCTTCGGTTTGAGTTAACTGGATTCTTAATATATACACTGCTATGGAGACTTGGCCGGACCAAATCTTACAGTTCAAATTGTCTCTAAATTTGAAGGACTAAAGTTTCAATTATTGAAGTTTAAAAGTGTACACAACTGGAAAATGTTGTACCATGCTCTTTCGGTGGCTAAACTAAGGCGTTGGTTGAGTAGGCGCCACTAATATCTCTGTGACCGCACCCAATGCTTTTCGTCTTATTCTCGATCCTCTAGTACCGTCGCAGGATGCATTCGTGTGACCTGCGCATCAAAGCTCCCCTCGCAATTATTAAGACGGCGGCGACGACCGCTTTTTGGCTTTTTTTATTATTCCGATGAACCTTCACGATGCTGATTATGCCTCTTCAGTGCACACATCCACGCCCACCAATTCTATCTCTTAGCCATCGTCACCGTCAGGCTAATTCGACGTTGTTGCTCTTGCTGACCAAGACCACAGGTCGCGGTGCTTTACGGGTGTGTGCGGTGAACTGTATAGCGGACTTTGTCTTAAGGCTTGTAGATGGGCGAGTTGGTAGATTACTGAGCACTAAACAGCGCGAAAAATACGACGACACGGAGAACGATGTGCCCGTGTTCCCTTCTGTCATCCTGTTCTTCGCGTTTTTCCGTGCTACATTATGTGCCATAGACGTGACTCAGAGAGCGCAAGCACGAAGTCCATTACCTATCGCCACCGTCATCATCCTGGCCATCATAAAATATAATGATGCAGTGACTTTATTCAGCTGCGTTTGCAGGTAAACGTAAACGAAAGTTCCGTTCCTGTCCCTTAGGTAGCGCGCTGATACACATTCTCGTCATCTTCAACGAAGCAGGGCCGCTAGCACGGCTCAGATTCTAAAGCGGAGTTCCAGATCCGGTCTGTACGTAGAAACTCTGGTTGTGTGTGCATGTACGTGCATGCATAGATACGCACTGTCGTCGTTATCATGACACGCTAATCACTGAGGAATAATTGGTGGCGACTGAGAATCCGGCTCCATTTAATAGACACTGAGGGTTTATGCCGCTATTCTCGCAATTGAGGATCTAAGCACAAACCTCCGCTCATGAGGTACGTACTGGGGGGTGAGTAGACCTTTTTCAAAAGCAGGTGCTGCAGCTTTTCACGGGGAGGATCAGTGATGCCGCATCCGGCGGATCGCTGCTTCCATGGAGAGCAACGATCACGTGTCAGTGACTAGCAGTGACTAGCTTGGGAGGTGAGTGACTAGCAAATGAAGGAATGAATTGTGGGCCTGTACCTGTCCCATTCCTCTCGAAAGAAAGCATCGGCACCTTTCTTTGCGTTTAATAAAAGCTATAAAAGGTACGTCTTGTCCAATAAAAAGCTGAATCCAGGCGCCTGCAAAACTGCTGGTACCCGGGAAATGAAGTCCTGCTATAGCCCCTCCCTCCCCACTCGAGCCGTCCTCGCCCACATCCCCCCATGCCTCTTTCGCACCCCTGCTTGCCCACACTGCCTCAACCTCTGGCTGTCTGTCCTCGCGCGCTCCGACGCTCAGCCCCAGCGCACCCTGGTCGACAGGGGTCGAGCCGGCAGAACTGCCCTTCCGCTGCGCGACCGTCCCTGGTAAGCGTGGTGGCCAGGAATAAAATGTTACTATATCTCTCCGTGACTACTCGGGCTCCAACAGCGGTAAGTACTCACCGTACACGAGCACGTCATCCTCTGGTTCGCGGAAGGACGAGGGAAACTGCACTCCGGGCGAGTAGTCGCCCTTGAAGGCGGTCGTCACGTGCACGGTGTACTCGAGGAGAGGCGAGCCTAGACTCGGCCGCGAAAACTGGACGCATACCACCGAGGCGTCGCTGCCGTTCGCCTGCAGCTTCCGGCGGATGTCGGCGCACTCCAGAGGCACCTCTTGCGGGTCGGTGACGACGAAGGTGCGCATCTTGCGTCTCTCTGGCTCCGGCTGCCACAGAGTTGTGGTGTCGTCCCAATTGGGCTCGTCTACCGGCCACGACCGGAAGGGAGGCTCGTTGGCCCAGGCATAATAGACTTCCGTGGTTGTCTTGGGAGTGTCTACAATGAGAAGAATGAAGCAAATAGTCTCAGTGGAGTTGGCCAAGATGGAACCAACTAGTTTAGAAAAACAATGCGATGGCAAGCCTGTTAAATGCAGAGCTAACACTAAGGCTAGTTGCTGTGCGTCATGACGAATTGCGTTGCTCATTAGGAGACAACAAGCAGCAACACGCACACAGGAAGATGCGCAAAATACCTGATGTATTTCTTCAAAAACACATTCTACTACCCGTTCTATAACATAAAAACTCACCCCCACACCCTAATGCGTCTCTCAGCTCCTCTGCTCGTGTGTCCGCATTCCCAGCTCACTATCTGTGGTCCTCACCGACGACATGCCTTGTTGTGCACTCTTCAAAGTAGCGTGATTTCCCTCATTATTGCTCCAACCAACCTTTCAATACTGCTCCATGCAGGTGCTTTCGCACGCTACACTGATGGACCTGTTCGTCTCGGTTCGAAGATGTACAACGACACTGTAAGCAATGAGTACATATCACACACCCACCTTCCATTCACCGTGATTTGCAAAGGTTTTGCCCAGTTCTGTGTTTCTGCAGTGCCATCGCTGAATTCCGGGCTGGTACTTCAATACCCAAGCAGGTCGGAAAGATGCACGAGGTTAAGCGTGTGCGCTGGGCTTGTCGCAGGTTCTAGCTTGCCAGAACGTCAGTCTCCACTTCGCAGAAATTAGGAAACGGATGAGCGGTTGTATTAAAAAGCTACCTTTAATTGCCCATGCACTGGTAAACGTTGACCCTACAAGGAGTTCGTAAGAAGGCTATGCGATTATAAGCGACGGAACCAGAATGAGAAAACAGAAAAACCATAAACAGTGTGAGCGGTGGTCTCCCAAGGGGATGGGTGCTCGAGGCGGAAATGCTGACTTTTGCATACGAAACCGAAACTGGGTAACTAATCATGAACTATTTATTGGCCGCGAAGTACCCAGGAATAACTTCACCGCCATTCCAACATGTTAAAGTGAATGACAAGAGGAGGTATTTGTGGTTTATTGATTGGCCAGAAACTCCCTCTCAAACCCCGCCTTTGCCCCCAGATATCGTTGAGTGGGTTGCAGCCACGCCGAAGTCTTGCGTTTCCGCTGAGTGGTATGGGCGCTCCCTACGAGCATTGAGCTTACGACTGGCGCCCGCACCCTGAGGCTCGATCGTCATAGGTGGTCTTACTCTGCCGCGTTCGCGACCACTTCAGCCTGTTTTAAAGACAATGGTCTTTCTTGGGCTAATTAAACGCAGAAATTTTCGTATGTCTGTCTGTAACTCGTTTCAGCCACCAGGCCAAAGTGACACGGAAGCTGAGGAATAGTCTTATATACTCACAGCCAAATATAAATGTCTACGTCCGGTGTTAGTGTTCATACTTGTCAACATTGTTGAACAAGAACAAGACATTACGAAAATATAAGGCAGCAAATCAATACATAAGTCACATTTGCAGAGTTACTCTATTAAAAAATTTATGAACTCTCGGTCTTTGCGATAGCAAATGACATACTACATCAGCGGCCGAAAACAGTCGCCTGCTGTTGCCAGCGCTACCTCCTGGCGGCACTTAAGAAATAAAACAGAAATAGCAACGAAAGGTCACACTGGATGGGATCCACTTTCCGCTTGGAACGCTCGAGGAGTAGGGAAACTTGGTTCTATAAGCGCTGTAGTAGGGTGCCTCAATTCACACGCGTCTCCCCCGTACGGCAGCGCTGCCATCGAGACACCGGAGTCGGAGCAGTGGAACGCGGTAAATTTAAATTGACTCGAACAAACCTCTACCGCGTTTACCTTCGGATCAGCGCGAAGGAAGAGGAACGTAATGAGAGATGAGCGGGAAAGCGAAGGGAGGCGTTTACTTATCAGGGGCGCCAGCCGACTATCGTCTTTCGGCGACATTGGCAACGAAAGGAGTAGATACGAAGCCATTTTTTTATCTTCCTGAGTACGCTTCACTGCGCAACACCACGTGAGAAGGGCAGCTTACAAATACTACGCTTACGCCGAACTCCTTGAACTCGGCTTCACTTCCAAACACAAATGCATTGCTGGAAACATTTTTCAGCGGCAACAAACGGCCTGTAAAAGTGCCAGTGGTGGACAATTCTGCGAAGGGAAATTATACGCAGAATGGTATGGGTTTTTCTCGTATACACACGCAGAAAAGAATGGTGGAAGTCAGCCTTGAACAGCTCGAGCACTGTAAAGCAGTACATTTTTTCCACTGATATTTCCAGAGCGGTTGCATTGCTGAGAAACTTAGCAGCTGAACCATCGGATTGTGTCACGTTATCGATGCAATCGAGTTCGTATTCTCCCTACCCTGCACGCTGCAGCGTTAGGACACTTTGGCATGCATTGTTGACGCTAACAAGCTGGTACTTATGCCGAAGCCTTGGCAGTTGTTCCAGTCGACATCGAACCACATGATCAATGGGATCAAAGGGCTACTGCAGCCTGTTTTAAATGCGAATGCATTTCTTAGTCGGGGGTTGTCGTGCTCCGTCGGCGTGCGCCTGCATTCCTCCAGCGCGAGCGCACGTCAGTGCGCGCCTCGTAGTTCTGCCTTCGTCGTCGTCGTCGTCGTCTTTCCTCCAGCGCGAGCGCACGTGAGCGCGCGCCTCGTAGTTCTGCCTTCGTCGTCGTCGTCGTCGTAAATGCGAATGCGTTTCTTAGTCGGGGGTTGTCGTGCTCCGTCGGCGTGCGCCCGCAGGTGTTATCTCTCCGCGCTCCTCTTCGCCCCTACCAACAGCTGTGGCGCGCCTAGCAACCGGAGCAGATGGTAGCTCGGGCGGGAGTAGCGGAGGGCAAGGGGAGAGGAGGAGCGCGCTCGGGCGTGTGAGGGCGCTCGCATCGCGGAGCTCGGGCGGAGTAGCGGAGAGTGAGTGGAGAGGAGGAGCGCGCTCGGGCGTGTGAGGGCGCTCGCATCGCGGAGCTCGGCGGGAGAGAGAGCTCGCGCGCGGGGCGGGCGTGTTGCGCGGGTCTCTCTCTCCTCCCCGTGTTCTCTCGCCGCTCGCTGCGCTCGGAAAATGTATATAAATGCAGTGGAGCGCACGCCTCTCTCCGTTACTGCTTGCCGCACCGCACTCATCGGTGCACCCAATGCATTCGCATTTCCGGGGGGAGTTTTTTTTTTCCTGCCCTATACATTGTGGGCTTTGGACAATTTATGTTTTATACATTTATAAAATATCAGTAAAAATAAATGTATAGGCTGAGAACTTTCTAAAAAGTTAAAGGCGAAAATCTAGTAGGAGTTTGTGAACATTTGCTGGTGAACTGCGCGGCCGCGAACACCGGCACTCAGCACCCCCCCAAAGAACGTTCAGCCAGCTCACTGTGCAGAGGAGTCACGTGGTCGGCCCCTTCGGTATTTTGACGTATCAAGGCGTCTCGTATTGTACGTGCATGAGCCAGCGGCCTACGCTCCTTGGAGCAGCTGTTCTGCGGAGCGAAGCTTTGAGCTTCTCCCTCATGCCATCTGTAATCACCCATACACGCACTGTAGGAGAGCCGAATTGCAATTATTACGGTGATGATGACCATGAGCTGAGAGAAGAAACATTAGAGCACTTCCCATGGTCTAAACGGAAACAGGGTCCCTCGCATTATGTTGACGATGTCTATCAGTTTGCGCCGTTCTGACACGGTTGAAGCTGTTTGGATTTGGAGAGGGGCGCATGGATGCCCAAAGTTACACGGGAAATGCATCCCTGCGTCTAATGACGACGATAGTTGAACGCTAGGAAAAGCCCCGGAACTCTCGCATCAGTAAAGCCCTGTAGAGCCCAATCGCGCTGAAGTATGTATAAACAAAAGGGTTCGCTCGCTCGTGGGTTAGCTGGTTTGGTATTGGTTGTTGATTTTTTTTCTTTCTTGCCTCCTAAATCCGACTCGTGCTCCGGTTCTCTGTGCTAGCCTTCCCACCTGCCTATGTTCTGCACCTCACGCGTGTGAGGTGCACATGTGCAGTCGTGTCACGCCTGGCTTTCCCATCAAAATCGTTAAAAAATCGATACTGACTGGTAATTGCCGTAAATAGACAGTTTGTCGTCCGGGCCATTTCTCCATTAGGAAAGAGGTGTCATTTCAGCAAAGAAAACGCACAAAAAGCGTCTCACGGGTCGACTGCAGAACCCTCATTTCTCTGGCCAAGTTTCCCATTCAAACATTTTAAAGAAATAAAAGCTACATGTAGCGGAAGACCGACGCAGGGAAGACCTGGGCCATGGCTGCCCTTAGCGGGGACGATCAATTTACTCACACGGCCTACACGATGATAATGATGAGTATAACTGGCGCATAGCCAGCGGGAGATTTAACATCCTCCCGCGCGCGCAACGTTCGTGTCCGCCGCTGTACAAACGCTGTACCGCACATGAAACTTGCTGGCTAGTCCCTGGCTTCTACCGGCGGCCCCATTACTGCGTCTCAGCCAAATTCCATCCTGGTTCTTTCTGACGTTTCTTTTGGAACGATGCGCGAACTGAGTCCCGCCGTCCATTTAAAAGCTTGAGTGGATCCTCGGGCTCCATGCAGAGACTCGAGAGGTTGCTCCCCTCCTGACAATTTTCCGACTTCTCCACGCTGAGTCACCTATCTAGACTTGCCAGTGTTCGCTGAGTCTCCTTTAATATTTCACTTTTCGCTTCTCAACTCCTAACAGACTCTAAAGAAAGTCCCGACGGTCGGAGTACGACGGAAAGGGAACTGTTCCATTCTCGTTGCCTCGAACCTGCAGGGAACCCGTGCTTGTTTTGGGTGCGCCGGCTGATACGATCATGACGGTGCCCAAACGTCACCCAATTTTTCATCTGCTCAAAACGCCTAATTATATCGCCCCCTCCGCCCGCGAGACAATTGCTGCGAAAATGTACAAGAAGTCCACAATCCTAAATGGTGGGAATTCGTTTCGCGACTTCAATCCGTCTAAAGGTGTCATTAAGTGCTGTCCCCTCTTGCGTTTCCAGCGGTGCATCCGCCGTCATACAACTTTCAGCAGAGGCTGGCGTCGCCAAGCCGAAGCGGACGGCGCCAAAACTATGTGTCCAGCTCGCTGAAACGTTTCGAATCCAGTAGGTCGTCTGTAGAAAGTGTAGTGTAGTGGGAGGGGTGTCGGGAAATTATCAAATTTTCGCGGTTGTGGTAGCCTCTGAGCGGCGAGTATAGCGGTGTTCCCAAATAGCTCTTGCACCTGCCTAAGGTTCGCTTAGTTTGTGATTCCGCCGAATTTATTTTCGTGCTTGGTGTCAGGTCATTATACGGCTTTTCGATTTCTTCACACGGAGCCTAAGTGATGAGCAAGGCTGATTCCTCTTCTACACCTTCCGGCGGATGGAACGGCTGAGACTCCTGGATGGGTGCGGCCTTGCCCGCTGCTGCAACGTTTGTTGATAGTCGAGTTACTAGACGTACCGGTAATAATCTGCCGTTCATGAAGTTGGGAACGAAGAGGAACTCAAACACAAACGTAGGAGGCTCTATCTTTTCTTTCCCGCACTTAACCTCATGTTTTTTTGTTTTCCGTTTGCACGGTAGCCGAGACGTCCTTGTCTGTGGATGGCGTAGCCTCGCGTTCTTCACAAATACCTCTTGTTGGGACGTGGACGCTATCTCGGTTCTGGTTCTCACATTCATGTTCTTGGGTTTAGCCAGAGTCCGGTTTAGCCCAATCTTCAGGCTTTTTGGTGTGAAGAATACTGCGCTGAAACGACGGCTTGGTCCTGCACAAAGCCTTGCGGGACGTTACCAGACAAATTGTTCTTGATCGTCTTATCTTGTTCTCTCCGAGGTAGGCAGCCCTTCTCTGCGTCGCGCGTAGCGTTGGACGAAACGGGTTCTAGCACCGCCGTCATTGAGCAATAGTTCTTGAGAGGAGCTTCTGGCCTCACGCTAGCCTGAGTCGAGGTTGTGGATGTCATGGTGGGCGCAAAGTGGTGCCATCTGCCTTTGTTTCGTTTGCTCTCCGTCAGGGACGTGAACGTCATCACATCTGTCCGCTACGCCGGCAAGTAGAACTCCAAACGGTTCGCAGTGCTCACGTTGACGACATCGGGACGGTTCGGGGGACTGTCGGCCGGCGTCTCTGCATGGTCCCCAATCCACGTGGACCCACGTGGCTCATCTTTAGAAGCAGAAACTTGTAGCTTCGGCAAGACAACCGCCGAGGTCGATGTGCGTGAGCCGCGTTGCGGAGGGTCATATGGATGGGCGAAAGTGACGTCAGCGTTGTCTAAGGCCGACAACCTTCGGAGACTTCAAGGCAGAGTGCCCGTAGTTTATGGCATGACATATCATTCCTTGGTACGTCAAGGCTTCGAAGTAGTCTAATTCAACTTCATCACTCTCACGAAGATCGATTATTTTCTGATCTACCTCATGAAGTGCGGTGTACTTGCTCTCTAGCTGGTCAATGGCCTCTTGCAGGTCGTGCGGAGACGCTGAAGTAGCATCCAGACGATTCGTCGCTGCCTTCAGAAGTCTCGCAGTAGCGCCGAGAAGGATGCGTTGCTGCCGGCGCAGCTTATCCATCTTACGCATTCGGTCGGTCGTCGGTAGGTGGTCAGGGCCAGCCATGGTAACCTCCGGACGAGGGCGGGGCTGAGCAGCGTAAAAAACAGTCAAAAGAGCGGGGATCTGCGAACCTCAAGCCGGAGGGGACGTCGGTGGTCTCCTTCGTCGCGTGCGGTCATCTTCCCGGGTTTAACGGCACCAAACAATATAGCGGAAGAACGACGCAAGAAAGACCTGGGCCATGACTGCCCTTCGGGGATGATCACTTTACTCGCACTGTCTACACGATGATAATAATGATGATAACTGGCGCATAGCCAGCGGGAGATGGAACATCACCCATTAGGTATCTGTAAATTTATGATATGTTTCGGTAATTTTCTTCGCCGAATCATTTTCCTGCGTAGCATTCTTTGCTGCGTACCAGCCTAGCCAAGACCATGCAACGCCCTGCATTACCACAATAATGCAGATTTTGTGAAGGCTTCACCTGTAATCATTATAATAGCGTAAATTAACATAATTGGTCGATCTAAATTTTGGAAAACTAAAAAAATAAAAATGTAAAATAATTACGTGATAGGGCGAACCGTCTAATGCCCTTAATTTCCACGATAATGCAGGCTTCGCGAAAATTTCATATGTAATCGTTATAACAGCGCAAGTATAGATAAATGGTTAAAGGAAATTTAAAAAAAAACGAAATTAGAAACGTAAAATAATTACGGAAACTGGCGAACTGTGCAATGCCCTGCATATCCACAATATTGCAGATTTAGCAAAAGTTCCAAATATAACAGTTATAAAATGTAAATCGAGATAATTGGTAGGACGAAATATTGAAAAAATAAAAATAAGAAAAAACATTAAAAATTACGGGAAATGGCAAAATCTATAACGTATGGCATTCCCACAATAATGCAGATTTCAACCTGAAATCATTATAAGTTCAACCTGAAATCATTATAATAGCATAAACGGAAGTAATTGGTCGAACGAAATGTTGAAAAACCAGGAAAATAAAAATATAAAATAAATACGCAAAATGGCGAACCCTGTAACGCCCGGCATTTCAAGAATTATGCAGACTTCGGGAAAGTTCTAAATGTCATCGTTACAACAACTGCAAATGGGTATGATTGCTCGGACGAAATTTTGAAAAAATAATAACTAAGAAAAATATTATGCAACTAGAGAAAATGGCAAAACGTATAACGCACGTCATTTCCACAGTACTACAGATTTTGCGAAAGTTTCACCTGTAATCGTTATGTTAGCATTAATAGAGATAATTGGTAGAACGAAATACCGGAAAAGAAATAAGAAAAATATTAACCAATTACGGAAAATTGCAAACCGGATAACGCCCTGCATTTCCACAATGATGCAGATTTTGCGAATGTTCAACTTCGAATTGCTGTAATAGCGTAAAGGGAGATAATTGGTCGGACACGATTTAGGAAAACCAGAATATTTGATTAAAACTAACAGTCAAGGCCAACGTCATAAGAATGCTAGAGATTAGTAGATAGTTCTCTGAATTTCTTCAGAATATTTTCTAGAATAAAAATGTGAAAAAGTGGCGTTATCTGCTCGCAAACCGCTGTTCACCTAGAGTAGGAAACTGCGCCTTGGGATCCATGTCGGCGGGGTGGTGGTGGGGGGGGGGGGGGGGGGCGGAGGGTTATGGGAAGATCAGCGCTGATGGCTTAGCATATCTATCAAATTTTTCTGCGTCTTCATGGGTTTGCGTCCTTTCCTACGCATTACTATGTCTACCACGTAGCCAAAATGGTCGACACTTACTTTGCTTATCAAGCATTTTTTTGGAAACTCGGATTCCCTCCAATTGTTCAAAATAAGACAGCTGTGCTTCATTGCAGGCAACTGGAAGGAATCGTGCCGGCGCGCGACAGTCGGTACATATTTACATAAGTACAAATCCACAATGTACAAACGCTGTTTTGTGCTAAAAGATGGCGCTTCCCGGTTCTTTTTTGCAGTAGCAATGCATATGTTTACAGTACCTAGACATCTTGATTAAGCGAAAAATAGTCGCCGCAGAAGTTGTGGCTGACGTTCTGTGCGCCGGTTCACCGCGAAGACGATGCTTGTATAAGTACGCGCATAAGACCTTGCTGAGCTTTTCGACCTATTATTTGAACTGTCGGCAAAATAAGACTCTTTAATGACTATTCTCCCAGACTTTTACAGTATTGTTAGCTACCAGCTTAATGTGTAGCATGGTAGGCGCAACTGTTCCTTGAGACTCAGTAAAAAAATGCGCGTTACTTTCATTTACTTTACACTTATATAATTGTACACTCTTCTTCGCGTTTTTGTGGCAGTGTATATAAATTTACAGCTCGTAAAACGTTTCAATTAAAGCTAATGATGAAACTAGAACGAGCCTGCGGCTCGATGGCGGCCCATGACGACAGAGACGGGCTTGATGTGAGCCGCATAGACGCTAGCGCTAGATTTTTCTCTAGTGTATATTGTAGAAACCTCTATGGCTGTTCGCTCTGCCCGTCTGCACGCTGACGTCAGCAGCTGGTCATGAGCGTGCAGAACACATTCTACACGTTTCACACACCAAAACGATTTCAAATATGAGGGAAAAATCACCAAAGCAACAAATTCGGTCTCTGAAAAATGGTTTCATTACAAATGCTTTCACTCCGATTCGCGAGCGCTGCAGTTGAGGGGTGTCCTGGACGCCCAATGAGTTTCATTCCGAAGAGCGCCCTGTGAACGGCTTAGGTGGTAAGGCTAGCCAAATTTTAGGAACTATAGCTCTGCCCCCTTCTGAGCCACTCGGAAACTATTCGAACACGCTCCACGTACACATATGGGGAATTTCTAACAGCCGCTCTATGTAACGCCGCTTAAAGTGTTTTGGATTAGTTCGCTTGAATGCTTCGCGGCGAGCCCTGGGCTTTAATTCAATTTGGGTGTTCCTGAAAGTGGTGCGGAACCACACTGAAAAAATAGGTGGGCTCAAGACGTATTGTGCAAAAAAATTATCCCAGAAGCGCGTGAAAGATGCAACCCTCCGCCTGCACTATGCATGAGATAGGTACTGCGGGACACTATTTTTATTGTCCACGACCTGCACGCTTTAACAGGCTTCATTTTTTAATGTGACCCGGGTGGGAGATTACGGTTGAATAAAGTATTGTGCTTTACTGAGAGAGTCGTGTCATGAAGCAGGTCGTGGCTAAGGATGCAAAGCCCCTAATCGCACAGCGCCCCTCACGCGAGGCTTTTCTGAACCCGCGGTCACGAAGCCACTGTTGCGTTTGAGAAGGCGTGGCCACCCTGAGCTCCTCGCTTCCGTCAAGTAATGGTAGCGCGGTAGACGAGCGGCGAGCAAATGAGCTGCCTTGGTGTAGACGACAAAAAGCCGAGAGCAAAACTTAAATGGTTTTATCGCATGGCGAGAGATTAACAGCGAAGATACAGGAACAAGAGGGAGCAGACGGGCATAGCGGTGGTCCTAGGTCAGCCCAGAATGCCGACAGACCGAGCCACCCAGAGGGTGAAATTTATGCACTGAAACAGTACTATTCCGCTGCTTCTCGGGGATTGGCACATGGCCCGAAGAAAGTACCAACGCAGAAGAGAACTCTTTCTCCTGTTCATGAGAGTCTGTGTACGTTGAGTCTGAGAAAGGGGCAAAAATTTCTTTTGCAGTGCGCAGCCAGAAGTGGCGAAGACCGGAGATGCCGAGCGGTTCCGCTCCCCGCTAGCAGACGACGCTCGCTTTCCTAGCGCAACTCGCAACCGCAGCGCCGCGGTGGCGAGAGTCGCGGCCGGACGCCTTCTCTCCACGGCCGCGGCGGGGAGATACGGAACTGAAACTAAAGCGTGGCAAACTTCGCATGGCGACGCAGTGAAACATCCCCCTCGCGAGGGGCACGATCAAATGCAGAGCATTTCCGGGGGCGCACGACGTTAAGTAGTTTGCGTTACGTTAATATTGTTGCACTTGTGGCAACTGCTGACGAGAGAGCGCGCGTCAGCAGTAAAATTGGCAGCCTCGGCGCACGTTGAGTGCGAGAGAGGAGAGAGAGTGTCCTTGAAACGTGCCTGGGCACGCTATCGAATGTTGATCGCGCCGATAGCGAAACGTCTGAACCGGGCATGTCGAGGCGAGCGATGCGGAATACTACGGATGCCTAGAACGGGTGACATCGTGAGTTAAAGAAATGCTCTGCATTTAAAAGAAATCCCGGCGAGCGTACTCCGTTCGTAGAGTCAAGCCTCTACGCGTCCCTGCTAGAACTAGTATGTTCCGGATTTTTCAACTGCCACAGCGTGGTTCACCGCAGCAAACGCCCGCGTGGCGGACACGTTCCCGCGTACCGCAGCTCGTTTCGTCACGGTGGGCTTTTCCGCCGAACACACGAAGCTTCCCTGCACTTCACCAGACTTGTAGCAGCGCCAACAAGGTAGCGGTGCGCTGAATCGTAACACCACACACAGCTTCCGTCGTGCGGCGCCTCCGCTCCGTTTCACCGGGTGTGTCTGCCGCTGCGCACTCGGCGATTATGACTCGCAACACAGAAGTCATATCGGAGACTTTAGAGGCTACACGAAGGAATGATGCCGTCAAGATGATGCGGCAAGAACGCGTCGTGCGGTCGAAACGCGAGCGCAACGCGACGCACACATGGTAGTTTCTCGAAGCTTCTCACCCGCTCACAAGAATACCACCTTCCAACAATCGACCCACCAGCCGGTTAGTACCTTACGGGATTAAATTTTGAGGTTGACGAGAAGTAGATATCCGAAAGCAGCGTCCGTTGATAGTGTACCCAATCAATCGCCCCTACCTCTCTTCCGGGTTGGCACATGACCAGTCCAGGATATTTTTATTTAAATTTAATCACCCATTCTTCGGGGCAAGAATTCCATTGTATAAAAATTGAATCGGTATGGCTTTGTGGCAGAGTTTCTTAATGACAGCGTTTTGGAAAGTTACTTATGTCTAAACCAACTATCAACATGTCATGTTTATGCCAACGAAATGCCGCCCTGAGTTAACGGCGCGAAAAGTCCCGAGGGTTGTAAGGAGAGCAGTTTTATCACTGTTAAAACCGTCACTTTTGTTGGACCACTCCATATATAACAGGCGTATTGGGCTGACTACCCGGGATTTGTTGAAACAAGAGCCGACCGACCGTGGCACAGGCCGGTTTTCCCTGCATGCCTGCCCACGTTCGCTATTGTTTCCGTATGTTTGTAATAAGACATCTGCGAGCTGCGGTTTTTTTTTTTATTTTCACGTTCAGGGACGATACCTGATTAAAAATAACTCCTGTAGAGTTGCGATGAATGCGTAACTGCAATTACGGTTCTCCCCCCCCCCCTTCCTTTCAGGCGCATGACTTGTGCACATTCGATGATTATATCCTCATGCAGTGTGATGACCTTTTGTAGTCGATGATTCGATAAAGGAAAAAAATTAAAGCCCTTCCACTGAATGCGGAAGCTGTCGGAAGTGCAGAGCTGTGATTCGCCATAATTGGCTGTGCCGCCGTTATCCGCTTACTGCTTCCACCCCATGGAATTCAAATATCCCGCCCTCGCAACGCTCGCGCGCCCCCTGCCTGAAACTGTGCCAGCGGGAGTTCTGTTCTCTTTGTCCTTTCTCCCCGCACGTGCCGGCGTAGCACTGCCACATTTTGCATTTACTATCGTAAAAACCAACCCAACGGGCGTCCTTAAAGGGACACTGAAGTGAATTTGTCAAGCTCCCGTTTTTGCTTGCACTGTGTAGACTGGCTCAAATTAGCACACTTTTCATCGTTTATCCGGTTGACAAATCGGTAATTATTTTACAAAGCGCGAAAGAAGAAAAACTACCATGCGCGGTTTGCGGCGGCCGCACAAACTAAGCTGTGACGTTGGGAGGAGGGGGCGCCGTGATTGGACGATGCCCAAGGTTAGCAATCAAACAAGTTTCGGTTTCGGTTTCAGTCTGTAAAACAACATGTTTGACATTCGATGGCGTCATTGGATGGGCATTCTCAATATCCCAGTTATCGTAGTACCGCGCTTCTGCCATGTTGTCGGCTGTAAAATGCATAAGATAAGCCTCCCAGGACGGCTTGGAATCGTAGCATTCACTATCTGAGGCCTACGCAGTGCATGAACGCCCTCCGCGTCCCCGCAGACGCTCAAATGCATGCGCTTTTCCCTCATATTTGGAGCTTGCCTCGCTCATGCCTGTATCGTAAAAAGCGTGTTCGCACCAGGCCAAGGGTCTGTTGATTCTGGCGTGTGCCCACTGCCCGCAAGCAGTCGGTGCTTATGGCAACAGCACGCCAACGAGAACTCGCTAGCGCGGCAGTGCCAGCCTGCGCGAGTTCTGTGGACTAGTTCGTGGAGCAATGAACGTTGCGGCCCAAAAAAAGGTAAACTCAGTATAGAAAACATCGGCGAAAAACAAATAAGTTAACTCATAAAAAAAAGCACGTACCCGCGGCGATTCGAACTTGTGACTGGCAAAACACTTGTGATGAGATACCTAGCACCCCAGTCGACTGGGCCACAGGCGGCCGCTGGCGGAAATGGAAAAGATAAGGTATATAATGTATAACCAGTTTACACTTTTATTTAGTTTTAGTATTTCAAGCAGCTTAGGCGAAAAACAAATAAGTTAACTCATAAAAAAAAAAAGCATGTACCCGCGGCGATTCGAACTTGTGACTGGCAAAACACTTGTGATGAGATACCTAGCACCCCAGTCGACTGGGCCACAGGCGGCCGCTGGCGGAAATGGAAAAGATAAGGTATATAATGTATAACCAGTTTACACTTTTATTTAGTTTTAGTATTTCAAGCAGCTTAGGTGACTATTTGTTGTATTGCGCTCGTGCAGTAAGCGTCCCCCGAGTTTCCACAATAGCTCACGTCTAGCAATTGCATTTCTTAGACGGGAAAGCGTTCGCAGATGCGTAGTCGTGCTGCTGACTGCTCTGCTTGTTCGCCCAGCGCAAAAAAGTGCTTCCCGCACCCTAGTTTTACGCTGTACGGTAAAAATATCAGTTGATTTTATTTCCTTAGTACCTATATTGACTTCGCTCACTCTTCTCCCCCTTCAAGAGGCCTTATATTTTCCTACTGGCGTTCCCAGTCACCGAAGCGTCGCATGTGCGCTTGTGCAGCGCTTGTGTGAAGCGACCTTGACTTGGAGCTAGATACAGTGTACAAACTAACGAAGTAAATAAAGGCGCATTCTTCCATTCCCAAACATGTTGTGGCTTAGTTTCAACTGATCGAGCGAATTGCGACGACCCGTTGGCGGCCGGCGGACTAAACGGTGGGCCGACTGACTCGGTCGCGGAAGGTCGGCGAGCCGTGCAGTAGCGCAGCCAATTGTCAGCTCCTCTCCTGCTGACGTCACACGAAAACGCCACAGAAAATGGGCGAGCGTAAAGAGAGGAGGGCAGCATTTTCGAATTGATTTTTCTACTAAATAAATTCGCGTAAACGCGCACAGAGTGGTCGAAACAGGGCCCAGGGACTTCGGACGACAGTTTGCGCTCGTAATCCCGCATTGTTTACAAATCACTTCAGTGTCCCTTTAACTGAAGGAACGCGGGCGCTGCCTGTTTCTTACGTATATTTTCACCTCAAATGTACCTGTAGTTTTCTTTGCGCTTAACAACTGGAATATGTATGACAAGCGCCAGAGTTTCACGAGTTTCGAACGCTTAGGACTAAATAAACCGCTGTGTTTTCGAAACCTCTGGGGTACGCCGCAGACAACAGCATTATCCCGGGACGCCGCCTTGGTGCTTATATATTTGGGTCGAGCGAGCGAGCTAAGACGACAAGGCGAGCGCCTAAAGTGCTCTGCACCTAATATTCTGAGTTGGCATTCGTATCGGCCGCTTCTATGCGAAACACCCACCGGCGCTTTCTGATACTGTTCCAGCGACTGAACGCGTAGCTGTACGACCTCTGCCTGTTACATGTCTTCACGATCACGTACCAGACCAGACCACGAAAAATCCATGGCTCCGGAGGGACACTCACCGGTAGTCGAACCTTCGGGGGGCATGAAAGCGCTCACAATGTCGGCCGCGTAGCTGTGCGCGGGCCCGTACACGAGCACGAGCTCCCGTTCCCAGAAGGACTCGTTGAGCGCGGGTTCGGCCCCGTGTGCCAGCGCCGCGGTGCGGCGGCGGAGCGAGCCCGGAGGGGGCCGGACGCGGTCCCAGATGACCCCGAAGCAGAGCAGCACCACGCACAGCTCGGTGATGGTGCGCACGTAGTGGCGCCGGAAGGGCTCCACCCACAGCTTCTTCCACAGCATCAGGCCGAGGGACCTCAGCGACTCCATGGCTGCGCGGCCGGATCACTGCTTCGAACGGGGACGCAGGACGCTGCGCGGAAGTCTGCGACGCAGGCGGCCGTATTCTGAGTCTGCCGCTCCCCTGCATCTATTTCCTAGACTCGGCTGAGTGGCATGCGAAAATCGATTTCAAATATCTTCTAGACTGGAAGCTCGAGTGGAGGAGGGATCCAGAATACGAACTTTGGATGACAGACATGGCGAGTTTGCTGTCATTGAGTTGCCTCATATTTTCTTTATTAAGGTTCTCTTGCAATACCTGGCATCCAAAATTTTAAAACTTTGCTTGTGACTTCGGTACTATCTATCGAGAAATTTAACTGCAGCTGTTTTGCTGTTAATGCATTGAAACACACGTCAAGGCGAAGAATTTCCGACAAACGTATAAGTGTCGGCGACGACGGTAAGCCTCTGCGTATAACCAGCGCATAGCGAATGCCTCGGCGACGGGCACCTCTAGATTCTGGCGTCCGTGTCGCTGAGCCTCTGGTCGGGCATCTAGTTTAGCAAAAGCGAGAGATGAAGCACTTGCTTCTTCTCAGTGAGGGACCACGGCGCGAACTGTTCTGGAGTTATCTCGTAGCGGGTCGCCGCCACGAAGCACGTCTCGCGCGGCACTCTCGACCCCGGCCCGTTCCCTCGGCAGACCGCCTATTTCTTCACCTCTATCTCCCCTGGCTTACGAGCGTACAATTACGTTAAAGCTTTCCTTTCCTCGCGGACTGCCACCCTCCGATTAGGCACCTTAAAATCAGGCGATCTTTTCAATATAGCCCTCTTTCATATTCTAAAGGCTCTAGATTGCATTCCCAACCTACACTTTAGCATCTATGCAGACATCACACTTTGGACAAGCGGAGGTAGTGACGCACAAGTAGAGGAGACTCTCCAAGCAGCAGCGTCAGCGTGGTTGAGGGAGACACTATAGCCGGCATACAATGTTCCCCATCTAACTCAGTACTACTGCTTCTCAATCCGAAGCGCGCAAACCGCACAACTCCCAACATCCAAATCTACATAGATTCAAAGCCTGTGCAAGTTGCCCCACGAATCAAAATTCTCGGCCTAGTCATGAACCGTAATCGTTCAAACACAGAGTATATCAAACGCCTTTATTCACATGTTTCCCAAACCATCGGACTCCTTCGCCGCATCGCTTCCAAAAAACATGGGCTTAAGGAAGTAGATAGGCTCCGTCTCGTTCAAGCATTCGTTGTTAGCCGGATCACCTATGCTCTCTCGTACCTCCTCCCCTATAATTAGGAACTGGCCAAAATCAATTGCCTTATCCGCACAATATACAAAGCTGCTCTGCAACTCCCACCCGGCACCTCCACTGCCAGTCTAGAAGGAACAGCGGTGTACAACACGGCCCAAGAGCTGATAGAGGCGCACTGGATGAGCGAACTAAGCCGCCTAGCCAAAACTAACCCCGGCAAACACCTCCTTCAACGCCTACAGCTAAATGCGCCTATTATTAGACATACAAAACTCCCCATACCTATTGAAACCCACTCCTGCCTCAAAGTACGTCACCTACCCCGCAATATGCTTCCTCATATTTACCAGCGCCGCAGAGAGCAACGAGCTAGAGCCTTAGCAGAACGCTGCCCCATACAGCCCACCAAGGTGTATGTAGATGGCGCCAAGTACCGGCACAAGACCTCTTTCGCACTGGCGATCATTAATGCCCCCAACGCCCTCCCAATGAACGCCCTCACAATCCGTACCTCGGAATCTGCGACGGCGGAAGAGGCGGCAATCGCACTATCCCTGTCGCATCGGCCAACCCCTGAATTCATATTATCCGACTCGAAAACGGCCATTCGAAATTTTTCTGCGGGTGCCATCTCACCCAAGGCCCTAAAACTTCTTATGCAAGATCCACCCTCCACCCAAGTAGAACTGATCTGGACTCCTGCCCACACTGCGCTTGGAGGCAATGAGGCGGCTCATGCAACCGCCCGAGCGCTCATCACTCGGGCACGCCCCAGCCCCTTTGCTTCACACGGAGTCAGTTCAGCTCGCTACAGCCTCTTGGGCTACCGCGACATCACCCCGTATTATCGCCTCTCTCGCCTCCGATACCCCCCCCCCCCCCACCCTTCCCTCAGCTACACAGAAGAACGACTCTGGAGACCCCTACAAACAGAATCGTTACCCAACAGAGCTCTCCTTCACCGTATTCACCCCTCCCTATTCTCCTCTCTCAACTGCACATCATGCGGCGCGAACGCCACTGTGCAGCACCACATGTGGGCCTGTCAAGACGACCCCCTACCCCCAATCACCACCCCGGAGCTATGGGAGGCGGCGCTGGGCTGCTCTGACCTGACGACGCAACAAGCCCTGACGAACAGAGCAGCCAAGGTCGCTGAGCAGCTGCGGCTGCCGGCCACCCGCCCCGCCTAACAGGGCTGATTTTAATAAATGTGTTTCTCTCACTCTCTCTTTGCAGCACTCTGCTCTCTTCGGTGTCCGCCTCGTTCGGCCGGTTACATCGACAGGCGACGTCGACGCGCGCCGGGATACGACAGCAGAGGAGCGTATCTCGCGTAAAATAGATGCGTTGCCGTTCTGTAGCCGCTTCTTTTTTTCACGCAGGTGATCCCCAGCGCCCCTGAAGTCAGCTGTCCTTCGTCATTAGGTTGCAGATCAACCTCGGTGCAGCGGGAAAAATCAGCACCGAATGTAATACGGCACATCGCGCGACATGGGTGGGCGACCTTTGTACTTGACACAGGTGCACGTAGAGAGAACTGACAACGGAATAACCACATAAAAGGATGTGCATAGATGTACCCTGTTCAGCTTTTGGTAGGCCCGACACGTTTGTTGTCGGACATTTAGGGATGAGATTTTGTGATCTAGGAGAGAATTATGTGTAACGTTTTTATACTCGTCTAAGGTAGAAAGCTGAGCCATTTGGTTCACGCTTTCTCAAAGTAGTCAATGCTGCACAAAGCGGAAAAAGGCCAGTGTCACCCACGTGTGTCTTTGTGCCGCGTCCTTACCACTCGTTCTCTCTGCAAAGTTTTTTATAGTCCTCAAGCTTGGCGTAAACACGACGACTTCTGGGCGACACTACAGGTAACGTGCTTACTACTGCCATTCTGCCATGCGAAGATATTAAAGTTGTCATCAATGATCTCAATTCGTTATCGTGAATGGAGGCACGTCACCCGTTATTTCACGCAGGAGACGAGGGTGGGCTATCTTGCAATCAGGCTGAGCGTGAAGAGGCCCAAGAATAAGCATATTTATGAATTACTGCTTTCTTGTGTATCGTTTCTCTTCTTGGGCCACGCCTTTTCGACAGTGCATCTTATCTGCGGACATGAATGGAGCAGCAAAAGACAAGCCTAAAAGCAAATGTATACGCCTGAAACGAGACTTCCGGATTAGTCACGCATCGAAGGAAACATGAACCCGCCAACTTACTCCTGTGAGTGCATCAAACACGGAGCTACGTCAACTTGTCATTCTAATTAAACGTATCGTGTAAACCAGGTTATGCAAATTGTAGACGAACTTATGCAGGCGCACCGGAGCGCCCAAAACGTTCCATGAGTTCTACGGTCAACGGGACACCAACCACTCACGAACCGGGTACCCCTGTCACACGGGCACTTTCAGTCGCGATTGAGTCGATCCGGATCGAGCTCAATCCGGATCGGGCGCTGCTACACGGCAGTTTCAATCGCGATCGAGCTCGATCCCGCTCGAACTCCTGGTTTCTCAAGCGCGATGGAGGCTTCCAAGCGCGATCCAACGAAAGCGGCGATACTCTCGTCCCAGCTCACTAATGGCACAGACGGTGACAACTTCAACTAATGCCAAAAATTGTATCAAATAACTTGACGCAAATAAGCGTGCGGTAACATTTGCATAGTTACGTATACCTACGACCGCGCGAAGTTACCAGACGCCGGCCGCAAGTACATTGTTAGCGCCATCCGGTGTACACCAGTGCAACCGGTGCAACTCCTCAATCGCGATTGAAACGGGCCGTGTAGCAGCGCAGTGCGTAGAGCGCGCTCGAAAACTCGATAGATTCACTTCAATCTTGATTGAAAGTGCCCGTGTGACAGGGGTATGAGGTAGGTGTCGCCAACGGAAACAGATGCTGCGGTTAACATATATCCCGAGGAATAAGAACAAGGCTAAACGTCCCGCCACTGCCAAGCAACATGAGCCCCCGCATCACGAAGGCACAAGGACGGCCATGGCGCTATCCCTCGAAAGACAGTACGGTTACTAGAGTATAGTCTTCGCGGAAGCGGCGGACTATGCGCGCGCAAACACCAAAACAGCGGTCGTCGCCACCCCCACTGCTCTCATTACAAGTGTCACCCTACGCAAGTCGACCTTCCTCGAAGCAGAAGTGGCGCTTGCACTAGTCATAACGCAGAGCTAAGCCCGCTCGACTTCACTGCAGAACCACTCGACTTCACTGTTAATAGAGTTTTGCTCCTGATCCTCCTCAACCTCAGGCATTGGCTTCGTGCGTTAACAGCTACCGCATTACGTGTTGTCCGCCCTTTGAAGGTGCTAATATAGCTTATATTTGAAACGCCTATCCTTATGTGGTGCAAAGAACATGCGGGACATTCAGCTGCAGAGAAAATTGAAAAGGCAAGTGGATCGCGTAGGGGCTAGTTCAAAGTTGTCCTGGCGAGGATGGTTGATTATTCGGTATGAAAAAGGGAACATCTCATTTTCCAACCTTCGCAGTTCGAACGCGCCGAAGCTACGCGTTAGTTAGTACGCGAGCCGTTGAGCGCTAGGGGTAACTTGAGCTACCTGGGTATCATTAACGAACGACGCTATCTTGCCGCACCGGCGTTTACGTTCACCACCCCCAGAAGAAAAACGGCCACGGCGGCAGGAGTCTCACCCGCTTCCTCAGGCTCTGCAGCGCTGCGGCTTCGTTACTGAGCCACCGTGGCGGCAAAAGGCAGAGAAGGAGCACAAAAAATTCAGGCTCACCTGCTGCTGTTCCGTGACGCGGGGTTGTCCGCTTCTTCTTCTTTCACGTGCAGCAAGCGTGCGTGCACTGTAAAGGCATCCTCTTCTTTCATTGCGAGAGCGCTAGACCCCGCGTTATGCGAAAATCTGGCCCCGGGGCTAGTGCTCTAAGCATGGGTAAAAAAATGGCCGGTGGCGTAAGGACAATAAAACGGAAGAAAAATTTCCGGGGATTTTAGTCCAGGACACGACGCCTGGCCTTACTAATTGCGATCGCAGAATTCGTACAACAGGGATGATCATAAGCTCTATGGATATGTACTAGCGGATTTATACTAGCGATTTACAAGCCATCGACTTGTAAATCTGTTTTCGTAGATATCTACTCAGACTAACAGCAACAATTTCGGCATACCAATAAAAGCATAATCAAAGCCACTCTATCGCTAACATTCTATATGCAGTGTTCACGAAGGCGAAGAGGAAAATGGCGCAATGACAGCCGCCAATTTTAGTATGATATTTTCCAGATATCTATAATAGATTGAGAGCAATAGAGCGTTCACCAGAAAGTTGCCTTTGCCGCAATAATGAATTTCGTCGACGCGACTTTTTTCTGCGCACCCTGTCGACACACACATTTTTCGTCAGACCCTAGCCTATAAAACCTCTGTAACTTCAATGTTCGACCAGCACATGACACGGTACGTACCATATATTCGACAAAGTTTATTCCCGCGCAAAATACGCGGGGGCGTGCCACGCCTTGTGTTGCACCCGTAAAGGCACTCATCCCGCGGCGATGGTCACGTGGCGCCAAAGCGGCTGCAGCGGATATCGAGATCACATAACGGGGACGCGAGTGACCAGAAATGCCTGATGCCAAAGGAAGGACAGGCATGCACAAGGCACGCTCGGCGCGCACGTTTTGTGAGCCTCGACCAGGCGGTTGCAGGTCCCGCAAACTTTTGCGGTCGACTCACACGCCAGGCACTACTGGTGCGATGTCAAACGTTAAATGAACATCGTGGTATGCATCCAAACGGCGCTAAAGCGACCTAGAAGGTACCAAATCACCCGCATGTCTTAAAGAATGCGTAGAATTGGCATAAGAGGAACATATTACTGTGAAAAGAAATCATGTGTCCAGCGAACAATTTTGCACTGCTGGGACTGGAATCCAGGCCGTTCGATACAAAACAACAGAAAAAGTGTTCGAAGTAAACCAATAGGTGATCCTGGGTTCTTACAGGAAGTTGGGGGTTTATACCTTAAGGAAGGGGTCTCAAACTCACATCAGTGAGTGGGCCGCAGTCACGAATTTTAGTCCCGCAAGCGCTGGGAGAGCGAAGAAGGTTGAAACAAAGGGAGGGGGAAGAGGATGGTTAACAAAATGACAGATAACCCTGCCATTCCTGAATAAGAAGAAGAAGAAGAAGACTTTATTTTTAAGCAGACGTTGTTACAATCCCTGCTGAAGGGGCAGGAGCTAAAGGCATTGAGTGCCTGACGAGGGCTCCTGACCCTCTGGAGTCCACAACAGAGGAGTTCACAGTAGAGGACATGTTCAAATCAAATATGCGTGCTTAGTAATAAGATCCAGCAATACAGAGAAAAAAAATAAGTAAATCAAGAAAAATACAAAAAATCGTACATTTCCTATAATGAGAATCACAAGTTATACAATATACATAGAACTTTTTTCTTCAATACATGTTGCCAGCAGATACAATACAACACGAAATGTTTCCTTACTGATTGTTCCTCATGTCTATGAAAACATCACGTCTTCACACAGTACAGTTTACATTCTTTAGAGTGAGACACGCCTAGTGATTGTCATATCTCACTTTCTTTTCTATAAACATCACCTTGGTTTCAGTCTTAAATACGGTTGCACGGGTGCTAAAATTTAAATTATCCGCTAGGCTGTTCAAGGCATGTGGTACTTGATATGTGGCCGATTGTTTGCCGTAATTAGTCCTAGTTTTAGGTGTACGTCTTATTGGACGCCGTACACAGTAATGACGGTTTTCTGCGTCACCATCTACATATAACTTGTTTTTGCGTACCATCTGCAGGAGTCTAAAGTAATACAGCTGGTCAGCTCTAAGTATTGAGTGTTTTGAAAACAAAGGTGAAGTTGGCAGGTCTTGGAATTTCCCTTGAAAATTTTCGAAACACCGTAATATCTTTTTTTGCAGGACAACAAGCTTATTGTAATTATTTCGTGAGGTTGTTCCCCACACCAAGATTCCGTACGTTAGTTTTGAATAGAATAGAGAATAATACATGTTTCTTTTTAGCCATAGCGGTACTAAGTGTGATATTTTATAAAGGCATCCAACTGTTCGTGCCAGAGCTGGACGTCAGGATTCGAGACACATATCGATACCAATCTCTAGAATGACTATAATGTGGACGCCGATTCTGAAATATCAAATATTTGTTCCACGATTTTGCTTCAACATGTGGTGACTGCATTGGTTGCCTGAGAAAAAAAGGCTTCAGGGCTGCTGCGTCTCTGTATGTTACTATATTAAACGTTATTGATAGTAATTGACGAGAAAATATTGCCAGTTTCCTTTATGAAAGTCACAAAACTTTATTTCTTGAGAAGGTCAACGTAGCTGCTATTGTTCTAAACATGCTGGCTTGATGCCTGGCAAGGTTTGGCTGCGACTAGAGAAGAAATGTCCGCATGAACTCCTTGCGCGGAAACGATGCTCACAGTCCATCGCAGGTGCTCATCAGCCATCCTCGACCATAGAGCTGACTTGTTCACCTTCAGCAAGGAAAACAGGTGTTCGCACAAGTAGGTGCTTCCGAACATGTCAACGATCCTTGCAGCCTGTTGACGAAGCGCCGGGAAACTTGCATCGTCAAGAAACTTGTAGAAGTTTGCTACAGCCACGTCCTGAAATGCCTGCTACAACGGAATGTTAGCTTGCAGCTCAAGACGTTCCATCTGTAACTCGGGCGCTGCGTCATCCACCGGCACCGAAAACGCCAACGAAAAAATCCGGAATTCATCGGCGAGGCTGGTGATGTCTTGGAACCGTCCTTCGAATTCTCTTTGGAGACCATGGAGGAGGTCAGCGAAGTTATCACAGGATAGTTTATCCACGTTCTCCAGCGACTTCAAGGTTAGAAAATGATCAAACTTATGAAATCTCATCTGTCTCTCCCAAAGCTGCAATTTGGATTGAAAGGCTTTAATGTTGTCATGCATTTTCGTGATCAGATTGTTTTTTCCCTGAAGTTTAACGTTGAGGCAGCTCAAATGACCAGTGATATCATTGATGAACGCAAGGGAGTGAAGCCACTTTTCGTCTGACAGCTCAACAATGGCCCTATTCTTGCTCTTCATGAAGGCGTCAATTTCCTCTCGGAGGTCAAAAAATCGTTTCAGCACTCTTCCACAACTCAGCCATCGCACCTCTGTATGGTACAAAATTTCACCATATTTGCTGCAACCGCTTCTAAAAGCGATACAAATTGGCGGTAGTTAAGAGCTCTTGAACGGATGAAGTTCGCTGCGCTGAGCACGATTTACATGACGATTTCCATGACGATTTCCATTTGCAGAGACTTGCCGCACAGTGCTTCTTGGTGCAAATTGCAGTGAACCGCGGCAAATTGATTGGTGATTCCGAGTGCAGCGAGTTTCGTCCGCGATCAACCAACAAGCCCGCTCTTGCATCCCACCATTGATGGCGCACCGTCTGTAGCCAAACAACCCAACTTTTCCCACGGTAGTCCAACGTGTTCGACCCCTCTTTCGAGCACCGAAAGAATATCCGCCCCTGTGGTCGTGCTTTTCATTGGGATTAAGTCCAAGAGTTCCTCAGTGACGTTCAGGTTTTTGTCTGCACCCCTTACAAAAATAGCTCATTGTGCCTTGTCTGTAATGTCAGTGCTTTCGTCAACTGCAATAGAAAATGCTTCAAACTCGTGGCATGGGTTGATTAATCCTTTTCAAATGTCTCCACTGATCTCGTTATTTCTCTCGGCGACTGTGTTTGGAGACAGGCTTATTTTCTTGACTGTCTTTTTCATGCTGGGACAGGTAGCATCAACGACTCCGAGCAGGCACTGCTTAACGAACAGGCCTTCAGTGAAGGACTTGGAAGATTTGGCAATAAGCTCAGAAATTAGAAGCTTGCCCTTACCGTTTCGTCACTTGCTTTGGCCGCCTTTTTGATCAGGTTTTGCTGCTTTCCCAACGCTGCCTTCAGTTGAGTCACGGTGTGCTCGCGAACGTTGACACTAAGAGCACCATACTTCTCGTGATGACAAGACATGAAGTGGTGTCGAACATTGTACTCCTTCGGCACAGCCACTGTCTGATGGCAGACTAGGCACAACACCCTGTCTCTTGATTCCGTGAAGAAATAAGAAAGTTCCCATCGCTCCTGAAAGCATCTCTTCTCGTCTTCCACTTTGCGTTTTGCAGACTGCTTGGGCAACGACATTGTAGCTCGCTAGACTTCCACAGCAGAAAGCTCCGCTGTTTGCAGATTGTCCAAAAGAAAGTTCAAAAAGACACCTGTCACATTTACGGAAGCGACAGGCACGTAGAAGCGCAATTATGTAGTGCGCTCTATCATGATTGACTTGGGGCGCCGCTACCATCCACAGTGCTGTCAACAGCTTGTGAGTCGGAGGATAGGCGCTTGGTTTGGCGTCTCAATTTAGCGCACGCGAACAGATATGTGGCGTTTGAGGTCTGGAAGTACAGAGTTTCGAAGGGAAATGTGCAGTCTTTTCCTCAGCAGCGAGATGTCACTCTCTCCCAGCCCATAAATAACGCTGCGACACGCCCCTAAACGCACGTGGGTGCATTTTAGAGCCCGAACCTAGAGTCCGGCGTGCGGCTGCGCCCTTTTCGCCACAGCTGTTGCGCAGTAAAAGTGTTTGACACAAAGACGAACAGGAAAGCAAATATCCGCAAACACCACACAACACCCGGAAACCTTTGCGCTTTCGCGGGAGCCTCGAAAACTACGGTCAAGCCGCCGTCTCCTCATTAGTTACGTGCCGCCCAGTTCGCAGGGTCATAAAACGCCGCGGGCAGTTTCTCCGCGGCCTGTGCTCGCCCAGCCCTGTGCGCACTGTAGAGTGCTCCATCCACAAGTCGCAGTTGCTTGTGACCATTGTGCACCCGACTTAATGGCGCCCGAATCGAGGGGCCTCCGGAAAAGAGGGGCGTCCGCTCTGGTAAGGCGAAGCTGTGAAAGACGATATCCACGCGCTTTCGAGCAGCCTCTGGCCACCTGCGTCATTGGCTACACAAGCAGGGCGCGCACTCATGCATTTGCTCAAAAAACAAAAATTAATGAACCAAGACACTCATGAGGGGGCCGCGGGCCGCAATAGCTGTGTTTGAGACCCCTGTTTGAGACCCCTGTTCCGCGTGTTTGAGACCCCTGACTTAAAGGAACGGAATCTTAGGATTCAAAATTCCTAATTTGGTTATCATTTCAGCCTCTCAAACTTCAATTCTCACCATTCCACTGCGTGGAATTCGCCATTAACGATAACGCCAGCAGTGACAGGGTGATGTCCAATTCACCTATTGCTGTTGGTAACGGCGTCAGTATATACACCCGCACATATGCTTTCACTATTCAACAAGAAATGATTGCCACAAATGCCCACATAAATAAAAGAACGCTTGGGGCCCCGTTACTTCAAGTGGGGAGCACTTTTGCGCCCGGCAGCGGGGTTTAACGGCGTCGCCGGCGCCGGCGGCAGCGAAGGCGATGTCCGCGTAACCGAGAGATCGAACGAGACAACCAAGGCAGAAAGAAAATGAAGGAGGGGCATCTGGCGAATGTATGAAGGGGAGGGCGACACGCGCTGCTAAGGAGTCATCTCGAAGCCCGTCCCACGGCTCAGTATGTCTCATGCCTAACCCATCACACTTGAAGCATGCGTCGACGCCGAGGGGCGCCTTCCCACTGATGCGTTCGCCAGACGCTCCCCCTCCGTTTGTGGCTCAACCGAACGACGTGAAATTTGCGCGGAAGGTTCAAACACGATTTTAAACAACATGCTCGGTGTCAGCGACGGCAGACCAGCGCGCGCCACCATACGTTAGCTGATCACGCGACCACTTCCTGAGACGCAGCAGATATGCGCGGTGAACGAGAAGACGGCAGTTGGCGCTGCGCCCAAATTTCGCATTATAGAGTATAGGAACGGGAATTGCTTTTATAGACGATAGTTTTTCTTGGGCTACTTAAACCGAAAAAGTTCGGTCTGTCTGTATGTCTGTCTGTCTCTCCGCCTGTCTGTCTGTGACTCGATTCAGCCACCCGCCCAAAGTATATATAGATACTGCGCAATAGTCTTATATACTCACAGCGAAATGTAAACGTCTAAGCCCGGTTTATATGTTCATACTTGTCAACTTTGTTGAACAAGACATTATGCAAATATAAGACAAGAAATTAGTACACAAGGCATATTTAGTGTTCCATTATTAAAAAATTCATGGATGCATAGTTTTTCGATAGCAAATTATATTATGCATCTACTGCAGAAAACTGCCGCCTGCTGTTGCCCGCGCCACCTCCTGGCGGCATATCAGAAATCACGCGGCAACAACAACGAAAGGTTCAACTAGCTAGGTTCCACGTTCTGCTTGGAACGCACGTGGAGCACGGCAACGCGGTTCTATAAACCTTGAAGTCGGCCGCCTCGATTCACGCGCGTCTCCGCCGTACTGCACCGCTGGCATCGAGGAACCCGGCCTGTAGCAATGGAACGCGGTAAATTCAAATCACCTTGAGCAAACAAGTGTGTTTACCTTGGGATGAGTGCGACGGAACAGGAACAGCACGAGAGGTGAGCGGGAAAGCAAACGGGGGCATTTCTTCGCCAAATGTCTACAATGGCTATCGTCTTTTGACGACATTTGCAACGAAAGGAGCAAATACGCGGCCAATTTTTTTTTGTCTTCTTTTCAACCGATAAAGTTTCCATTCCGTCTTTTTCAGTTGATTTTCTGGCACTCTCTCGGCCGATTTTGACATCATGACCTTGCCATGACTAAATTTGCGATTTATTGATTGTTTGCTATTTTGCCTTTGTCAGTAAAGGAAGCAATTTTAAACTTAGATTTTTATCTCCCTGCAGGGTACTTCGTAAAACACACACTTTCTCTTACTAAGAGGCAGTCATGATCACAGTGTGCACCCAGTTTCACCAGTTGCCACATGGCGTTTTTATTGTGTTCGTGTCATGGCTGCCTAGCATATGCTGAGACCAAATGCTGGCACAGAACGGTGTGATGCATGGGCGAGCCATTATTTCATTAAGGGTGGAGACTTATGCAGCAAGTTCTTCGCTTGTTAGGCGATAGTGCACATTACAATTGAAGGAGCAAGCCCCTGTACTGCAGGCACACCAGTGGGCGGCCATAAAACACGGCTAGCCTGCAGCCCGTTCGTTACCCCACACTAACCTTCATTCCAACACAGTAAAATTAACCCACTCAACTCTGCTGTGAGGCGAATTCAGCGGCGCCCATTTGAAACAATTTTTAGGGGCATTGTTCTCTCGCTAAAACATCTGATGCTTAGTCCATGTACAGTCAAGAGCAGACGTATACGGACAACGAAAGCAGTCATTTTGGGCTATTTCGCTCTCCCACGGCAGCCCAACGCACCACGTTCGTAGTTTCATGACGATTTCGTAATTATAAAAAATCTCACATGCATACAACGGTTTGTAGGCTGCAACAGGAAAAGATATAACCTTAAACTACCCTTTTTTGGTCCGTAATTATTTCCCTATGACTGTACCTACCTCAACAATTGTACCAACTGCAGATGACCGAGCAAAAGGCGTGGGAAGATGGTTGGTTGGAAAACCACACAACAGATATTTGGTAGCTGTGGTATAAATTTCACTTGTACGGCGACAGCCTTCACAAAGAGGGGTGGCTGTCGTTACAAGCGTAGCCGCCTGCCGGCCCAAGCAAAGCGTATCCGGCCCACACGAACCCTGCCCCAAAAGCGTGGAAATCTAACGTAGGGCCTGCTGAATGGTGAGTGCGGGCTTGCTAGTGGGAGGGCGTTATAGTGCGCTCCCTTCAATCAAGTAAATTTCTGGCACCACTTTGAAATGGCTAACCTATGCGTGTTTTCACAGGTTCCGTGACAGTCTATTTTCTTCTACTTGCACATACCTGCATGGGCGTGGGCTATTTGATGTGTCTGTGCACGTTCTCGTGGTATTTTTGTTTTAGTTGTGTATAAATGTGTACATGTAAACATGGTGAATGGCGCAATCCCTGCGTAAATATCAACACGTTTGTGCTCTCCTTTTCTAGTTTTCTTGTTCCCTTTATGTTTTCTTTTCTTTCCTGTTCGTTCCTCGGCCTCTCCTTGCTGATGCGCCTCATTATGGGCTTCATTCTCACGCATAAGTTGGTGTGCACCTGTTTTTAAGTGCGAATGCACTTCTTAAGCGAGCCTGAATCGTCCGCCGCCGTAGTCCGCATAGCAACAGCTGCGGGTGCGCGCGCTCCTCGTCTTCCCTAGCAACGGGGGGCGATGGGCGCGCGCTGCCTGGCCGCTGACATGGCACATACCCACGTGGGGGATTGGCCAGGAATCGGGCGTGAGAAGAGCTAATGCACCCGCTTAAAGGAGTACTGACATGAAATTTCAAAGCTGAGATCCGCTCTAGCAATCAAGTACAACGACAACACAAATAGGTGTCTGTGAATAAATGCATCTTTCTTTCTTTGCAGTTGTGTGTGTGTGTGTGATCTCTCTTTCGCGAACATTACCGAACCGCGCAAATTCAACTCGTGCATTCGCACTTTCACATTCTTCCCCTCGGGGAAGTGCGGGGAATTTTTTTTACTGATGTTTGTACCTGCACCCCACTCCTGCTATAGGCCCATAGGGGCCGAAGTGTGTCCAAATAAATCTAATAAATAAATGTAGTGTCGGAGACTTGTATCAGGTTTTTGCGTTCGCTATGGGTTTGCACAAATTGACAGAATTAGAATATGTCGTGAAATCCTGCTCGACAGCTGTCACCATGCAGTAATTAACGCAGCACGATGCTTCTTTCTCTCCACATATTTATTGCTTCTTTTGTTAATAGGGAAGAACATGACTACAGATACGGTCATTCACCACTTAAGGTGAGTAGCTGCCACCTTCCGGAACCAGATGTCACTCATGGGCTCCCAGCATCTTGAGGACCCAATAGGCGGTGGCTATTCCCATCTCCTTGCTGAGGGGAATGTGGTCCATTATGCATGTCTGAAAAGAGTTCCGGCCATAATAGCATTGCTTGTTCAGTTTTTATGAACCGGTATGGAATTCAGCTGCTAATACAGTGCACAAGGTCACAAATGGCATGCCATTAACGAGCGAAAGCCAGAGGTGGAGGACGAGAATGAAATGGATGACTTTATTAGGAGGAGGCCAAAAGGCCCTGTTGTGAGAGATGAAAAAAGGGTAGGGGAAGATGATTCATATGAGTCTTTACTGCACTGTCAATGTTCACTTAGCACGTTAATCTGGTTCTGCCAACAGGGGTACCAAATGCACCGTTGAAGTAGTGGCGAGGTCACTCTACTACGACAATCACCCGGGTATTCAAAAGGAGCCGTTCAAGAGCCACAAAGGGTTTGTTTGGTGGTCATCTACAGAGGGAGTGAACGATCCGCCATCATACTACTTTATAGAGACCTGTTTTTAGACCGAATTTTGTGATTTGCTGTAACATTTGGAGGTTGTTTCTGACATGTTGGACGTGGTCCTCAGAAGTCGTCGGGCGTACTTGCGTTGTAAGGAACTGGTCGTGGTCAGCTGAGTAAGCTGAACATGCCCACATGAGGTGGTAAAGGTTCGGTGTATTGTTGCTGCCCCAATACTTCCAAAGTACATATGTAAGAGGAGAAAAACCTTTATCCTAAGCATATCAGCACCAATGTAATGACATTGTCTTTCTTTAGATATGATCGCTGGCTATTGTCACATCAGTATTTCTTCCTTTTTTCTCGAAATAGTTACCCCCCTTAGCCCACCATTTTCCCATTTGGATTGTCGCTCAGTTTTAATTCTTAACTTTCTCACTTCTCAATAAAATTTTTATTCTTTCCCTCTCCCTTTTTCTGAATAAACATTTTCCTCCTCCTCCTCCTCCTCCTACAAAATCAGATGCCAGCCCGACTTGGCCAATCACCCATAATGAATACGCGCCAGTGTCACCTTGGCTCCAATCAACCAACCTACAAACCATGTCAGCGCGGAACTGGCAGGGTGAAAGTGGCTCCCATTCACAGGATTCCACATGCTGCCTTCGCCACATGGCCCCTAGTGACCATCCCAAGCTGACCCTCCGGAATGGGGCTGCACAGCAACATCTCCAATCGCTCGCTATCGAAAATGGTGGGGTTGGTTGCAGAGGAGGAAACAGGGATGAATGGTGTGAGATCTTTATTTATTTTAAGTGCGAATGCACTTCTTAAGCGAGCCTGAAGCGTCCGCCGCCGTCCGCATAGCAACAGCTGCGGGTGCGCGCGCTCCTCGTCTTCCTTGGCAACGGGGGGAGATGGGCGCGCGCTGCCTGGCCGCTGACATGGTACATACCCACGTGGGGGATTGGCCAGGAATCTCTTCGTCTTTCTTGGCAACGGGGGGAGATGGGCGCGCGCTGCCTGGCCGCTGACATGGCGCATACCCACGTGGGGGATTGGCCAGGAATCGGGCGTGAGAAGGGCTAATGCACCCGCTTAAAGGAGTACTGACACGAAATTTCAAAGCTGAGATCCGCTCTAGCAATCAAGTACAACGACAACACAAATAGGTGTCTGTGAATAAATGCATTTTTCTTTCTTTGTAGTTGTGTGTGTGTGTGTGATCTCTATTTCGCGACCATTACCGAACCGCGCAAATTCAACTCGTGCATTCGCACTTTCACATTCTTCCCCTCGGGGAAATGCGGGAAGTTTTTTTTATTTATTTATACAGGTACCTACATCGCCCTCACGGGCATTATTGTAGGGGGGAAAACAGGCAAAGGAATACAGTACCGTCAATATAACAAAAAATGGTTGCGGGTAAAAGGCTGTATGGTTGAAACAACAAAGTGTTGACTTACACTGTCATAAATAAGGCATCACATTGCAAATACAAAGTAAAAACGCAAAAAAGAAGAGTGCTATCGGTTACACAGGGCAATAAAATAAAATAAAAAGCAATTAGTACGGAACGCATCAGAAATGTACAGTAGGGATTAGTTCAACAAAAAATTGTGCAAATTTCTAACAAAAGATGAGGGAGGCGCAGAGACAATTTCCTCTGGCAAGCCGTTCCACTCATGCGTGGTCCTTGGAAAAAAGGCGTATTTCAATGCGTTGATCCTGGACGCGTATTCACGCAGTTTTAAAGAATGGTCAATACGGGGTGACACATAGGTAGGTGGTCTTATATACTGATCCTTGTCGATGCCTGTTCTGTTCATGAATATGCTGTAAAATAGGGACAGTCGTAGGTATTTTCGCCGGTCAGCTAACAGAGGCCATTGTAATCCTGAACGAATGTCAGCTTATCTTACGGTGAAGTTATAATTGCTTGCCACAAAGCGTGCTGCTCGTGCCTGTACACGCTCTAGGGCTTCTATATTTGATTTTGTTGAGGGGTGCCAGGCACTGCAAGCATATTCCAATATGGGACGCACATTGGATATGTATAGTGTTTCTTTCAACTTAGTTGGTGCCTGTCTAAAATTGCGCCTCAAAAAATTTAGCACGCGACTAGCCTTTAATGTTAAGTAATTAATATGAGCGTTCCAAGACAGGTTGGCAGAAAAAATGATGCCTTGATATTTATATTCTGATGCAACCGGCAAGGCAGCCCCGGCCATGACGTAATTTGAAATCCGAGGCTATTTTTTGTTCGTAAACCTCACCAATTTACACTTCGACACATTTAATGTCATTCTCCATGAATCACACCAAAAAACTATAGAGTTCAAGTCATTCTGCAATTGAACGGTGTCCGCTTCAGAGGTAATGTTATTGTAAATGCAGCAATCGTCAGCGTACAATCGAACACGGCTACAGAGATTGTCAGAGATATCATTTATAAAAATAAGAAAAAGCAGGGGCCCCAAAACTGACCCTTGCGGCACTCCTGACAATACACCGACGCTTGATGAGCACACACCGTCAAGAATCACGCACTGCTGTCTTTCAGAAAGGTACGCTTCGATCCACATGAGAAGGGCATTAGGTATACCTAGACAACGAAGCTTTTGCAACAATAACACATGTGACACGGAATCAAATGCCTCCTGGAAATCCAGAAATATACAGTCAACCTGAAGGCATGAGTTAATAGAAGCTGCAATGTCGTGCGTAAACTCGACCAATTGTGTATCGCACGAAAAACCCACCCTGAAACCGTGTTGCAATGGGGAAAAGAAGTATTACTTTGTAGATGATTCATTAAGTTTGTGTAAATGATATGTTCCAGTGTCTTGTAGCACAAGCTTGTCAGAGAAATAGGCCTGTAGTTACACTTTTTTGTTTTATCTCCGCTTTTATATACTGGAGTTACGTTGGCATTTTTCCAATCAGCTGGTAAAACGCATTGTTCAAGCGACGTTTTGTACATGAGTGTTAAATAAGGGGCGATAGACACACTGCGCAGTTTTTCAAGACGAAGTTGGATATACAATCAGGACCAGGAGCAGAGTGAACATTTATTTTTTCCAACATGATCACGACACCGCGTTCGGAAATTTCTATGTCGTTCATTTGCGGGAGCGCGCCAACATTCTGGCATACACTACGTGTGTTAACTGGCTGCGAGAACACAGACTGAAAGTATGTATTGAAACTCTCAGCTTTGGCTTCCGTGTTAGAATCGTAATTTATCCCGTCCATGGTGCCAGGAATAGTGGGTCTAGAACTACTTTTATTTTTCACGTATTTCCACACTTCCTTAGGGTTGGTTTTAAGTTTCTCGCCTAGATGACAAAGGTACATTTCTTGTGCTCTGCGCATAGCTTTTGTCACCATTTTGCCTATCGCCTTCATTCTTGAAAGCAACGCAGGATCAGGCATGCGGCAATACTTTCGATACAACCGATTCTTTCTATTTATCTTTGATCGGAGTTCCCTACTGAGCCATGGCTTATCATTGCGTCACCTGGCCGAAATGATACGCGAAGGAATGAAAGTTTGGGTCAATGACAATATCTTTGTTTTGAAGAAATTCCACTGCGCATTCATGCCTAACGATGAACTATGCGATTGGAACTCAGGACAAAATGCATCCAGTTCACGCGACAGTGATGGGTAGTCACCTTTTTCATAAGAGAACACTTTGCGGGGTGCCTCAGCGCGGCGGCTTTTAGCACTACAAGACATTTTAGGGATAACAACGTCATGGTCGCTGATACCAGGGACTGTGACAACAGAGGCTTTAATCGCGCTCTTCTACCAACTGGGGAAGAGTACCCAGCTGTTTACATAATGGACGGCTGTCTTCGTACTGATTGGGTAGCATGCCATTGAGTAAGCGAGTTGAGGGCAGGACCATCGTTATATCTGTCGATACATTACCTAATACTCCCGCCTGAGTTTCGGGAGGGGGCCAGGAAGTCTTTTCTTATGATCTGTACATACTGCTAGAACGTCCCTTCGTAAGTGACCATAGCTTAACTTTACCCTCCTTTACAGCTGTTTCCGGGTGTGTTGACGCTCCGGCGCCGCGCTCCTAGGTGCACAAACTCAAACGCACTCTACCAAGAAGGGGGACGGAACCCTATACTATAGTATACCTCCCTCTCTGGAAGCGCTTGGTCTCCCCCTACCCGACCGGAACTTCTTGTACGCCTTCTGTGAGTCTGTGACCACATTGGTAGTCCCCCTTGCGTTATGGTTAGGGTAATCGCCGACTCTTCCTTCCTCCCACGTCACTGACTTAAAACGATGTCTTAGCACCCCGCGCCCGGTTTTCAGCATTGCCGCTGCTGTGGTCACCCCTTTGTTTTTGGAGGCTTCCGTTAATACGACTCACTTGTCGCTTTCCACGCAGCCGGATGATAGCACTATCACTGTCCCTACACGTGCAATCATGGTGAGTCGGATTCATGTTTCTTGCGAGAGGCCTAGTTTTGAGTGCGCCTAATTATCCGTCCCCAGATTTTCTCGATCGGTCAGTTCTGCCACGCTCCAGCCGATTCTTCCCAAAACAGGCTTAACTTTTTCTGACTCAGCCGCTGTTTTTGGTTGCACAGGCGGCCTGTGAGAAGCTTGTCTACTTTAATCTCTAGCGCCATCTGCAGTCCTTCGGCGCACTCATGCGGACTCCGGTGGCTTGTTAAGCCGCCTTACCTCTCTCATTGTGACCACCTCTCTCTATTTTCATTTATTTATTTATTTATTTATTTATTTATTTATTTATTTATTTATTTATTAACTGCAAGGGCCCAGGACATAAATAAGCGGTGATTTGCTTACGCAAAAAAAACTCAATTAAACTGCCCTTGTGAAAACTAAGCAAACCACGTAAACAGTAGGTACAACAACTAAAAAAAAGGGATCGCCATCGCCCTGCGAAAGTGGGTACAGCAAAGGTATCGTAAACCGCTACAAATGGTGATGGAGGAGGGAATGAAATGTTTCTCGTCGTCTCGGCGGGCTTGTGGCTTGCGCTCGGCCAGTGTTGCTAGATAAGGATACACAGTATCGGCACTCTTTTCTCCTATTTGAAATTGAAATTAAAATTTGAAATTTGGCATTTGAAATGGATGATGCTGTGGTCGCTTCCCGTGCATGCATGAGCACGTCCATTTCTATCACTTATGTTAATCTCGGTAGGCCTGAACCTGTTGACTTCGTGTCACGCGGTACGCTGTCGGCGATGTAGGTAAATGGTTGGGAGCTACTGCGAAAATGCACCTTACTTAGTAGTATTGTGTTGTTCAGGGCAGTGCCGTTTTATTTACAGCGGGTACTGCCCCCCCTAGTAAAGTGGGTGTTGACGTCTCTCATGAATAATAATTAATCGCCTTCGGATCTTCGGCGAATAGGCTTGACTAGTTGGTCAAAGCCGGGTGGGTTGTTCTCAGTGGGAGAGCTGTAAATGCGTAGCCCAAACAGACTTATTTGCTGTTTACGCCCTGGTGTTACTTTCACATTTTCCAGTCCCGATATTGGCGCCCAGTGGCGTGCACAAGCCCTGACAGTGTCCCCGTTGCCGGAGTTTCGCAGGGTTTAGAGTCACGTACGGAGTCTGCAACGTGTTCCGTTTGCCTTTAAATAGAATGAGACGTGGCTGCTAGAGAAAATTAGCGCAGTTGTTTTTCCTAATATACCTGCATCGATGATAGAAGCACCGTAGAACCAATCTTGATGTTTGTAGAACTAATATGCGCGAGAGCTATGGTCGGGCCTTGGTTAAAACCGTGAATGCTCCGGCGAACCGTACCCGTCGAGAGATGCAGTTATGGATGCAGATCGTACGTTCTCCTTACATGAGAAAAAGTGGGGAACCGTTCCGGCAAGTGAACCCGTATTTCCGGCTACCCTAGTTCTTCTGACTTCAGGCGCATAGTTTATCAATTACTTTCTTAGATTTTGTTCATCTGCGACGCGAATCTTCATTGTCATGGCATATCCAGCCGGTTTCACTCGGGGGATGGCGAGATGGAGTGCTGAATCGGAGTGACCGCCACTTGGTTCTGCCCAGAACGCTCCCACCTTCATTGCCCCCAATAGAATATCTCGAATGTTTCCTGGCAACGCCTTTTTTTTCTCCCACGGCAGTCTTCTCCGATGTGACCTTGATAGAGGTGTCATCCACTGCGACCGAACGACGGTGCCTAGAAACGCTCTTTCGTGGCTTCTATAGTAGAGCCCCGCTGACCATTTGTGCACCTGCACCACACACAGCCGCAACGCTAGTCTTCAAGGTGAGGGCTGCTACGCTGTGCTTACACCGCGCAAATCTTTATCACTGCCAGTTTAGTCGTGATTCTCGGTTGTTTAATAAAGGGACTCTGCAACACTTTCGATAAACGCTTTCGCTTCTTCCAGCGCGTCAGGGAGCACCGCAAAAGCTATATAGTTCCTTCCGTTTCTGCTTTGCTTTTGTGGCTTGCTTTTTAAAGTGGCTATCGAATGCGTTCATTGCCGCAACTGAAGGAAAGCCCACGAATACCCGCTACGCCGCTGTAATGGCGTAAGTCCAGCAGTAGCTGAACGCGAAAACAGGAAAAAAAGAAATATCTTTTGAGCAAATTTCTAAGTTATCTGGTGGGAATTGAGAAGTAATTTTTGGCTGAGGTACTTTGCGACCTCCAATCCAAGGACTGGATGTGTGAGTAGACTACGTTCTGCAGGCATTTAAGATTCATAAAAAAAGATGAAAAAAAAAGTGTTGCAGCGCTCCCTTAGGCAGCAGTTAAACCTTTTCCCGTGCTGCGGCTCAAAGATAGACTACTTCATTGAGACGCCATTTTACTGGTGTTTTCGATAGCAGAGCCTATACAAGCTGGTATTGAGGGCATATGGGAGCTGCTTTCGGTAGCATAGTTGATAGAGGCTCATGAAAGGAAGTATAGAAGCTGTCGGTAAATATTGTGCACATTCCCTTGTTCCTCGTCTGTATACTTCTGCATACTTCTGAACGAAGCCTGTATTATATAGAAAAAGTAGCACTTACGCCGATGGCAGTAGATACAACTTCCGGGTCATGCTTGAACTCAGCTTGGCCTTTCTGCAAAAGAAGACCAACAGCTTCGGTTATAATGTGTGAGCAGAAGACAAGACAAGAAATAGCATACACACACACACACACGCACACACATTTATATATATATATATATATATATATATATATATATATATATATATATATATATATATATATATATATATATATATATATATAAACATATATATAAATAACCAGCCCATCTGCGCCCACTGCAGGGCAAAGCCCTCTACCGCGCATCTCCAATTATCCTGGTCCTGTACTAACTGCGACCAATTTACTCCTGCAAAATTCTTCATGTCATCTGCCCATCTAATATTCTGTCGGCCTTTGCAACCACGCTTGCCTTCCCTATATAGAAATATATATATTAATTGTAGTGCGAAAGACGAGCAAGTGGCGCGCAGCCATCATGCGAGCACTAACGAACAACAGATTAGCTACGCGGCCACAACAGTCAGCATTGTCCCTGTGATTGGCGAATTGGTACGGATTGGCGAATTGGATTGGCGAATTGATTGCGGAATTGGTAAGGCATTCGAGATCTAATCGAAAGGCGTGGGTTCGGTCCCCACTCTGGGCGCGTGTTTTTCTTTCTTTCTTTCTCACGTAATTATTAGAAAAAAAAATAATATTGTAACGTCACTAACACTAAAAAAAATATTCTAACCATTCCCCTATGCCTTCTTTGGCGTTGTAGACTGCCGGCATTTCTTTCTGTATTTCCTGACGAGCCCCTCATTTCCAAACCATATATATATATATATAATATATATATATATATATATATATATATATATATATATATATATATATATATATATATATATATATATATATATATATATATATATATATATATATATATATATATATATATATATATGATCTGTAGCAACGTATTCAGTCACAAGCGTGCACCTCACTTGCGTCTGCAGAAGGCCGCGTAAGGGAAATAAAACACCAGGGGTGTTTCTATGGTGTCAGTTTCGCACGGGCTTTGTCAGGGATTCTGCAACAAGTAGCTGTAATGATCTCAGTGTCGAGGCTGTATGCTTTGTGTCCACGCCGGCAGAAGTCTTGTCCACAAAACTAGACGGAAAAAATGCTAGCGCGTTGCGATCTCATAACAATACGCATCGCGATACTATGGAACATTCAAGCCCCTACAGCCCCTTCTTATGCAAGCGCGTTCTGGCGGCCGTAAAATATTGGTTCAAAAAAATCAAAGCTAGTGCCACGCTTGTGAAATATGATGAAACAGCAAAACTTTAGTCGGCGCTCCCAGGCGAGTGAGCGTTGAAGTTCTAGCCCCTCTGCGTTTGCTGTTTCCGTAGCGCGTACGAGCGAACGTTCACCGGCGAGCCCACTGTGACCTTCCAACCAATCGGTTTCAATGGCGGGAAAGCCCATCTGATTTCCACGCTATCTCTTACATTCTCCTTTCATCCCCACCTCCTGGCACGCCTGCGGAGATCGTGTACCGGACGGCTGTCGATGCGATGGCGCCATCTGTCAGCCCAGTGATGTACCTTCGACTGTGCGCAACGGACGGTATTTGATGCAGTGGCGCTATCGGTCGGCTCAACAATGTACCTTCCTCTGGCGTGATAGACACCGCTGGACATTGCGCGCCCCTAGAAATCTCCGCTGTTAGAAGGTGGAGTTGCACGATCCGGAGAGTGTGAGCCGGTGATTGCACGCCAGGAAAGGGAAACAGCTGCGCAGATTAGGGTAAGTCACTATCAATCGTGCGTTACGACCCGCCTTCTAGGGTAAAGTTATCGAGAAGTGTATTGCAACAAAATGGAAAGTCGGACGAGTTGGTACGTATTCATGATGAAATGTCACAGCGCAATAAACGATCAGGGACACAGCAAAAATTCACAAGACGGGTGCTGTCTTGTGAATTTGTTCTTTGTCCCTCATCGTTTATTGCGCTGTTACATTTATCATGTATCGAGAAGGGCGCGAAGGATGCTACTGGTGACGGCTAACGAGCGGAACGAGCTTCGCGGAGTTCTTCCCACTGGAGCGAGCCAAGCGGTGACGGGCACGACCGCAAATTTAAGACAGAGAGGTCAACACAATGCCCAACTAGGCTTCCTTCCTGACATTATCGTAAAATTCACATCATCGCCCACAATTTTAACAGCGATGCTTTTAAGGCTAGCACTTGGGCCTGCGAACGTGCGCAGAAAAAAATTGCCGAGCGATGATGTCATCGCGCACGGCGGCACCGCGGCTTTACCGTAGCATTGCTTCGCCGCGCTCGGGCATGACTCTTGTCGTCACCTGTCGGTTGCGCGATACAGCTGATACAAACACGGCTTTCGAAGCACGTCGCGGGGTGGCTCACTGCATCGCTTGTTTTGACGAGGGGTGTAATTTTGGCGGTGCAAAGAGAATAATTAATGCCAAAATGAAAGAAGCGAAAGGGCTGAGAAGCGATACCGCTAATCAATTTCTTAAGTAGCGTCCCACACGCCAGACCACACGAGCCTAACAATGGCCACCGAACGAGACGAAAAATTTCGAGCAAACGCTTGTCCCTCTCCGCCCTCCGCCACTTTTCGAGCTTCATCACAATGCCGGTAGGCATGCGTACAATGTACATAGTTTAATGACCGGATGTTTATTGCTTTTAAAAAGAGGGGGGGCGAGGGTAACGACGACACGACGCAGAAAACTTGGCCGAGTCTCCAAGCAGAACCAGGCATAAACTTCGTCGAACTAATAATAAGCTAGGTGGGGCCACCAACTTCGCTGTTCATTAGCCTTCGCGCCTCTAGTGCGAAGCTGCCCCAATTTTTTACCCTTAACGTAGGAATTGTTCACGTCTATAAGATAGAGAATTTGAGTGTGATGGACTTACGAAGAAGTTGACTAGGTGTGGGTGGCTGCAGGTGATGAGAAGTTTCCTGTACTCTTCTGGCTTCTGTTAGCAGAATATACAGGAACAAAGTCAGAGGACCAGCATGAAGCAATATAGGATGGAATGAAATAGCCTTTCAGCGCTGTAACTGAGACAGTTAAGTATTATGTCGCTGTTTTGCTTAAATACGCTTTATTTCCATGTTATAAATATTCCATGATTGCGTCAAATAACCGGGTAACACCGGTTCATGATTTCCAAAATCTTCATCACTTTGTGCAGTTAGATTTCTTTTGCCCTGCGCAAGAACTTTGGAGCCTTGTAGCGAAAAAAAGGTATTTTCTTGTTTAGTTTAGGTTGCCGGAACTTCCAAAAAGGAGGCAAATGAAAAAGAAACTGTGTAGGATTGCGTTCACTCGCAATCCAGCATAGTAGACTTACGAGGTAGTTGCAGTGCGTGGCTCGTCCTGAGAAGAGGTTTTTTAATGTGGGAAGGCGAGACATAACTCGCAAAAGCATAATTTTTATAAATACGTACAAAGTTTCATTTTCTATATCCCACCCACAACACCATGTCAATAAACGTACAACGCCCTCCTTCTTGAAGTTCCTTGTTATGACTCCTCCAGTCTAATACATCTCACAGTATATGTAAAAACTGGTTAAATAAGAACTGATGTACGTATAATTCGCGTTATAGCGAAATACTCATATCATGTTAATACTTTTTTGTCGAAGGGAAGGTTGGCTTTATAATATTTTAAGGACCTGAAAGTCCCAGCACTTTTTTAATTACGAGATAAATGTGAATGAACAAATTAGAAGGAAGCAAACCACTGTTAGAAACGCATTTGGCTTGCCATGAGGCCAGTATCATATTCAGGTTGCAGTACGGTCACAGTACTTGCGATTGCCGATCGTAAATAATGAAGTCGTGTCAGCGAACTACCCACATTGGCATACCCCCCTCTCTAGGACTAATTACGCAAAGCAAGGGTGCAATATCATCTGCCTTACGCCCTAAACCAACTATTTCTCGGTAACATAAAACCGGAAAACTTAACACCTCAATCTAGGAAAGAATAAAGTGTTCATTTGACGCGGTTTTGCTAAATGTGCATACGGGTTATTTGTCGTTGCATTTACGCTTTTTTTGTTGTACCACGGTACTGATTAGAAATTCTGTAGGTTGTAAACCAGGAGTATAATTGTTCGTATGTAAGCTGCATTGTATTTTGTTCCTGTTAGAAACTGTTATGTTCATTTTGACCTTGCTTGTTGTCTACTCCGTTGGTCGCCTGTGGTTACATTTCTCTGTTCATTCATTTTTCTATGTCTGAAATGACATTTGCTTTAAATTAGGGGTCACCAGTGCTGCGCTCGCGTCGACTTATCTACAAAGGATGGTGTCCTTGTCAGGCCAACGTCTGTGTTGGATTTCTGTCCCACTCCTTATATCACGAAATATAGATACAAAAAAAAATTAAAAATTCAACTGGAATTTGAAATAAACTTTGAACTTCACTTACGTTAGAGCTCGATTCATGCTTATCGTGACAAGCAGTGTAGTCCACACACAGCGTCTTCATAGCCTGAAAAGCGAATTGTAAGAATGGTATTCGAAAATATGGAATTTACAGCTTACTTTTTTACGGTTCATAGAACCATCACAGGAAAGCAACAATGGTGCTGAAGTTTGGTACTTGCGCTGGTCATAAACGCGCGATTTTAGGCAGACCAATCTGTTGTTGAATAAATGAGAGATAGCGAGAGAGAATAAACATCTTTAATTGCGAGCTCATTGGTGCATGATGGTGATACATCCCTTGGGGGTTGCGTCCTTTAGCTCGAACATATTGCCGCGAACCATGTATGGGTTTGTTTACTTATTGTTTGTTTTTACTGCCCGGCCACGCCCGGCTCTGTCATGTGCGCCCCAAGCGAAGCGCATCTTCCGTTCTTTTTTTATGCCACACGGGCTATCTCATTCAGATAAGCAGACTGTTTCGCCATAACGCCACTAGCCCAGAATAATCTTCTCTGATCTACAATTTTCTGGGTGTAAATCAACGGTTCTGGAAACACTCGCGCCGAAAGATAAAAGCCTGCAGAGCAGACGCCGCGGCATTCGAATCGCTGGAGCTCGCCTGCACACGTCACTTTGTTGACTGCTGCTTCACCGCCTGTGCATTCTTTGAGTAGTTCGGGGAGCACAAGTTCGCTCCAATAAACTTGTTTTCCTTGAAGACAACTACGTCGTCTTTGACTTCGTGACAATATTTATTGCTTCCTAGTAACGAATCTTTCGGGTGGCCTCCTCATTCCACGAGGCCATTGGCACGGGCTGTGTCTTCTTCCCTATCCACCAACTTGGGCTGGACGTCGAGGGAAGGGCTGGCCAAGGCGCTCTTCCAAAGCTCATAAGTGTGGAAGGGATTGGGCGGGTCAAGTGGGGTTTGTGTACAGCCACCGCCCATAAAAAAAGTGTACCGTATTCCCCACAGAAGCGGCACAAACGGGAACACAGGGTGGGGGCTGTGCATTGATTTCTGCTCGGGTGAGGTAAGCATTGGTTTGAAGGGTGCTAAGTATCCTATCGTGGCCCTTGGGTAGTTATTTGTACGGTGGGGCCTACATTTGTGTCTGTAGCTGATAGTGCGTGGTAATGTCATGATATGAGCCTAGAGGAAGCGGCCGCAGATCTTTGTCTTCGGGTGCTCGGCCGGTCAATTCTCGAGCTGTGAGATGGGCAATCTCGTTCCGTGAGACTCCAAGGTGCGTAGGCGCCCTGGTTATCTTGAGGGTCTTGTCAGTGGCATCTGTATCTGTTGCAGAATTTTAACTAAAGTTGAGACCGTTATTACCCACTCTCAACAGGCTTGTAGCAAGTTTTCCTGCGGCCGAAGACACAAGACTGCACTTTGACCGAGATCCCCTTCTTGCTGGCTGATCATTCCCTCTCTATCAGCATGCGTGAGGTTAAGAGGACCGAGCTGGGCGGCCGTGCGAACGCGCCGTGCGAACGCGTGTATATAGATGAGTTGAACAAACCTCCATTTCATCCCTCGTGGCAGAGGGAGGGGGAAGGGTACGTGTTGGAAGCGAGGACAAGCAGCTGCATGGCAGGGGTGGCTGAAACGTATCGTCCTTTGGCATTCGCGGTGAAGCAAACAGAAACACGGCCAATTTTAAATGCAGAGCATTTCAGTAACTCACGATGTCACCCGTGTTGACGTCCGTAGGCGTCCGTAGTCGTAGTCCGCAACCCTCCCCCTACACTATATAAAAAAAATACTATCCGGCGCCTGGTTCCGATCCCTCGACCCTGCGGGCGGAACGCAATGTACATGGTGCTCTACCCACTGCGCCACAAAGCCGACACATAATGGGAGGCTGCGAACGCGCCTTATATCCTTGACTCATTCAAATTACTGCTGACGAGCGCTCTCTCGTCAGCAGTTGCCACAAGTGCAACAACATTAACGTAACGCAAACTACTTAACGTCGTGCGCCCCCGGAAATGCTCTGCATTTGATCGTGCCCCTCGCTAGGGGGATGTTTCACTGCGTCGCCATGCGAACAGTTTGCCATTATAGTTTTCGCCCGCTCCGGTCGGTGTCGCCACGGTTCAAATCACGGCAGGGGAGCTGCGCGGGCGTTCGTTGATCGGCTTGCGTTCCGGCGTGGTGTTTTTTTCGGAACGTGGAAGCGAATAAAGCCATCAAAGCTATCTTTTGAACTTTTTTAAACATGGTAGTTGAACCCGGAAATTTTGGTTGCTCTGTCTGTATGACTATGTATGCATGTATGTATGTACGTATGTGTGTATGTATGTATGTATGTATGTATGTATGTATGTATGTATGTATATAGGTATGTATGCACGTATGAATGTATGCATGTATGTATGTGTGTATGCATGCATGTTTGTATGCATGCATGTATGCATGTATTAAGGTACGAATGCTTGTATGTCTGTATGTATGTTCGTACGTATTTATACATGTATGTACGTTTGTATTTATGTACGTGTGCTTGTATGTATGTATGTATGTACGTAGGTATATAACACAATTCTGCAACGAGAAGTTTACATGGGCAAAACTTTTCCAACCCACTACAGCTGGAAACGCTCTCCATACTAGTCAACACTTCAGCAAAAAGGAATAATGAGGCATATTTGAGGCAAAACATCAGTGCAGAACTGGCATTCGCAGTGTTCTTTTAATTGAAAGAAATATGGGGTGGCTATTCGAAATAGCAAATAAAAATTCGTGTTTAACACAACGTTTTGATCAAAAAATTCAAAAATCCCGCGCGTCCACGCCAGAGCCTAGGTGTCTTGGCGTCATTCCAAGAAGTCAAACAATAGAGGCATTTTTTTAACCTGAACTAGCTGCACTGGGGGCAAGCAGTGCAGCATATTGTCGCGTGGATTGTGTGTTAAGCAGGGCAATCCCCTGTTTAAGGTATGTAAGGGTCATTCCACTTGGTACAATCTCCAAGTGATGGATACGTGCCGTGTTTCTAGGATAGCCATCTAGTACGAAGACGACGACACAAACGCGTGGCCCGGGCCCCCCGCGCGCTTCTCTCGGTCAGCCATTTTTGCTGAGACTTGACGTGCTCTCTCGCCTTCCCATTTTAGGCGCCCTGCCCCTAATAAATCGGTGCAACACCGTACAGCCGATTTTGCCTGCGTCTATCGGGACGCAACACTGGTGGAGGAGCCGGGTACACCCATGCCTGGATCGCAGTCGGACACCAGCCCCGAAAGGCCTCGTCTCGTCGACACCCCCGTGCATCGGACCAGTCGCCGGACGCTCGGTCTGTCCCCAGAACTCTCGGGCCTGCCTAACAACGTGCCCCGGAGTCAACCTCCGGTGTTAACACCTCAGCCTCAATCTCGACCGCCTCCGGTGATGGCCACCTCACCTCCGGTGTTAACACCTCAGCCTCAATCTCGACCGCCTCCCGTGATGACCACCTCCCAGGTGATATTCCATCAGCCCCGCACCCTGAACGTGTTCCATGGTGAGGTGTTCGAAGATGTTGAAGACTGGCTCGCGCATTTTGAGCGTGTTGCGGATTTCAACCAATGGGGCGATCGCGAGAAGATGCGGCAAGTGTACTACTCGCTGGAGGACGGTGCTCGCACATGGTACGAGAATCACGAGAGGAGATTGGAGACTTGGAACGACTTCTGTCAGGAGCTCCAGGAAACCTTTCCGAACACCGATCGACGAGACCAAGCGCTGCGTTTGCTGGAGTCGCGTTTTCAAAAGCCCAACGAGAGTGTCGCCATGTTTTCAGAGGACATGGCTCGCCTTTTCCTCCGCGCTGATCCAGCCATGTCTGAGCCAAAAAAACTCCGATACCTTATGCATGGAGTCAAGGAGCAGCTGTTTGCTGGGCTTGTTAGAAACCCACCACGCACGGTGCAGGAGTTTATCAAGGAGGCCACGGCTATCGAGCGGGCTGTGCAGGAGCGTAGCCGGCAATATGCCCGTATTACAACCAGAAGTCGCGCCGATGTCGCTAGTATGACCTGTGACGAGAGCTCCTTGCGGGACCTAATACGGTCAGTTCTTCGCGAAGAGCTAAATAACCTTGGTATTTCGTCCCAGCAGTCGGCTCCTTCTTTGGCCAGGATGGTGCGGGAGGAGATACACCAAGTGTTCTCACCCCCCGATCCGCCGACGCAACATTTCCCTACAAGTTACGCCGCGTCTATTCGTCAGCAAGCTCCAACACTGCCGACTCCACCACCCCCGCCACGTCGCCAGTCACCTTTGCCGGTACATCCTTGGCCCGCACAGAAACCTGCTGTCCCGCCACGTCGCCAGTCACCCCTGCCGGTACATCCTTGGCCCACACAGGAACCTGCTGTACGTCCGCCAGTACGAAAGACGGACTTGTGGCGCACGGCAGACGGGCGGCCGTTGTGCTACCACTGTGGTGAACCTGGCCACATACAGCGACGCTGCCCCTATCGCGACATTGGTCTTCCGGGATTCTCTCCTACAGCTCCTCGTCCGCGGTTTGGACAGCGGCCTGCCGAAATCGCCGATTATCTTGCCGCACAAAACGCTACATCTCCCGACAGTCGTCGGTCACGCTCGCCGTCTCCCGCAGCCCACTTCTCGCCGACCCGTCGTAAACCTCGAGACAGCCGCCCGGGGAGGTTTTCCAGCCCCCGGCGGAAAAACTAGGCGAAGCAACCTCCGGAGGCAAGGTTGCTGAAGATCGCAAATGTAAAGACCTTCAAGCGACGCAGACGACGACTCAAGATATAGCGACGAAGACCCGACGGATTACCGACATATTATCACCCCAATGCAAGTACACGACGACGACGCCACTGAATACTGACAGAGTCGCCAATGCCGACCTTCCTATTACCATCGACGGGCATGAGGTGACCGCGTTACTCGACACCGGCGCGGATTATTCAATCATTAGCCAAGAACTTGCCGACCGTTTACGGAAGGTCAAGACTCCGTGGGATGGTCCGGAGTTTCGATCTGCGGGAGGTCACCTCATGACGCCAGTTGGGAAGTGTACAGCACGGATTGGTTTGGGGGGCGCTGACTTTGTTAGTACTTTCGTCGTTCTTCCGCGGTGCTGCAAGGACCTGATATTGGGCATGGATTTTCTGCGCGAGCACAATGCCGTTATAGATCTCGGAGAGCGCCTGGTGAGATTGTCCACAAGCCTGCCTCGTAAACAGCTTACCGACCAGCGCCGTTTGCCCCTTCGTATCGCCGATGAAGACGTGAGCCTGCCACCGCGATCCTGCGCATTCCTTTCAATATCGTGCGACGATCCCTGCACCGCCGACGGGCTTGCCGAACTGCATACTGAGCTCTTTTTCGACCAGGGCTTTGCCATCGCAAGAGGCCTTGTGCGCCTGTCAGGCGGCCGCACCAATCTCTTGTTGACCAATTTCTCCAACGAACGCCGGCACATCGCGAGAGGGACTACAGTAGCATTTTTTGAAGGTATCGACAAAGGGGAATGCTGTTTTCTGCTTCAAACCAGCCCAACCACAACGACGAGCGCTAAATGCACAATCGACGTCAACTCCAACCTCTCGTCGGAAAATCACCGAGCGCTCCTTGACCTCCTTCAGCACTACGAGGATTGCTTTTCGTCCACGTCTGGTGTCCGTCAGACACATTTGACAAAACATCGAATAATCACCGAGGAAACGACGAGACCCATACGCCAGAACCCTTACCGTGTGGCTCCCAAGGAGCGCGACGCGATACGGAGGCAAGTACAGCAAATGCTGGAAGACGACGTCATCGTGCCGTCGAACAGCCCCTGGGCGTCTCCAGTCGTTTTGGTTAAAAAGAAAGATGGGACATTGCGGTTTTGCGTGGATTATCGCAAGCTCAACCAAGTGACAAAAAAAGACGTTTACCCGTTGCCTCGAATTGACGACTCGTTAAACCGACTGCGAAGCGCCCGCTATTTCTCGTCCATGGACTTAAAAAGCGGGTATTGGCAGATAGAAGTCGACGAAAGGGACCGCGAGAAAACCGCTTTTGTGACGCCGGATGGACTTTACGAATTCAAGGTTTTGCCCTTTGGATTGTGCTCAGCCCCGGCTACTTTTCAAAGACTTATGGACACCGTGCTGTCGGGCCTCAAGTGGCAAACATGCTTGGTATATCTGGATGACGTGATCGTATTTTCGACCACGTTCGAAGAACACCTCGAACGTCTTCAGTCGGTCCTCGAGGCCATAAGATCTGCCGGACTTACGCTGAAACCAGAAAAATGCCACTTTGGATACGAGGAACTGTTGTTCCTTGGCCATGTGGTCAGCTCTGCCGGAGTTCGTCCTGATCCTGGAAAGGTAGAAGCGGTCGCCCAGTTCCCCACGCCCGTCAACAAGAAAGCCGTGAGGCGTTTTCTAGGCCTGTGCTCCTACTACCGGCGATTTATTAAGAATTTTGCCCACATTGCGGCGCCCCTGACTCGTCTTACGCGGGATGATGTCGCATTCCTCTGGAGTGACGGAGAACAGAGAGCGTTCGACGAGCTGCGGCAACGGCTGCAAATGCCACCAGTACTGGGCCATTTTGACGAAAACGCCGCCACCACGCTCCATACGGACGCTAGTAACGTTGGACTCGGAGCTGTCCTTCTGCAACAGCAAGACGGTGCCGAGAGAGTTATAGCGTATGCCAGCAGAACACTCTCACGGACAGAAGCCAACTACTCGGCAACCGAAAAGGAGTGTCTCGCCGTCGTATGGGCGGTGCTGAAATTTCGACCGTACCTATATGGTCGTCCGTTCACGGTGGTCAGCGATCACCACTCACTCTGCTGGCTAATGAGCTTAAAAGACCCGTCCGGACGCCTAGCACGCTGGAGCCTTAGGCTTCAAGAATTTGATGTGACTGTCGTGTACAAGTCCGGTCAACAACACGCCGACGCCGACTGCCTCTCGCGAGCACCAGCTATTCCAGCGTCGTCAGATGACTACGGCGATGACGACGCATTTCTTGGCGTTCTGGACGCATCCTCTCTGTCGGAGCATCAACACGCAGATCCGGAGCTGCGGCAATTCATCGAATTCTTGGAAGGACGGACCTCCACCGTACCGAAGCTGTTTTCGAGAGGGGTATCATCCTTCGGATTCCGGAATGGAGTTCTTTACAGGACAAACTTTTCCCCACGTGGCAGAAGCTACCTTCTTGTGGTTCCCGCTGCCCTCAGGAACGACGTTTTGCGGGCTTGCCACGACGAGCCGACAGCGGGTCACCTAGGCTACACCCGTACCCTGGCCAGGATCCAGCAATCCTATTACTGGCCCAAGCTGGCAGCCACGGTGCGGCAACACGTACGCACGTGTCACGAGTGCCAACGTCGTAAAGCACCGCCACTCCGACCAGCGGTGTACTGCACCCTGTTCAGATTCCAGCAAAACCTTTTGAGCAGGTCGGAATGGACCTTTTGGGGCCATTTCCGACGTCATTCGCTGGTAACAAGTGGATTATAGTTGCCACGGACTACCTCACTAGGTACGCGGAAACGGAAGCCCTGAAGCGTGGAACAGCTCACGAGGTCGCCCAGTTTTTTGTTACGAAGATTCTTCTCCGCCACGGTGCTCCTGCTATCGTTATTACTGACCGAGGAAAAGCATTCACTGCTGCCCTCGTCGAGGAAATCATGCGGCTCAGCGGTACCTCCCATCGTAAGTCGACCGGGTATCACCCGCAGACAAACGGCCTTACTGAGCGCCTAAATAAGACAATAGCGGACATGCTCAGCATGTACATCGACGTGGAACACAAGACGTGGGATGCTGTGTTGCCATACGTCACGTTCGCCTATAACACGGCTCAGCAAGACACGACAAGAATGACGCCGTTCTCTCTTCTTTAAGGCCGACCTGTCACCACCATGCTGGATGCAATGTTGCCCCATGACACCACCGGCGACAACACGGAACTGCACGAATTCACGGAACGAGCAGAGGAAGCGCGGCAGCTGGCGCGCGTTCGAACAAGACGGCAACAGCTGTACGACTCCCACCGCTACAACCTCCGCCACAGGACTGCTGTGTACAAACCTGGCGACAGAGTCTGGGTATGGACTCCCGTCCGACGTCGAGGACTCTGTGAAAAACTTCTTAAACGGTACTTTGGACCATATCGGGTGCTGCGCCAGGTTACAGACGTAACGTATGAAGTTGTCGACGATGGCCTCGTGTCTCGACGCCGCCGTAACCGCTGCCCTGACGTCGTTCATGTAGTGCGCATGAAGCCATACTTCGATCGTTGACGGACTCATTTTGGGCAACACCATAAGTGCATCTATCATTTTAAATAACTCTGCGTGCATCGGGGCGATGCTATTTCGACGGGGGGGGCAAAATGTCGCGTGGATTGTGTGTTAAGCAGGGCAATCCCCTGTTTAAGGTATGTAAGGGTCATTGCACTTGGTACAGTCTCCAAGTGATGGATACGTGCCGTGTTTCTAGGATAGCCATGTTGTACGAAGACGACGACACAAACGCGTGGCCCGGGCCCCCCGCGCGCTTATCTCGGTCAGCCATTTTTGCTGAGACTTGACGTGCTCTCTCGCCTTCCCATTTTAGGCGCCCTGCCCCTAATAAATCGGTGCAACACCGTACAGCCGATTTTGCCTGCGTCTATCGGGACGCAACAATATGTTCTTTTATTTTACTAATTGATATCCTCAGTAGCACTCTGCACTGTTTTGCACGACAGTGCACTAATCTGCACGACTTCAGGTTCCAGTGGATGGTGCGCGAGCAGTGGAACTCGGGAAAGTTGAGTTCACCTGAGCAAACCTCTGCGCATTCGGACGCCCAGTCCCAGTGCGCCCTGGTCGAGAGGGTTCGGGCTCACAGAGCTGCCCTTCCGCGGCTCAGCCGCCCCTGGTAAGCCTGGCCAAAAATAAACCGTTTCTCCCTCTCTCCGCCGTGTTTATTGAGAAAGAAGCGAGCGATACGGGAAAGGAGAAGCCTGAGACGTGGGGGCGGGATGCAGAAGATAGGCATTTACGTGGCAGGGCGGCAGAAGACCATGGTCTTTCGACCACATTTGCAGCGAAGAGAACAGAACAAGACGACCCGGAAACTTGTCCCAAGTGTCCGTCTCCGGCGTCTGAAGCTGATGCAAGGCATCTTTTGTGGACGTGCGCGGGAACAAGGACAGCTCGAGAGGACGCGCTCAGAAAGGTTGGTCTCCGCTGTGGTAAACCAGATGACTACAACCGCTGGGTGCAGGAAGATAAATACTGCAGAACGATGATGGACTTTCTGCACGCCACTGGACTGCATGCATACCTGTAGACTGGAAAACCTATTAGTTTCGTGACCATCGGTGCTCTTGGCAGTCCCTCTCTACCTACTTTCTTCTCTTTCTCTTTCCTTCCGACTTTCTTCTCTCTTCCGATCTCTAGACCTCCTCTCATAAGCCGCGCGGCAAAAACACGAAGTTAAAAAAAAGAAGGCGGCCATATTTTCTTTTTGTCGTGTTCACAGTTGGTGCGACATCGGTGATGACGACGGCCACGAAACACTTCAGTGGACTGCCGATTTGAAAATGAATTCGCGGTACAAAAATGTACTACCTCTGTAAAAAAGTGCGTCTAATTTTATTTTTTTTAAACCTCAATGTGTCTGCCACTTTGTGTTTATTTACATCTGTATGTTAAACATTATTTAAAATCTAAGGAATGCGTGTTTTATATTGTGTAACAATCAGCTATTGAGGGTATTGACAGACATCGCTGAGTAATTAAGCGATGAAGACGCGACAGCAACGGGGTTTGTTGCTACTGAAACCGTAATGGCTATCGTCATGTCATGCTTCCGCGTGCTTTAATCACCGGCTAGAGAGAAGGGCAAAGTCGCGAGTGGTTTGCCGGAAACGCGAGCAGCGTTGCCGCAGGAATGGGTCCAATTCATGCAAGTCATTCCGGCCTCCATTATTCTGTACAGCTAAAGAGTAACTGAAGCTAAAGAATTACCTTTAATGGCTACATTTCGTTTCCCGGAGGCTTATAACCATTGAAATGTATTTTCAGGGGACTGGTTTGTTGCAAATACGCTTTGTACAACAAATCCTGTAAGGGACGCGGTAATCAACGTGTTGACCAAATGCTTTTGCTGCTTACGTCAGCGATCATACTGAGAGGCATTGGGTAGGTGTCCAGGAGATGAACGCATTTCTTCATAAGTTCACCAGCGATCTCTCCCGCCTTCTTCATCGTTTCGTCACCTGAAAATACATGAAACACACAAATAGAGTCCTCACCTAGGCTCGGGCGTTGCATTTCAGACAGAGGCTGCGTTAAACGAAAGCCAATAAACTAAAAGTAAATTGAACATACGAATGCGATCCCGTGTTGTGCAAATTCTATTGGTCCTTTAGATAGACCCTATTGGCCCTATTGGATATATACATCATGGCAAAAACATAACCCCGTACTGAGAAGTTACCAATATTTACTACCGTACTTTCCTAAAATTATCATAACCCACATGCAATGCAGCAGTAAATTTTCGCCAGGGCACGTCACAGTGTCTTAGCAATCACACCACGTAAGCAGACTTCCGTGCACCTCGAAAGGCGTGTTTCGTATGGACTGGGTGCAGATTAGTGGTTAGCGCACTCGCATGTCTCCGTGATTGCATGGGTTTGGCTCCCGCTCCTGGCTCAATTTTTAATTAAGGCGGGCGGAATTGTGCGGCCATCCGGTGGTCACAACGCCCCACTTTTCACCTCATGGGGCACCCCCTAGTCCCCCTCTAACTCGTGACACCACGTGACTACGGCGGCTAGGTACCGCGACCTTGGACAATGTACCACGAGAAGCCGGGTTCGTAGAATTCTCACTAATCAAAGAAACCCGAACGCATTTGAGCACCTCTTCTGGGTTGAGTTGGACTTAAAGCAACATTGCCGAGCCAAACGCGCGAAACTCCTTGTTTCGCCGCGATTGGGTGAAGGGTTTGGCGATCTTCGAGCTGGAGACGCTTGGCTTTGCAATCCCCCCTAAGGGGCCTTGAATACAGAATACAAATGTGATTTGTTCAGAAAAAACCGGGCCATCTCCACTAACGTGAAAGCTGGGGAGGAGCATAGCATGTACGCGTGGCGCCTTGTCGTTTTTGCCCACGGAGATAAAATCGTTAGGGGGTAGAGTTATACAGCTTTGCTGTAAAAGTCTCGTGTCTTTGGAGCACAAGGTGTTCTAGCGCGAGGCATTGGAAAACGACTGTCCCGGTATTTTAGTACCATGACTACATGAAACGACGACTGCGGCAGGGGACGATGACAGGCCGAGTCCCGAAGGGTCTTTGCCTCTAATATTTTGTCTTCTATTGCGGCCCCAGCGCTTGTCCGGCAGCAAAATATGCTCTATTCACTGAGAACAAAAACATTTTACACCAAATTGTTTATTCTCCCGCTAAATCGTGTGTTTCATGACACCAGTGATGACGTGTTCAGGGAAACGACCTTAAACAAAAGTAAGTATGTCGACTGAGGCTGCTGCGAGCGAGTAATGTGTCTTTCTTGCTTTCTTTACTGTCAGCCTTCAAAGATGGCGTGACAATACCGCTCAAGCATTGCTGTTCGAACTGGCTTTGTTTCGGACCGAATTTGTACCTGGCTTGGTTTTGTTACGGTTGATAGTAATCGTTCGGGAAAGATTTGGTATGCTCGACCAATAGGGTAATGGAAGTTTCGATGTCGCCTATGCCAGTTTGCCACCGTCGTGTCAGACAAGCCCAGCGTTCCCGACGGATTTGTCGCATTAGCCGTCGCGCCATACGCACGTGTACATTTATGTTTACATATTTGTTCGTAACTTTTCTTGTTCATCCCATTATTCTTCATTTTATAAAAAGTGTGTGCACTACATTTAAGCGCAAAAAAGTGGTTCTGTGAGATCATAATCCCGAGGAGCTGCCGATAATACGTCATAACTTCAGTGAGGAAAAGTAGCTCTTGTGTCGCTTGCCTATTGTCTGTTTCCCGGATTATATAGTCTATTTTATGGAAGTCAGCGTTAAAAGTGGTGCCAGTGTTACCCTAACGAGGCAATCTTTCGAATAAACCAAACTTGCATTTTGTACAAATGGCCCCTTTAAGCTTTCGAATGGCTCACATCTGTCTTGTGCGCGTTGGGCCGCTTCTCGTTCATGCCGCCGTACAACAGAGCATGGACCACGATGGCGAATTTCGCTGCTTGTGTTTCCCCTTCATTCAGCTGCGGAATGATGGCAAGTACGACCGCCTCTCACAACTGCCTAGTTTCACCTCGCGCTGTTCAACGACTCGTAATTGGGCCGTTTTTGTAGCGTAGGCTACACTGGCCGAGGTTGAGCAGTTTCGCGTGTGCCGTGAAGGGCCCTTCTGCGCAAGCGCGAGGGGCATTGGATTAAATTGGCTTGACTTGACTTAGCTTGGCTTGGATTGGATTGGATTAAAGTGGATTGTGATGGATTGTGTTGTGTCATAGCCGCGGCAGATGCACTGGCGCCGGCGCGTGCCCATGTGTGCGCCTCAATTGCGCAGTAGCCAACTCTGACGCTGCGTTGGAGCCGCTTGATAGCGGTTTCGCATGGCTAGTGAAGAGCCGTTCTGAGCATGCGCGAGGAGCAGTGACTGAACTGGACTGGATTAGACTGAATGGGACTGGACTGGACTGGACTGGACCGGATTGCTGAACCTTAGCTCACGCTACGTGTGTCCTGGCATAGCAGAGCTAAGCCACAACTAATTTTTCTCCTCAGGACGCCGATTCCGGATGCCGGATTTTTTGCTGAAGTTCGCGCCTTGGGAAGCGTCGTGCAATAAAACATCTCCGAAAAACCGTTTTAAAGACGATAGTCTTTCTTGGGCTACTTCAAGCAAGAAATTTTGGTCTGTCTGTATGTCTGTCGTCTGTGACTCGATTCAGCCACCCGGCCAAAGTAAAATTGGTATTGCGCAATAGACTTGTATACTCACAGCCAAATGTAAACGTCTAAGTCCGGTTTATATGTTTATATATACTTGTCAACTTTGTTGAACAAGAACAAGACATTACGCAAACACAAGACAGGAAATTAGTACACAAGGGACATTTACAGTGTTCCTTTATTAAAAAATTAATGGATGTTTGGTTTTTCGATAGCAAATAATATTCTACATCTACTGCAGAAACTCTCCGCCTCCTGGCGGCATATGAAAAATCACGCGGCAACAGCAATCAAAGGTTCCACTAGCTAGGTTCCACCGTCTGCTTGGAACGCACGTAGAGCACGGCCACGCGGTTCTATAAACATTGTAGTCGGCCGCCTCCATTCACGCGCGTCTCCGCCGTACTGCAGCGCTGGCATCGAGGAACCCGGCCTGTAGCAGTGGAACGCGGTAAATTCGAATTGCCTTCCGCAAACCTTTAGTGTGTTTACCTTGGGATGAGCGCGACGGTACAGGAACAGCATGAGAGGTGAGCGGAAAAGCAAAGGGGGCATTTCCTTGGCAAATGTCTACAAATACTATCGTATTTTGACGACATTTGGAACGAAAGGAGCAGGTACGCGGCCAATTTTTTCTTCGTACGGGCGCCTGCCTTAATTTTTTTCTGTAAATGGTCTATTTCAAACTTCCGCCTAAATAAATCAATTGCTCGGCAGCACTTCAGCTAAATATTTCAGTATAACAATGGTTGGCTTGCTCAATGAAGCCGCCAATAACTCTTACGAAATAACTCTTCTGAAGCCACAAATAACTCTTCAGGGATATTTACGACGGCCCATTCCATTCAGTGCAACTACAGTTATATGGGGAGGAGAAAACCATCCTTTAGTACATGAGTGGCACATTTCGTTGTGTGCAGTGATTCGGGAACTACTATACTTCATTCTCCAAACCGATCTTCTGACACGTGCGGTTTCGCTGCCACTCGATGTGGATGATTATAAAGCAGCACGGGGTTTCTGATGACGTCAATTGTGCCTCTGATCGTGGCGTTTTCTTTTTTTTTTTTCTTAAAATCTCTAATAATCATCGTGGTTAGGTTGATAAAGCGCAGAATACGACGCGCATAATTTAAATAGGTTCCCGCTTGTGCAGTCACGTTTTTCTTTACCGTGTTGACATTTAGATAAGCTACAGTATTTTCAGGAATTGTGGCGCATGTTTTATTGAGTTCTTTGTCGGATAATGCATGAACCTCAGGGGGCAGTGGCCATGGAAAGTATTCCGGTGTTTCTGCGACCCCGGCAAGCCGATTGGAGGCTAACAATAGGAGAGGCTGAACCGGATTCGAACAAAAAGCCGAGCCTTCATTTTCGTTCCAGAATATTTTCTGTGTAGAGCACTTTGATTCCATATTAGGACATCTAATCTACTCAGGAGGAATCTACTGTTTATAGTTAGTGTACTTGCACTGGAGTAAAAATGATTCTGCGACTCTGGCAGCCGGCTGCTCTCGGTGCTTGCTCGCTTTGCAAAATATGCTCTGTTACTTTTTGTAGCTACTTGCCTCGAAATCCCTCACCTACCTTGCAGCATAGAAGGGTGTGATGCAGTAAATCAGCACAGGACACTACGTACGATCAAGACCATGAAATATCACATTCAGAGTATAATCCCTTTGTTATGTTTCCAATCTTTCCACATACAACTTTTGTTCATTTCACATTCATATGCAAGCTGTATTAGGCTTATTATATTTTCACCAACACAAAGTAAGATTGAAAGGCTTACCTTGCGGTTTGAAGCACTCCTGCGCCAAGGACAGGCGAGTAACGCCTAGAAACAGGAGGCAGCAAATGATCCTCATCTTTTTCGTATTGTTGCAGCCCCAAGATGGTTTCAAGAACTGCCTTCCGCCTACCTGCCTTACACTCAAGTCTTCGCAACTGCTGTGCTGAGCCATAAAGCCACTTCTTTTATTCCCGCGTTTTCTTCTTTTTTAAATTTTTGGTCTGCCATTCGGCACACTGTCGGGTTCTAGAGCTCCACGTGGCACAATCGTGCAAAAAACAATAAAAGAGTATAGGAAGGCCATCCCGTGATTTGTAGCGGCCCTAGGGTGAGCGCGAATAGAGGAGTGCAGGCCTTGGAGACAGCTGGAACAGCAAGGAACAAACCGGTTTCAGTGCACTTCAAAATAAAAAAGATTCTGAGAATCAATTTTTGGCCTTGTCATGGCGGATTCGCTCTGGGGGCCATTTCAGCGACTGTGTCAATATCTCATCCACATGTACTCGGCAATGGAATCGTTAGGACTGATGCGGACTACTTGCTTGGTCCGACTCTTTCCCTGTGCTTTTTTTACCTTTTTTGTGTAAATGCTTATCTTCAGCGTATTGAGCACATGCACGGCTAAAATTATACTTCTTCGAAAAAGAATCGAGTCATTTATATTTCGCTGAAGGACGCCGTTCATAGAGGGAAGCCGGAAGGTTCCATTTTTCACGTCTGGGCGTGTTCTCACAAAAATCAAATACAGGCGGTGAAGGAAACTGGGGCCTTCGGTACACGCGTAGTGGAAACCTTAACAGAGTTCAACGCTGGTCGACCGCTCCCGACACGTCGTAGATGCTCGATTCACGACTCGGGGGTTAAAAAGAAGGCCCCTTCACCCCGTGTAGTCAGAGTGGCACTGGCTACCACAATAAAGAATACCAAACAATTACGTTAACATAAATACCCTAGAAATTACAGGGTGGCCCAGCCTCCCAGGTAGCCTGCTTGGTATGCCAAGAGACCGGTACTCTGAAGGTCGTGGGCATGGGTCCAACCCGGGAAGCAGGTCTTTCTCCAAATTCTTGTCTTTATTTCAAGAAATAAATGTACTTCAGCACGAAAAGAGAACGACGTAATTCCTTCTTGCCTCCCCTGACATTTACAACACTGATTTCCTTTTCTCTCTCTCTCTCTCTCTCTCTCTCTATATATATATATATATATATATATATATATATATATATATATATATATATATATATATAAGTAAAGAGAGAGAGAGAGTTAGAATGGGAAATGAAGGCGCCGGTACATTAAGACAGAAATTAGGGTGGGCAGTCAAGAAAGCCAAGAAAAGCAAAGGGGAAAATGTGAGAAGTAATTCATTATCCTTGAATATGGTCCGAACCCACGACCACCATATACACGTCTGGAGCGGTGACCACAACGCTACAAGTAGGGCTGTTCTGCCCTCCCTTTTCTCGGGTGTTTATACAAACATAATTGTTTCCTGCGCTTGGGGGTGGTAGCCAGCACCACTCCGACTACTCGGGGTGCAGGGCACATTCTTTTTAACCCCCGTGCAGTAACTCGAGCGTCTACAACATATCGAGAGTGGCCGACCACCGCTGAACCATCTTAAGCTACCTATGACACCAAGACCGCTAGACCCTCGCTATGCATGCAGCGAGGGTCTCTTTTGTGTTCATGGGTTCGTATCTCAGCCGGGGGGCATGTTTTTCTCCAATTTCTTTCTGCTTTTATCACCCAGCCCGGAGCATGCATCGGCGACGTGCAGTCCCTCCTAGACTTCGTTCTGGATACTGCAAAAACGATCATCCTGCACATCGGAACAAACGACCTGGCCACCGTCAATGGATACACGGCATTCGAAAGATACAAGGCTCTCCTGGATTTGATTGGTCAACAATGTTCGAAGGTGTCTCGTGTGTACGCGACCATGGTGCTGCCAAGAAGAACGAACCGCCGCCTCAGGATCCGAAATTACCGGTTTGTCGGACGGTGCCACCAAGAGGCGTCGTTCTTCAATCGGCTTCTCCGGAACTACTGCCGACGATCAAGAACGCTGTTCTACCTTGACCACGAGCTGCAGTTCCATCCTGCGGCACGAGTTCTTGCAGCAGACGGCCTTCACCCCAGCTTCGAAGGCGTCGCTCTCATAGCCAGCCACCTCCATGGCATATGCCTCAGTAGGAGGTGCCCGTCTACAACCTGGTCTTCAACCTGGCCCGCCAACTCCGCGCCGGCGGAGCCGTCCCTTCAGGCCTCAACATCACCGCCGCGCAGCTACGCCGCCTCGGCCGCTCCCCCTGCGGTGGCTTCCACTGCAGCTTCTTCGAGCCGGCAGTACAACTTCCGCTCAAACACTTCAAAGTTCCTGCCCCGCGGCCGCCAGGATTGACTGTGCCCTACTGATGCCGGCAACGCAACCAAACATAATGTCTCTAGGAAATTTTTAGATGCCACAAAACTATACCGACAAACGTGTTCGATATGAGATGCATGCCTCCACTCTTAAACAGTACCTCAATTCCTCCATTGTGCCCAAAGGTCTTGCAATATAATTAAAACCAGCCACAACTGAGTTGTCGCCTGCGAATAAGGAAAAGTGGGACAGTGTGCTCAAGTCCGCTTCATTGGACTTGATACGCATAATTATCGATCACTACCAGACAAATTATGAACTTTTGGTAAGGAACAAAAAAATTCTCTTTCCCCATCTCAGCAACCATGAGATCGAGTCATTAGCCTCGCACGAATTAAGGGTTCGAGATAAGCTGTCTCATGTCAAGGCCAAAAAATTCTCGCATGATAATGTTACCCCTAAACCAGACGGGCCCCCTGCTCGCACCTGACCAGTCACACAGCAAGAAGATGTCGAGAGTAGTAACATAGCAACTTGTCAGATGCGGTTTTGTCCAACGCCGATTTGAGCATACTTTCTAGGTGTTTGAGTTTTTGCCCAACAACAGGGTTTTTTTTTCGAATTCCTGCTTTTTAAAGATCTGGGAAATTTTGCCCGTACCATGAGGTTAAAGGAATACTTTCATGACCGCGAAACATGTAGTGACACTGCTAAATTGCTTTCAAGCCCTCAACACTGGACACCCCCCCCCCCCCCCCCCAACTGGACGAGTGCTTAGATATGTATATCAAAGCTGTGCAACAAGACATCATTGAAGCTTACAAAAAGCAGTCTACCTTCCGCCATAACCTCTCCATCAGTGAAAAAAAAAATTCCCCGCATTTCCCCGAGGGGAAGAATGTGAAAGTGCGAATGCACGAGTTGAATTTGCGCGGTTCGGCAATGTTCGCGAAAGAGAGATCACACACACACACACACAACTACAAAGAAAGATGCATTTATTCACAGACACCTATTTGTGCTGTCGTTGTACTTGATTGCTAGAGCGGATCTCAGCTTTGAAATTTCGTGTCAGTACTCCTTTAAGCGGGTGCATTAGCCCTTCTCACGCCCGATTCCTGGCCAATCCCCCACGTGGGTATGTGCCATGTCAGCGGCCAGGCAGCGCGCGCCCATCTCCCCCCGTTGCTAAGGAAGACGAGGAGCGCGCGCACCCGCAGCTGTTGCTATGCGGACTACGGCGGCGGACGATTCAGGCTCGCTTAAGAAGTGCATTCGCACTTAAAAAATCATTAGAAACCCTCTCTTACCGCACTGCCAGTGTAATTCAACCAGCTGACAAAGGTGGTGCAATAGTAGTACTTAACCAGCTTGACTACGTTAAAGAAGCACAGAGGCAGCTATCAGACTCGTCATTCTACAAACCACTCGAAAATGATCCTACATCCGACTTTAAAGAAATCGTTACAGAACATCTCAGTCAATTGGGGAAGGATGGGGTAATAGAAGAAACAACACCCCATTCACTTTTTCCGCTTAATCCTGTAGCCGGCAGGTTTTACTTGCTGCCAAAAATCCACAAAAAAGAGAATCCCGACCGCCCAATCGTCGCGGGGATAGGCCCCATCCCAGAACACCTTTCGCGGTACGTGGACTCGATAATTAGCATCATACCGCCTAGTTTTCCTTCCTACATTAAAGATACTAACCACTTCTTTTCGGACATTTTAGATTTGGATATTCCCAGCAATTCTCTCCTGGTTACAATGGATGTTGCGTCACTCTACACATATATTCCGCACGACGATGGAATCCGAGCAGCAACTCACGCTTACAGGGAAGCAACCTTTGACAAACTTGTTGATGGCTCTACACTAAGCACTCTTCTTCGGCTGATTCTAGAGCTTAACAGTTTTGAGTTCGATGGAAACCGCTACGTCCAAATAAGTGGCACATTTACGGGAACACGCGTAGGGCCAAACTATGCCAATATATTTATGGGCGTCCTAGAGGGAGAATTTCTGAATAGCCGGAGCTTAAAGCCACTCTATTATAAGCGTTTCATTGATGATGTATTCCTGATTTGGTCCCACGGGCAGACGAACCTGCTAATCTTCATAGACGGGATCCGGACAGTTTATCGAACGCCGTTTTATCGAACGCCATTTTATCGAAGCCGTTTTATCGAACGCCGTTTTATCGACGCACGTTTTATCGAAGCCGTTTTATCGAAACTGTTTTTTTCTGGCCTTGTCTTGTAACAAAATTTGCAGTATGTTTTTTTTTAGTTTCCCCCTCGCTACGTAATTTGCAAATCTTCTCTTCGAAGCAAGCATATTTAACAGAATTTGTAGTCTTTGTACCAGTTGGCTTTTATTTCCAGTGAGCTTTCTTTTTGTTTTTGCGATGAGCGAAATTTGTCTCCAAAAATTTTGTTCTGTTCATTGCGCTGATGGTACTGCCATAACGAATCCCCTTGTATCTCTATTTCACCCTCTGATCCAAAGCATATCACAGCACTGTGGCGTATAGACTAGAATGCCTCGATATCGTACTTTCTTGTATTCACCGCTTTTGTGTCGACACACAATTTAATTATTTCGCCGCGTATGTTTTACTTCAGTAAGGCACTTCTTGGCGCTTGTGAGTCCAATGTCAAAAACTAACTTGAACGCCAGCAAAAGTCCTTTTCGATGTCTGCCTCCCTAATTCGTAATAGGCCCTGAGTTAAGTTGCTAAGAGGTTACCAAGCCTTGCCCTACTGTTTTCGATGCCTTGCTTAAAACTAATGAGAAAAAAGTTAGTTACAAAATTGGTCACCATACTACAGGCTGGTTCGTTTTTATCTCTCCCCGCCTCGTTGCACCCCAGCATGGTTTAGCCCATTCTCTTTTACATTTTTATCATACGGCATAAAAAAAACATTAAGATCAAAATAGTAAACACCAAAAAGAGAGAAATCGTGAAAGTCTACTCAACAGAGCGCCGACGCCTGATTACCTGGAAATAAAAATTAAAATTGACAATAAGGAACAACGACCAAACAAAATATAATATGGCCCGTGCGATTAGCTGAAGGAAGCACACAAAAAACCAACAAAATGCCTTGTTTGGTCCGGCGTATTCCTCCAAGGCCAACAAGGAAACGTAAGGTTGGTGAATCGAAGGACGGACGTAAGAGTGCCGACGCATAAGTAGAAAATTATAGGAAACCCTGCATTTTTTTTTTATTTGAGCATGATCAACAGATGCTATGACGACCTGTTCTACTTGACGAGTTCGCCTATGACGAGTTGGCCGCGACGGGTTCACTGTGACGAGTTCCCTTAGACTCTACCAACTCTGTTGGGGCCTCACTTAATTTCACTGTCGGAACCCCCCATCCTCCCCCCTGTTCCATTTATATAGCAGTAATCTTTCCGAAGTTCTTGGCACAATATTTCTCCAGATACAACAATGTGACCACACGGTCCGAGTAGGAATCGTGTGTAAACCACGTGAAAAATTGGGGAAGGACAATACTGGATCACGTAATGATGAAAAATGGCGTAGGGTATTTGAACACCTAAATACACCGATACTGTACAGCCGGTAAAAGGCTTGTCTATAACACAGCGTTCGTACTCTCAGCCCTATCTTGCCGCGCCGGAGCGGGATTTGAATAAAACTACTGCGGAATTCTGAAGTCTTAGCCCTTCGCTTTTGCCTCCGACATGTTTGGAACGAGTATGTTTCGGCAGTTTTCGAATGTAGCTGGTTGAAGTTGAAATCGCTGTTATAGACAAGCGTTTTACCGGCTGTACATGTAATGAATATTGCGCACGGTGTTGCTATAATAGTTACTACTATAGTTGCGAATTCTGTAATATAAACAAGGGGGACATACATGCTTGAGTGCAATCAAGGAAGAAAGAAATGTTTTTAGAAAATTCGAATAAACCAAAGGTGATCAAAAACACTGGAAAGACACGTCAACATATATAGGCAGTTTTTTGTATGCAATGCACGGTAGAGGCAATATAGAATGGAACTAACTGCAGGTTAGGTTAACGCAATAGCCAGTTAAACAAAATAAATCCCGACAATTACAATCAATGCCGTAAAACCACACTTTCGACAAAACGGACGTAAGTGGTTCGATAAAACGGCATTCGATAAAACGGCGTTCGATAAAACGGCGTTCGATAAACTGTCTGGGAACCTTCATAGACGCTTTCAACTCTGCGCATCCCTCCATTTCTTTTTCTTACCAATACTCCCCGTCTACTGTTAATTTTCTTGATGTAAACGTCACTGTCTGAGAGGGCAAACTGATTACTAAACTGTACCGAAAACCGACCGGCAAGCAACAGTACCTACATTTTCAAAGCAGTCACGTCAAACATTGCAAAACCGGAATTCCCTATAGCCAAGCTCATCGTTTTCGTCGAATTTACTCAAAGGAAGAGGACTTCTATGATAATTGTAAGGAGCTACGCAGTGCACGTGTGAAACAAAAATATACCGTTGAAATAATTGACAACGCTATAGACAGAGCACGAAACCTGAATCGCTCAGACCTTCTCAGAGGCACCAAAACCTCCCACGACACCCCCAAACGAACTTGGTCTTAACACATTCCGCATCTGTTCCCAAAGTCTCGCCTATACTAAAAAAGCACTATAACATTCTTACCCAAAGTGAGCGCCTAAAACATATTTTTCCGGAGCCCCCACGGGTTGTGTACAGAGAAATAAAAACATTAGGGATGTCCTGACCTCATCCAAAATAAGGACTCAAACGACCGACGGATGCAGTCCTTGCGGGAAGCATCGATGTCAAATATGCACGCACATGTCCACAACGGAAACCGCGGTCAGTTCAGCCTCTGGCTTTCGTCTAAAAATCGGAGGAAACCTGAACTGTGATAGTTACAATGTGGTATATTTGCTCGAGTGAACGGTGTGCCACCTACAATACATCGGGCAAACACAAAAGTCGTTCAGAACTAGGTTTAATAATCACAAGTCACATTCCAAAATTCTGCCATTACTTCCGTTGTCAAAACACGTTAACCTTCCTGGGCACTCTTTTGACCACCTCCGAGCCACGATATTATAATCTGGGTTTCGCTCTCACCATGATCAACTAATCCGCGAATCGTACCTCATTTACAAGTTAAAATCCGCATCATCAGGCATTAATGAGAGTTTGGGGAAATTATCGTTTTTGGTGGGTACCTCAGCCATTTTCACCTTTTTCCTTTCTTTCTGTTTTTTCTTTCTTTCTTTTTTTTTTGTTTCATTCGCCCTACCGAACACTGTCAGCCACCATACGTTCCCCCCCTCCCCGGGACCCTTGTCTCTCCTCTTTTTTTTTCGTGGAATAGTAGCTGCATTCCCAGTACGCCTCCGCTCCCGCGGTTGGCAGCCCCCTTTGAGGGGTTAAATTTGTTATCGCGAACGCGCCGTCCGCGCGGTCACTCACCATTTTCTATGAGCGCGGTTCCCCCACCACTGCGCTTCTTGCACAGTTTAGTTCACCCTAAAATTTCTCATTCATTACTAACTTCTTTGCATGCCTCCATCATGCTGTGACAAGCTTTTATCATATACACGGCAACTTGTTGACCCTTACTGGCGACCGATTTAATAGTTGCTTCCATGCAGGACACACCTAGCTACTTTGTACCTAGCTAAATAATTGGTTGCGTTTCTGGCACATGCCGTCTTCTGTGACTTCTGTGAACTTGTAAACTGCCCTGACATTCCCCACGCCACCGGTGATTGGTATTTTCAGGAATGGATGTGTGACCGGCGGCTCCCGTTCTATATTTGTTGTTCTTGTACTTTGCATTTCGTGTGTCGAGACGTTCCCTGCACCAATCATTTATTCGTGTAATTCGTATGTAAAGTGTTTTTGAACAGCTCCCTACCCTGTCTTTTTTTTTTATGGATCAAGTTGTATGTTGCCGGGTTTTTTAGAAAAGAGTCTGTCGTCATGTATAGTGCCCTCCCTTCCCTGTTACCTCGCCCCAACCCGCCAATGTTGTTAACAAGGGTGCACTGCAGCACACCTTCTGCACCTATATAAGGGTGCGTGCTCCTACGTTGTGTGTTACTCAAGATGAAGACTGCTCCTCTAGACTAAACGTCAGTAAACCGCTGTTTTCGTTTTTAATCGTGCGTCTTCCATTTTCTCAACTATTTCTTCTGGCTCCTCGAGAAGTTTCCCTTACTGCGTATATATATATATATATATATATATATATATATATATATTATATATATATATATATATATATATATATATATATATATATATATATATATATATATATATATATATATATATATATATATATATATATACAGGGAGTAGTAGAACTTTGAAGATGGTAGAGAACACAAGAGAAGAAAAACTTCGAACAAGGTAAAAGCCCGATTGTGGCCTACGTTTCAGCAAAGAGAACTAGCTTTCCTCAGGGCCCTGAGGAAAGCAAGTTCTCTTTGCTGAAACGTACGCCACAATCGTGCTTTTACCTTGTTCGATGTTTTTCTTCTCTTATATATATATATATATATATATATATATATATATATATATATATATATATATATATATATATATATATATATATATATACCCCCGAAAGTGAAGCAGAACACAGTCGCCCAGATAGCCGAATTGGTAAGGCATTCGAGATCTAATCGAAAGGCGTGGGTTCGGTCCCCACTCTGGGCGCGTGTTTTTCTTTCTTTCTTTCTTTCTTTCTCGCTTCAATTAATATGAAAAAAAGTATAATTTCACTAACGGTAAAAAAAATATATATATATAGTCCAACCATTCCCCTGTGCCTTCTTTGGCGTTGTAGACTGCCCGCATTTCTTTCTGTATTTCCTAACGAGCCCCTCATTTCCTAACCATATTATCCTGCGAAAGCTTAGCGAGGGCCTCGGTTGTGGCAGCCTTGATGCCAAGGTAGCATAAGAGGGTTTCCCGCCAGTTACCCGCTTATGACAGGCTGTAGACGTTCGCTTCACGCCCCGGGGGTTGCAAAGAAGGTCCCCTTCTCCCCGTGTAGTCTGAGTGGCGCTGGCTACCACCCTCAAGCGTCAGATACAGTTGTAGTAAATATAAATACCCCCGAAAGTGAAGCAGAACACAGTCGCCCAGATAGCCGAATTGGTAAGGCATTCGAGATCTAATCGAAAGGCGTGGGTTCGGTCCCCACTCTGGGCGCGTGTTTTTCTTTCTTTCTTTCTTTCTTTCTCGCTTCAATTAATATGAAAAAAAAGTATAATTTCACTAACGGTAAAAAAAAATATATAGTCCAACCATTCCCCTGTGCCTTCTTTGGCGTTGTAGACTGCCCGCATTTCTTTCTGTATATATATATATATATATATATATATATATATATATATATATATATATATATATATATATAGATATATATCAAAGTTGCAGTCCTTATTGCCAGTGCTGTTTGGCGTTTTAACAGTGTTTTATAGTGCCGAATGAGGTATGATTGCCTTTTTTTTTATGCAGTAATAAATAATAGAAAATTCAAGTCGAGAAAAAATGCGCCGTTTTTTTCGGAAGCGGGAATCGAACCCACGACCTCCGCATAACGCGCGCGGTGCTTTACCATTGAGCTAGTTCCGCGGCGACTCCCTCTCGATTATACCGCGGGGTTTTGTATTTCGGACTGCTCAGAGCCCGGTCAACTAGCGCCGCCCCTCGACCACCGCGGGAAGACGTAGAACGTCTTTTCCCAGCGGCCACACGTAAGACGTGGTCGGAAGTCGGGGATAGCCAAAGGCATTTCAGACTGCTGAAGCCAGAACCCTCGTAATGCATTTTGTAGAACAGAGACGTACGGGACGAGGGATTCCGTAAGGACACATATCAAAGTTGCAGTCCTTATTGCCAGTGCTGTTTGGCGTTTTAACAGTGTTTTATAGTGCCGAATGAGGTATGATTGCCTTTCTTTTTTTTTATGCAGGAATAAATAATAGAAAATTGAAGTCGAGAAAAAATGCGCCGTTTTTTCCGGAAGCGGGAATCGAACCCACTAGCTCAATGGTAGAGCACCGCACGCTGTATGCGGAGGTTGTGGGTTCGATTCCCGCTTCCGGAAAAAACGGCGCATTTTTTCTCGACTTGAATTTTCTATTATTTATTCCTGCATAAAAAAAGGCAATCATACCTCATTCGGCACTATAAAACACTGTTAAAACGCCAAACAGCACTGGCAATAAGGACTGCAACTTTGATATGTGTCCTTACGGAATCCCTCGTCCCGTACGTATATAGATATATATTTATATATATAGCGAATCAGAAATGCGAAATGAGGGGCTCAGTGAATTAAGACAGAAATAATGGTTGGCAGCCAAGAAAAGCTCAGAAAGCAAAGGGGGGAATGCGTTGGGTTGTAGAAAGATACGAAGAATTTTTTGAGCCAGAAAGAAAGTGGTGAAAAAATGCCCGCCGGGTTGGATCCGAACCCATGACCTCCAGAATACCGGTCTGGTGCGATAACCACTACGCTACCGGCGGGGCTGTTTCCCCACCACTTTCTCGGGTATTTATGTTAAGCTATTTTTTGTTTCCTGCACTCGGGGGTGGTAGCCAGCGCCACTCGGACTACTCGGGGTGAAGGGGACCTTCTTTTTAACCCCTGGGCCGTGATTCGAGTGTCTACGACATGTCGAGAGTGGTCGACCAGTGTTGAACCCTCTTAAGCTACCTTTGGCACCAAGACTGCCAGAACAGAGGCCCTCGCTATGCATGTAGCGAATCAGAAATGGGAAATGAGGGGCTCAGTGAATTAAGACAGAATAATGGTTGGCAGACAAGAAAACCACAGAAAGCCGTCACTGAAAAAAATGGGCAAACCTTCAGAAACTTAAGCAGCACAGGGTCGTCTCTAGCCTAAATTTTCTTTACTACAGAAACTTAAAATTGTCGCGGGAATACTACCTCCAAGGGCCTTTCAGACGTTCAGCGAGAAGACATCATAGTAAGATATATTACTATTAGGCAGCCAATCAGCTGAATTATTTTTCGAAAGTTCACTTTGTTTCCTCGTGCAATTTCTTACTGGAATAAGTTAACTGAACGAACAGTGAACTCGCTGTCGTTAGAAGAATTTTCCCCACGTATTGTATATATGTGTTCTGGTTGAATCGTCGTATTTTTAAATTGGAAGACATTACGAATGCATATCCTTGTTCGGACCCCTTTGCGTCTATTACATATTTATGTTTTTTACTTATATGTGTGGGGCGTTTTTAAACTACTCCAACCAATACTGATATGTTTTTATGTTCACTCCTGCATGAGCCCGACCAGGACGTAAAGTATCGGTAAATAAATAAAATATCTGCCCATTTACGAGTGGCATTAGTAGGAGAGCATCACGTAGGAGAGGCATTAGTAGCCAATTCTCAGATTTCTGCACATGTTTTTGCCTTTTTTTTTAAAGTCTCTTCTACGGACATCTTTCATCTATAGATCTCTCGAACCCGAAGACAAAGCTACGCTCCAAACAATGAGCATAACAGCGGCTGATAAATAAATTTCAGCCGCACGTACGAACACCAACTGCAGAAAAATCCAATTCGTGCATTACTCAAGATGTTGGGTATCTTTATAGTACACTTTCGCCGCTACAAATTTTGTGTCAAGAGGGCAGTATCGGCCTAAGGCATTCGGAAACTTTCATCGGTCGGAAATATCAGTCAATTCCGGAAAATTTGGTGCATACAAGTTTTTAGTGCATGACCCTTTGCTTGTAAGTACATTTTGGGGAACAGTTTCGAAGACGGTAACGCATTTTTTCAGAAATTCAAATGGGTTGCAACGATACGGGTTCAAATGAGAAGGGTGCTTTGGGAGCGGGTTGTATCGGGAAGGGCGTTTCGGGAACGGGCTGAAACAGGAACCGCCCAAACGGGAAGGTCATTTCGGGAGCGGGCCCACACGGGACGGGTCAAGCGGGAAGGGCGTTTTGGGAATGGGTTCAAACAGGAAGGGGTCAAACGGGAATGGGTTCTTTTGGGCTACACTCTATAATACACGTCTGTACCGATGACCACAACGCTACAAGTAGGGCTGTGCTCCCCTCCCCTTTCTCGGGTGTTTATACAAACAATTATTTCCTGCGCTTGAGGGTGGTAGCCAGCGCCACTCCGACTACTTGGTGTGCAGGGCAGATTCTTTTTAACCCCCGGGCTGTAACTCGAGCGTCTACAACATATCGAGAGTGGTCGACCACCGCTGAACCATCTTAAGCTACCTATTGCACAATGACCGCTAGACCCTCGCTATGCATGCAGCGAGGGTCTCTGCTGGGAGGTCGTGTGTTCGGATCTCCCCCGGCGGGCATGTTTTTCTCCACTTTCTTTCTTTCAAAAAAAATCTGCATCTGTTTCAAATATAATGAATGACTTACGACAGTTTCCTGTTTCCTTTCCTTGGCTTTCTTGACTACCTACACTTATGTCTGTCTTATTTCGACAAGCCCCTCATTTCTCATTCTGATTCACTGCACGAATAGCGAGGGTCTTTTGTCTGGAAGTCTTGGTGCCATAGGTAGCTTCAAGAGGGTCCAACGTTAATCGACCGCTCTCGACATGTCGTAGACGCTGGAGTCAGGGCCCAGGGAGTTAAAAAGATGGTCCCCCCTTCACCCCCAAAAGTGGCGCGGTTACCATCCACGAGCGCACGAAACGATTACAATAATATAAATACCAGAGAAAGGGGTGGCGAGCCCAGCCCCGCCGGAAGCGGGGTAGTCATCGCACCAGACACGTATTCTCGAGGTCGTGAATTCCCATCCCACCCGGCGGGCATGTTTTTCTCCACTTTCTTTCAAAAAATATTCACCTCCTTCAAGGATAACAAATGAGCTACCACATCCTCCTCTTTGCTTCCTTGGCTTTCTGTACTGCCTACCTCTATGTCTGTCTGAATTCAATGAGCCCCTCATTTCTCATTCTGAGTCACTATATTGTCACGTACCCACAAGCATCTGAATGAACTTTTAATTTGTGACATCCCAGCCGAGGCGACGACGACGACGAAGGAGCGCTACCGGGAACGCATCATCATCAGTGTTTTGCTCTGGCAGCTCGAGTGCTTCGCGGTCAAGAGCGTTCTTCTCCGCTGCTTCTTCTATTAGCGTTTTAGTAAAGCTCACCAACACCCCCAACGCGTATTTGCTGTACGCGACACTGGTGGAGGTGCGGGGTACGACTACCCCATGCAGAGGACCCCTTCGGCCAGCCCGGAACGGCCTCACCCTGTCCACACACCTGTCCATCGGGCTAGTCGTCGCAAACGCGGACTGTCTCCAGAGTGCGGTTACCTTGACTTCACTGCACCTAGACGTCAAGCGCCAGCACCCCAAGTAATGACGCAACCACTTCCCTGCCAGGTAACTCTCCAACAGCCACGTACGCCGGCCATTTTTCACGGTGAGGTGTTTGAGGACGTCGAGGATTGGCTGGAGCAGTTTGAGCGGGTCGCATCGTTCAACCAGTGGGACGCTCGTCAAAAGCTGCGTGAGGTGTATTACTCGCTAGAACATGGTGCAAGGACGTGGTTCGAGAACCGCGAAGCGAGGTTATCTACTTGGGAGGAATTTCGCCAGGAGCTGCTGGAGTCATTCGCCAGCAGCGACCGCCGTGACCACGCTCAGCGCCTTTTGGAGTCTCGCATCCAAAAACCGAACGAGACGGTGGCGATGTTTGCAGAGGACATGGCACGCCTCTTCCGTAGAGCCGACCCTGAAATGTCAGAGCCGAAGAAACTACGGCATCTAATGCATGGCGTGAAGGAACAACTGTTCGCCGGCCTCGTACGAAATCCACCCCGCACAGTGAAGGATTTCATTAAGGAGGCCACAGCCATCGAGCATGCCCTGCGGGACAGATGCCGGCAATATGACCGGGTTACCGGCGGTTCTCCAAGCGCTACTGCTGCAGCGACGGCATCCAGTGACAGGTCCCTGCGTGAGCTCGTGCGATCGATAGTTAGAGAGGAACTACAGCTGCACGGGATAGGCTCTTCACAGCCTTCGCATGCTTCTGTCGCCGACATCGTGCGTCAGGAGATCCGGGAAGCGTTGGCCATTCCGGAGAGCCAGCCGCAGCAGCTCCAACCAAGCTATGTGTCGGTTGTCCGTCGTCACCCACCTGTACCGCCTATTCCAGCACCTCAACGGGCTCCCCAGACCGATTCCTGGCATCAGGGAGTGCACACCAACCCGCATCCCAGGCCTCGAATGGAAGCTTCAGCTGGACGACAGGTACGGAAGTCCGACGTCTGGCGCACAAATGACAACCGGCCGCTGTGTTTTCACTGTGGCGAAGCAGGCCATATCTACCGCCGCTGTCCGTACCGCGAAATTGGGCTTTCCGGATTCGCTCCCACGGCTCCACGCCCCTGCTTTGGACAAAGACCCCCTGCTATCGAGGAATACCTTGCTGCGAGACGAGACCTTTCGCCGAACCGTCGACCACGTTCACCGTCCCCAGCGAACGACGTCTCCCCTAACCGTCGAAACTTCGGCGGGATACTGCGAGGCAGATCCCCAAGCCCTAGGCGGGGAAACTAAAAGCAGCAACCTCTGGAGGCAGGGTTGCTCGTAGCCTAATTACGCAAGACCTTCAAAACCCCTCGACGTCTCCGACGGAAAAGGATACCACAAGAATGTCTTTCGCCGAAGCTGGAAGCGCCGACCTCGTAATTTGTATAGATGGACATGAAGTGGTTTCTCTTATTGACACCGGTGCAGACTACTCTATAATTAGTCAGACCCTCGCCGATCGGTTAAAAAAAGTGAAGATGCCGTGGTGTGGACTTCAGATTCGATCTGCTGGAGGCCATTTAATGAGTCCAATAGGGAAGTGCACCGCCAGAATCGCCATTGGTAACGCTGATTTTGTCGGCAGTTTCGTGGTCCTCGCGGAGTGCTGCAAGGACCTTATTTTGGGGATGGACTTTTTAAGAGAATACAACGCTGTGATCGACGTTGGTGAACGCCTAATTACATTCTCGTCGAGCCACCGCCCACCAGAACTCGCAGCATGCCGAGCGCCGTTGCGGGTTATCGACGAGGACGGGAACATACCACCGCGGTCATGCATGATAGTTTCAGTTCACTGCGACATGTTTAGCAATGTTGACGGCATAGCAGAGCGAATCGATGAACTTTTGTTCCGTCATGGCATCGCAGTTGCTCGAGGCGTGTTGCATGTAACCGATGGCCGTGCCGCATTGCTGCTTACTAACTTCAGCAATGAACGCCAACATGTCGCCAAAGGCACGACAGTTGCCTATTTCGAAGATATAGCTGATGGCGAAGACTGCTTTGCGTTACAAGGCGCCGCACCTGGTGAAACCAGCTCCGATGCCATCATCGATGTCAACTCCGGCTTGCCTCTCAGTGAACAACAAGCCCTCCTCGCGCTGCTGACGACCTTCAAGGACTGTTTCTCTTCGACATCTGGCGTGCGTCAAACTCCGCTTACAAAACATCGCATCATTGTTGATGATAATGTGAGGCCGCTTCGTCAAAACCCCTATCGTGTCTCTGCGAAGGAACGGGACGCAATTCGCAGCCAAGTGGAGCAGATGTTGCGCGACGATGTCATCCTTCCTCCTCGAAGTCCGTGGGCATCACCCGTCGTTCTGGTCAAAAAGAAGGACGGCACATTGCGATTTTGCGTTGATTACAGAAAGCTCAATCAAGTGACAAAGAAGGACGTGTACCCATTGCCCCGGATCGATGACTCCCTCGACAGGCTTCGTCATGCCCGTTACTTTTCGTCGATGGATCTAAAGAGCGGGTACTGGCAGATCGAGGTGGATGAGCGCGACCGCGAGAAAACAGCCTTTATAACGCCGGACGGACTTTATGAATTTAAAGTGCTCCCTTTCGGCTTGTGTTCGGCACCAGCAACATTCCAACGAATGATGGACACTGTTCTTTCCGGTCTCAAGTGGCAGACGTGTCTAGTATACCTTGACGACGTTATCGTCTTCTCGTCAACCTTTGCAGAGCACTTGAAAAGACTATCCTGTATACTTCGCGCCGTGAGAGCGGCTGGTCTCACACTTAAAGCGGAAAAGTGTCATTTCGGGTACCAAGAACTACGCTTCTTGGGCCACGTTGTCAGCCACGCCGGCATCAAGCCCGATCCTGACAAAGTATCCGCTGTGTCCAACTTCCCGACGCCTGCCGACAAAAAGGCCGTACGGCGATTCTTAGGCCTATGCTCCTATTACAGGCGCTTCATCCCAAACTTTTCCCACATCGCGGCTCCGCTAACAAACCTCACCCGCAATGACGTCGCCTTCGTTTGGACCACTGAGCAGCAGGCTGCTTTTGAGAACCTGCGGCGTCGCTTACAAGTGCCGCCTGTGCTCGCCCATTTCGATGAAGATGCGGCCACCACAATCCATACAGACGCCAGCAATGTTGGCGTTGGGGCAGTGCTGCTTCAGTGGCAAGACGGCGTGGAGAGAGTTGTCGCTTACGCAAGCCGAACACTGTCCCGCGCGGAGTCTAACTACTCAGCTACAGAGAAGGAATGCCTGGCTGTTGTGTGGGCGGTCTTGAAATTCCGGCCGTACCTCTACGGTCGCCCATTTCGAGTTGTTAGCGACCACCACTCCCTTTGTTGGTTGGCCAGTTTGAAAAACCCTACGGGTCGCCTCGCCCGCTGGAGCCTTCGACTTCAGGAATTTGATATGACGGTTGTCTTTAAGTCAGGGAAACAACATTCTGACGCCGACTGCCTGTCTCGAGCTCCAGTCGACTGCCCTGTACCGGAAGATGATGACGACGTGGCGTTTCTTGGTGCCATCGATGCCACAACTCTGTCCGATCAGCAAAGGGAAGACGTTGAGTTGCAGCCACTTCTAGATTTTCTGGAAGGACGAACTGCGCACAAGCCAAGGCTGTTCATACGTGGACTCCAGTCGTTTTCTTTAAGAAACAACATCCTATACAAGCGAAACTTCGCCCCGAATGGAAGAGACTTTCTTCTCGTTGTTCCCGAGAGCCTTAGACAAGAAATACTACAGGCCTGCCACGACGACCCAACCGCTGGTCACTTAGGTTATGCACGTACGATGTCCCGAATTAAACAGAGCTACTACTGGCCCAAGCTTCCTTCGACAGTGAAGCAATACATCCGTACCTGCCGTGACTGTCAGCGTCGTAAAACACCGCCGGGACGCCCAGCCGGTTTACTTCAACCTGTCCAAATACCGGAAACCCCGTTTCAACAAATCGGCATGGACTTCTTAGGCCCCTTTCCTACGTCTCATGCCGGCAACAAGTGGATACTTGTCGCCACCGACTACCTTACACGATACGCCGAAACGAAAGCCCTCCAGCGTTGCACAGCTCTCGACGTGGCCCACTTTTTCATCGAAAGCATTGTTTTGCGCCATGGAGCTCCCGAAATTGTGATTACAGACAGGGGTACCGCATTCAACGCAGATTTGGTGCGCGCCGTCATGAACCTCACAGGTACTTCCCACCGAAAATCGACAGCTTACCATCCGCAGACAAACGGACTGACAGAAAGGTTAAACAAAACACTTGCAGACATGCTGAGCATGTACGTCGACGAGCAACACAAGAGTTGGGACCAAGTTCTACCATACGTGACTTTTGCCTACAATACCGCCAGGCAAGAAACCACGCGCATGACGCCATTCGCTCTTGTGTACGGTCGGGAGGCAACCACAATGTTAGATGCCATGCTCCCTCACGACGGTGGGGGTGACGACACGATTGCGCAGTAGTTCGCCCAGCGCGCGGAAGAGGCGCGTCAGCTCGCAAGACATCGAATCAGGCAACAACAGCTGCATGATGCTACTACTTACAATGCTCGCCACAGGCACGCCGCTTTCCAGCCTGGTGACAACGTGTGCGTATGGAGCCCTATCAGACGAAGAGGCCTATGCGAGAAGCTCATGAAGCGCTACTTCGGGCCCTACAGAGTACTACAGCAACTAAGCGACGTCACGTATGCAGTTACTCCGGTGGACAGCGTTTCTACAATGCGCCGTCGTTGTCGGCCCGAGGTCGTCCACATAGTCCGCATGAAACCATTCTTCGCGAGGACCTGACGGGTCGCAAATGAAGTTCCGCTCCTTTCTGCCTTAGCATCGGGACGATGCTTCCTTTGGAGGGGAGGTAAACTGTCACGTACCCACAAGCATCTGAATGAACTTTTAATTTGTGACATCCCAGCCGAGGCGACAACGACGACGAAGGAGCGCTACCGGGAACGCATCATCATCAGTGTTTTGCTCTGGCAGCTCGAGTGCTTCGCGGTCAAGAGCGTTCTTCTCCGCTGCTTCTTCTATTAGCGTTTTAGTAAAGCTCACCAACACCCCCAACGCGTATTTGCTGTACGCGACAATATATATAGCGTTGGTCATTAAGGATAACAGAGTGAATCCCTAGAGAAAGCACGCGTGGCCGGGGGTGGTAGAAAGTTGGGCAGATGACACCAAGAAGTTTGCGGGGATAAAGTAGAAAGTTGGGCAGATGACACCAAGAAGTTTGCGGGGATAAAGTGGTCGCAGTTAGCACAGGACTGGGGTAATTGGATATTAATGGGAGAGGCCTTTGTCCTGCAGTGGGCGGAGATAGGCTGGTGATGATGATATAATTCAGTGCGAAAGACGAGCTAGTGGCCCGAAGCCACCGTGCGAGCACTGTGGAACAACGGGTAAGCTACGCGGCCACAACAACGATCAGCATTTGCCTTGTGATTGGCGTACGCCCACTCAAGGAGATAGACCACTCAGATTGTGCAGATGACGACGAGGCAGTACGGTGAGCCACCGGAGCTGCACCGTCATCGGCGTGAAGGTCGTGAAGTGTGCGAGCCATTCTGCGGGCTGGACCCCCGATCCACTTTCCACTACGCAGTACTTCTCCTACTATACGCTCTCAACCAGAGGTCGGCAAACTCACTCATGAGTCCACTCACTCAGACTCATTTGGACTCATACTCACGCGTGAGTTTAAGTTTGAGTGAGCGCGAGGCTAGTGTGGCATGGTGAGTTTGAGCTTGAGTGAGTTTGAGCCGAGTGATCACGACTGAGTTTGAGTCCGATTGAGTTTGAGTCCATTTTGAGTTCTGAGTACATTTTGAGTTTGAGTCCATTTTGAGTTCTCAGTACATTTTGAGTTTGAGTCCATTTTGAGTTTGAGTCCATTTTGAGTTCTCAGTACATTTTGAGTTTGAGTCCATTTTGAGTTCTTAGTACATTTTGAGTTTGAGTCCATTTTGAGTTCTGAGTACATTTTGAGTTTGATTTTGAGTTTGAGTCCATTTTGAGTTCTGAGTACAATTTGAGTTTGAGTCCATTTTGAGTTCTGAGTACATTTTGAGTTTGAGCACATTTTGAGTTTGATTACATATTGAGTTTTGAGTACATTTTGAGTTCTGAGTAAATAGGAGTTTTAAGTCCATTTGGAGTTTGAGTACATATGAGTAGCCTAGCAGGCAGCTATGGTTGGCTGTTAAGTTTCATGCGTCACTGTGGGCTCGGAATTCAAGTTACCTGCGGGTATGGCACCAATCGCGATCTGCATGATCGGTTGGGAGGGAGGTGGTGTCTGATTTTTTTTAGTTTCTTGTTGGATTTTTATGGCCATAAGCACTTGCTGTATACCTAATTTTCGCGGCTGGGCGCGTGAGTGATAATTGACTGGTGAGGTCATAAAAAAGGGTTGTCTTAACTTTTCCTCCTGACGGATCCACTAAGAGCGTGGGAAAGGGTGGTGGGAAAGCACACGGCGGCGCTGGCGTGCTGGTTGTTCGCCTGCTACTGTTAACGGCTTGATATACTAGGGGTCACAAAGGAAGAGGTGAGAGCCGGGGGGAAATGGGGGCGGGGGCTGTCCTTTCTACTGTTTCAAATGAATTAGCTGAATTGACTGGGCAGCGCCCCTTAAGACAGAATAATGACCACATTAGATTGGGTGAAAAGTGAAACTGATGAGGCTAAGGCGTGTAAGGTATCAAATGAAAGGTCCGGATTAACGGAATCACGCGGGGTAAATAAAAAAAAATGCTTCCTGATTGTAGTCATCAGGCAGTCATAATGAGTCATAGATTGGGTTAAAATTCAAAATGACGCTGCGAGGGCATGTGGGGAATCAAATTCAAGGTCTGAATATGGGGAATCATTCGGGACGAACATGAGATATGGATATATCATGACGTAGTCATGGTAAATCAAAGATTCGGTTAAAATTCAGGTTCATGACGCTAGGGCGTATCAAATTAAAGGTCTCGATGAGGGTAATCACGTGCTTCCTGATTATTATCATGACATAGTCAAAATGGGTCATAAATTAGGTTAAAATTCACAATGATGCCACTGGGTGTCCGGGGTAGCAAATTGAAGGTTCCGATAAGGAAAATCACGTGGGACAAAAATGTGGTAGGGCTATATCATGAGATAGTCATGGTTAGTCATTGATTGGTTTAACGTTCAAATTGATTCCGCTAGGATGTGATGGGTATCAAATCAATGGTCTTGATGAGCCGAATCACGTGGGAGAAATACAAAAATGCTTCCTGGTTATAACCATTAGATTGTCATGGCGAGTCTTATATTGGGGTAAAATTCGAAGTGACCCCGCTAGTGAGTGTAGGGTATCAAATTTACGGTCTTGAAGAGGGGAATCACGTGGTACAAATAAAAAAAAAGGCTTTGTAGTTCGAATCATGAGATGGTCATTATGAGTCATAGATGGGGTTAAATTCAAGGTGAGGCCGCTGAAGCATGTGGGGCGTCAAATTGAAGGTTCCAGTTAGGGGAATCATGTCGGACACATAAATAATGCGTCTTGGTTACAGTCATGAGTCAGGGTTAGTTTGACTGGTATGAATTCCATATGACCCTGCTAGGGTGTGTGGGGTATCAAATTAAAGGTCTCGTCGAGGGGGTCACGTGGGACAAATATGAAAATGCTTTCAGGTTATAATTATGAGGATATCGCAAAAGGTATACAGCAAAAGGTACACACTCTCACTCACACTCTCACTCACACTCACACTCTCACTCACACTCTCACTCTCACTCTCACTCACTCTCACTCTCACTCTCACTCACACTCTCACTCACACTCTCACTCTCACTCACACTCTCACTCTCACTCTCACTCACACTCTCACTCACACTCTCACTCTCACTCTCACTCTCACTCACACTCACACTCTCACTCACACTCACACTCTCACTCTCACTCGCACTCACACTCACACTCACACTCACACTCTCACTCTCACACTCTCACTCACACTCACACTCACACTCTCACTCTCACTCACACTCCCACTCTCACTCTCACTCACTCTCACTCACAATAACACTCACAATCACACTCTCACTCTCACTCTCACTCACACTCTCACTCACACTCACACTCACACCCACACTCTCACTCTCACTCTCACTCAGTCACACTCACACTCTCACTCTCACTCACACTCTCACTCACACTCTCACTCACACTCACACTCTCACTCTCACTCTCACTCTCACACTCTCAATCTCACACTCTCAAACTCTCACTCTCACTCTCTGACTCTCAATCTCTGTGAGGCCATGTGAGTTCATTTCGAGTTCTCATTTCGTTTCATTTTGAGTTCTCAGCCCATTTGAGTTCTGAGTTCATTTTGAGTTTTGAGTACATTTTGAGTTTTGAGTCCATCTTGAGTTCGAGTACATTTTGAGTTTTGAGTACATTTTGAGTTTTGAGTACATTTTGAGTTTGAGTACATTTTGAGGTTTGAGTACATTTTGAGTATTGAGTTCACTTTGAGTTTGAGTACATTTTGAGTTTTGAGTCCATTTTGAGTTTTGAGTTCATTTTGAGTTTGAGTACATTTTGAGTTTTGAGTACATTTTGAGTTTGAGTTCACTTTGAGTTTGAGTACATTTTGAGTTTTGAGTCCATTTTGAGTTTTGAGTACACTTTGAGTTTGAGTACATTTTGAGTTTTGAGTCCATTTTGAGTTTCGAGTCCAAATTGAGTTTGAGTACATTTTGAGTTTGAGTACATTTTGAGTTTTGATTACATTTTGAGTTTGAGTACATTTTGAGTTCTGAGTACATTTTGAGTTTTCAGTCCGAGTGAGTTCTGAGTTTTGAGCTCAATGTGAGTTTGAGTTTGAGTGAGCGCAGATGTGCTGCTCAGCATTGAGTCTGAGTTTGAGTGAGTGGTGATTCGAAAAAAAAATTGTGAGTGAGTTTGAGTGAGCCGCGCCAACTTTGCCGAGGTATGCTCTCAACGCAATAAACTCGCATTACTTTACATTGTCACGTAGCCAAAGACGACGCATGTGTCTAGAAGAAAGAACAAGTTTTTGGAGCGAACTTGTGCTGCCCTAACAACTCGAAGAATTCAGAGGCGGAGAAGCAGCAAACAAAGTGACGTGCGGAGACTGGTGTCGGCGAATCGAATGCCGCGGCGTCTGCTCTGCGGTCATTTATCTCTCGGCGCGAGGGCTTCTCGAACAGTCGAATTGCATCCAGAACACTGTAGATCATAGAAGATTATTCCAGGCTGGTGACGTTAGTTCGCGACACTATCTCTATCGAAGAAGATAACGCGTGCGGCATAAAAAATAGAACATGCACTTCACTTGACTTGCCAGACGGATAACACAGATAACATAGCCCGGCGCAGCCGGTCGGCAAAAAACAAAACATGAACAAACCCAAAACATGGTTCGCGGCATTACTCCTCCCCTATAAGAGGGCATCGACCCGATGCTAAAATTAAAGACAGTCCCGACAAACAAGAAAAAAAGTTCGTCATCATGCGTAGTAAGTTTTCAGGTGAACCACGTGGACGACTTCGGGCCGCGTGCGTCGTCGTTATGTTCCGGAATCACCATCAGGGATAACCTCGTAGGTAAGGTGGCCAACACGTTGTAGAATCCGGTAGGGTCCGAAATACCGTCGTAGAAGTTTCTCACTGAGTCCACGTCGTCGGATGGGAGTCCAAACGCACACACGATCCCCTGGGCGGTACTCGGCGTCTCGGCGACGGAGGTTGTAGCGTCTCGCATCCACCAGCTGCTGGTCCGTTGTGCGAACTCGTGCGAGCTGGCGGGCCTCCTCCGCACGCTGGAGGTATCCTTGGACATCGGCGTTGAGGTCGTCTTCTTCCACGTGGGGAAGCATGTCATCAAGCATCGTAGTCGGCCGACTTCCCGAAGACAGGCTCGAACGGTGTCATCTGTGTAGTTTCCTGGATAGCCGTGTTGTACGCAAACGTGACATACGAAAGGACTGCGTCCCAAGTCTTATGTTCAACGTCGACGTACTACATGGACAGCATATCCGCGATCGTCTTGTGCAGACAAGTTAGTCCGTTCGTTTGGGGCTTGTACGCCGTCGTTCTTCGGTGATCAATGTTGCTGTAGCGTAAGATTCCTTGCATAGGCTCCGCAGTGAAGGCCGTTCCGTGGTCCGTGATTAGGAATTCAGGGGCTCCATGTCGCAGTACAACTTGGTTTATGAAGAACTTGGCGACTTCTTGCCTCTCGGTCTTGGGAATTTCGCAATGGCTGAAGTTTTCGCCGGGTCGGGCAGCACTCCTGTGGCGTTGACGACGTGGCCTAAAAACTTGAGCTCCTCCTACGCGAGTAGGCACTTTTCAGGCTTCAGCGTTAACCCCGACGTACGAATGGCCTCGAGTACAGACTCCAACCTTGCAAGGTATTCGTCGAAATTCCGGGTTAATACCACAACGTCGTCGAGATATACAAGGCAGGTGTGCCACTTCAGGCCAGCTGGTTGCTGGCCTGGTTGCTGGCCTGGTTGCTGGCCTGGCTGCTGGCCTGGTTGCTGGCCAACGTTGCTGGTGCCGTGCACAGCCCAAACGGCATCACCTTGAACTCGTATACGCCGCCCGGGGTTATGAATGCAGTCTTCTCTCGGTCTCTCTCGTCAACTTCAATTTGCCAGTAGCCTGTCTTCAAATCCATCGAAGCGAAGTACATTGCGTGGCAGAGGTGTTCGAGGGCGTTGTCGATTCGTGGCAGAGGGTACACGTCCTTTTTGATGATCTTGTTCAGTCGCCGGTAGTCAGCGCAGAACCTTAATGTGCCATCTTTTTTCTTCACGAGTACCACCGGTGCAGCCCAGGGGATTTTTGATGGCTGTATAATGTCTTGATTTGATTGTAGGGTTTAACGCGCCGACGCAACGCAGGCGATGAGGCGCGCCGTAGTGGAGGGCTCCGGATTAATTTTGACCACCTGGGGATCTTTAACGTGCGCCGAAATCTCGTACACACGGGCGTTTTTGCTTTTCGCCTCCATCAGAAAAGCGGCCGCCGCGGCCGGGAATCGAACCCGCGACCTCGTGCTCAGCAGCGCAACGCCTTAGCCACTGAGCCACCGCGGCGGGTGGCTGTATAATGTCGTCGCTGAGCATGTCGTCGACTTGAGTCCGGATGGCTTCCCGTTCGTGTGAGCACACGCGGTACGGTGACTGTCGGGTAGGTCGGGCTCCATCTTCTGTTATATTTCGGTACTTCGCCAGCGGTGTCTGACGTAATTTTGAGTTCGACGAAAAACACTCGCTGTAAGCACGCAGCAAAGCCAGTAATTTCTTCCGTTTGTCTTGTGGTAGCGGCGGGTTCACGTCGAAGGGATGCGGAAGCTTAAAGGCATCTTCGGCTACGTGTTCCAAGTCGATGACAGCGATTACGTCACTTGCTTCTTGCGTTTCTTCGAGGAATGCAATTTCAGCGCTCTTGTTTAAAGGCTGGTACTCCTCGGTGAAATTTGTCACCCAAACGTGGGATTCACGCTGTTTAAAGCGCGCAATGCCTCGTGCGACGGAGACACCATGCTCGAAAAGCGAACTTTGGTCACCCTCTACGATAGCATCGACGTCGAGGACAGCATCTTCACAGTAAACCGTGATCATCAAGCTTGCGCGGGGTGGCAGAGGGACATGAGCATCGAAGATCCTTACAGCAGCACGGTGTTCGGGGTTCAGTTCCGGCGTCCCGGAGTGATAGGAGAAAAAAGTTATCGACTGGGTCCGCAGATCTATTATCGCACCGTTGTCCGTCAAAAAGTCCATTCCGAGAATTACGTCGCGGGAGCAGTTCGGAAAAATGACGAACACAGAAGGGTACACGGTACCATCTATGATGACGCGCGATGGGCACGTCCCACTTGGTGTTACGAGATGGCTTCCTGCTGTGCGTATGTGCGGACCATCCCATTCGGTCGTAACTTTTTTCATCTTAGACACGAATGATCCGCACTTTACTGAGTAGTCGGCTCCAGTGTCCATTTGGGCAACTGCATCAAAGCTCTCGATGGACACCTTGACGTCGGACGCCGCCTTCCTCGAGTTCCGGGTGCGTTGAGGCGTCGCATCTCGGCTTGTGCCTGTTGACGGTCGGGCATCTGCGTCGTCTTTCGTCGTCTTCTCAGCGGCAGGCTCGGTCATGCCGGGTACGTGTCGCGCATTGTGGCTGTCGTCGTGTTCGGTAGTCACGTCAGGGTTAGGTCGGTTCGTCGGGATGAGGGCATGTCGTGAATCGCGGTCTTCGGCGCATCCTTCCGTCGTAGGAGGGTTTCCGGTTTTTCGCCGTAGAGCAACTTCACCTCCAGAAGTTGCTGCTTTTAGTTTTCCTCGCGTGGGCTGGGGCACCTTCCACGAGTGAAGTCAGCATTGCTACGGCGGTTCAGCAACTGGTATGGGTAGGGCGGCGGCCAATGGTTGAAGATCGCCGGACCTCGGCTCGTGTTGGACAGCTAATCTTCGATCTCAGAGTGGCGCTGGCCGCGGGGTGCGTCGACGTTGAACCCTCACAAACCGAGCCTCTTGTAGGAGCTGCGACGGTAGGCGTGGTCGGCCTCTCCGCAGTGGTAGGACAGCGGACGATTATCGACGGTTCTCCATACGTCCGTATTCCTCGGCGTCTGGTTTTGGGCTGCAGGCTGTCGAGCGGGCGGCAGTGGACGGCGGTGCAGTGGGACTTCTTGACGACGGGTTGGAGCAGGGCGGGGTCGACGAACAGCCGGGTTTGTTTTTTATGTTTTGATTTTGCTGACCGGCTGCATCGGGCTTTGTTATGTGTTATCCGTGGGCCAAGTGAAGCGCATGTTCGATTCTTTATGCCGCACTCGTTATCTCTTTCGATAGACAGAGTGTCGCGAACTAACGTCACCAGCCCAGAATGAACTTCTATGATCTACGGTGTACTGGATGCAATTCGCCTGTCCGTGAAGCCGTCGCGCCGAGACATTAATAACCGCAGAGCAGACGCTGCGGCATTCGTTTCACCGACACCAGTCTGCGCACGTCACTTTGTTGACTGCTGTTTTGCCGCCTGTGTATTTTTTTAGTTGTTAGGGGAGCACAAGTTCGCAAAAAAGCGCAAAACGAGACAAAAGGAGGAAGGAAGTGCGTAAAATTTACACGAAGGAGGCGGTTTAGTGTAGATGAGGTTTAAAGCTTCCCAGAGCGTTACATTTGGTTTGTGGCGGTGGGCGCAAATGGAAACGTGGATAAAGGCAGTGAAACAGGGAGCTTCATGTAGAACTGCGCGTAAATCCATGTGCAATAATGCAGCACGAAAAAAACGTAACTATACAAAATGTTGTTTAGAGCTACTGTCAGGAGACCAAGAGCACTACAAGTCTAGAAGAAAAGCCAACAATAGAAGACAAGTAAACGAGCGCTCATCGCGCACATCTGGGCATGCGGGCATGCACATCTTTGCACATCCGGGGACATCTGGGCCACTAGGGAGCAGGGAGAGGTTTGCAATAAAATGTAGAAAAGGAAGAGAAAAAAGAATGGGGAGAGTGAGTGAGTGCATAACTTTATTGTGACCGAGACGGGATGAGGCAAGAGGTGAGGTGGGAGTCCCCGTCATTCTACCCCCCTTGGATGGCGGCCAGGAGTCCTTGGGCCCAGGCGGCGTCTTCGGCCATCTGGACGGCCCAGAGTTGAACGTCCGGGCCTGAAGTGCGAAGCAAAAACACAACATATGCTCAAACAGATGACAAGGTCAAACTTTTAATACTAACAACGGGAACGCAGGTTTCTACTCAAAACAAAACAAAAATTAGCAGTGGCTTAGCTTGGATGCTAGGCTTATACGTAGCGTGAGCTACGGTTCAGCTGGCTATTTTTAGTTTTCCTGGTTGTCTAGCCATAGCTGGTTATCATGCTTACTGCTGCTAAAACGATTTCCAATCCAGTCGACTGGATTGGAAATCGTTTCCAGTCCAGTCCAGTCCAATCCAATCCAATCCAATCCAGTCCAATCCAATCCAGTCCAGTCTAGTCCAGTCCAGTCACTGCTCCTCACGCATGCGCAGCACGGCTCTCCAGGAGCCACGCGAAACGGCTATCAAGAGGATCCGGTGCACCGTCAGACTTGGCTACTGCGCAACGGAGACGCACACCTGGCCACGCGCTGGCGCCAGTGCGACTGCCGCGGCTATGACGTCACTCCTCTGGAATGCGCAGACCGGCGTATGTGCAGACCCAATTCTCTACTCACCCGTACTCCAATTCCAATTCAATCCAATCTAATTTAATCCAGTCCAATTCAATGTTCCTCGGGCTTGCGCAGTACGGCCCTTCATGGCCCACGCGAAACTGCTCAACCTCGGCCAGTGTAGCTTATGCTACCAAAATTCCTGTGCTGTCTGGCCAGATTTGGTTGGAAGAGCCACTGCGTTGCAGGTACACGGTGCTAACACCCAAACTAAAATTAGCTACTCGGTATTGCCAAATGATGGAAAATGATTTTCGAGGGAATGAAACACACGGGCATAACACTATCCTGACAGGTCAAAAGTTCCGATATATGAATGCGAAAAATAGAGGAAGAGGAAAGGACGGAAATTTTAATCGAGTGAAAGAGGGAGTGAGTGAGTGAGTGCTTTATTGATACGGAAAGTGGAAAAGAAATGGACTGGGGATATTTTGAACTCATTTGGAGCTCACCAGTATACAACCAAGTATAGGTGAAGGGGAGAAAGGGAGAAGGGGAATGAAAGGGGATAGGTGAGAACAAATGAGGAAAGAGAAAGAGGGAGATAGAGAAAAAAAGAGATAAGGAGTGCGCAAGGCTGGCCGGCAGGCATTGGGCTATAGCCATTGTATGAGGTTTGTCCTAGAGGATGGCCAAGAGAAGTCGGAATGCTTCCCGCCGGATGGAGTTGGGGCCCGTCGGGAAAGGCAGGTCCATCAGGGTGCGGCTGGGCAGCCCGAGACGCTGGAGTGCGGCCCGAAGCTCGTCTCGCGGGGCATCGTGCTGGCAGCAGGAGCAGATCAGGTGCTCCAGGGTATCGGGTTCTGGGCAGCCAGCACATGTGGGTTACGACTGGCTCCCTTAATTTGTCGGTGCAAGCGGGCTGCCACGTTGCAGCAATCGAGCCGCATGCGGAGGAGTATGAAGCGGGCTTCCCTGCTGATGCGGCCAGGCAGGACCTGTGGAGCTTGGCCGCTGATAACTCTGGAGTCCAGGTGCATCGTCTCCCCCTGGACATCGAGTCCAGGTGCATCGTCTTGAGGGGTGTTGCCTTCTGCGGGGTTAGTTCCATGGTGCGGTTTGCTGTGGAGCGCGCTCTTGTGTGACTTCCTCATTAGTAGTGTCGCGTGTTTGAGCTTTGCATCGAAAGTCGACATTCTTGAGGACACTTGGTTATATTTGGCTTCTAAGTTATCTAGTCTTGACGTAAGGTTTCCCATTTGCTCGGTAAGAATTCCCACTTGATTGTTGGTCTCAGCTTGTTGATTTGAAATTTGAGACAGCATGTCCATTATGGTTTGCAGGGTAGGTTCTGGTTGCTGTGGTATAGCCGGATGCGTTGCTTGGGACGGAGCCGGTTCTATCCTGTCGGCCTCCATTGCCTCACCTTGCGGTAGTTCAGGGGAATGGGTGTCTCTCTTAGCTACCTTTCTCTTGGTACTATCTTCCGATTTCTCGATTCTGTCGCATGCCTCCATGCGCTCCATGAGCGCTTTAATCTGTTGGTTTCGTTGTGCTATAAGCTTCTTAAGCTCGGCACATTCCTTTCTAAGTTCAGATCATTCTTTGCAATTGCTACTGAGAGGGGAGGGGGTGAGATGGGGGAATTCTTTGTCATTGCTGTGAGCGACAGAAGACCCAGTTGCCCAACCCACCTGTTTTCCGGCGATCCGCTTCGGCGTACTGCTCCTAGTCTTCGACCTCGAGCGTGACTCGCGCCTGCGAGCCTTGGTGTCGGCGCCTGGCGATGACGTCCTCGAACCTGGTCTCGATGCGCAGCTATTGCTCCGTCTTCTTTCTCTCCCCCTGGAGAGTGAGCGCCCGCTCTGGCGCTCTTGGTGAGGGGGCGACGACTTCCGCGCAGCTGGCGTCTCCTCTCGATTTGGCGGTGTTCTGGAACTTTCTTCGTAGGCTGACCTTTGGCGTTCCCATCATCGCTTACGCACGACGTATGGGGTCTTGTATCGGGCCTTGCATACTTTGTCTGCTGTGAGGTGGTCTCCTCCACATAGGTTGCACTTTGGCTTACAGTCGTGGTTGTGGTCTTTTACCGGGTTCTGGATTCCGCAGCCGCGGCAGATACGGTTCGTCGGATTTGGGCAAACGTCCATTCTGTGGCACATTGAAAGCACTTGTCAATTTGCTTTCTGTACAGTAAGCATTCCACCAGTAGGTTGCCGTACTTGACGTAATTTGGCACTTTCCAGCCGCTGAAGGCTATGACGACCGACAACGTTTTGCCGATTCTGTTGGCCTGCAGGGCTGTCGGGTTAAATTCATGGACGATAAAGTCGTTTATCTCTTGGGCCGAATCCGTGAGGGGAACCCCTCTGATGACTCCTTTCACTGTGCCGTGAGGTGCCGATACGTATGCACTAACGTCGTGCTCGGCGCCGTAGACCGTGAGCTTCGACACTGCCGCGTAGCGGTCGGCGTTTTCTTTCTTTGGGTACTGACGATGACGATGTTTTGTTGTTTGTTTGGACATATGACGTCTCTCTTGGCTTCTTCTCTGCTGACGTCAGCGGCAGCGGTGATGGCGTGGCTAATTTCAAAGCGTGATACCACACTGACGTCGAGGCCCCCCCTCGGTCTCATGATGGCCTTGATATCTTCTTTAGGTAGCTCGGGCATTCTCGCGGCCTTGAGGATCTTGCTCTTGAAATTATTAGCCGGCCGACGAGATGAGTCGGCTTCCCTGGTGGGCTTACTTGCTCGGGTGTTGGCCATTAGGCTTCGTTCTCGTTGCTGTTGTTGCAGCGCTTGAAGTTTTTCCCCTGCCACTTGCCAGCCTTGAGCTCTGGTCACTTGGTCCGGTTGAATTTCCTCACCGTCGACTTCAATTCGCATGGCGCCGGCCATGTTTCTTTGGGTCTTGATGAAATAGGTCTACCGTGAAGGTCCGCGCCGGCGACAACTCCGGCGTCAGGCCTAGGCGTCCACGAAGCACGCCTAGGCGAGCGGCTACTTCGGCCGGCAGGCCCAGCTGGCGTTATAAGCTTAGCGCCGGTCGGCGTAGCGATTCCAGAAAAAAGATTCCGTAAATGCATGAAAAATGGTCCCCTACCTTAAAATCGGGCATCCACCTTTTGCTCTCAACTTCCCGGATCACTTGGGGAAAAAAGTTGGGGGATTCAAGTTGAATTATCGGCGTAATCATCGAAAATCGACAGATCCGAAGTGAAGCACGTCCGATCGGCTCCCGCACGTGAGCAGGAGTGGCGGCTTTTTTTGTGATAATGGTGAATAGTAAACCGCATACGGAAGGGCGTTTCAGTTTGGAGGGTGCATAAGGTATGCAACATTGGCGGAGTTACAGTTAACGTTACCTTTTACGTTAACACAACAGTATGAAGACGTGCTGGCGGTGCGCTCTCTGGTGGTCATTGTGGGCATGCCTCAAGTCGTGGTTTGTTGTAGGGCATGCAACCGTTTTTTTTTTTTTTTTTTTTTGCAGGCGACTGATGCTTGATTTAGTGAGGAAGTAGCCCAGAGTTTTGTTCCGTCTGTAAACAGTGCGTGCCGATTAGGGAAATACGCTTCTTTAGGCGTTCACTTCGAACAAGGATGTCGCAGTGTTTTCTCAATATGGCTGACATTTTCGGAGCGGAGGCTAAGTGGGTTAGAAAGAAAAGTAAATGAATAAATGAAAATAACTGAATAAATAAATAAATAGGTTTGTTTGCAAATTAAAATTCGGAGTTTGTTTACGAAGAATTTAGATGTGGCTGAATCGTTTGGCTCGTGTAATCGTGTCGTCAGTTACCTGCTCTTGGTATTTTTTATTCAGGAGAACCGTTTAAAATTATCGGCAGTTTGAGTCGAAATCCGCTTGATTTGTACAGACTCTCCTAAAACGGTAAGCGTGGCTATGACGCATTGCGATCTTGGAGGGCGTGACACGGCTGCTGCGGAAATGCAAAAACTGGCGTGTCTGAAGCCTGCTCCGAAGGACCTGCTGCGTCCTTCTCGGAGCTGTCTGAAGCCTGCTCCGAGAAGCCATGACTGTGACATTAAATAAATCTACACTGTACTAAACCACTCTACGCACAGTGTAAATTTCCTGGATGTTACATTAAACATTAAACACAAAACGAACACGAAGAAACCAGGGGTCATGGTACCAGGATTAACTTTCGAAAATTCGACTGTCTGCATGAAACCAGGGACCCAAGCGGGCCTGGAGGTAAATCAGAGGGCGGTATATAGGCAGACTGGCCTTAGGGGCCCACAGCAAAACTACGAACGAAGTCGTACAGGGGGATATGAGCTGGTCGTCCTTCGAGGCAAGGGAAGCGCAAAGCAAGATAAAGTTTGAGGAATGACTTGGTGACGTGGATGACGAAAAATGGGCCGCGAGGGTGTTTAAGTACCTGTATTTGAGGAGCATGGACGCGCGTTGGAGACGGAGGGCCAGACAGCTGAGCAAGCGGTACGGAAAGTCGGTAGGGGAAAGTGCGGCGACAGAAAAAAGAGCAAGTAAAGGCAGCAAAAACGACGAAGCGGGCACAGAGAATGGAAGCGAAAAAGTACCCTGGAGACTTATAGCACAGCAAAACCAGAAACCAGGAAGGAGGGATTCTATGGCAATACGAGAGGCAGTGCACTGCTTTTAGAAGCACCGGTGGCGTGCCCGAGAACCCGGGCATTCACGGGTATCTACAGGCAGCAGGATGAAACGTGTATGCCGAGGCAGAGATCGGGAAACCATAGATCATATTGTCAGAGACTGCACAGAGATACGACAGCCGCAAAGCGATGGGGAAGCGACGTAGACAGAGGCTTTCGCATTCGGTGGGAGGGGGAGCATCAACTTCGGGGTCATAGAAGTGACGAAGAGGCGGCTGTAATGGTGGTGAAGGAAAAGTATAGGTCAGAGATCGGTGCGCAGGGTGAGTAATCATACGGATGAGAATTTAGAACACCGGGGGTGAGTAAAAAGGGGGCTTAAAACGGGGGTAAGCGGAGCTAGGGGGAGGAAATTTAGTAGCTTGGCTAAGAGTAGGACAAGTAAGTGAAATACAACATGCAAGTCGGTTGCTGACAACCGACGTCTCGATTCAAAGGGAGAGCCTCTACTCATCATCATAATCGTCACGCTTCCGACGCATCGTTCAAACGCACTTATCCGCAGTGGCCCCACGCTTGCCGTGTTGGCGACGCCGCGAATTTAAAAAGTTGTTAATGCGAAAACAAAGTACTATATCCCTCTAAATGCGTGTACGGGGAGTAACCAACCACCAAATACGCTTATTTTCCAGCTAACGAGTTGACAATAGAAAATTAGCCGAAATAGATGCAGCAAAACACGCACATGGCTTGGGAAAAACAAAGGAGAAAAATCCCGGGCCATCTCCACTAACGTGAATTCCGGGGAGGGGCGAAGCATACGGTGTTAGGTGCATACTTGGCGCCTTGGCGTTTTTGCCAACGGAGATAAAACCGTTGGGGTGTAGAGGTATCCAGCTTTGCTGTAAAACTTTTTTGGCTTTGAAGTACGAAACTCTCTAGCGCGAGGCGTAAACTAATGTCCCGGTGTTTTTATTACCGTGACTACATGAGACGACGATTACGACAATGACAGAAGATGCCAAGAGGCCCAGCCCCTAAGACATTTTCCTGCTTCTTTATCACACTGGCTTCACAGTTCAAGGTACTTCAGGATATTCGTTGCTAGGTACATGCACACTGTCTTTCGGTGATTCCTCACAGTTTAAGGTAATTTCTTGTCAATGGTTTTTTGGTGATGAAATGGAAAGCGCAACATGCCTGTCTGTGACCCCGAACGCATAGTCTGCGAGGAGAGGCCTTACAAAACGCACCGCGATCAGCTTCATTAACGTGAGTCGGTGCACTTCATTGCTGCGCGTGCACTTGAGTGGCTTGGGGCTACAAAGAACAGGAACTGCGTCGTCCCCCAGCGTACTAAGGGTTCTTGGCAGTGTAGGGTTCTCCTTGAGTGCGGCTCGGCGAAAACTCGCAATGTGTCGAACGCGAATAGCAACTGGTCTGAGGGGTAAAGGAGTCCATCCCAGTCCTGGGCGCGGGTGAACGTGAACAGGAGTTGGTTCGTTCCAGGATTTGTAGAAATGGCGTCACCACTCTCGAAATTTACCTGCTCGTGTATGACTCTGGCAATGTAACCACAAACATACACTGTCGCTGGTAGCTGCTGTGACGGCAGCTGAGACAGAAAAACATAGCGTTGAGCCTTTAAAGCTTTTGCAGAGCACACCTTTCCAAGTTGAGAATTTGGCTGAGAAGAAGTTGGTGGTTGCGGGGACTCGGAAGGTGGCAACTGAGACTGCAGCTGTTCTTTGGGCGTGAGAGACATTCGAAAGGGCAGTCGATGCTGTGATTCCAGTTTTAAGCATTTTCTGAAGTCCCGAGAGTGCTGCACGGATATCCAAAACGTCGTTGTAACCAGCACACATGCGCAGCGTTCCAAAAAGCGACTCTATCGAATCGCTGTTGAAGTTGTGAGTGAGCACGAACGCGAAGTTCTCGGTTTTCAGGAGGTAGCTTATAGAGGAAACACTAGAGTAGGTGGTGATTATAAATGCCTCGTATGTCTCCTCCGTGAGGAACTCGCTTGGATCGCTACCCTTATATATCTTTCAGGCACACAGGCATGGCAGCATCGAGCCACTCAAGCCAGTCATCGTCAGCATCGTAGTAATGCCGAACATCGGCGAACTTTTGGCGCAGATGCTGGGTTGAATTGCTCGTGTCCGGAAGTATGAACCAGCGATAAAAGCTCCTCATGAATGTGATGGTGTGACCTGCAGTTGCAAACGGCATGCTGAATGTGTGACCGGCTTGTTCTCTTAAGTGTTCCAACGCAGCGGTCGCCGCCGGAGACAGATCTTGGGTGGCCCTTGCCTGTTCATCTTTTCGATTTTATTCGCATTGACGTGCTTTCAGCTGAGATAACGGACCGGTTTCGCCGTCAGATTTTTGCGCAGGTCATATACGTACCCTTCAGATAAGAGACGAAATTACTCCCTTCGGGCCTATGTCATGAGCTAATAACTGAGAGCATACATTCTTCCGCACAAGGGTTGGGTCTAAACTTAGGAACAGAGGTCTTTTAGTGTCGCACGGCTGTTCTATTTTGAACGCTAGAGTACCCTGGCCCAGCATCTTCATGTAATTTACGGTGTCTCGGTGGTTGTCGGTGACAAGTCGTACAATGCGGAAACTACAGGCTTCTACTTTCTTATCGCGAAGATCACCGGCTCATCGCGAAGATCACCTGTTCGACCTTTAATGAAGAAGTAGCCTATACTGCGATCCTGTACGACGAGGCCAAGCCAATTACAACAAACCAGAGGAGGGAGTTGGCTAAAACAACACTGCTGCTGCTGCTGCTGCCGCCCTCTAATGGAACATCCGCTTGCCCAACAAAGCGGTGCCGCTGCTTGTTATACTGAAGCTTTTCCTTAATGCGCATTTCATCAACAATCAGATAGCACACCTTTAACTGTGGCTTGCTTAGGTTTCCTGCCTCAGTCTTAAAAGGGACCCTGCAACACTCTTTGAGCAGTGCAAGTAAACCTGCGCGACATTTAGATTACACTGCCACGAATACCTGAGCCAAATATCACACCGGCACGTGAAGTGGTGAACGCGCAAATCGCTGTGAAAGACGCGGAAAAACCAACCGCGCTCCCTTCAATTTTCCTCATTATGCACCCCTGGCATGCCTTAAACGACGTCGTTGAGGCCATGGCTGCCTATTGGCTGTCGCTGGTAAGCTTCGCGGCTAATTTCTCCCATTTCCTGTGACGATCCGCCGTTGTCGGCACTGTGTACCAACCTCTTCTATGCCTGAGCCTGTACGCACAGTTTTGACGTTTCTTTTGTGTTTTGAGTGCGCGTGGAGTTTGAGCGACAAACTAATACTCCCCTTTAAGCTAGACCACATGACAACAAACGTTTATTGCTTCACAAACGCCCTGCAAGCCTGAGCGCGCCCTTGCGAACAGGCAGCCCTGCCTGCTTTTTTTTTTTTTTTTGGCACCAAACCGGAAATAGACCCCTCCATGCTTCGGAGAAAAGGGGAAAACTCCCCTGCCTGTCATATGTCGAAGGCCGCCGGAAAAGACGCCGCGAGCCGCCCCCCTCTCCGGTAGCGAGCGCGCAGCTTTCGTCGCGTTTTCTGCGGTCGAGTTGAGAGGGAACAATTATGCGGGATTTCTCATCGCGCGTAGTTTCAGTGACAGTGAACGGATTTTCATAATGCTTGCGGGAGTAGATTGCTTCAACAATAGACTTTACCAATACATTCCGAGTAGTCGATGGTAAGTGTTGCAGGGTCCCTTTAAAGGGGCCCTAAACAGGCATCCGAAGGTCGCCATTTCAATCGCGTAATCGCTAGTGTACCCCTTCACGACGACGTATACCAAATATTACTCCTCTGCGTAAAGCAGGGGTCGCCCAAGCACGCAAAAAAGATCCCTTCTTTCTTTCCTTGTTCACCTACCGCTTTCTCCACGCCTTACCGCCGCGCTCTGACGTGCGGCTATTGGCGGTGAGATGGTTTGAGTGGCGCCCCCTGGCTCTGACGTCAGGACTCGCACCGCTGTCGTCTGCTACACTCCGCTTGTGAGGGGCAGCCGTGGCTGTGCTAGAAATGACCCGCTTTGATGCTTGAGTGCATTAAAAAGCGTATTTTTAATAATTCAGTCATTTTTGCAAGCTTATGACTTGAATAAGTTCAAGCTGTATCCCCCACAAGTTTTCAACACACGAGGAGAGAAAGAACAACTTTCTTCAGAGAATCGGTCAGAATCTCGCGTTCAACCCGTCCTTTCTGGCTTATTCGCGAGGTTCAACGCACAGATAAGTTTCAAAAAGCGTTGGCTTCCCTACAGTATTTTTGAGATGCTCTTATGACGACTCAACAATCTAGCGCTACGTACACGCGCATACCACAGCAGAAAATAAAGCGTGTCTTCCATTTTTCTCCATGTTGTTGACTTGTATCCAATTAATGTTTTTTTCTGTGCCCAACGCATTCTTTTATATTAATTATTAACACCACAAACGTCTTATAAGTAGGTTTGGAGATGTTTGGGAGGCTCACAAAGATCGTAAGGATACTTTCTTCAGGCTGTATGCATGGCATACATTCCCTTCTTCACAAATTGGCTTCCTGTATGGCTACTTGCCAGAAAGTGCACACCCGAAGCCATGCGTTGTTTATTCTCATGCAAATACAATGAGAAGGTTTTTGCTACGCCACCGTGATCACGCCCCAGGCAACGTTGCCCAGAGGATTCGAAGGCGGCTTTTATGCTCCGAATTTCTATCGTAACCATTGTTATCGTAACGAACTGACCCTCAACCCGAACAATTATGACACAACGAACGCAATAAATAGTACCCGTGCAGATATTACAAGAATCGAAACCGATGGATATTTCCAAGGAGCTCTCCTCAACTGTTTTCAACTCTTCCAGGCGTATAGAACAAACCCGGCATGGCAATCTATTAAGAATTGGAAAAAAATGCTCTTACTCATTTGTCCTGGACTGAGGACCCGAACCACTAATCAGCTCGATTTTACTGATAAATAGAGTTTTCTCCTCGTCTCCCTCCTCCTCTTGAGTGCACATTTCCTGTAACGCAAATCTGAATACTGGGAAGGCATGGATGTGGGGAATGTACTGAAATGAACAAACATAGTGTTACTGCATCTTTACTATAGACGTGACTCGTTTTGCTCAATAAACCTCCATACTGGTTAGAAGCGTGGTATAAAACCAGCACGCGCCTATACACACAGTGGGCCATTCGGAACTCAACCTACAGTTCTTGCAGCCCCATAATGCATAGTGCAGTATTGGGCGAGTTGGTTATCCATCATTACTAAACAGCGCAACAAAAACACGGACTTTAGCTGAGGTACACAGGACGAGCGCTGACTTTCAACTGAGCTTTTATTGAAAAAACACATATTTATACCCCACACACCTACACACACGTGCTATAAACGCACACAACAAAACAAGCGATTCATCATAGCGGTGCTATGACGCGCCACACACGCTCTACAAATTCCCATTAAGAACACACGCACTTGAAATAATAATAAGCCCTCTCAAGCCATGACACACGTGTTGCGTCCCCAGGTTACTTTCTATGTTGCGTTCCTTCCCCCTTGTAGAAAATCAAGTTCCTTGGCTGACAGAGCAACCGAAGGTACGCTGACGCAATTTTCCCCCAAGTCAGCGCTCGTCCTGTGTACCTCAGCTAAAGTCCGTGTTTTTGTTGCGCTGTTTAGTAATGACCCATAATGCATGCCGGCATACTTTCATGCCATGGCAACGTAAAGGGACGTGATACAATACTTTCGAGCGTTCGGCAAGCGTTCGGCAATACCAGCCCTGAAGGCCTGGCATTTGTTTTGGTCTAGCAATTTCGCTGTTCTCGGTTATTAGCAGCTGACTGTTCCCTTTGTTCGAAAGATTGCTTAATATAGAAGCTGACCCCTAGCTCCGACTCTTCGCGCTCCGCACAGGACCGGCGTCGCAAGGAATGGGGCGACGCCGGCAATGTTTCTTCCGTAGCGGTACCCAAAACTGCGAAACTCACGCCTTGAGCTAGTGTATGCGATTTTATGTCTATTATTATGATAAAAAGTTACGGACATGCCAAATCTGGTGCGGACAAGCGTCCGACGTCAACTGAGCGCAAAGAAACAGCAGGGAGAGCGAGCCCGGGTGAAGCAGGCGACAAAGCGAGAATCCCTAAGCCGACGTCACGGAGGCGCGCTTCGCAGCGCCGCCAGTGGTCGCGCTCACCGCCAATATGCTCTAACGCAGCCTCTATGACATACGAAGCACTGAACAGTGGCGCCGCTATTGGCGGGCCCCTTCAAATGCTGTAGCCAATCAACGTTCCTGGCTCTGAGGCAAACGCGGGTGTGGTCCCGGCCAGCGGCGCTCCGCCATCGGCGGCACGGCTTATCATAGGGGTGACTGTCGATCGTCGCTATTCGTCACACGATCTTCGCTGAGTTTGTAGATTATAGCGCGTGATTTACAATGCATCAATGCCGCTGAAGAACATTGAGAGTCTCTGCAGGCGGAAACGCCGCTACACGCGCGACCGCGGCAAGCATCTGCCTGCACGGTCGACAAGGAGCCCACTCTACCGGCCGCGGGGGCTAAGGCGTTCTGCTTCTGAGCACGAGATGGCGGGTTCGATTCCCGGCCGCGGTGGCCGCTTTTCTGATGGAGGCGAAAAGCAAAAACGCCCGTGTGTACGAGATTTCGGCGCACGTTAAAGATCCCCAGGTGGTCAAAATTAACCCGGAGCCCTCCACAACGGCGCGCCTTATCGCCTGCGTTGCGTCGCTGCGTTAAACCCTACAATCAATAAATTAAGGAGCCCACTCTGCGGTGTATGCACGATACGGCATACACCGCAGCAACTAAAACTTGTCACCGCCCGCCAGAGCGCGACTATTGCTGAAAATCAGTTTATAAATGCGCGTGGGGGGTGATAGTGCAGTGAAAGATTGCAGTGGTGATCGTCGTCGGCGCGGCTTCGTAAAGCGGCGGCTGTATAACTGCGGCGATGCTAAGCCTTTTCTGAGCGTCGGCCTCGCAGGGCGAGCACGGACGCTTGTCAATTCGAGCGGGGCCGAGCCCGTTCGGCAGTTTTAGGATGATATCAAAAAAAGCTGTCGTTTATTTCTCGGCCATAGGAATCGGTAAAACACGAAAGTGAAATGTGCAGTAAAATCTGCAGCTGAGCATGATTGCTGGCGTGCTTGGCGAGCGACGTCCTGCTGGCGGGTCGCTTCGGCAAAGGTGTACTGGCGTCATTTCCGTGACGGATATGTCGTCAGTGAAATCTTGGTGTAACCCGGCATAAAACACTTTCGTGTTAAAAAAAAAACCCGAAAACGGATAAAGTACTCTTTTCCCGCAAGAAGACCCTATGTGCAGGGGTGCACCCTTTACAGGCCGCTTGCTTCGTTGTACTGTCTGGCGTCACTTCCGTGACGGATATGACGTAAGCGAAATCTTCGTGAGTCCCGGAATAAAACACTTTCGTGTTAAAATGCGTGACATAACGCCGAGCGGAGCCATGGGATGTGCGTATCTCGAACCCTCGCCCTGTTTCTCTGGGTGGTCTTGCGCCTGGTTGGTGACGTCACAGCTTCCACAGTGCTTTGGAGGCGTGATGAAAGGGTAAGAGCTCCAGACCTTATTTCTGTCCCTTTTAAGTGCGAATGCACTTCTTAAGCGAGCCTGAATCGTCCGCCGCCGTCGTCCGCATAGCAACAGCTGCGGGTGCGCGCGCTCCGCGTCTTCCTCCTCGTCTTCCCTAGCAACGGGGGGAGATGGGCGCGCGCTACTCTCCTCCTCCTCTCTCCACTCAGTGACTGCGGGTGTTGGGCGCCTCCTCTCCACTTCGGGCGGGAGAGCTCTCGCTCGCGTAGCGGGCGCTCCGCATTCCGACGGGTGAGGGCGCTCGTGTAGCCCTCGCCGTAACGGCGGGCGCTACTCTCCTCCTCCTCTTTCCGCTCAGTGACTGCGGGTGTTGGGCGCCTCCTCTCCACTCCAAGATCACGATATCCACCGTAATCGCGCAATCAACAACCGTGCATTCGCACTTACACACTCTCCCCCTCGGGGAAGTGTGAGGGAATTTTTTTTAAGAAAGATAACTGGGCTAATACTCAACGCTTTTAAAGGGGCCCTAAATAGGCTGCCAAATGTTACGATTTTGCGTGCGCAGTCACTGGAGTACTATCCAAGGAACGTCATCCCGCAAAAATTGTTTAAATGCGTTAAGTATTAGCCGAGTTATCGCTCATTAAAAGGGGCCACCCATAAGGCCTGGGGCTCTCCTCCTCTAGTAGCTCCTCCGAAGCACTGTGGAAGCCGCGACGTCATCGACCCGGCGCAAGACCACCGAGAGAAACAGGGCAATCCATCACCTTCCTTGATGTACGTGCAGTCATTGGCTGCGCCAAGCCCTGCGCGCGCTTTTTTTTTTTTTTTAGCACTCGACGCGCATGCTCCGCCCACCAGATTCCGGTTGCACGGTGAGCGCTGTCGCTGTGGTTCGCGTTCGCGGCGCCGCACTGGGCAGTGTCTCGTGCGTCATAGAGGCGCGTCACAGCCGGAAAGAACTGCGTCAGAGCGCGCAAGTGTGGCGGCAAGGTATGGTTGGTGAGCCAGGGGAGGAAGTGAAATCTTTTTTTCGTGTTTGTGCGGCCCCTGCTTTACGCAGAGGTGTAATATTTGGTACACGTTGTCTTGAAGGGGTACTCTAGCGATTGCGCGATTGAAATGGCGACATTCGGAAGCCTATTTAGGGCCCCTTTAAACCATTTTCGCGGCAGGACGTTCCTTGGATTGTACTCCAGCGATCGCGCACGTAAAATCACAACTTTTGAAACCCTGTTTATGGCCCCTAAGGCGAGCTTCAACCGGTTTTGTGGAGCCCGTATCACCGCTTTAGATGCCGATATACCCGGGCAGAGTATTTCTGCAGGGCAGCTTTAAAAGAGCTTCACCTGGTATATGATATGCCTTGGTAAATAAGTGCCTGAGAACAACACCGCGACTGGTTGTTTCCTCGGACCATGTCGGCTTTATTTTTTTTAAATATTCCTTACTTGTTCAAGTCAGGATAATTCGGAAGGCTCTTTTTCAGCGACCTTTTGTCGCATGTAAGAAAGGTCCGCCGCAAAAGATTTTTCTTTCAGCTGTTTCAGTTATTGTTTGTGTCTGTCAAGTCTGCATGGTTCAGCCACGGAATTTGACTCCTGAGGTCTCTTTCCTTCCTCTCAATTTACTTTTTTCTGTAGTCAACAAGCTTGACGCCGATCTGCTGTCAACCGGAACACCTCGATCATGGTTGTCTTCAAGGTTCACAGCCCCAGGCTGTTCCGAATATCCATCTGCTAGCGCGACGATGGGGATCGTCAGGCAAGGATTCGGTTAATTATAGCAGTACACGGAAGCGGGATCCAGCGAGATGTAATAGCTGATGAAGCGTCTGTGCGCCCTTTGCCCCCAAAAGGAGCCATTTTGTTCGAGCGCTCTTGTTCTTCCGACGAGCTCCGGTCCGGTACAGGCTTCGGCTGCAAACACTAAGAGTAATCATCAAAAATGGAGGGCACAGTTCCGTCCTTCAGCCGCCGCATTTTGCCTTCGATGAAATCATCGTGCTTGAAGTGCCGAGTACACACTTTAGTGTAGCAAGACGAATCGTTCGGTGCCCAGCCATCCCGACGAATCGCGACAAGCCATTTGCTCCTCAAGTCTATGTCGGATGGAATTTCGTGAATGTCGGATGGATTTGCACAGAGGCGCACAAAAATTAGCCATCTTAGCGAACCGCAGCCATTCGCTCACAGAAAATTGCCCGCAGACGACAGCGAACGCGAAAATACGATGAGAATTGCGAACGCGCGCGCCTGTCGTCTGCTCAAGCAGCTCAGCTGCGCCGCTAGAGCCGCTGTTCACCACCATGTTTACGTAACGCCCCCACGCGGTTGAAAAGTGAGGTTGCGGCATGCGGAAAACGATGGCCATCTGACTGCGAACTGACAGGCATACAAAAATTATAGAGGAGGCTCAACCCATCGTCATCATGACCAGCATCATGGCGGCGCACACGACAAAAAAATTAGCGTGCGTGTGATCGCGTTTGGTGCAAAGATATCGGACTTCTTGGAGTCGTGAGTCCCTTGAGCATTTCAGCCACGAATGCTTGCTCACGGCTGTACCTAGGAGAAGCAACAGGTAAGGAATGGAGGGCATTTAACGCCCACAAAACTGTGTTAAAAAGTTTGTTCCAAATTTGTGATGGCCGTGAAGGTGTATGCGTCCTTTGCACTAGAGCCGCGAAACAATCTAGATGTTTCGTGTAGAAAGGCTAGCAGTAGCGAAACAGCAGACGGTAGCTCCGCGCAGCTAGGGATCAGCTGGCCGATGTAAGCTAAACGCGCCAGGTTACCAAATACTCGAAGGGGATCTTCTCTAACACGTGCGGGCGAAAGCAAAAAGAAGCGAGCAATGACTTCGAAATCGCGCTTTAGTGTCGGATTGTCCGTACGCGCAGTCGTGTATGTACGAAACTGTGGACCTTTGGTTGAATAACTGTACGGGGCATATCACAGCACGAGTGTAAGCACACTGCTGTTATAAGCATTCTCTCTGTAACCTTAGCTTTACCGGCCTCGTTTAGAGCAAAGCAGCGTAGTCATATTTGAGTTCTAAGCTATCACGTTTTACGTCGAACTTCTTTCTCTCGTTATGTGACTTCGCGTGGCCCACAAAATTAGGCTCAGGTTACTACTTGCATTGCATGTCAAATGCCCAAGCCAGCTGTTTGGCCGGTAATAATGCGAGTACAACAGCAGTGCCATTCTTTGCGCACTTTCTCTCCCGGCACGTTCTGGCCTCTGAACGACGGCACAACTTTTACAGCGGTGTATTTCTAGTTTTACCTTGATTTATCGGGTTTCGCGCGGGTTGTGCATCTCATTTGGTCAGCTACGGTCACAGAAAAAGTGAGTCTTGAAGTGTGCATTCATTTTTTTGCTCTATAAAATTCAGCTTCCGGCAGTAGGCAGACATGTTGGCATTGTACACCGTAGAGATACAGGTGAACGGGGCTGTGTCTGCAAGTAAAAACACCAGGTCAAAACTGGCCCAAGTGGAAAGAATTGTTTCAGAATCTCATCCTGAATTCAGTTTGCACGTTTGAGCCTACAGAATTTTGAGGGGTGCCTCTGTGGTATCATTTCGTTGCTGCAGCAGATTTTGTTCCTTATGGGTGGTTTCACATACGAACTCAATCTGGGTGAAGCTGAACTATGAATGGGCATGTGATTGTAAAGAATTCGTACAAGCGTGTCCGCTTTATGCAATAGCTTTGATTCAATCTTTATTCATGGTTGCGCAACCATATCAGGGAAACTCCAGTGAGGAAAATGGAGGCAAATGTCCCTTGTGTTTACTTTTTCTGGTCTTTTTTTTTTTTTTTTTACGTAGAACTTGTACAGCTGTAAAGCAGATGAGCTAATAAGCAGAAAATGAATTCATTTTGAGTCTGAGGCTCAAGGGTCTTCTCTTCCTTGCCAGTTTGAAAGTAGAAAAGAAGCAGGAAAGAAACATTGGACTTGTGGCAGTAAGTTGTGCCTCGTGCCAGCTTTCTGGAACTGTGTTGCCATGATTTACGTTCTGTTTACCAGTGCCTTCTTTGGGCTGTCGTATTGCGTCTGGCTCACATTGGGGGCTTCTTGTGTGCTGGGTGCCCAAGTAACGTATTCGTAATCGTTCTAGGTGAATGGCAAACTGGTCTTGCAAAAAACAAAAAATACAACTCTTGTTTTACACAGCGTACCAAAAAACTCATGCACCCCTTCGTCAAACAACGATGATGGTTGATTGCAAAACTATGTCACAAGGGATTCCTTGGTTGTCGTCCGGGTTAGGACTGTGACTGGCAGATGGTTTGGACCTTGACTCGACCTGTCGAAGTTTTATGGACTTTTGATCGCAGTGGCTTTGACTTTTACCCTTTGCCATTTGATTTCACATGAAGAAAGCTTCAAATTGAACTATCGACATCATTACACGGAGGTTTGCATGATTTCTCTAATTTGCACGTCCATGCACCCATCTCCAAATCCCAAACTGCTTCGACCGTGTTAAAAGGGCTCAATCGGATAGATGTTGGCTTCATAGTGCAAGGGACCCAGTTTGGATTCTGGCCATGGGTAGCATCTTTCCTTTCACTTCACCCGCAATACAGTGGCTAGAATAGGAAAGTGTGATTGGCGGCATGCAGCGCCTATGAGGCGCTTTGAAGCCGCTGATAGGGATCCGCGAGGGGGCGCGCGCGATCGTTTACACGTCGCCTGGTGAGGCGCGCGTGGATCGTCTGCAATGCGATTGCTGCTTTGACCAGAGAGAAGCACCGCTTGTTTCCTGTGCCGTAGCAGGTTTAGCTGCCACCAAAGCAGAGCCACAATTTTGTGCCGGGCCGCTCTACGGTGTACAAGTCCTGCAAAAAGAAACTGTCGTTGTTTGGCGTTCCGAAGAACGCGCGTCTATATTGGCGCAGTGGCGATGACGAGCAATACCACGTACTGAGAAGCGGCTCAAGGAAAACACCGCTATGTGCGAGCTACACTTCGACGTAAGGTAAATCTCCCGGCACATTGAACGTACTGTGAACGGAGAAGTTGTCTCAATCTACAGGGGCAGGCCTCGGTTGCCCCCGGAAGCTGTGCCCACGCAATTTCCCAATCTTCCGAAGTACCAGCCAAAACAACTTCCCCGAGCAGGAAGTGTCAAGCGAGAAGCGCACCCGCGGCCCCGCCCAGCAATAAAAACGCTAAGGATGGTGACTCCTCTGTGAGTGCAGAGTTTGAAGAACCCCATGCTCCTTTTCTGTGAAGAACTTGACCTTCGGAAACATGAGGGAAACCACACGCTGAGTGTTTCGCCCTTCACAGTACCTTACAGCGTGTGTCGCACTGCGCAGCATAAAGCCAAAGCCCGTACACGTACCCTCGCAGACATTGGAAGCATTTACGAAACATCTGACATACTGAAGAAGCCTGCCACTCTCCCCGTCCATGACTATCAAATTCGTTTTGGTCCTCTAGCTCCACTTTTACACGAAGGCATTGAAAAAGGAGAAGGCATGCCTTTTCGTGAAAGGAAGAAGCATTTAAAGCTCAATTGCCTCACGTAACAGCAGAATCGAACGTCGAAGTGCTTGAATTCTTCACACACACACACATGCACACACACAAAGAAATAGCAGCAAAAGGCAAGGCCCATTGAGCAAAGAAAATTGATGGCTTCGAGCCTTTCAATTATGAACGAATCATGAGAAATTCACCAAAAGTGAGTAGTTTTTGTCTGTTTGTAACGAGCACTTCGAAAATAAAATGCGTGTTTACCAGTTAACAGTCCACAATTCTCTGATTTGCTTCATAAGTGTCCGAGCCAGCCGGCTATATTCGGCTGTCAAAGTGCGCCCAGTCGGTTGCAAGCTTCGATTGTAGTAGTTTAAAATACGACATTCATTGCATCTCAGTTTGCGCGACCACGTAGAATATCTATGAAAGAAAATATATTCGTACTTCATATTCTGCCGCCGTCGCAGCGAACGTGTAATCGTGCGACAGCGCCACCTGGATTTTCCTCCTACAGCGTCACGCGGGAGAGGGCCCGATCATCACACTTTCCTATTCTAGCCACTGTACCCACGATTACCATCATTGGCGGAGAACGCTGGCTTTCCTGCTGGGTGTTTTCGAACGACGTACCACATCAGGGAGATGTAGAAATCTTCGCTTAAAACGGAATCTTTCTTACTTGCTCATTTCAGGCTTAGGGATACAAAGTTGCCGTTTCATCCCCCTAACAAGCGTGACGTTGCTTTCATCCAGATTCCGCGCTCTTGTTGGTACCAAAGTCTTTGGCCTTGATCTCATCTTGATCTCTCAATGTCTTGATCTCACCTGCCCAGCTAACTTTCTTGCGCCCCCTGCCACGCTTGCCTTCTCTAGGAATCCACTCTGTTACTCTTAATGACCAATGATTATCTTGCCTTCGCATTACATGCCCTGCCCATGCCCATTTCTTCTTAATTTCTACTAGTATGTCTTTAACACGCGTTTGTTCCCTCACCCACTCCGCTCTCTTCTTGTCCCTTAATGTTACACCTATCATTTTCCGCTCCATTGCCCTCTGAGTCATCCTCAATTTAAGTTGAACCCTCTTAGTGAGCCTTGAAGTTTCTGCGTCGCAGGTGAGTACCGGTAAGGTGCAGCTGTCATTCACTTTTTTCTTCAGGGACAACTGTAGGCTTGCCTTATCATCTGGGAATGCCTGCAGAATGAACTCCACCCCGTTCTTATCCTTCTAATTATCTCTGCCTCATGGTTGGGACCCGGGGTCACAACTTGGCCTAAGTAGATATACTAACGCTTACCACTAGTCTTACCATGCATTTTTCTCCCATGGCGTAATACTGTGGCGTGATGCACTGGCAGTCTTTCTATCGCAGGCGTTCGTCTAGCAGCCAAAGACGCGCAAGTAGCAGCACCGGTGGCAATGAGCTCCCTGCTGCAGTGGAGCCTGCAGCGGCTTACCGCCCGCAGCCCCTTGCAGACCTCGGTGCGCTTCTGGGAGCGCAGGAAGTACCTGAGGCGCCACGGCTACCGGAACCCCCTGCACCCCCCTGGTGAGCACCCACAGGGGGCTGGTGGGTAGGGCAAGGTTTCCCGCATTCACCTGGTTATGGAACTTGCGATTTAGGACGTTTTGTTCCAATCATAGTGGTGGTACATGACACCGAAGTGGCTGTAGGGACATTTCAAGGGAAACTAAAATGGCACTGTATAATTGGCACAGCATGGCAGACTCATTTGTTTACACATCGAGGTAAAACAAATCTTTTACTGATTTTTAACGTGGTCGTCACTTGTTTTGAATTGGTGCCGCTGAACGGAAGCGGGATGATATTGCCTGGACTGTCAGGAAGGCGTTGCTGGGGGAACAGTATTTTGTGCGAGCATTAATTGCCTGATAGTTGGGTCAGGTATGTCGCGCCGGCCTAATCAGCGGACTGTACGTGGTTGTTCACACTGTTTTGTAAAGAATTTGAGATTCGGGGAAAAAAATGTTTCTTGGGTTCTTTAAATGACCAATCCATGTTCTTCATTTTTTTTTTTTTAAGGAGGTTGGAGAGGTTATTGATTGATTGATTGTGGTGTTTAATGCGCCGACACAACGCAGGTGATGAGGCGTGCCGTTGTGGAGGGCTCCGGATTAATTTTGACCACCTGGGGATCTTTAACGTGCGCCGAAATCTCGTACACACGGGCATTATCGCTTTTCGCCTCCATCAGAAAAGCGGCCGCCACGGGCAGGAATCGAACCCGTGACCTCGTGCTCAGCAGCAAGGTCGGAGAGTTCTGTTTCAGATTGAGATGTACTGTCAATAGGCGAGAAACAGCAGTTTCCTAAGGATGATGTGTGAATGTCTGAAAGGATGAAATTTTCAGCACCCAAGGTAGTGAAAGGAATCCTCACTGTACATTGACAGAAGTCATCTGCCGCGGTGGCTCAGTGGCTGAGGAGTTGTGCTGCTGAACACGAAGACGCGGGTTCGATTCCCGGCTGCAGTGGCCGCTTTTCTGATGGAGGCGAAAAGCAAAAACACCTGTGTGTTTGAGATTTCGGTGGGCGTTAAAGATCCCCAGGTGGTCAAAATTAATTTTGAGCCCTCCATTACGGCACGCCTCATCGCCTGCATTGCGTCGGCATGTTAAACCCTACAAACAACAAACATTGACAGAGGTTACCCCACTCTGTAAAGGGGGTGTGTTTTTAGAGTAGCGTGTGCCATGGTAATTTTTTAGCATGCGTTGCTAGCCTCTTGCCACATAATAGGGAAAGAATTGGGATGGGAATTTTTTTTAATTCTGCAAGTTGTTATCCTCAGTACAGGACTAAAAGGTCATGCTAGATAAGCTTTCACATTCCGACGGATGGGAATCTATGGTATACGGACCCCCACACCAAACTATTTACAATGCCTTTAGAAAAATCGAGTGGTGACGAAGAAAATATGTGCCTTGCAGGGGTGATGCGAAGGGCTGTCTGCTCCACACTTGCCCTCGATAACTCCCAGCACAGTTATGCATGCATTTGCATTTTGTTTTCCCTCTCTTTCTGGCAAAAATTACCCTCCACCCTCACCACTAGGGTTGCCACCTGGCCGGTTTTTGACTGGCCCGACCGGTTTTTTAGACAGCGGGCCGGTTGCCGGTCCATACCTAAAACCGGCCGTCATTGGCTGGTTTTTTGGCCATTGTGCCACGATTATGATCGTTTTGGCGTTTCATAAGCATCAATTTCAGCGACTACGACAATGAATATGTGCCAACGAGCTGTGCAAGGACACGTGAGCAAAGAAAATATGTCATGTGTTTCCAGAAAGTCACGTTTAGGTTTCCTTTTTAGACACTCTTAAGCAATTTCTGCGCAAATTTTATGTTGATTTCTCACTAGGAAAACGCTACAATAACCGGCATTGCATGGCAAAAAACACGTGGCTTCTGTTTTCCAACACAAATTCAACTTTCTATACGCCCCCCTGCCCCCCCCCACCCCCTTCCCCTTGAGGGCCAGTTTTCTTTTGGGGGAAAGGTGGCAACCCAACTCACCACATCCCACTCCATGTCCTCAGTGAGCTGAATCTTGAGCTGGAAAGGAATCGGGCAGTCTGAACAGCATGGATTGAAGTCGGTGCACTGGAGGCCTACTGAAATTGCTCACCTTGGATGGCAGGAATTCGTTTTGTGCTTTTTTTTTCATTTCAGCCTGTTCTTTTGTTATGGTGCTCAGCTAGGGTTTTTTATTTTCATTTAGTGTTTTCTGTGCGTTTCACATTTTTTCATGTTAATTTTCCCGCCCTGCTTAGTCTATTCTCTAATGGTGTGCGAATAACAAATACAGTGGAATCTCGGTGATACAAACCTCAAAGGGTGGCCAAAATATTCGTATCACCCGAAAATTTGTATCGTTTGAAAATGAGAAAAAAAAGTTCTCTGCGGGTGGATCAACAATTTCTCATGCGAGAAAGGAGCTGAGACGTGTGTGAAAGTTGCACTATAAATGTCATCTCCGCCAAATGTCCGTCGCGGAGGTGGCCCAGCCAGCTGCTGCGAGCGTTTCCAAATTGCCGCCATGACACGCTCGTCTCCCCATTGGCCAAAGTTGGGAGGCTCCTCCCACTGCGGCGATTTGACGGGTGCAATCGCCGGGGCACTGTCTGCCGTCTTTTTGTCAGCAGGGCGACAGCTGTTCAATTTGTCACAGCGCATTTTTCTCTTGTTTGCTACTTCCTTCACGTGTTCGTGCTTCGAACATCTGGGTTTTATGGACTGCAGAAGCATGGAGGCTTGCAAGAAATGCGACCTAAACGTTGCCAAGTCTGGTTAATGTATTATTTCTGACCCTTGAAATAATCAGTTGCATCATATGAAAGGCGCATTGAAAAGGTACATGCCACAAAAGGGGTGTGCCTGCAAAGCCGCATTTCCGCTTTTCTTGTCTTTGAAGAAATTTTTGTTTGCAGTGTTCATCACAAAGATTGACTCTATGGATTAGAGGGACAGTATTTGGAAACAACAGAACAGCTTGTGGTGCATAAACTTTAATTACTATTAATCCACAACTTATGGTGTATAACTTGTTTAAGTACTAGTATTAGGAAATGTAGAGAAAAAAAAAAAAAACAAGCAGCTGTCAGGTCATTTTAATCCCATCCAGAACAGAAGTTACAGTAACAATGAACACAGCTGATACAGCCAGGCATATTGGTCGAAACTATTTTTTTTTTCACCCATACAGAATGTGAACCTATTGTGCCATATATGGATGTTATCGAACGGCACCACCATTATGGAAAACAATCAGTGGTAGCACAAATTTTTTAACAAAATGGAGGGGGGGCTCGGAATAATTTTAAAACACTAGTTTGCATTTTGAAAAACAGGAAACGTCCAGCTTATTTAATTTTTTGAGCTGCAGTGATCCATGCTTTTCGTCTTTCCATTTTGTTCACTTTTGCAAGGAATCTGTAGAATTTGATGGGTGGATTCTTCTCTTCTGCCTTCTTTTTACTATTGTGGCAGCCAACCGCGCAACAATAGTGGAGGTTTGGCTTTCAGCTTTACTACCTTGATTTATTGAAAGGTTTAATGCGCCGATGCAACGCAGGTGATGAGGCGCGCCGTAGTGGAGGGCTCCGGATTAATTTCGACCATCTGGGAATCTTTTAACGCGCACCGAAATCTCGCATACACACGAGCGTTTTTTTTTTTTTTTTTTCCCCGACTCTTTTAGAAAAGCGGCCGCCGCGGCCAGGACTCGACCCACATTCTCGTGCTCAGCAGCACAACGCCTTAGCCACTGAGCCACGGCAGGTAGTTTTACCACCTAAGACATCGTGAAAGGACGTCCGCTCTTTCACGCGCTTCCAAACCAAGGGAGACGTTCGGCGGCCCACCCGGCCCGTCTGACAACCGCACGTGCAACTTGGTGTGCACGCTGTTGCACTCCCCGATCCATTTCTGTCTTCCCGCACCACCTGAGGCACCCGTCCACGAATGCGAACAAAGTGGCCACCGACTGTACGAGCCACTCAACCCAGCCCGTAGAAGGCGCGGTGGAAACCCCTCTGATGCCCGGGAAAGTACAAGGCCGTCACTTCACGATAAAATCAGACAGCAAAGCGATGACAGGACAGCTAGAGCGCCGGGCATAGAGGGAAGTGAGGAATGTGGAGACCACGAAATGGTTTGAGTACTCACCATCAGAAACGAGAGGGAACGCCTGATTTCCGCGCTGGCCATGGTTTATTCAAAAAGTGTAACCCAAAAGGGAAGCTAGAGGCACCCGAGCTGCAGCCAGCAAAAATGAAAGGGACAGCGAAAAGAGGAATTAGCAGGAGATGGAAGATGGTAACGGACGGGAGAAAGAAGGGAGGGTGAAAAGTTCTGTTCGTTCGGAGCAGCACCTCCCCCGCTGTATTGTAAACACCCCACAATACTGTCGGTGGAGGAGGAGTGACGCGCAACCAAGGCCGCATGGCAGCCCCAAAACTCCCGCCTCTTGTCCGTTTATGCCACGGTCAGCTGCTCGCGGCTCGCGCATTTGTATCACCCGCACCACAGTGATGAATGTGTATGGGTCATTCGAATGTTTTAAATGCGAATGCATTTATTAGCCGGGGTTTGTCTTGCTCCGTTGGCCGGCGCGCGCCTGCATTCCTCCAGCGCGAGCGCACGTGAGCGTGCGCCTCGTAGTTCTGCCTTCGTCGTCGTCGTAAATGCGAATGCATTTCTTAGTCGGGGGTTCACACAATGCAACGTGAGCATTACGCCTCTCCCTGGCGGTGACGTCACTGCAGTTGCTTCCACGTCATCATCATCGGTTGGAGAAGAAGAAGAAGACAAGTGTGCGAAGCGAAGAGCGCGTAATGCCGACCGCGTTACGTGCTCGGGAACATCAAGAAGGAGTCTAGTCGTTTGAACGCGCTTGGGGTTCTTTGGAACGAGTTTGGAAGAGGAGGTGATGACAACGGTGACGCCATCATCGCGGTCTGTGACGACAACCCTCGTCTGGCGCCGTTCAGGTCGTACCTGGTGTGTGCCTCGTGCTGCGAGTCTCTGGTCAACGGGCGCGTTCCTTCAATGAGCGTGAGTTTCGGCTACCGGTACCCTCCTCGTCCGGCGCACCTTCCCATTACTGCTTGCCGACTGGTGCCTTGATAACGATGGAAGTCAGTGAAGTGGAATCCCTTGCAGCAACGATACCACCAGAAAGAAGTGTGACACACGTATGCTTCTCAAAGACCCTTTGACCGTGCACTTTAGCGATCACAAGGCAGTGATTGTGGCCGTCAGGTACAACGATAACACAAACAGGTGCTGATGAATAAATTATTACGTTCACACTCTCGTCATTAATTACGGCATTACTCGCAACACACTCATCGGTGCACCCAATGCATTCGCATTTCTGCACGATTCCCTTCGGGGAGGTGCGGGGGAATTTTTTTACTTTATGTACTCTGCATTTTGGTCGAGGAATTTCGAAAAGTTCATATCACAATGAAATTCGTATCAAGCGACTTCGTATCACTGAGATTCCACTAAGTAGTTTTCTAATAGAATGGAATTAGGAAAAAAGAGGAATACCAAATCAAGTATCAAAGGTAATCTTTTTTTTGTTGTTGTTGTTACAGGCCTCGAATTTTTACAGGTTTTTGCACAAAAAGAGAAGCAGCTTTGCACTTTTAGGAGTCCTGACATTTTTTATGACTCGGAGGATGCATTTTTCAACTGTCATTCAGCAGCAGTCCAGGTTACGTTGCAGACTAACAGCTTGCATTTAGTCACACTATGAGGCGGTACTTTAGGAATCTCGAACGGGCGCGATACGCGCTGAAGAACAACTTGCGCTGCTGTTGCTGCACTGCAATCACAGGAAACGACCAGGTGACAGCACCTTGTAACTCCGAACACAGCACTTTATGAGCATGATCAATGGGCGCGAAAACACGGCAGAGCCATGAAATTTGCACTTTTGGAAGCACAGGACCAGCACTGGTCCTGCGTCTTCCTCCCTTGTGTCCTGTCTCTAGCAGCGCTGTTTTTACCACGTTTCATTGCTCCAACCAACTCGCCCACATTCAAGCATTAGCATTGACAAGGAGGATGGAGGGATGACTTGCACTGACCGCTCGAATGTTCGACAAAGACTATTAATTAATAGTCTTTGTTGAACTGCTAAGACTATTGCATAGTCGTAGCGGTTGTCTTAGTCTTAGTGTAGTCTTAGTGTTGTGTCAGTGTTGCCTTAGTGTTGTCTTATTGTTGCAGTCTTAGCGGTTCAACAGAGAGTAAGTCTATTGCGCCAATGTGTCCCCTGTGGTCTAGAATGTAAACAAAACAAAAAACGTGCAACGAGCATACACCAACTGCATGCGTAAAACTACCAGAACCTCTTTTGTATTTAAATTAATGGAGGCCCAGTGAAAAACACAAAAATGTCTGAAAAGTTGTCACGATTGCTTTACCGAAGTTGCCATAACATGTAAACATCTGGTCGCAGAAGTCAAAATCGTGGCCAGAGTCGACGGCATGTAGGAGAGGTCGATGGGGGTGTCATTGACCCAATTGAAAATTACTGTATTTACTCGCGTAATGAACCCACTTTTTTTTTTTTTCGGAAAATTCGGCATGAATTTGGGGGCAGGGTTCATTATGCGGGAAAAAAATTAAAACAGATTTTTAAAAGTTGAAATTTCATACAATAAAGCTGCTAAGAGAAGTGCTATCGGAGCCTTACCATTTTTGTAAAAACATGTAGGTAATTATGCAATCAATTTTTTTTTTATTTCCGACATACCCCCTACTTGCCATGGATGAGCTGTCCTCACTCAAGTCGCTTGCAGCTTCACATTCGATGTCAGCCCGCACCGTGTTCCGTACCGTCAGGGCACTCGAACACTTTTTTTCCCACACCGGGAAACTTCACTTCTTTGGGGCCATGAAACACACGGGGATCCCTGTACATTCATCGCCCAAATGTCTTGCACGCACTGGGTCAACACTGAAGTGCCGCCAAGCCACGCGGCTTCCATGGGCATCAACGCATGCTCCACAACCTTCAGTTTAACCCTTTGAGGGTTTTTGCCGTACGTGTACTGCGGCAGTTTTCCGTCCCGCAAGGTCTTTGCCGTTCGGGTACGATTTCGAGCATCCGTTTGAAATTCTGCGCCATATTCATTTGAAATTCCGCGCCCGCAGTCGCTATCTATTATAACTTCAGCAAACACGCAGTGCTTCAGTCAGCTGTGAAACGACGACGAGAAGCCCTGCCAATAGAAATGCAACGTGCAGAGCACGACTGCGCATGTGGGATTCTGCGCAAGCCAAGAGTATTGGGAGTGTGCAGTAGGCTCTCCCAATCGCGTCGCTCTAATCAAGAAGCATCGCAGATGTTGAACCCTGCAAGCCTGATGAATAGCCCGAGCACACAGCGGAAGAAAGCCTGTGCTCTGACTATTCATCAAGCTTGTGAACTTGACATCCACGATTCATCTCCTGCGAACAATGAAAGAAGAGAAAGTTTGTAGAAGCTGTTGTAAAACATAGTGTAAACACAATCATGGAGCAAAAACAAGGATTCAGAACCACTTCGTAAATTCTGGGGCAACACACGAGTTAACCCTTTTTCAGCATGCTGTAGCATTATTTTGCACTTAGGTATTCTAGTTGTACAGTGCCCGCTTTGATGTATGGGTTGATCAGCTAGTGAGAACATAATTCCCTGCTTGTAAGAGACATCTGATTTCATATAAGAGACAGGAACTGCTCCCGAGTACGTGTCTCTTATAAAGGGGTTCAACTGTAGTGGTTCTGTTATTGATGGGAGCCTGGCACGTGGGATCACGGAGCACCGCACATACTTGTCCTGTGTCCCGTTCGTGCCCAGGTTTCCTGCCCCGGCTGCCCGATGAGAAGGAGAAGCTGCGCAGCCAGCCCGTCTACACTCCCAAGGACGTCTGGTGTGAGCGCCGGGCCCTGTTCGGACAGAACGACTACATCGGTGAGGGTGGGATGAGGCGTTCAAGCTGCCCCCTTATCTCGTACGAACGAGGGGCAGGGCAAGCTCTCTGTGGCTTAATTCTGAGATGTGTCCGCTCAAACAACGTCCACTCCGCGTCCACTTCAGTCATGACGTAGTTGCATGTGCGAAGCCGCTGGCCAATGATGTGCAGAGAAAGCAACGTCTGGCTTGCACGTTGTGGGATATGTGAGGGGTTCCTCGGGGCGACCTAGCCAGTACTCCGGCGTCGGCCACCACGCTAGCTCCCGGCGTGTCAACCACGCGGGCTCCCATGCCTACGGCAGCCCAGCGAGGTTCACCGATACGAGAACACAGTAGACAGTAGTGCCGAAGCACTGCCGTTTATTTGGGGAATCCCAAAGCATGCAGCACAAGGCTCGACGGCATTCACGAATCACGCCGTCCGGGTCGTGACCGCGAACGGGAGGTAGGCACTCACGGCGCGCGACAAAGTTCCCACCTGAAAGACATGTATCCGCCACCACCGCGATGTTCCGCCAAACCAGCCCCGACCGGGTCTCCGACGAGACTCTCCCGACTCCTGCGCGCACACGTTCGTGCCGCCCGCGCCTGCGCGCCTATGCCCGCACAGATTGGTGGTGCCATCTCTCGGGGGACGCCGACGAACCAGCGCAGCGCCGGACCGGTTTCAGAAGCGCACAAGTCTCTCCCGAAGCGCGCGCCGGCTTGGGATCGCGGGTCGCGGTTCTCCACAATTCCCACAACGTCTGGCTCCAATTGAAAACCTGATGCATCACGATGCACCAGCATATTCACCACCTGCTCCCAAAGGACAGATTACAAGCGTCCCTTGGGCAGAACAAACAGGCAGATTGGTATTATTCAATGTATGAAAAACAGCCGGGATATGTCCTGGTCTGTGAGCCTCCATTTAGAACAAATTTATCCTGTGATTTAAACATTTGCCTCAGTATGTTCAGGTAGTGCTGTGCTGTAGGTATGAACCTTGCAACCGATTTGTGGAATACTGTATTTACTCGAATCTAGTCCGGCTTTGATTCTAGGCCGTCCCCCGAAATTCAGAAGGTCAGAAAATAAAAAAAAGCCTACCTTGACTGTAAGCCGAACGCAAGAAGGCACTGGACTGGAACTAGAACATGCACTTTATTACGCTTGTGGTACTTGTCGTAACATGTTCAATGTAGTCATCGTCGGCATCGCTGTCCTCTTTCCACATTGCACTGTCCTTACGTCCGTGCAGCACGTTCGAAACGTTGCACTTACGAAGGCCCGCGCAATTACGTCGGCCGGAATTTCGGCCCACGCTGCGGCGACCCAGCTCGCCAGTTCTTCATGCGCCTGGTCAGTGTCAGTTGGTGATCTTGCAGCGTCAGCCAGTCATTGTAATGCTTCCGCAGCCTGTCCCTAAATGGCTTGTTGATGGCCACGTCGAGCGGTTTTAGCTTGCCCGTCATAACACCGGGTGTCACCGCAATGTCCGTACCACCCTCTGAAACCACGGACCTAACGGAATGTGTCAAGTGGCTGCGATAGGAATGCAGTCCTAAACAGCTGAGCTCCCGCACAGTAAACAGTCTTAACCCAACCTTCGACGACGGCACGACTCATCCACCCATTCTCGTGGGCTGGTACGCCAACATTTTTAGGGAAAACTTCCCTGGCTGGAAGAGTCTTCCTCTTAAAATGCACACCGGCAGCTTTTGCCCATCGGCCATGCAACACAACATCATGGGGGTGCGCTGCTTCTTGTAGCCCGTAGTTTTGACTTTCACTTCTTTCGCACTCCTGTCGTTCATGGTGTAGGTCACAGGCATGTCAAATATACCGTATTTACTGGAATCTAACGTGCGCCTTTTTTTCGGAAAAATACGTCCCAAAATCACATGCGCGTTACAGTCAAGTACGACATAAAACTGCGGTGCGGTTCACCATCGACGTTTCAAGATGGCCGCTTGACTACTGAACGCGTAGCTAGCGCTTCGTAGTCGGCGCATGTTTTCCTTTGATGTCTGTGTAGTCTTTTTTGCATTCCCCTGTTCTTTCTGCCATGGAATTTCCCACTGCGAAGACACTGTGGGTTCACCACGATGCTGCGTTTAGAGAAAAGTAATGTGCGCAGAAAGCGATGGAAATTGGGCTGCATCACGTGCGTTCAGTGTTCTGGACACTCGTGTGCGGGACTAGCGCAAACAGAAAGAGAAAATTTTCGCAAGCAAGGTGACACAGAACGGGTTCAGCGGACCAAAGAGGGGGTGATATCCCCAAATAGAAGACTCGCTGGCGGAGTACGTGCAGCAGCAGCGAGCGGCGCAGAGACCCGTAACGACAGAGCTGCCGGGGCAGCGACGCTGCTGCCTTGGACCGTTGTCGTGGTGGCTGTCTTGCTAGCAATAACCGGCACATTTCATTTTGTGCCACCTGAGGAATATACATTGCTTGCTCTAAGGGAGAGAAGGTTGCATTTTAATATTAATTAATGAAAGTCTAGTGCGCGTTACAATCGAGTACATAGCGTTTTTTTCTTCTTTGGACCGCAAAAAATGGGTGCGCGTTGCAATCGGGGGTGCATTAGATTCGAGTAAATGCGGTACACCAGGGTTTGATCGCCATCACCGAGCTAGCCCAGCTGTACTCCTTTTTCAGCCGCTTCTTGCTGACAATGTGCTGGAATGCGACTGGCTTCTCCTCTAAGTCAGGGGGCAGCTTTTGGCACACAGATGTCCACGTCGCAGGCTGAACCCGATCCGCTTCATAAAACGAGTGACCCAGCCCCTGCTGGCCTTGAACTGAGTCTGCGCGACGCCTCGAATGTTTGCAATTTCCCTCGCCTTCGCCTGTGTTATCTCCCTCATCACAGGCATTCCATCCTCTCTTTGCTACTGGATAAAGTCAGCGACTTCCATCTCCACCTCTTGGTGTCAACATTCCTTGGGTACTGTGTAGGCCAGTCGCTTGGAAGCGCAGTTAAAAAGTTCGTTCCGCCGCTTCCAACATCGATGCGTGTTCTTCTAATCAGCACTGAAGTCATGCTGTGCTTGGAGGTTTGAAGTTCTCTCAGTGTCCAAGACTACCCTCCGCTTAATAGCCGCAGTGTAGTGGCACCGCTTGGTGGGCACCATTGTGCCGCAAACATGGGTGCTTCTTGAGGTCACACAGGGATGTAAGCAAGCAAGCACAGAATGCTGAGAGATGGGTTCGCAACATTCAAACAAGTGAAATGGAGCCTGTAAACCTGCAAGCTGCAAGCCTGTGGCTGCAAGATGGTGTTGAGTGTCAGTAGCGTCAGGGAAGCCGCATCTTCGAGTGTAAGCCTACCACCTACTTTGTAAGCGACTTTAGATTCGAGTAAATATGGTATCATCCGCCACATTATGAGAATCTACTATTACCCACGATGCGGACAGCGTAGTCACTGTACCATAGCCACCGTTACTTTTGTCAAAGGGCCCTCAGTAACGTGAACACCCCAAATGATTTCCTTGTGGACAGTCAGTGTCGCTGCTGACATCCAAGAAGTCTTCTACCTTCAGTTTTTTTCGAGAGTTGCTCTTTCAACAAAGAACTCCGGTGGTGACTGCAGCTCCTCCGTACAGCTCCTGTTTTTCGGAGTTTATTTTTGCTAAAATTCGGAGGACGATCGAATCGTGTGAAACGCATCCAAAACATCCCGTAGTTTCACCTCCTCTGCATGTTTTTCTACTGGGTCCTCTGCACTGAGTATGTGCGAAGAGCATGCAAGTGAAGTCCAGCTTTTTCTGTTAACAAACTTGACCAGACTGTGGCACCTTGTTGTTCCAATGCTGGCCACAAAACTAAGTGAGCACCGCTTTGTTGGCACCCTGAAAGGCCACGGCGGTCAGTGTATTGTATTGCGCACGTGGGCCATTAAAGAGTGACGTCTTTGCTTTTCAGAATGGTAGAGCGATCTGCAGGCGGTTCCAAACTCGTCAGCGCTACCCTCCCACCTTCTATTTGGGTCACTGACTTGGTCAATGGTGGCTGCCTTATCTTGTAGCCATAAAAACTTCCACTCTTGATTAAGAGGAAACATGCTGATTGCTGCACATGCAACAAACGCATGCCCACTGTTCAGCCGGAGCCGGCTAGCGTAGCCCAAGCCAAAGACGTGCTGTGAGTCACCATCTGTCGCCCCCTGGTGGCATTGCTGTGAGGCTGCTCCATGGCCGCCAGTTGCACGTTTTTTAATGTAGACAAATATGGCGGTAGCCATGCAAGTGCTCTGTTGCAGAAGTTTACGAACTGTGAGTCTGAAAAAAATGCATTTGGGCACTTTTTGGACACTGTTAGCCTCAAATTGGTAGATCAAACACTGACTAGGCTTCCTGCGAATTTCGTTAATGCAGGATCGCTTTCCAAAAAACATTTCGTTGCCAGGAGATATGAAATACACGGGCTTCTACGGATGTTCGCGGGAATTTCCTACTTGCGGGATTTCGTTATCGCGTGGTTTGACTGCATTCAAAGGTTCTGAATATTGATGGGAATAACTTGATATCCGATTCGGCATCAAATTGAATGCACTAGTATTCGAAAACTGGGAATAGTTCCAAAATGCAGAGGGATGGTTGCTTCAGTGAAGTCGGATAGCTGAAATTATCTCTTGTTGAAAATGGGAAGGTCCCCTCTTAAAACAAAAAGTATATTCTTTATTGATCTAGTTGGGCACCGGGTTTAACGCACTTTGAGCGCTAACGATGAGCCATTGCAAACATCCACCGGCTCGCTCTACTAGCAGTGACAGGCTTTCCTGCAACACATCGGTGTCGTGCGGTTAAACAGTAAGACGTGGGTAGTTGCGGAGTGCACCTTGTGCTTCTCTTATGTCATCCTGGTAACACGGTTAAAGTGAGCTAGCAGCTTCACAGTGGCCAGAGAGAGTACTGACCAACTTTATTTTTCTGCCGAGGACCGTTTTGTGTTAGACAAAGGAGAAAAAAAAATCGCTCGCGTATCATTTCACTTTGCTGCAAACGTCGTCACTAGACAACAGTTTTCTGCAGCCCATGTCACGTAAATGACTCTCTCCTTCCCTTCCCCACCCGCCTCTCACGCTCTGCCCCTTCCTGTCTCGCTCTTCCCAAGATAAACACAGTGAAGGTTTTCTCAAGTGATTTTAATTTTCTCACATTCTACTGCTCGCATGCCATCTACTGGAGCCTTTCGTTGCTGTTGCACTTGGAACACCACCACGAGGTGTGTGCTCAGGTCCAAGTGCTTTTATGTTTTTGGGTCGAAAAATGCATACCGTCTACGCCCGTTACAACGGACCCTCATAATCCGGAAAAAAACGTCCGCTGTAGCCGAAGTATGCAGTATCCGTCCGAAGAGGGGGTACTTTCACTGATATTGCGTATACATAGTACAAACACTTTGTTCTTTCTACACGCCTGCAGCACCTCTGTGCAGTGTTTGCGCAAGGGCAAAGAATCGCCTAAACACCATTTCCAAAGCTTAGCACTGGCACTTGGAAAAGGCTTTGCTCATGCGGTCTAGCGTGTAACGACGCATGATAAGCTGAGCAAATAAAGCAAGACTATAACTAGGAGCAGTTATTAACCAGCTATAAAAATCAGTCGTATCCATCAGAATTAGGCTCTCTTAAATCCCTTCCTGACGAGGCAGGTTTTCCCGAAACAGTTTGTCAAACAAATCGGATCGCTGCCTGATGTCCCCCAAGGCAGCCTCCACATTTTTTGTGATTTTAGTCTGGGCATTGAAACAGCTGATACGAAATAATCTGACGAAGGACAGCCGTGAAATCTGAAATTAGACCAGTTGCACTGCGCACGGTTACTGGCAGATTGCACGCAATGGATGGAAACCAACCCCCTACTCGAGGCATTTCTTACCTTTTTCACCTAATGGAACGGGAACGATGCATGCGTGGGAATAATAAAGACCGAACTTTACTAAACCCGAGTTCTTTATTACATAAAAAAAAACTGTGACGAGGGCAGACTCAACTTCGGGTGCACCACTTCGCGTATTCGACAGCGCTGTTGTTCAATCTCACCAGAGTCGCGTTTATTGGCAGCGGCCTTGTTCTTGACGGGAGAGCAGACCGTCTGCTTAGACAGGCCTGTACTTCTGGCAATGTCAGCCTGTTTTTCCCCATGTTCGACAGCGTTAATTACGCTTAATTTACCCGACTATTAATTTATCAGCTACCTTGCCACTTTGCCGGTGGTCGCACAACAAAAAAAAAAAAGGCCACTGGCACTGGTTTGGCTTGGCTGTGCCAATGACCCGGCTGCCAACAATGTTGCCAGACATAAGAGTTTTCTTGCCAAAATAAATAAATAAAAAGCATATTGGGTGCTGGCCCTGCGGAAGTCTGCAATAAACATTCAGTCAAAACAATTGTCGCCTAAAATTTAGTGTGCTGTAGCCGATAGTCTGCTCTAGCCGGGTCCGTTGTAAGCGGAGCGGACTCCATTTAGAATGCATGGGGACCAGACAAACCAACAGAAATGGTCTGTTGTAACCGAAAGTCCGTTGTTGCCGGGTCTGCTGTAACGAGCATAGACTGTACATGGATGGAAGTTGCTCCCATGGGAAATACGCTATCATCAACGAGCCATTGTTCGGCCTCAGCTGGAATCAGGGCTCTGGATTCGATCCCAGCTGTGCTGGCTCCTTTTCAGATACAAGCAAAAATTGAAAACACCCGTGTGCTGAGATTTGGTTGCACCATCTTAAACGTGCCCAGGTAATCAAAATTAATCAGGAGCTCCCCACAATTATTAGAACTGATTCGTGTAACATCCTGCCGATGGTCTGGCAGTGTGCTGAGTCTTCCTTCTTACCCACCGCGCAGACATCCTGGGCAACGGGACCATGAAGCCGATCCACATCATGCGCGGTGTCCCGGGCTGGCTGCAGGGCTTCCAGGGCAACGAGTTCCAGATGCTGCTGCGCAAACGGCCCCAGGTCTACCACTGGCGGGAGACGCGCCCCACCGACTTCCACAAGCTCAACAAGCGCATCCGCTTCCTCTACAAAGTGCTCAACCACCGCACACGGTCGTGGTGACCGGTCATCACGCACCAAGGGAGCGCCCACATTACTACTGTTTTCTTGAAAGCCGGGCTAACAAAGGTGCAGGCAGGAAAAATGAAAATGGCGACCGCGGTCTTGAAGTCTTTGCTTGCACTCAGCATAGTTCAGTCATACCTCTCGCAATGTCAAGATGTATAGTTATGGTCAAATAAAAAGCAAGTGTGAAAATATTAGCCGGAATGCAAACATTTTGCAGTGGTTCATATTTTTGTGTTCAGTTTCCATTTGTCCACGACTGTACAGCTCATGTTGTTTCGTGACATGCAGTGCCAGTCAACAACATGGAGAGAGAGAGAGAACAAACTTTATTCGCCGTGGGATCTAGGTCCAGGTCCTAATTGCAGGCTCCAATGCGCCAAGTCCACGTAGTGGTGAAGAATGTTTGTGTGGATCTGGCACACATGTTCACAGAGAGCTTCCTGGGCAGTCCGTATGTTCAATGTCAGTGGGGGAGACAGCCAGAGCTCTCAGGAAGGAGATTTAGAATGGCGTTGTGCATTGCAAGTGGATTGCATGTCAGGTTAGTGAACAGTGTCAGACTCACAGGAGGGGGTTCAGGCTTTATTAATGTGCATCTCGTGAAGGCCCTGTGGTCAGTCAGGTTTTTCCAAACTAGCCGGGTAGTTCCTGTGGCCTCCATTGGTCCTGACATTGCCGCCACTACAGATAATGGGTGACACTGCCAATGTTTTTTTTCTTTTTTGATGAGACAAGCTTTTTTCTTCTCTTGGCAAGAGGAGGTTGATACTTATTATTCTTGGCGAGTGGAATACTTCAACTAATGGCAGTTGTTAAAAACAGTCGACACCTGTTACAACGGACCCTCTTAATTTGAAAAAAAAAAGTCCTTTCTATCTGAAGTGTGCAGAATCCGAACAGGCAAAGGGGGGGGTATATACACGTAAATTGAAAACTTTGACCAGTATTGCATATACAATTTGTTCTTTCTACATGCCTCCAGCATCTCTGCTCAGCGTTCACACGAGGGGAAAAAGAATTGCCTAACGCTGTGTTTGAAGCTTAGCACAGGCATTTGGAAAAAGCCTAGCACAAGGAGAAGTGCGTGCTAAGCTAAGCAAATAAAGCAAGCATATAACTAGGAGCAATTACTAACCAGCTATAAAAATCAGTCAAGGCCAGCAGACTTAGCCAGACTTTTTTCAAACCTTTTGTGATGAGGCAGGTTTACCTGAAACTGTTTGTCAAACAGTTTGGATGGCTGCCTGACGTTCCCCTATGGCAGCTTCCACAGTTTTAATGACCTTAGTCTGGTCAGTAAAACAGCTGATACGAAATAATCTGATGAAGGACAACTGTGACATCAAAAGTTAGAGCAGTTGGACTTTGCACAGCCAGCGGCAGATGGCACATAGTAGATGGGAACGATCTCTCTGCTTGAGGCATTTCTTACCTTTTTGAACAAACGAAACGGGAACGATGCGTGCATGGGAATAATAAATGCCGTACTTCACCAAACCTCAGTCTTTTATTACATAAAAAAAAGTGTGTCAAGGGCAGAATCGGCCTCCGGGTGTGCTGCTTTGCGTATTCCAAAGCACTGTTCTTTAATCTCCCTGGAGTCGCGTTTTTCAGCTGTGGCCTTGTTCTTGACGGTCAAGCAGACCGTCTCCTTAGGCCTTTACTTGTGGCGATGTCAGCCTGTTTTATCATGGGACAGCATTAATTGTGCTTACTTTATCCGAGAGTGAAACCGGCTATCCTGCCACTGGTCACACACACACAAAAAAAGGCCACTGGCACTGGCTTGGCTTGGCTTGGCCGCATCAACGACTTGTCCTACGCTGACAGTTTTGCCAGACATAGTAGTTTCCTCACCAAAATAAACAAAAAAAAACATCACGTGCCGGCACTGCGGAAGTCCGCTATTAACATTGAGTCAAAACAATTTTCGCCTAAACTTTAGTCTGTTTTAGCCGATAGTCTGCTATAGCTGGATCTGTTATGAGCAGAGGAGACTCCACTTATAATGCATGGAGACAAAATAAACCAACAGAAATGGACTTTTGCAACCGGAAGTCTGTTGTTACTGGATCCACTGTAACGAGCATAGGCTGTACTCAAAATATAAATATAAGCAGCTCTAGCATGGTTTAGATGCCGCACTTATTTGAACATTGGTTCAGAACCACTTTAAATCCATCAGACCATAGGAGACTTTTCGTCGATTACATTGTAGTGTATACATGGGATTTAAATGTGGTGCACTTGCAACTAACTGCAACGTTTTTCAGCTACAACAGCAAACGAGGAGAAATTAGATTGTTTTGAAGTGAAGTTATAAGCACAAAACATTAAACGAAGACCACGAGCTTGTTTTGGATAGTTTTTGGGCACTACAATGCAATAACATGCTAAAAGACTCAACAAAAAGCTAAATTTGATTTTTACCTGTTCCTAATTTAAATGTCCTTTTTGTCACGTACGAACAGCATCATTACGAATATTTTGGTGTAACATGTACACCATATTCAAGTTCACTGCCATGTGCCAAAAAGTGCTGTGAGAGCGTAATGCAAAGCAAGACCGAAAAATAGGATTAATATATGACTAACTGGCTGACCATTTCTGGATGCCACTATAAGGATAATTAGAAAGGTTGTATTGTGCCGGCAGGTGTCTGCAGTTGATGCCTTTAAAAATAATAAGTTAGGAAGAAAGATTTTCCCCTCAAAAACGACTTTTAATTCTTTAAAATCCATTAGAAGCAGTCCTTCACACACTACGCTGAAATCCGAAGGGGTCGGTACTATTTATTATATTTCGCAGGAAACGATGCGACCATGTTGAACTATTGCGCTTATCCTAAATTTGAGGGCATGTTGCTCTGCATTCATACAAAAGTATCACCACAAAATTACTTGAATTTTTTTCATGAACCAGTTCGCGTCAATCCTGACCCATTTACTTTTTGCTACCGCGCATAAAGTATTTATTGGGGGATTAATACGTCTAGATTAGTGAAACATGTTATTTTGATTGTCTTTGTGACTTCTCGGCAAGCAACCTTTTTTTTTTTTTGCAGCGAAACATCCTAATGATGCCAGGTCTCTTTTAAAAGCATGCAGATTGATCACTACAAATGCATTTATGATTGCTTTAAATGGATTTATTGCACTAAACAAACACTACTGCTGCTGTGAACACAGTCACTCACTTGCTCAGCATTTTAAGCTTTATTTCTTTTGTTTTTGCGCTAGCGTCCGCGATCTTGTCATTCAGTCGGCAACAAAAGTTCTTAAGCAGAATGTTTGTACTGCACCAGGGGCGGTATTCTTGAGTTTTGTCCCTTTTGTGTCCCTTTCAAAAGTGTCCCTTTTGGCGAGCCCTGATTGGCTAAAAGCAAACAACCGGAAGTGACGTAATGCAAGCGCGCCAAACGTCCTGCCAACCTTCCTCCATGCTGCCAACGTCCACTTCTTAACGTGAAGTTTGTCACAATGAAAGGGACGCAAAAGGGACGTTTTCAAAAGGGACAGTTACGAGAATACCGCCCCAGAGCACATGCTTCAGCAGGAGCTCACCCTGGAGTTCTGTGTAGGTTGAAAGTCTTCTCGGCGTATCGCACGTATCCGTTTTCGCCGCAATTCGTCCTCTTGAGGAAACCGAAACACCGGCACTTTACACTCTGGTGTGTAATTTCCGCAACACCGCGGAAATGAACACGTACTCGTAATCAAAAATTTTGCGCGGCACCATCCTGGCAGAATGACAAATGACAGGAACGAAAAGAAGCGTGGTCAGGATCATGCGTCCAGTACCATGCACGTGGGCGCAGCGAGGAAAAAAAAAGCTGACCGAGAACACGGCAGTTTCAGCTTATAGGCGCTGTCGAAAATAGTGCGGGGTAGGTATTATTCAACCTCCGCCGAACTTGCTTGCAAATAAAGGTTGTAACTTATAAATATAACTTTACGTTATCTTTGTCCACGATTTACCGAACAATCTGTTCTCATTGTACCGCAAAAAGTGCATCGATATTTGTTGTCACTGCGTGAAGTGACACAAACACAGGCATGCTGTGTGGCACTACTTGAACATCTTTACCTTGAAGGAAACATGTTGTAAGATGTGGCTTTGAAACTTGTGGCAAGTTGTTAGTGAACTGGCCCCATCGGGAGGCAATTAGTGTGTCTCGCGACAATGGTTGTCTTTCTGCTCCTGCACGTACCTACCTGTGCCGGGACGGGGGACAGTGGAAGGGGGGGGGGCAGGGCCCCGGGAAAGCTTGCAGGCGACGCCAGCAGAAAAGGATTTGAGCTTTGCAGGGAAGACGACCCTGTGCTCTGCCATGAAGCCCACTTTTAAATGCAAAGCATTTGTCAGTCGCACAATGTCCGGCGTGGGCGTCGGCGCCGTCCACACGCTCACTGCGCATGCGCGTCAAGTCGAGGCGATAGCGAACACTCTCTCGCGAGGGGCATTAGGTTGGATTCGATTGGATTGGATTGGATTTGGATTAAAGTGGATTGTGTTGCGTCATAGCCGCGGCAGACGCGCTGGGGCCGGCGCATGTGCAGTACTCTCTCTTCCACGGTTTCCTCTCCTTCGGGCACGCTGCGCATATAACCGGTGTGCTGTTCTCCGGCGAAGCAACATCCGCGCTTGGCTCAAACACCTAGAGTCCACGCCGCTTTACAAGTACGCCAACGTCATCATCGACTGGGACCGGCTTACGCAGTCCCCTCATTGTATATAAGCGGCGGAGCGCGCGTTCGGAATTCAGTCAAGGGCGTCTTTGCTTGGCTTTCGCTTGACGTGACGCTTTGCTTGACTCGACTAGATGCGACGCATTTACTCGAGTTCCCCCCGAGGGAAGATGCGGGCGGGTTTTTTCAATCAGCCCCAACCAGCCCCAGCCCGATGATGTAGGCTGCGTCGCGCAAAAGAGAATTTCGGCTTTATAGTCTAGGTGGTGTCCTGCGCCCCCTCCACCACTTGCACCCACTTGCGCTCTCGTTCACTACTTGCTGTCACGTCACCACCCGCACTCATTCACACTCACGCTCACCACTCATTGTCTCCCCTTGCATGCAAGTGTATGCAGCAGACCCTCCACGAGTCATGAAACTGAACAGTATTAGTATTGCATCATGGCATCAAAAGGCCATTCAAATCATATTCCCAATTTAACAAGCCACCAGAGAACTAAATCTAGGGTACCCCATAGCAGGATCTCAGTGACGACATATTTCCAAAGCTAAAAGCGATCCCGCAATTAACAACCATCACAGCGCGTGGCTCCTGCGACGAATAGCCAACAGCGAGTACTAGCGCAATAGTGTGCACTCACCGCGGTAAGCGCCGCAAATGGCACGAATAGCGAGGGTGCACTAGGGTTGCCACCTTTCCGCGAGAAAAAAACTGGCCCTTCGAAGGGGGGGGGGGGGGGGGGGGGGAGGTGAAATATATGGACTATTTAATTTGTGTTGAAAAAAAAAACGCCATGTTTTTGACATGCGGCGCCATTTATTGTAGCATTTTCTTAGAGAGAAATGAACATAACCTTTGTACTGAAAGTGATTTAGAGCTTGGTTATTGCTCTGTATGTGCTTCAAAGTAACTGCAATTTCTTACCGCGGCCGCAGCATTTCGTTGTTTTGTTCCTACCTTAGCTCCCCCTCCATCTCAGGCAGCGCACTCGCCCGCGTATTTTCTCTGCTCGCGTGTCTGCGCAGCTTGTCGACACGTATTTATCGTCTTAGTTGTTGAATTGACGCTTATAAAACGCCAAAACGGACATAACCACGGCACAAGAACCAAAAAACCGGCCAGTGACGGCCGGTTTTAAGTATGGACCGGTAACCGGCCCGCTGTTTAAAAAAACCGGTCGGGTCGGTCCAAAACCGGGCAGGTGGCAACCCTAGGGTGCACTCGCGAGTGGTGAGCAGGGCTCACTGCGCGTGGGGCTCGCACTCGCTTGCACTCGCACTTGCTAGTCCAAAACGATGGCAAGGATCACTCACCACTCACTCATGAGTGGTGAGGGGGGTGGAGGTGTGAGTGCACTTGTGATTGATCCTGCCAACCTGTGATAATACCAGAATATTGCTTTGATCTTCACATGGGAAGTGTTTTGTTAACGGGTTACCCTTTCAACCTCCAAAAGTATATAGCTTTTAGTATACCATGTTAAGTGTAATTTTACCACAGAATTAAGGGAAGCAAAGGTCAGCTTCTTTTTTGCTGAAGTGATTTGTAAACATTGCGGGATTACGAACGCAAATTGTAATCTGAGTCTGTTGTTTGGACCGCTCTTGCTGTCTTTACGCGACTTTATTCTCTAGAAAAATTTGAAAATGCTGTCCCCCCTTTGCATCCCCACCCATTTTCTGCGGCATTTCTTATGACATCAAAAAAAGGTGGCTTGGCTTGACTGCGCACGGCTCGCCGACCCTCCGACAGAGTCAGTCGGCCGAGCGTTTAGTCTGCTGGCTGCCGAAGGGTCGTCGCAATTCGCTCACTCAGTTGAAACTAAGCCACAACACGTTTGTGAATGGAAGAATGTGCCTTTGTTTACTTCGTTAGTTTGTATACTCTGTATCTAGCTCCAAGTCAAGGTCGCTGAAGCGCTGCACAAGCGCACATGCGACGCTTCGCTGACTGGTACGCCAGTGGGAACATATAAGGCCTCTTGAAGGGGTAGAAGAGTCAGCGAAGTCAATATAGGTACTAAGAAAATAAAATAAACTGGAACTTTTACCATAGAGCGTAGGACACGGTGCAGGAAGCACTTTTTTGCTCTGGGTGAACAAGCACAGCGGTCAGCAGCGCGACCTCACATCTGCGAATGCTTTTCCGTCTAAGAAATGCAATTGCCAGACGTGAGATATTGTGAAAATTGGGGGCACGCTTACTGCGCGAGTGCTATACAAGAAATAGTCATCTAAGTTTCTTAAAATGTGAAGCTTAAACAAAAATTTCAACTGGCTATACGTTACATACTTTACATTACCGTCGCTAACATCGCTGGCCTTTGGCCGAGTGGTCTCGAGCTTCATGTGGATTGTTTTGTGAGTCACAAGTTCGCATCCCCGATAGTGCTCGTTTTCTTTTTTTTTTTTGAAGTTGATTTATTTGTTTTCGGGAAATGTTTTCTATACTAATTCAAAATTTTTGTGCGGCAACGTTTATTGCTTCACGAGCGAGTTCACAGAATGTGTGCAGACTGACACTGACACGTTGGCGAGTTCTCGTTGGCATGGTGTTGCCATAAGCACCGACTGCTTGCGGGCAGTGGGCACAGTTTAGAATCGGCTGACCCATGGCCTGGTGTGAACACGCCTCTTACGATACAGGCACAAACCAGGCTAGCAACAAAGGTGGGGGAAAAGCGCATTGCATTTGAGCATCCCCAGTGCCGCGGAGGGCATTCATCTACTGCGTAAGCCTTGGCAAGTGATCATTTCGATTCGAAGTCATGCTGATTAGCTTATGTGATGCATGTTACAGTCGGCTACATGGCAGAATCACGGCATGCCGATTAGTGAGATATCAAGAATGTCCCTTCAAGGATAACTTTGGATGCCAAGGATGTTTTGTCACAGAACTGAAACCGAAACTGGTTTGAATGATAATCTTGGATATCGTCCAATCACGTAGCACCTTGTTAAAGGGAAGGTGAAGCGGTTTTAGAATTAAAAGAAAAGTTGACTAGCAGCAAGTACACATTGAATAGTTCATGTGTACGAAATATTTTCGCAATACATGCAATAGAAGCGGCGCAATGAGCAAACAAAAGTGGCCCGATGCCCCGCCCCCATCTCGCCGGGCGATGCCGGAAGACCGTAGAGCGCGGGCGAAAACCGGCTGAAAAACGTCATACCTGGACTTCCGGCCGGATCGGCCGCCTCGGCCATGCTCTTTTCGCCGTGTTTCCTTGTGAATGATACTTGTTGTTGTTCTGGTTGATAGCACTCATTTGTACAATTTTCGTGTTCAAAAAGTATGCACGAACGCCAAACGAGGCATACGTTATCTTGCCGTATTCCTAAGCAGAATAATGCCTCGCCGGCATGCTTGATAACTACGGAAGCGACAGCCGAGGTGGCTGTGCTTGATGACAGAGAATATACTACACTACGTTAAATACTTTGTAAACCGCTCCAATACGGTTTTTTCTTTTTGATGCGACGGACGTGAATGTTCACATTAGATTCTAGATTTAGGAAGGATGGGGACTACTGCTGTACTTTGGCCGGGGTTGTTTCGTTCCATTCCAGAAACCAAGTCACATTTGTTCAGGAAATACTTGTTTCGTTAAACGCGTTGGTTTTCTTTCCCTATGGGCTCAGGACAGTGTTCAAAAAAACAATTTTTTGGCGAAACTACAACAAGGGGCCAATCCTGATAGAAGTTCTCTCCCGGCTAAGAGGAAACAGTATTCCTACAAAGTAAAAGAACCAAGACAACCAGATTACTTATTTTGCAAGTATACATGTCACGATAAGGTGATGTTTGTCTGTAATTAAAAAAAAACACCACAGTGCCATAATTCGTGTTGACGGCGGGGGCCTAATTTTTGCCCAAGATTCCGTGTGGCTGCATATTATAACCTGACAAGCACTTGTTGTCACTGAACCTCAAGTGTGCTCCAGTGATAGTCAGTGATATATATAATGATGATACTAAAAAAATTAGGAGCGAAGAGTAAATATACGGCCTCTGTCCGACTAGCGCGGTAAATGCTTAAATCTAGAAATGCTGAAACAGACCAACGATTCATTATCACAAACGTTTGGAGATTGTTACCTAAAGTAACGTAACTACAACGTAACTGCCTTGTACGACTGGTCTGTAATTATAACGAGGTGGCCGTAATATTGTAGCAGAATGCGCAACGCACAAGCGAAAATCAAGCCCTACTACAGCCAATAATGCTGAGCAGGCACTAGTATGCTGCAGTGTTTTCAGAATAAATGCATGTGAAGCAGTAAGACGCCACTCATCGAAGTGCAGCTAGCAATCACGGAGGCGCCGTAGCGCCGCTGCCGAAATCGCGCGCGCGTGTGGGTCTGTGTACGGGGATGAGTAACGGGGCTGGGGTGGGCGACAACGAACAAAGGAAATGCGGAAGCAGAGTCTGCTTGTTGGTTTATGCGTGTACCGGGAAGATGTGTCTCGCATATACGTTTACAGCGCATGAACGCTGTTTTTTCGCGCAGTGCACGTACGTGCTTTTCGCTGGTAGATTGTTCATAAAACGCCCATTAATCTTCGGCATAAATGGTTTTGTGTATAATAAGAAACCGTTAAGGCAGTACCTAATATTAACATAAGGTATAAAATCCCCCTATGCTGGTTGCCTAATTCAAAAATATGTTGATGGAACCCACTAGTCGACGTCACAGTCACTGCTTTGGGGTTCTCTGTCGTGTAAAGCAAATTTAAGCTCCAAGATCATTGAACCAACAGCACGGGAAATTATAAAACAAACTTCCAGTCATGTACAAAAATTAAACTGCAAGCTAAATTGCCGCAAAGGCAGCCGTGCGATCGTTCGCAATGCTTCCGACAACCCGCGCGGCCGAAGGGTGTCCTCCTTTGACGTCATGACGGGCGCAACCAATCGGGGGCGTCAAAAGACGAAAAGCGCGCGTGTTTCAAACGGGGCCGCGCTTTTTGCAAGATAAATGCCACTTGGACTCATGTACGATAAATTTCAATGTGATATTCGGAATCAGCGCGCAAGAAACTATATAACTGTTAATCTAACTCATTTTTTTTGGAAAGCGCTTCAGCTTCCCTTTAATTCGTCACTGCTGTTGGTGCGGCCGCCGCAAATCGCGCATTGTAGTTTTTTTTTCTTTCAGGCTCATATTCTGCTCTTAAATGACCTTGAATTTTTTTCAATGTTACCAGTCTTACCCGCAAGTGCAGCTTACAACTCCAGTGGTGAAAAGTCAGAGAAGCGTTGTAAGCCAAAATAAGAATCGCATATGCATACGCCCTATGGACTAACAAAATGGAACTTCATGAGCGAGTTGGTTAATACGTGAACCAAAAAAACAAAAAACGTGGCGCTACAGAGATGTGGACGAAGACAAGAAGCCTGTTTCTGTCGTATCTTGTTTTTATTCACGTCTGTTCAGCGCCACATTTTCTTTTTAACAAAAAGTAGCCGCATTGTTCGGGGCACAAATATTGTGAGGACCCAGTTTTTACTACGCTATTGATTTCCGACGACCCATCAGTGCATCGGACAGCCACACCTTCAAGTTCTACCTTCCCACACTCCATACACCTGGGAGAGCCGGGCCACTCCTCCACAGGATCTGCGCTCGATCCTCTGTCCTCGCCTGGCCTTACCCTGCATATTGTCCACTTGCGGGACCCCGAATCCCGTGCAGAACCTGTTTTAAACACATTTCCGGCCCACTAGAACCCCATTTTCCGTAGCTTGGACAGAGGTCGCCAAGTTTTATAGCCCTCTCTCTCCTGAGCGAGGAAAGGCCGAGCTAGCACAAAAGAGGGCGATGCATCTCTGTTGCTAGGCGACGCCCAAGCACGTTGACCATGCGCAGAGCGGCTGGTGTGCTCAGCGAAAAAAATTCCTAACCAGCAAAAAAAAAAAAAAAAAAAAACAAAAAAAAAACCATCAGGACGCATCATCCTTGCTCTCAGAAGTGTTCCTGGCGCTGCAATGGACCACGCCGCCGCCTCGTTCGGTTATCGCTGCTCAGTGCTGTATGTGTGCGTATATGTGCGGGTGTCACTGTAAATGTGAATGAGGCATAGCATTTGGCAGAGGGAGAGAGAGAGAGAGAGAGAGAGCTTTATTGTTCGCTGCAGGGTTCAGGGGTTGGGGTGGCTTCAGGCGCCAGCCTGGCGGTCACTAGTGTGTCCCTATGCACCAGGGGGAGTTGTGTCCCCATGTGAGATCTACGCAGCTCCCCCTACTACTTGTTGGAGGAAATAAGAGGGAAAACGTCAATAGCGCAGCCCAACAGTGGAGCACGTGCCACATGAGGGACAAATGGGAGAAAGGTAGAGGTAGGGGTGCACGCAGTGAAGTACCACCTGGCAAAAGAGAGGGTGAGTACGTGTATGTACATAAGTGAAGGATTGCTTGGTGGAATGCCGTGCAAAACCTGGGTTAAACTTGAAAATTTAGCGCGTTTACCTTATAGGCAATTTGTGTTGTCGGCATTGTTTACTTGTCATGATTTAGCCACGGGAAATAACGCCATACATCCTAACCTGGAATAAACTCTGTGCTGTGTGAATGTCTTTTCTAATTCGGGAATGGATAACCACCCTTGAGACAGCTATAACTGAGGTAGAGCTAACAATTACCAATAAGCACGAGATCACTCTCTCGCTGAATTCGAATTACCAGGTAAAATGATGTTCAGCTATTTTTGAAGTCCCTGTTACTCTCTTGATTGTGAGTGGTCAAATTTCGGTAGCACTTCGGCTGGCGTACCCGCAAATTTTCCTGCCATTTTTTCGCGGGGCTACCATTGTTGCCAGACCAGGACTGCCCTCCGCTTTACGGACTGCCTTTACGGGCCACATACGTTTGTAGTACCTCCCCTTGGGACGAAGCGAAAATAAAAAAAACAAACCCGGGGCCGAGCCCGAGCCGCGGCGCGAGCGCGCAGGGGGTTTGTAACCAGAGCGGGCTGACAGATCCGCGGCCTTTACGGGCCCCAATATTTTGTAGTAACTCCCGTGGGGACGAAGCGAAAAAAAAAACCCTGGCTCGAGCCCGAGCCCGCGGCGCGAGAGCGCAGGGGTTTGTAACCAGAGCGGGCTGACAGATCCGGGGCGTTTACGGGCCCTAATACGTATGTAGTACCCGCGAATGTATGATGCGAGCTAATCAGCTGAGGGCAGTCCTGGTCTGGCAACCATGGCAGCCCCGCGAAAAATTGGCGGGAAAAGTTGCGGGTACGCCAGCCGAAATGCTAAATTTTTTTCATGCGTAGTTTGGTCGCAAATTCTCGAAGGGCCACCTGGTAGATGGTAATATGGTCCGTTGCACTTAACTTCCTTCTTTTTGCTTCGAATAATTAATTCACCCATTGTAAGGACTGTGCAGACAACACAGTCAAGCTTTTAGTAGAACTTTGGTAAGAACACCTTGTGATTTGTGTTCATAGACAGATCAATACGCTTTGCGGTAAAGCCAACTTTGCAAAAGCTCTGTCGCTTTCAACTAAATGTAGACATCTTGGACGAAATCATACAACCCAGATGACGACCACAAATTTAAGTTACATGTCGTTTGCAACGGAGTTACACCGTTTCAGAATTCCTACCCGCTGTCAGTGCATGGGCCTGTAAGAATGTAGTGTGGTCGCAGGAAACAGCTCAACTCGTCTTTAACTGCTACTATTCCGAAAAATTTGAAGTTTGCCTGCTCGGATGGCTGAATTACCGTTAATATCTTATGCCAGCCAAGATAGTGGAAAGTAACAGAAGCAATTAAAAAACATTTAGCCCTATGCCCTGTGGATATGGCTGGCTGGTGAAGTTCGAAAGGGGCGGCCACGGTTTATCACGTAAACGGTGATGTTAAAGTGTATATTAACTGTGTCACGCAGTCATGTGTCAGTTTCCACGCCCCTTTATGTTGAAGAGTGAAAGTACGGGCACAATTGGCCTTGGGTCAAATAAATAAAATCCACCAAAGTGACCAAAGCCACCAAGGCATTGCTGGCGTCGTCGGGACGTTATGCCGTTATTTCAGCCTCCTCGGGGGCCGGCGGCCCCATAAACAACAGGTGCGGGCGCGCATGCGCGTGCTCCTACGCTGAAAAAAACATCCCCCTCGCGAGGGGCACGATCAAATGCAGAGCATTTCTGCGGGGGGGGGGGGGGCGCCTGCAAGTCGTATGGATTACGTATTGGTTGTTGTTGTTGTAATTGTTGTCTTCCAGCGTAGACATTGTCGATGAAGTCGATGGTGAAACGTGCCGTGAACCCCCTGCCGCGGCTATGACGCAACGTGGAGCGGCTATGACGCAACGTGGCGCGGCTATGACGCAACACAATCCAACATAATCCACTTTAATCCAATCCAATCCAAATCCAAGCCAATCCAAGCCAATCCAATCGAATCCAATCCAATGCCCCTCGCGAGAGAGTGTTATAGCGCCGAAATCGCCACCACGCGAACGCGTGATGCTGACGTCATGATCACGCCACAGCTGTTAGCGACCGCAGCGCGCGCGAACATGAATCCAGCGTAGCCGCCGTAAGGCGCCGCCGACCGAAGCGCCCCCACCGCGCGTCGGCCGCCGTCGGAAGCGTGGCGGCGAGGCTCCTTCACTCGCGACGGGCGGCTTTCCCGCAGCAATCCGGATAACAAAGATGGCGGTCGGTCGTGCGACTCTTAGCTCCCTGCGGGAGCTATATACAGGAACTCTAGATGGAATGACTCCCAGCGCTTTTTCCTGCTCCGTTTTTTGTGCGTGACGTTCTCTCTCCCCTTGCTCTCTCACACTTGGTGCGTGTGCATTACCTGCAGGCAGCGCTACAGCGCTACCTGAACCAGACTTTCCCTTCCCTCTCCTTCCCTCACAGTTGGTGCGTGTGCATTACCTGCAGGCAGCGCTACGTGAACCAGATTTCCCTTCTGTCTCCTTCCCTCACACTTGGTGCGTGTGCATTCCCTGCAGGCACCGCTACGTGAACCAGATTTCCTTTCCCTCTCCTTCCCTCACACTTGGTGCGTGTGCATTACCTGCAGGCAGCGCTACAGCGCTACCTGAACCAGACTTTCCCTTCCCCCTCCTTCCCTCACACTTGGTGCGTGTGCATCACCTACAAGCAGCGCTACGTGAACCAGATTTCCCTTCTGTCTCCTTCCCTCACAGTTGGTGCGTGTGCATTCCCTGCAGGCAGCGCTACGTGAACCAGATTTCCCTTCCCTCTCCTTCCCTCACACTTGGTGCGTGTGCATTACCTGCAGGCAGCGCTACAGCGCTACCTGAACCAGACTTTCCCTTCCCCCTCCTTCCCTCACAGTTGGTGCGTGTGCATTACCTGCAGGCAGCGCTACGTGAACCAGATTTCCCTTCTGTCTCCTTCCCTCACAGTTGGTGCGTGTGCATTCCCTGCAGGCAGCGCTACGTGAACCAGATTTCCCTTCCCTCTCCTTCCCTCACACTTGGTGCGTGTGCATTACCTGCAGGCAGCGCTACAGCGCTACCTGAACCAGACTTTCCCTTCCCCCTCCTTCCCTCACACTTGGTGCGTGTGCATTACCTACAAGCAGCGCTACGTGAACCAGACTTTCCCTTCCAAATCCTTCCCTCACACTTGGTGCGTGTGCATTCCCTGCAGGCAGCGCTTCGTGAACCAGATTTCCCTTCCCCCTCCTTCCCTCACACTTGGTGCGTGTGTATTCCCTGCAGGCAGCGCTACGTGAACCAGATTTTTCCTTCCCTCTGCCTCACACTTGGTGCGTGTGCATTCCCTGCAGGCAGCGCTACGCGAACCAGACCTTCCCTTCCCGCTCCTTCCGTCACACTTGGTGCATGCCCATGCGAACATTGTGAGAGCGTATGTACGTCACCAACACATGCTACTCCCAGGTGAAAAAACCAGACATTTACTCTTTGGCTCCCAACTTCTCTCCAACTCACGCTTTAGCAATGTTCCTGCTGGGGACCTTCGTGAGTACGGATAGGCATTCTGCCTAAACATGCACAGCTTTGTCGTAAAACAGGCCGCCATTTTGGGGGTGGTGTGTTCGGGGGCTATGCATCGTTTTACACTAGGGTTATTACTCGCCGAAGCTAGTCTTTTGCTCGCGCCATATCTGCACAAGCTGATATTTGTTTTTCGGCATGAGAGAAGTGGATGGTGCATATGCCAGAAAAAAACGCCTAGGACTGCAGTTTATTGCCATGAGCGTGCCACTTCTGGGTGGCAGGAGCAGCGGTAAACAGTTTTTTCCCCTGTGAAACCAAGGGCATGCACGCCTTCAGGTTTATTGCTGACTATTGTGACACTGACTAATGTATTTGTGCGTTTACTTTAGGCGCCATCCTTACACAACAGCTATAATTGAACATTTACTCATGTTTTGTGCCTGTGGTTTTCTAAGCGAATTTTTGTTATCAGATAAGTACAAGCCGGGTGTTACGTGTGCGCACCTAGCACCATCTACTGGTTCACTTGGAATAGTACCTGTGTTTATTTGAGCAACTGTCAAAAAAACGTAGTTGTACGCCCTTAAGGAATCACGGTTTTTGGAGCCAACAGCCAGGGTTCAAGCTCCAGCAATGTCAAGATTTTTTCCAAAGACCTGTATTTGTTTCTGTAATCTATTTCATAGGTCTTTAGGTTGGTTTAGACGTCTAGAGCCCCATATAAACACGTTTAACTTACGATGTGCATCACAACAGTAGTGCCAGGCTTCTACCAACCTCGGGACACATACAACGTCTGCAGTTAACATTTGTGCCTGAACCCGGTTTATGTTGCGTTTGTAAATATTCCACCAGTCTCCAGTGAGAGGATTATCCAATGCAGCAAAATGTCTTGCTACGAGTCGCAAACATTTATGGTGGCCAGAGCCTACAGATAGGCATATACAAGATCCCCGGAACTGCAGCACTAAGAAAGTGCTGCAAGAACACACTTCGGAGATAAAACTGCCACGAAAGGGGAAGCCGATTTGAAAATATATCTAGAAAAATTCTGCACAAGGTGGTGCGCTATAAAAATGTTGTTGGTGTAAGTTAGTGAGACAATCTGCAGAAAAATTTGAACAGCACATTTCGTAAAAAGAAATATGCAAACGCTGTGGCACAAAAATACACAGGCATGTTTTCTTGTGACCTCGGTGTTCATGCACGCCAAAAGGTATTGCACAAAATGCATTCACGGTAGAAATTCACAAAGATTTCGCAATATAGGCAGTTTACAAGTACATCTAACCACGTCAGAATAGCATGCACATGTCTTTTCCGATATTGTGCCCACATGAGGTCATAATCGGGTATATAATATCCTCTACACAATGGTCCATGTTGTAAGGACAGTATGCAAACAAGCGAGAGAAGTATTTTACAGCAAGCAATTGTTGGCCGAGGGAAGATTATGCCGTGCGCTAAAACAACGTGCATTTCTCTGGCGGATTGAGGGGCGTTCCGATGTTGCACTTGAAAGCCCGGCTAAACTCCGGAATGTGTCGAACAATGCTGTCACATCCATCACTGAGTGCTTGCAAGCGGCCGGGACACCGGAGAAAGCACCACGAGACAAACAGTAGCTTCATTGGCGTCAAATGAATTGCATCTTTGATGACGTGCTGAGAACCTTGGTCACGGAAAGCGGCCACGGCAACGTCGAGGGCAGCAATGCTGGTCACAATCTCAGCTGCCTCCCTTTGCGGGCTCGACCTGTTTACGCACGTCATAGAATCTTCCACAGCTGACGAGGTCACGTTTGTGGTCCTATAGTGGCCAAAAGCTAGGTTCGACGACACTGTGGCCACCAGCCCTCCGAAAGCCCCGTACTTCACAGCGTCCACGAGGCCTACATCGTAAATTGGGAAGGTCAGAACATGGGGTGCAAGCACGAAATCCCCCCGCGATGCCGAGTAGAAGGCGAAGGAGAACTCCTCCCCCCGCCTAAATGTTCGGGAGAAGATGCGTTCATTGCGGGAGCCGATCGTCTTCCACAAGGCCTGCCAATTTGCCACCAGTGAATTCGTCATACTGGGAATCGTGTGCTCTAAAGCGGTGCTGTGTTTGCTTCCCGGCGCCCCTATACTCAACGCACTCAATAGTGTGTCCAAAGAACTCCACTCTATGGTCAACGACGAGTCGTCAGCGTATGGCGCTCTCGTGGAGAGGCGCTCCGCTAATTTACTTCGGACAGACAGCACCAGCCTCTCTACATCTTGGCGAACGGTCGCCGTGTAGACGTGGGCGTTGTACGGTGCGAGGAGAAGGTCGCCGATAAATTTATACGTGAGCATGTAGCACCAGTGCCCGTGCCTATATCGTATCATGTTGCCGTCACCAGAGTCGTAGTGGTTGGAGATGAGCTCCGGGTTGGCAAACATGCCCGCATACCTTACGGCCATCCAGGAGATGAATAGGTGCGTCTCCACCTCGCCATAATGTTCACACAGATCAAGAAACGCTTCCACAAAGCCGAGGTTTCTAGTTGTAAACTCTGGTACCTCTGTAACGTTGAAATCGGCCAGCGTGTGGATCCATTTGCTTTCTCGCAAACTGCCAGAAGGAAACTGCTCCACGCTACCGTCTTGTTTGTTGTAAGCAAAGGCCAGAGCGGGGAAGAAAGCCTGTTCCAGAGTGTCTGTGTCGTTAAACTCAACGCTGGGTTCGCTGGTGCCGCTGGAAAAATGGGCCTTCAGAAGCTCGAAGCTCTGGCGCCTGCGTGTAGTTTGCGACCTCTTCTCTTGCTCTTGCATTGACAGCCAGAAGGACATAGCTGGGTCGATCTGGACGCGGTGTCTCAGAGGGGTCACTCTGACCACCACGCTCCAGTCCAATTCCAGGCTGAGGTAGATGAGCGTGCGAATCACGTTGGGCTTCCTTGATCGGCGAGGCCACACGATTCCAGCAGCTCGTAGTTGCTCGCGAATCATGGGTACCTGGTCGTGGCCTTCGCGCAGCACGTCGTAGCAGGAGAGGAAGAAGAGGCCCACCTTCTGGTGAAAGCTCTGGTTATCAGGTGGAAGGTCAGTGCCCTTGCTGACGCTTATTATCATGTCTTGCAACGCCGTGGATATCACTTTAACCCTAACCGGAAATCTGTGAGTGGCGTGCCAGCCAGTGCAGACATAAGCGTCAAAGCTGTGACACGGGTCGGCTGTGTTGTCGATCGTATCCGAGAGGACCTTTGCAAACTCCGTGCAGACGCGGCTTGTACAAGGTCCTGCGTTGTGATCGCCAGTCCTGCGGAGGACAGCGGCGATCACGATAATACAGGCGCCGAGGGCGATGGCTACAGCCACTGCGACCGAGGCCCAGGTAAGCAGCGCTGAATGTTCTTGCTCTTTTTTCGGTGATTTCAGCCGGTTGTACAGTGCCATTGGAGACTGCAATAGAGAGACATCGACAAACACTGGAGCTATTTGTGGCTAATTGCTCAGGATTTCTAAAAAAACAGTCGTAATTTATCCAGAAACTTTCACAACATACGCTTTTTGGTCATACAATGCTCATGCGGCGGTGAAATTTAATTAGCCTGAAATTAAGTGAATGATAGAGCAGCTCAACGGGCTTCCGCTGTGAATTACCGTTAATACACGGTGGAGGTAATGTTTTTTTGTTTTGTGACTGTTTCTTCAAGAATACGCGACCTAACATCGGCAATTAAAACAGTCCCCGGAACGTAAGCTACGTTTCGTACATAGCATGCAACGTACTATAGTAATTCTAGTACACTATAAATGTAGTGAGACCTATGCAAATAGCCCGCGGCAACAAATAAACAAAATGTACCACTCCGCGTCACGTCGTTCCCAAGAAGGACATAAAGGTTTTAATATCCTTGTTGGTCGTGCCTCAGATCAGGGCGCCGGTGAATCGGTGAAGTGAAAATAGCACACATCCGAAAGACCGAGGCTCGGAACACAGCCTAGGATCTTTTTGCGGAAAGATTACTTTAGTAACAATTTTAATGTAAGGAAATAAGTTAAGGCAAATTATACTGCCTATATGGCTGACATGAAAGGCATGAGTGGCGGAACCGTTCGAATAGTCTGCTCAAAAGTTAGACGCACTCTTCTAGCAACTTTCCGTTCGGACATGTGGCGCCATCTTTGAGTTTCTCTGTGCCATCATTGACATGCGGAGAGCAGCAGAGACACCGACGACGAAAGCGGATACGCGTTTAAATTTTGTTATTATGTTTTCAGGTTGGAAATGCGTTAGAGAAAACCGATGTTGTTTTAGGCACTAAGGGTAGCTGGAAACAAGCAGGAGTGGTCAGTGCCGTTGCTGGGTAAACTTGCACGAGGGGCCCACAAAATTTGTCACACCCTCACTTATACGAAACAATTAATGATAATAATACAGAAATAAAGGATAACAGAATGGACACCGAAAGACGGGACTACACTCCGTTACAACTTTAGAACGGGCCGCTGTGCTTCGGCACCCCAGTCGTATTGTACTCCGTGCGGCGTAAGTAGTGCGTTACTGGGAATATTTTGAACATGACACGAGCTGTTACCGTGACTTTTTGGACTCAGTATGATTGTAATTCACTGCAGCGATGACAAACAAACCAGCTGAGAAAAGGCAGACGATATCACGCATTCATAGCAACTCCTTTCAAAGCGCGCGCGCCCGTTGACATCCGGGTCCATCACTTAGGCGGAGTGATACCGTACATGAGCTATTGCCGTTCTTAACTTGTTTCTGAGTGTAGAAGAAGAAGTTCATTAACTCGATGGAGTGATGAAATAAGAAAATTCGGAGGCAAAGAATGGACTCGGGCAGCACAAGACAGAAACGGGTAGAGGTCCATCGGGGAGGCCTTCGTCCTGACTCCTGCAGTGGACCTAAATAGGCGGTTGATTATTAGTATATTATTATTATTATTATTACTATTGTTAATATTATTACTATTACACTATGGTATTTTTATTCTTCTTTGAAGTTGTAGTTTCTTCTTATTTTTTGCTCACTCACTGTTCTTTTGCCAGCTGTTGATGCATTTCATTGCTGTCTTATACCTTGTCTGTGCGCCAGCACGACTTGATTGTGTAAAGTCGGTTGGATTGCACTATTTTATTTCTAATCTTCTTTGCCGTTCTTGTAGGTCTTTCTTTCTCTTTTTTTTTTTGCTCACTGAGTGTTCATTAGCAAATTGTTGATGTACTACAGTGCTGCATTTTCCCCTCTGAGTGCTCCAGCACGAAGGCCTCCGCTGTTCCTGGGCACTATAATAAACATTGATTGATTGATTGATTGATTGATTGATTGATTATTATTATTATATCGCTTTCTTGTGGGCCAGATAGTATTCCTGCTGCCATTCTAAAATCATGAAAATATATTCGTTCCTGTGTTCAATTCAATATTTAATAGCTGTCTCCGGTCTGGCACGTTCCCTCGCTCATGGAAAATCTCTCGCGTATTCCCTGTATTCAAGTCAGGCCCAAAAATGACACCATAAACTATAGGCCAGTCTCGCTCCTTTGTTCTGCCTCTAAAATATTCGAGTTATCTCTTCATATGGTCTTGCTTTTCTCACTTAAACACGTCCTCATTCCTAATCAACATAGCTTGATGCGTGGTCGTTCAACTACCACAAACCTCGCGTGCTTCATGGAGCAGGCTGTCCCAGCAATCGTTGGTAGAAGCCAGCTTGATGTGGTCTACTGTGACATGAGCAAGGCCTTTGATGTAGTCAACCAGTCGTTATTGCTTGCCAAGCTCATCCTGTTAGATGTACACGCTTCTTTGGTGGGTGATTATACGTTGCTATCTTCAGGAGCGATATTGCTATGTAAGTGTTAACGGTCAAACTTCATTTAGATACAAAGCAAACAGTGGTGTACCCCAGGGCTCCGTTCTGGGTCCCCTTCTTTTTTCCATTTCCATTAAGACTTTGCTTCGGCAATTCAAAATTCTTTTTTGTTGTATGCTGATGATATGAAAATCTTTATAGAAGTGCGTAATGTTCATGACTGTAATTATCTTCAGGCTGACATCATGTCATTCCATCGTTGGTCCACCATAAACGACCTAATTTTGAACCTTTCAAAAACGAAAGTTGTCGCCTATAGTTGAAAAACTCAACAGCTGCAATACACGATCTTATGAAATTGCAAGCACTGCATTGCCGAGGGTGACCGAAATTCGGGACTTGGGAGTACTATTTGATTATTCTCTGACTTTCTCTTCCCACGTTACACAAATTACCCGTCGCTCTCTTCGATGTCTGGGTGCTGTTTGCAGGTATTCTAGAGAGTTTAAAGGTCGTATTCGGCTCTCTGCTTACCTCTTCTCGAATACGGTTCTGTTGCTTGGAATGGAACTTGCAAGTCCAATAGTGACCATATCGAAAGGGCTCAAAATCGGTTTCTTTCTATCTTTAAGCACCGTTTCCGTCATGTGCCAGAAGACGCAAACGGCAGGGTGCCTTATCTGAAAAGTCTTCCTTCCCTTTGGTGTCGACGAATGCGAGCTGATATTATCTTTCTTTATGAACTTCTTCATTGTGATATTTTGTGTGACGACTTCGTTACACTTATCAATGCCAACTTGCCAAACAAACTTTTTAGAACATTTCGAACTTTTAGAACAGATGCTTTAAGTAGAAGACTCTCCTCCATGTGCAGAATACGATGTGCATAAAATGAATATTCCGATCGTCTTGATATACTCCAGAGCTCTTTTTCTTTGTTCTCTAATGACTTGAAAACTGTTGTAGCTTAAGTGTCTTCATGTCATTCCAAATTTATTTGCAGTATTTATTTTAGGCAAATCATGTTCTTGCTTGTTTGTTTTTCACTTTTCCTGGTTTTGCGTTGCTTCAATTTCTGTAGGTTTGAGTGCCAGTGCTTGTAACTCTGAACTACTTCTTTCCATTTTGAAACTTCCTAACATTTTGTTATAAAACCTTCGTTTTCTGCGTATAACATATCTCTGTCATGTTCATTGAGTATTTGCTTGTATATTTTCTATTTTTCACGCGCCTTGAACGTTTCGCTGTCCGAGTGTCATGGCTTCCAACACTAGGCCTCTTGTTTCTTTTTCTTTTTGCTGTTTTGCTTTCTGAGATTTCTTTAACTATTTTTCTTTATTGTTTCTGTCGTGCATATAATTTTGTGTGTTGTGTCGTCTCGATTTTAGTTTTTTTTTTGAAGGTTTTGTATATGGTTTTTCAGTACAAAGACCCTAGGGTTGTTCCTGCAGTGTCCTTCGACAGCGTTGGCACGCACAGCACAGCGAGCAGAGACAAGAAAAAGAAAAGTCCAGTCACCTTTTTCCCCTCATCTCCTATGGGGGCACCGAAAATAAAGGTTTATTGATTGTAGGATTGTTTTATTATTATTATTATTATTATCTTGTAAATTTTATGCTGCAATCTTCGGAAGCTGTGCTGTGAAGAGGACAACTCGATGGCATTTATTTTGATTTGAGCAAGACTTTTGATGTCGTCTTTTGATATATTAATGACGTTTCCTCAGTAATTCATAATTGTCACTTTCTCTTATATGCTGATGATGTCAAAATATTTAGGCTGTTTCAAACACCGCAAGCTGTTCCGCTCTCCAGTGAGCGATCAGGTCTTTTTCAGATTGGTGCTCACGCAACAAACTCCTTATTAATGCATCAAAAACTAAGGTAATGACCTACACTAGAAAAACTGACAGCATATTGTCCTCCTATAACATTAACGGTAAAGCACTACCACGTGTTGTGGAGGTTAAGGATCTTGGTGTTAATTTCGACAGTAAATTGAGCTTCTCCCCGCACATCCGGAGGTCACTCTGCGGGCCATCCGATCTCTTGGAATTATATGTGGCCTATCAAAGGAGTTCAAGGAGCCGGGCTCTTGTCTCAAGCTGTACACAACTATTGGTCGTCCGCAGCTCGAGTATGCTTCAGTGGTATGGAATAGCGCTTGCAAAACACTCTGTATGCATATTGAAAGTGTCCAGAAAAAGTTTATCTCTATCTTCAATCATCGCTTTGCTAGCCACAACAAATTTGGGTCATTCTCTGTACCGATGCTAGAGTGCTTAAACTTCAGACGTATTGAGGCTTATCTTCTTTTCCTGTTCAACATCATTCACGGCGCAGTGTCTTGTGGTGAAATTCTGCAACATGTTGCACTCCATGTGCCGCAAAACGCCACCAGAAGAGACGACACATGTTTTAATCCGAGCCTTCTGCGTGGCTTGTGCGCCATGGTTCGCCTCCAGTGTACGTACAATCAGTACAACGAATATTCAGACATATTTAATAATTCCTCGACACATTTCCTCAAGCATGTCTGTGAGCTTGTCATGTAAGTGACTTTTTTTATCCTCTGTTCACACGCGGTCGCTTGAGCATGAAGTGATGACAACACAGGACTTTCTTTTTTATACATTCCCCTTATTCAATGTCTGGTTTTCTCTACATGTACATTTCTTCCATGCTCCTTTTCTTACATATAAGCTATCTTGATTCACTCTGTTTCCGTGCAACTAAATTTTGTTAACATTTATGCATATTTTTGAAATTATCTGTGTATGACGACCACTGGCGTGGCGTCACATGCCTTGCTACAAGGCACTGTACTTGTTTTTGTGTGTATGTGCGTGTTTGTGTTTTCCGTGGGTGCATGTATATTCTGGTGTACGACAGTGTGTAATTTTTGTATGCGTGTGTGTCAGTAACGCAGTCCTTTAATTGCATTACTTGTGAGGTGTGGGAATCTTACATTGCTTGTTTTTTTTCTACGTGCGCCAGCACAAAGGCCCTCCGTCTGTTTCTGGGCACGTTAATAAACGATTGCTTGATTGATTGATTATTATTGTCTCTGTCTCGGTCGCTGCCCAGCATCGCGATGGCGGTGTTGACGATTGTGAACTCGCGGGATATGCATTCGAACGTGGAGATTATGCTGGGCTGTATCACTTATATGTATTCACCCGCTTTATTGTCAGGTGTTTTTGATGTCAGTGATGATGAACAGGTTCGACGTTTTACCGAAATTGTCAGGAGTGGCATGGAAAAGTACACCCCTCTTAATAAGCCTGTTCATTCCAAATTTCCACACTGGTTCTCTAAAGAACGTCGAAGTTCGCTTTAACTTAAGGACAGCGCCCTCAAAAAGGCAAAGCCTTATGGGCTTCACAAGCGGAAAGCTGAGTTTAGTCGGTATTGCTCACTTTGTAAAAGCCTATACTGGCGTGACCACCAGCTCTATATATAGTCCTTAGAGGCTTCTGCGTCTCAGAAACCTGCTGACGTCTGGAGGTATGTACGTGGCCGTTCTAAGGCATCTAAAGAACACATTAGCCTGCTCAATTCCGATGATGAACACGTTGAGGATGTTGCCACCAGCTTTGCTCAGTACTTTTACTCTGTCTTTCAACTGCCTGGTGCAAACGACGAACGCCTATCATTCAATAGAATGTCTAATTTTAATACACCCATGTTCGATGAAAAAACTTCTATGATAGCCTTAAACTGTTGAAACCATCATTTTCCTGTGGTGCAGATGGAATTCCTGCAGCCCTCATGAAGGCTTACGGCAACATTTTTGTGCCTGTTTTAACTTCCATTTATGATAACTGTTTACTTTATGGCAAATTTCCTCGTGCATGGAAGATCGCTCGAATTTTTCCTGTATTCAAGTGTGAGGATAAGTCAGCTGTTACTATCACCCAATCTCACTCCTTTGTGTTGCCTCAAAACTCTTTGAGTCAGCTCTGCACAAAGTTCTTGCGGCCTGCGTCAAGAACGTTCTGATACCGAATCAGAACGGTTTTTTTCTCGGATCGATCGACGGTTACAAGTCTTGCCAGCTTTATGACACACGCTTCGGCTGCAGTTTGCAAAAACGGCCAGTTGGACGTCATTTATTGACCTCAGTAAGGCGTTTGATGTGGTTAACCATCAACTATAAGCTCAACCATCAACCATCAGCTCGCTGCGTCCGGTGTAGACGCAGCCCTTGTTGCCTTGTCCAACTATCTCCTTGACCGGTCATTTTACGTAGATGTAAATAACAAAAAAGTCTGGTGTTTACACTGCAACAAGTGGTGTACCTTAAGGTTCCGTGCTGGGTCCACTGTTGTTTTTTATATTTATCAACGATGTGTCAACAGCCATAAAAATTTTTTTATTTCTTCTCTATGCTGATGATGTCAAACTATTTGGGCGCATTAGTGGTGTTCAGGGCTGCCGTGCCCTGCAGAGTGATGTGTCAGAATTATCGGGCTGGTGCAGCAAAAACTCTGATTTTGAACCCTGCTAAAACAAAGGTTATCACGTAAAGCCGGAAAACCCATCGTCTGCTGTTTTCCTACAGCATTGAGGGAGCTCCTTTGCAAAGGGTTGAGGAGATTAGGGACCTAGGGGTGCTTTTCGGCAGTATCCTCTCTTTTTCAACTCATATTAGGCTAATCACCCGGCGAGTGCTACGCAGTCTTGGAAATGTTTGTCGGAGTTCAAAGGAATTCTCTTCTCCCGATTCATTTCTAATCCTATTTAATACAATATGTATCCCTCAGTTAGAATATGCTTTTGTTGCCTGGAACGGCATCTCCAAATCTAGTAGTGATTTATTAGAACGGGTGCATAAGAAGTTTTTATCCATATTTAAGCACCGCCATCACATTCACAGTCCGCGTCCTGATTCTGACTTACCCACAGTTCCTTCCATCCCTCCCTTTAACTGCAGACGTATGCGTGCAGATCTTATATTCCTTTACAAAATTGCTCATGGTGACCTTTCTTGCGCAGACCTGCTTAACGGTTTAGAGTTTAGTGCTCCGCAAAGGCCAACCAGATCGCATCGCCCGTTCTTGACCACGGCGCGCAACTCGAATCATTCTCCTGTGCGCAGAATACAAAATTCTTACAACTGATTCTTTGAACGCCTTGACATCTTTCAAAGTTCCTTTAAAACTTACCGTACTGCGCTGTTGAATAAAGCATGTTAAACATCTATGATGTCTCTGTCTTCGTTTTTTTCTTTTCTTTTTCTTTCCCCATTGCTGGATTTGGTTTCTCCGCGGTTCTGTTTAACCAACTGATAGTCACCTATTTTTGAAACTGTTTACTGTGATTTGTTCATCTTACTATTTGTTTCGATACTCTTGTCATTGTTTTTGTCGTTTTTCTGTCAAGCTTTGTTGCTCTGCTTGTTGTGTGGTCTTTACAACAAACAGAGCCACAAAGGCATCTTCTCTTTTTCCCTTTTTTACCTGTACCCAGCTCCGCCTGTGTTTTATTTATGTAAGTTTCACTACTTCAATTTGTGTGTCTTGTCGCTTGTTTGTTTCTTGCCATATGTTTCTTGTATTTTGTTTTTATGTAACTATCCGTGCGCCAGCAGCCTTTGGCTGTAACTGGGCGCGTAAATAAACGTGATTGATTGATTGTATATTATTATTATTATTATTATTATTATTATTATTATTATTATTATTATTATTATTATTATTATTATTATTATTATTATTGTCTTCCATCGTTACATAGTAAGGCTCGTTACACTTTCGACTGGAGATACCAAAAGCGATTTCTGTCACTCTTGTCGCTCAGCATCGCTCTCTTCGCGCGACAAGAGCTATTGGTCTCGACCATTTTTGTACCTTTCATTTGGATACCAATGTAAAAAACGTTTCACGGATACTGAATGCGTGGGCGACAAAATGTCAATGCAAGTATGCACAACGTGCAATGCGAAATGATCGAAGCCACAGGATAATTGATGTGTAGTTATTTTTAAACAACGGGCAATATATCAGGAAAGTTAGCAGAAAAATCAGAAGCCGTGTGTTATTTGTGCAAACTAAACCATAATAGCTAGGCGAGCTTGGTTTAGACAACCATACATGCCGACTGGGGTACAAATCACGAATACACGAACACCGACTTTTAGGGGCGAAGCGCTCATCTTGCTCGGGCACTGTCCCGTCCCTCGTTGCTGCTGTATACGGCACGGCACATTAATGATGATTGTGGCAGGATCCCCCTAGGGATTGGCCAACCAAAGATTGGCCGAAGAGGACAAAACGTTCAACGCGTTCGTTGCTACCCAACAAGGAGAAGAGGAAGAAGAAGAGGTTGTCGTTCGTCGCCTGCGATCTCGAGACACGTACCGGGGGTGCACGACACAAGACGCTCTGCAGAAGGCGACGGCCAAGGTGGCTAAAATGTCACACGCCGAATTCGCCAACTTACCCATGGAAATTTTCTTCGTCCAAAACAGCCCCTACATAACCACCACTAACATCGACGTCGTCGACGGGCTTGTCAACGGAACGGCGGAAAACTTGACGTGTCGAGTCTTTATATGATGCGCGGGTGAATGTTTCACGGTTTTACCGATAAGCATTTTTGCTTCGCCCCTCTCATCATCATTCACTTCGTGGAGATGGCGGATTTTTTTTAGTGAATTAGGCATCGATAAAAATCCTAACAGTAAAGAGCACCGTAGTGTGTCGCTCGTGAGCACGAAAACACCGTTAGCAGCCAAGAAATGGCGAAGAGATGCTTGCGCGGCAGCAAAGGGTGTAATGCGCTAAACAGGAGCGAGGTAGAGGAAAAGTGAAAGCTGATACGTGGCAGCGTGAGAGTACCACATCGTGTAGTCGATACCAAGCGAATGGGTGCTTGCAAGAGCACTGGAGGTGAGAGAGAAAGTCTCAGGCCTCGTTAGGTAACGACGCTAAGGTGGTCGCCAGAGGCATTCAGAAAGCTTTGCAGCCCGCCTTGCCGACTAAATCATGCAGACGTCACGCGGGCTTGGAAGAGGGTGGCCAGCAATGATACGGCTGTTTAAAGGCAACACATGCAAGACGACTCGTCGCTTCATACAGATAAATTTTTGTGTGTCTAGGAACGCACCTTAAACAAATGAAGCTTTTAGGACCACAGGCGGAGCCTGGTGAAGGAAGACAAGGGGAGAAACAGAAGTTGTCCCGGCAAACCAAAAGTCGGAATGGCTTAAAAAAAAGGCATTTTAAAATATTGTGCAGGAAAAGTGGTTTCCAATGTGACAGCAAATGACCGCCCCAGAAATTCAGAAAGGACGCCTGCACCTAATGGTTTATCACTAAAGGCAGCCTCTGTGGCAGCAACTGCATGCTGGAAATTTATCTAGGTGAGCATTTCAGTACCCTTGATATAGATAAATTGTCAATTCTGTTTATTTCAAGTGTTATCTGCTTACTGAGAATGGGAGCAGATAGAAAGAGGGCATTTAACCGGGAAGGAGACGACTGGCCGTACATGAGTCGTCTACAGCCAGTGCACGGCTGATCGCGTGGACGTTTGTCGGCGACGATGTCGTCGTTTGCTTTCGTAAATTACAAGTATTCTATCACACATTTGCAACTAAGTTAATTGACATTTGGTTCTGTGTAAATGAACCTAGTATAAAATGTGAGGTTCAGGCTTACCAGTGGAGTAGCCACTATCAAATGAAAGAAATCCTAAACGAAGGAGGTTGCGAACGATAAAGAAGGAACTCGTGAGTATAATAACAGATTCGTACGGGCTTCGGCGCTACACGCTGGCTCACAGCCGCTCGGTCGCGGCCATCCCGATATGTTGGTGGCAACGATTTCATTCACGTCGTTGTGCCGTCGACTAGCTCAAGACAAATCCCAGATGAATCAACCGTTTCCCAGTAGCTGAGGAAATAAAATCCCCCTCTCCAACCAAAAGTACTATTTAAGAACCAGATGTTTTTGGAACCAGCCCGGTTCCCTCCTCAGGGGTGACTGGGGTCGCGTTGTGACTGGGGGGACTGGGGTCACAGCGCCTGGCTGTGGAGCGTTGTGACAGGGTTGACTGGGGTCACAGTGCCTCGCTGTGGAGCGCGGTGCCCGCGTGTACACAAGTGAGAGGGTTGCGAGGAAAGGATTTATATTCTTTGCAGCTCTCTAAACAAGTACGACTTAAGTAGGAGCCTTTTTATTCAGCTGGTCACGCTTTCGTAACGTTTCACCGAAGTCTCTTCTGCGGTCTGATGTTTCGCAATACTGAGCGATGGTTTTGAGGCTGGACGTCTTTGTTGCGCTGCCACACTCGTTCCAGCAGATTTTTCCTCTCTTTCCTTTTTCCTTTTTGCTCTCCTTTACTCCCTCATTTTTCATTTTTTCCCTTTTCCTCTCTCATGAGGGGCACCCAGCGCAAAAATCTCGTATACGACATCGGGCGTCCGGTCCTTTGTCGCACAGTCTTTGACGTTTTCTTTCTAGTAACGTTCAAAAAATTCCCCGCATTTCCCCGCGGGGAAGAATGTGAAAGTGCGAATGCAAGAGTTGAATTTGCGCGGTTCGGTAATATTCGCGAAAGAGAGATCACACACACACACACAACTACAAAGAAAGAAAGGTGCATTTATTCACAGACACCTATTTGTGTCGTCGTTGTACTTGATTGCTAGAGCGGATCTCAGCTTTGAAATTTCGTGTCAGTACTCCTTTAAGCGGGTGCATTAGCCCTTCTCACGCCCGATTCCTGGCCAATCCCCCGCGTGGGTATGTGCCATGTCAGCGGCCAGGCAGCGCGCGCCCATCTCCCCCCGTTGCTAGGGAAGACGAGGAGCGCGCGCACCCGCAGCTGTTCCTATGCGGACTACGGCGGCGGACGATTCAGGCTCGCTTAAGCAGTGCATTCGCACTTAAAAGCACTCGGCAGAACGCTTCGCCTGGCGCAGAAACTGCCCCTGTTGCCCTCCTGAATTATTGTATGACCCCAGCCACTTGCGTACACCCCGTAAGAATGCGTCTGTTGTAAGCGACCTAGCACGCAGCCGAATGCAAAAACTGTAATCAATGAACCTTTTTCCAGTAGCGCACTGTGCATGCGCTACTCTCGCTCTCAGCCGCCGAACCACCATTATTGCCATATTGGATTAGCCAGTTGCGAACGCCGAGCCAGATAATTGCTGCTCCGTTTTCTGAGCCCTGAAAGCGACCGACAGATAGGCGCTACGGCCGCCATCAAAAAATTTCTCTGCCACCAAAACCAGGCTTGGCGCCTGGGACGGCTTCCTCGACTGCGCAGAGCAGGCGGGAAAAAAATTTGCCCAATCCACGCTGTGAGGGTAGTTGGGAAAGCAAATCTTTAAACGACACTCACAACAGCTGCCCATGCGACGTCACTTGGAATCACATACGTGGCTCTACACAGAGTGAAACCAGAGATTCTGCCAGCCGTTACCTTAAATTCGGGGGGGGCGGCATTCCCAACGGAACAGCGTCGGCCACGGCAGAGCTAAAGCGGCGGACGCCGCCGCTGTAGCCTGGCCGTGCGTCGGCGGAAAGAAAACGGCGAGAAGCGTCTTTCGAAGGGTGAGACAGCGGAACCTAGCCATCCAGATGTGCTAGCTCGGGGCTGCACCACCACGCAACACAAGCGCAGACATCGAAACAATTCGGCACGCGAGCTTAGTGATTCCCATTTATACCTATTTAAACTAGGTAGCTTATCGAGTTTGAGAATTTAGAAAAATCTCAGGGACCTTTTATAATCACTAATTATCAGGAACAGGTCCTCCTTTCGCATTTTGTAATACCTCTCAAAACACAACCAAATTGGTATTTACCAATTTAGGAAACGGAGTCCCATTCATGGAAAGCAGTGCGCAAAAGGTAGCGTTTCTCTAGCGGCGAGATGTCTGTATGTGGTCTTTACATTTCTTCCGCGCCCTGAAAACCAATCCTTACCGTATCTTTGCCGTACGACCGTTTAAACCTATCGGGGTCTGGTTACCCAGGAGGTGCGGTCGAACTAGTTAATCAAGTCGTGTGAAGGAAGCGCGCAATGGACGCGAAGCTGCGCTAAAACAGGCCCAAAACAATCGTCCCTAAAACAGACGATAATGCCAACGGAAGAATTCCGCCGACGAGCCCGCCGGGGTGAGCTTAGGACGCTGTGCCCTAATGTGCAGGTCATCGTGAGCACAGTACCTGAGATTATTGGGAGAGGGGTGCATGTACATGTGGAGAGGGAGGTGATGGCAGCGAACAGAGAGATACGAGACCTTCGTGAGGCGTTGGATTTCGCAGTAGTCGACATCGACACATGTCCAACGAGTGGGCTAGAAGAGGGTGTTCCAGTGGGACGTAGTCCACTCCAGCGAGCAGGTGGGAGAAGCCATGGGGCAGCGACACGCGAAGAGTGCAGTGGCTTTTTTAGAGGGGCCGCAGGCCTTTGTGAGGAGGGAGAAAACGGGGAGCAAAAAGAGATAGCTAGGTCGGTACAGGTGGGTGCAGGTAGAAGGAAGAGGAGACGCCGGGGTGTAAATAGGAGAGGGCGAGAACTGAAGTGCATGCAGGGTGGCAGCTAGGAAACAAGATATATGGATGGAGATTCGCAAACAGCTAGAAGAGGAAGGTATCCAGGTATATGCAGTGACCGAGGCGCACCTAAGGGACCTGGAAGGACCTCCGGTAATCGGACACTATGTATGGGAAGGTTGCAATAGGACGGCAGGGTCTAGAAAATGCGGAGGGGTAAATATGCTTATACTACAGGGTGCAGATTGGAAAAGAGTGAAAGAAGACTGCAAAGAGCATGTGTGGGTGAAAGGGATAGTAGGGGGTAGGAGGAGCCTTTAGGAGTGTCGTACCTCTGGGCGGGTAAGGAGAGTAAGGAACGAAATGCAAACCTGGTGGCGTGCCTAAAAATGGACATTGAGGATTTGAAGCAATTTGGGGAAGTACTATTGGCAGGGGACATTAACGTCCAAATTGAAGATCTAGACGGGTACACAGACCGCAACGGACATCTAATGCTAGATATTTGTGAGGAACAGCACCCCACCATAGTAAATGGGGAACGAAAATGCTAGGGTCGAATCACGGGGGAATGTGCAGAAGACACACGAGAATCGACTCGGCCTCCACTCGGACGGACTTTATTAATGTTTGGATGGAATGAGCATAGATGAAGAAGAGGGTCCCAGTTTGGGTAGTGACCAGGAGCGTATACAGCTGAATTTTAGGAAACCGGGAGGGGGGAAATCGGGCTGACTGGGGCAGTACACAAAGTTAAGCAGTAAACAAATTGCGGCTATTGCCAAAAGTATAGAGCCAGACATAGAAAGAAAGTCTGGAGAAATATGGGAATATGACAGGCTCATCAAAACTATGCAAGAAAAAAAAGTCAAGGAAGAAAGGGCAAATCAATGGAAAGGGAAGAAAACGCTAAGAAGCTGGTGGAAGGCAGAAATCAAGGAGGCTGTAGGGAGGCGCAAACAGGCGTCTAGAGAACACAGGCAAGCCAAGAGGGCAGGGAGGCAGCAGGAAGAGATGGACATAAAATGGGAGCAATATAAGGAAAGAAAAGTTCAAGTGCAACTGTTGCAGCAGGCGAAGAAAAAGGGAGACAGCGAGCGATGGGTAGCGGAAATACGAGGGATGGGTAGAGAAGCGCCGAAAAAGTTTTGGAACCATGTGTGGGCATTGGGGAAATACACGGGACATACAGACGGTGCTACTATAGAAAACCGAGCGGGGAAGATGCTCAAGGGAGAGCAGGCATTGGCATACCTTGATGAAATTATCACTGAGAAATTCTGTAAGGTTGATATAGCGGTCCCGCAGCACCACAGCGATGTCACAACGGGGAGGCCGAAAGGTCTGGAGATACGAGGGGACAAGCTGAAGTGGGGAAAAGCAGAGGAAAAGTTCCATCCGAAAACCCGCAGTGGGTACGGATGGGATACCCATGGAGTTGATCAACCAATTAGGACCAAAGAGCAAGGGAAAGCTACTGCAAGCAATTAGCACGGGGATAGAAAAGAAGGCAATACCGGACACCGGGCATACTAGCAGGATGAGCTTAATCTATAAGAGCATAGGAGACACGACTAATCCAAGCTCGTAAAGGCCAGTCACCGTCACGTCCATGCTATACACGTTGGGAATGCAGGCATTGAAATTTGAACTAGAGCAATAGGTGGAAGAAAATAGTGTGCTAGGGGAACATTAAAATAGGTTTCGAAAGGACAGAAGAGAAGAGAACATATTTGTGGTGGCAGATGCAAAATTGACCTTTGTGGTTAGCCTTTCTTGACATTAAAGCGGCATATGACAACGTAGACTGAGCAGCTGTGGAAAATCCCGGAGAACGAGAGAGTGGGGGCAGAATTTATTAATTTACTCAGGGAACTATACCGGGAGAACCACGTGCACATAGTGTGGGAAAGGGTAGCATACAGTAAGCGGGTATACACTTATAAGGGTTTGAAATAAGGATGTCCTCTTTCTCCACTGCTGTTCACGATGTACATGGCGGTTTTATGAAGGAAATTAGAGGGCAGTAGTCTGGAATTCGATTTATCATGCATTAAAAACGGACAGGTGGTGGAACAGCGAATTCCATGGTTAATGTACGCAGACGACATATTGTTGATGGCGGATGACCGGATAGTTATGCAGGGCCTGATGGATATATGCGGAGAGGAAGCGACGCACCTTGGGCTATCTTTTAGCAGAGAAAAATAAGGGATCATGGTTTTCAACGATGACACGGAGCACGAATCGGTATTAGTTCAACAAGTAGAAATACCGCGGGTAAAGGAATATAAATAATTAGGTGTATGGCTTAACGACGGCGCAGATTACACGCATATGCATGAGGCTCACCTTAAGACAAAAGGAAGACGGAACGCGGCTATAATGAAACATAGAGCACTGTGGGGCTACAACAAATACGAGGTGGCAAGGGGAGTCTTGAAGGGGGTCATGGTATCAGGATTGACTTTCGGAAATTCGGTTCTGCGCATGAAACCAGAGACCCAAGCGGGCCTGGACGTAAATCAGAGGGCGGTAGGTAGGCTGGCCCTAGGGGCCCATAGCAAAACTACGAATGAAGCGGTACAGGGGGATATGGGCTGGTCGTCCTTTGAGGCAAGCGGGGCGCCGAGCAAGATAAAATTTGAGGAGAGACCGCGTGACATGGAGGAGGAAAAATAGGCCGCGACAGTGTTTATGTAGCTGTATATGAGGAGTGGAGACGGAGGACCAGACAGTTCACCAAGCGGTACGGAAATTCGGCAGGGGAAAATGGGGTATACACAACAGTTAAAAAGCAGGTAAAAGCAGCAGAGACGACGAATTGGGTACAGAGAATGGAAGTGAAAAAACCCAGGAGTCTTATAGAACAGAGAAATTAGAAATCAGTTTTTAAGATTTCTATGGCAGTACTCGAGGCAATTCATTGCTTTTTGAAGCACGGGCGGGGGCTGTCTGAGAACACGGGCATACACGGCTAGCTACAGGCAACAGGACGAAACTTGTGTATGTTGCTGCAGGGACAGGTAAACCGTAGGACATATTGTCAATGACTTCACAGAGATACGACCGCGACGGGGTGATGCGGAAGCGGCGTTGGCGGAGGATTTGGGATTTGGTGTGAGGGGAAGCCTCAACTTCAGGGCCATAGAGGTGACGACGAAGCTGCTGGAGTGGTGGTGGAAGAAAAGTAGAGGAGAATGGGACGTAGGATGAGTAATACACCGAATTAGAATTTAGAACAGAAGGGGGGAGGTAAACAGGGGTGCAAGAGTAGGAAGGGGTGGAGGGCGAAGTGATGGGATTTTAAAACCTGGGTGGGGGGATAATTTATTAGCTTAGTGAAGGGTAGGGCAAATGAGTAGAACGCAGGCAAGTCGGTTGGTGACAACCGACGTCCCGATACAAAGGGAGGGTCTGTAATCATCATCATCATCATCAGCATCATCATCATCATCATCATCATCATCATCATCATCATCATCATCATAATCATCATCATCATCATCATCATCACCACCACCACCACCATCATCATCACCATCATCATAATCATCATCATCATAAGCATCATCATCATAATCATCATCATCATCATTACCATTATCATCATCATAATCATCATCATCATCACAATCACCACCACATCACCATCATCATCATCATGATGATGATGCTGCTGCTGCTGCTGATGATATTGTAAAAAACTAAAAGCCAAACACTATCAAATATTACACCAGTAAACATACGTAAACTTCTATGTTTATATAAGGCCAGCAAAATTGTCAATATAACATTTGAGTTCACAGTGCACAGGTTATTGCATAAATCAGCCTTTCACCCTACTTTGCTGGTCACAGGAAGCGCCCAATCATGCTCTCCAGCCTTGATAGCGTTGCACGCTATGTTTGGAACGGAGTATAGAAAAGTTGTGCCTGTCATGTAAATAACAGCACGAGGCGTGGAAGGGTAGAATGTTCGAATTAAAGGGCCCACGAAAGCAAAATGCGCGATTGCTCGGTATTAAAGATGCCCGAGGTTGAATACCACAAACAGAATTTTTTGTAACAAAATTCACTCTAATAAGCTAAAGCTATATATTGACGGAAACACAGAGGGCATGCGACTCCCCAGCTGTTTTTTGGCACTGAACTTATCACGTAATATTGACCGTATGTGGTGATTGGCTTACGCTGGCAAAATCCGGCGCAAATTTAGAAGTGTAAGCTTTCAGAAAAAGCTCTTGCGCTTAATTTAGTGCATAATTTTTTATAACAGTAAGAATGCTGGGGTGAACAATGGAAGATACGAACAAACGCATAAACATAGAAGCAGTTTCTGTGGCTCCCTGCCGGCCGGCGCTGCTTAACTCTTTCGTTACCGCGGGAAATTGACCAATTTTGAAGGGTCTAACAAAACATTTTTTTGTGCTATACATATTGGTTAGGCACACATTGCAGTGACACAAAATGCAGAATATTCCACGCGCTTTCCAACGACACCAGTTTTAATTATGTTTTCCTGAATAATGATTCAAAAAAAAATTATCGAATTCGAAATTTTTGTCCACGCGTCGAAGAAAATAAGAAAAAGAAAGTTGTGTATAATAAACCACCAGTAGTAGAAAAAATTTAGAATATACATTTTGTAGGTAGACATTTTAAAAACCCGTCCCAGAAAAAAAAAATTGAGTTGCACAGTACAATTTGTTAGATATCAAAGAAAATGTTAGCCCACGTGGTGCCCGTGCCATGTGGTGAAGCCCAACCTCTATTTAAAGTTTTGCTATTTTGGATAGTTCTCTAGAATAAATCTGGTGGTTTGACAATATTAAAGGCCCAAACTAGCATCCACGTGATGTAAAAACACCTTGTCAATGATTATGACCGGCACAATATTGAAGGCAAGCAAGCGATGCGAAAAAATCCGCTTGGAGTTGAGAACCAAACTCTTTGGTGGATGCTTGTTGACGTTCTGATGATCACTTATCAGTCAGAACTTTCATTTGAGGTTTATTATCATGTTCTGACTTACAAGTGGTGGCCCTGCTTGCAGGAATAAGGTACGATGCGCTAGAATCATGCCCAGCAAGCTTTCACCAAGCCGCCGTCGGGCTGTGAAGCGAGTTCAGCAGTACGGGCCTACTACATTGCAGCGCTACCTAACAATTTTGAAAAGAAACAAATACAAGGCTGTTGGAGACTTTGTCAGAATAGACAGTACTACTAAGAAGCGACACTAGACCTCCGGAAATACCCTCGTATGAAACCGAAACTGGCTGGTGAACAGCTGGCGGTGTTCAAGGCCAACTGGAAGCGTTCTCCTCGTCTGAACTGATACCCGACGACTTGGTGTTATCGTTTGACTTTCAGCGGAAGCTCTTATCGCAGAAGCAAGGCGTAGATAAAGTGGAAGCGCGAGCGGCATGCTTGTTTTGAGGAGCAGTAGCGGGCAACGGAGGCGCCATGGCAAATGAGCTTGTAGTTGGGTAACTGCGTAGTAGCGCCAAAGATGAATTTCGCAATGCGAAAACGAAACCGAAACTGCTGGAAACTGGTTGAAAATGTCAGGCACACTTGCTAGACATGCGGGGGACCATCAGAAATAAGCTTAGGGAGAATAAAGCTGCCCTTTGTCCGAACCAAAGATCATTAGTGAATAGCTGGGGCCATTTTCAAGTAATTATCACCTCTCAACGCTGCCGGATTACAAAGCTGACCCCATTATTTGGTATTTGACTTGCCAGGAGTCTTTTGACAAAAAAAATAATTTGGTAATGCAGCCTAACCACGATCTGCATCCTTTTTTCTCAAGTGCAGCAGCCACGCCCCCTTCCTCAAAAACACACGCACCTCAGCTCGCAAAAAACGCCGCCAAAAATTTCAATGTCGCCGGAGCGGGAAAATTTAAACCGATTCTAAAAGGGCAGTGCCTAGACTAACCACTGGCCGCATTAGGTGTACGAGAAACGACTACAACATGTCGAAATAGGCAATATAAATCATCGATCACCGGTGATCGATTTGAATAGGCGTGGTAACGAAAGAGTTAACTCAATCGTCCGGCGCGTCCGGCTTGTCTGACACGACACTGGCCGACTGACATAAGCAACAGCGCGACTTACGTGACCATGTTTGGGGATTTATACCTAATGCTTCATGAAACTATTATTGTCAACCATAATAAAAATACGGCATGGCTGTGAGAAGCATTGTGCGAATAGCGGTCTTTGTGGCTGCGCCATCTATGTGCAGGCGGACGCTAACCAAAGGGCCCGTTTGCAGACATCTGCAGCCTCAGTTAATTTACGAACTATCCTTTTAGGTACCTGCGCGTGCGACGTTATGAACAATGCACTGCAGCGGGACAATTGAAATTGTGGCTTAAATTGTTTAACTCATCGGTGAATACAGCATCCTCTGCTGCCGTACAAACGCTGAGGGTACTTTAAAACACCAAATATTTTCTAAAACACAGTTGTATTTTAACTTCAAGGTCCACTTTAAGGTACACTGAAATTATTCGCAAAAACTGGAGATTTTTAATGGTCCGTCCGTTCCGTCGTTTCCGTTCATTACGAGGTTGACCGGGACCTCACTGCGCCTGCGCACGCGGGCACGGCGAGGAGGACACCCCCCACGCGTAAAGCATGCGCGGGCATGGCGACGACCGGCCCGCGGAACTAATCCGCCCAACCGGAACAAATGCAAAAATGCCCAGTCGGGACCCTGTCAACACGACATGAACGGAAACGACGGAGCATACAGACTGCTCGAACTCTCAATTGTGTTATTAGTGTTTTAGCAGTCCATCTGTTCAGTTGGTTACGTTGTTACCGGGTTGACCAGGACCCGCCTGCGCGAGCGGAAGGGCTTGGAGGAAGGGCGAGGAGGCGCGGACATGGCGAAGGCATGTCTATCAGGCCATGAGGTAAACCAGAGAACGGTAGGACGTTTGGCCTTAGGCGCGCATGGAAAAACAACTAACGAAGCAGTTCAGGGAGATATGGGCTGGGCGTCGTTTGAAGTTAGAGAAGCTCAGAGTAAAATATGCTTTGAGATGAGGTTGAGGGCAATGGATCAACGAAGGTGGGCAGCTAAGGTTTTTAGGTACCTATACTTGAAAAGCGTGGACACGCAGTGGTTAAGAAAGACTAGAAGGCTAACGATGAAATATGGAAAGAACAGTGGGGAATCCAAAACAGCCAAGGTAACCAAAAAAGAGGCAAGACAGATTGAAACGAATAAATGGAGGGAAAAAATGGAAGCTGAAACGTCGTTAGAGATGTACAGGGCTGAGAAGATGAACATCAGAAAAGAAAATTTCTACGATAATTCCCAGGGCAGTGCTTTGCTTTTTGAGGCTAGAGCAGGTTGCCTGCGAACTAAGAGTTTTACGAGGAAGTATTCACAAAATGATGGGGTATGTGTGGTCTGCGGAAAAGAAATAGAAACTATGCGGCACATAGTGTTAGAATGTGAGGGGATCCATCCAAATCTACATGAAGGGAATATTGGGCTTTCAGAAGCTCTAGGATTTAAGGGTATCAGAGAGGAAGTTAACTTCAAGGCTGTCGAGGGGACGAAAAGAAGATTAGAATGCTGGTGGACAAAAAACAGAGAGGGGAATATTGCCTAGGACACTTACCACCTGTAACAGGGAAAATAAAGTATTTTGGGCGTAATAAGCTTTAGTGCCTGCCCTAAGCAGCGCTAGTATTAAACCAAGAGTGTAAAACATGGTTATATTAGTCCTTTTTGGTAAGATGACATGTCATCACCCCGCTTCAAAGGGGAAATCAATAGGAATCATCATCATCATCATCATCGGCAGGCCCGCGGAACTATTCCCCGTACCGCGACGAATGCCCAAGTGCCCAGACGGGTCCCTGTCAACCCGGTAACAACGTACACGACGGAATGGACGTACTGCTAAAACTCTCTATTACTTGTGCACGCTAAAGGAGTGCTGACACGAAATTTTTTGTGTTACGTTTTCTTCGCGACTATAGCTGCCTACAAGCCCACCAATCACGGAAAGACACCTTAGAGTGTCGAACACAGCAGAAATCATTGCAGCTCTGTTTATTCGGGTCAGTTTCGGTGTCGGTGAAGCGAGCATTCAGGCAGCCGCCATGACGGGAAGGCGCATCTGACGTCACTGCTCTTGCACCGCAACCCGGTTGATGCCAGTGTGGCGCGCGCGCACACCAGACCTGCCCGACCAGCCGTAGTCGGACGTGACGTCAGTTCCGAAGACTATCACGTGAGGCACCATGGGGAAAAACCCTCGCCAACAGAACCGCAGCCACCTCGATACGTAACGGGAGCCCTCACGTCGGCCGTTGGGGTCGAAGCGCAGATGACGTCACGAGCTTGCTCAATGGCACAGAAGAGCTTGCTCGTGCACGCAAGGATTAAAATTTATTTCAAATATGTTTTACTGAGCGGTTACGGTTTAAATTTCCGAGGGGGTATCTCCATATACAAAGGAAGCTTTTTACATAGTTATCTGAGCTTTGAAATTTCGTGTCAGTACTCCTTTGAAGTGGAATCCCTAGGCACTGTGCCGCTGTTTCGTTTGTTAAAGAAGTTGAGATCCTTGTGCATTTGATGAATAGAAAGTAGGAATGAACGGTTCTCAACAAGAAAGGGCGAATTAGTAATAAAATTCCCCGCATTTCCCCGAGGGGAAGAATGTGAAAGTGCGAATGCACGAGTTGAATTTGCGCGGTTCGGTAATGTTCGCGAAAGAGAGATCACACACACACACAACTACAAAGAAAGAAAGATGCATTTATTCACAGACACCTATTTGTGTTGTCTTTGTACTTGATTGCTAAAGCGGATCTCAGCTTTGAAATTTCATTTCAGTACTCCTTTAAGCAGGTGCATTAGCCCTTCTCACGCCCGATTCTTGGCCAATCCCCCACGTGGGTATGTGCCATGTCAGCGGCCAGGCAGCGCGCGCCCATCTCCCCCCGTTGCCAAGGAAGACGAGGAGATTCCTGGCCAATCCCCCACGTGGGTATGTGCCATGTCAGCAGCCAGGCACGAGCATTCGCACGAGCGCGGACATCGCCGGTGGACGCAGGTTCAGGGTCGCTTAAGAAGTGCATTCGCACTTAAAAGCGGGAAAACCTAAAATTGACTGCTGCCCTTCACAGAATGCATACATACTCGAATGTCGCACACTTACCCATTTGGGGGAAGATTTTGTCCCGGGCCCGGATGGAGACGATTGTTTTGGCGCTTGATCCTGCGGAAGCAGCAAAGAGCAGCAATCATTAAATGCAATAGCTTACACCCGTCACGGTCACTGCTACCCGAATGGAGAAATGAGCACAGATTTCAATTGCGCTCACAACGAAGTTAGCTTCCTTGGCACTACTCAGTTCACAATAGAGCACTTCATTCAATCACACGGCATTTTGCACGTGTCCTGGTTTTGGGCACTTCGCTTGTTACGCAAGCTTCATTTAAAAGTATACAGCGGAAACCTTACGCACACCGATCACACTATCACCATCAGTCGACTAGGCATACATGTTAGCGTGAACCTGAGTGCAGTAATCTTGGCCCCGTCATCACTCAAATTCCTTTTTTTTGTGTGTGGCCAACATGAAATGTTTTAGCCCCGAGAGGGGCATAGTGATTAATAAATGCAAACTTATAAAGCTCATTAGGCTCGTTGACAAAATCACGCATATGTTGTAAAGGCAGGACTATGACAATTCAAAAATTGTCTCACCCATGCGACCTCAGTTCAGCCCTGAAATTACCGATGGCATCACTTTATGTACAATTTTCCGATGTCACTGAATAAGATAAGTACGCGGCTGTTCTGCTCGTTTGAGACATCATATCAGGGACATCATATCATATCACTAGGTACGCGATATATATATAGGTCTTGATAAAGGTCGCATCCGACCGAAACGACGACCAATAAATAGTTTTGTTAGAAGCTATACCCATTTTTTACTATATATATATATATATATATATATATATATATATATATATAACAGTAAGAAATTCCGGCAGTCTACAACGCCAAAGAAGGCATAGGGGAGTGGTTAGACTATTTTTTACCGTTAGTGACGTTACATTATTATTTTTTTTATTAATTACATGAGAAAGAAAGAAATAAAAACACGCGCCCAAAGTGGGGACCGAACCCACGCCTTTCGATTAAATCTCGAAAAAAAGAAAAACACGCGCCCAGAGTGGGGACCGAACCCACGCCTTTCGATTAGATCTCGAATGCGAGATTTAATCGAAAGGCGTGGGTTCGGTCCCCACTTTGGGCGCGTGTTTTTATTTCTTTCTTTCTCATGTAATTAATAAAAAAATAATAATGTAACGTCACTAACGGTAAAGCATAGTCTAACCATTCCCCTATGCCTTCTTTGGCGTTGTAGACTGCCGGCATTTCTTTCTGTATTTCCTAACGAGCCCCTTATTTCCAAACCCTATATATCTATATATATAATATATATATATATATATATATATATATATATATATATATATATATATATATATATATATATATATATATATATAGACCACCTCTACAGTGAGGTTATGCGCCCAGGGGGACACATAATAAGTAAGTAATTATTGCTGTAGGTGGCCTAATTAATTAACATTGCTTAATTAACTTCTTAGTGGCTACAGTTACCAGGCATGTTTGTATTAGAAAGTTAGACGCAATCGTGTTTTTATGCAGTTTCATTTGGTAGAATTTTGCTAGCGCATCCGTACTCCGAGATATTGAACTGCGAAGTTCAATTGTCGTTTGCATGATTACGCATGCTAGAAGTCAAGACCAGCGCATAGCTCCTCCCTTTTGTTCTGCATTTCGATAGCGGTTCCGAGTACTGCAGATCGCGATAACACCAGCCAAGAATGAATGGGTGCCAGTTATCACTTTTGCCTATGCCTCCACCCCTTTGTCGAACTAAACACCATAACAGCAGAAACGTCACAGCAGGGAGGAGCTTTGCGCCGGTGAAGACTCTTGCATGCGTAATCATGCGAACGGCAATTAAACTTCGCCGTTTGATATCTCGGACTACGGATGCGCTAGAAGAATTCTGCCAATTGAAACTGCGTAGAAACATGATTGCGTCTAACTTTCCAATACAAATATACCTGGTTACTGAAGCCACTAAAAAGTTAATTGAGCAAGTTTAGTTAGTTAAGACTCCGAAAATAATAATTTCCTCCTAATTATGTGTCCCCATGGGCGCATAACCTCTTGTTGAGGTGGTCTTCCCGTAAATCTAAGCACCTATTTTTAAAAAAACCTGTCGACTTAAATGACTCAAACTCTCTCTCTCTATATATATATATATATATATATATATATATATATATATATATATATATATATATATATATATATATATATATATATATATATATATTTATATATATATATATATATATATATATATATATTGTAGTGGGGTTTATTTAGACAGCCAAGGAACCGAAGGGCTCAAGCGACGGAGACCGAAGGAGCTCGAGGAGCCGAAGAAGCAGGGGCAGCCAGAACTGAACTCGATCACGCTGCGTATGCTGCGCACTTGATGCGTGGAATTGTCCGTGGGGATTGCCCTGCTTCAGCTTGAATTTCGGCCTGAGCTTTAATCCCTTGACCCGGACCTCTCTTCTTCGTTACAATCACCCCCGGGTGGTAAGGAGCCATCCTGGCGACTTCATGGCGAGGGCGAGACTATGGGCTCGTGGTAGGGCTTCAAACGGTTGGCGTGGACAGTCTCGCGGCCACGGCGACGAAGGTCGTCAGATGGTGTGAGCGGCTCGACGACGTAGTTTACCGGTGATGCGCGCTCTATGATGCGATATGGGCCATGATATTTGGCGAGGAACTTCGAAGACAGGCCAGGCGTTGTGAGCGGTATCCATAGCCAAACAAGAGATCCAGGGGGGAAAGAGGGCGGAGATGACCCACCAAGGTCATGTTGGTACTTTTGGCGACTTTGTTCACTGGACGTGAAGGCACGAGCTAACTGGCGACATTCTTCAGCGTGTCGCGCTATCTCGGAGACGGGCTTGCCTTCCGAGGCATCGGGGCTGTATGGGAGGATGGCGTCCATGGTGCATGAGGGCTCGCGTCCGTAAAGAAGGAAAAAGGGAGAAAACCCGGTGGTGGTTTGCGTTGCGATATTATACGCGAAAGTCACGAATGGAAGCACCACGTCCCAGTTAGAGTGGTCGGAAGCTATGTACATGGCAAGCATGTCACCAAGCGTGCGATTGAATCGTTCCGTCAAACCATTTGTCTGCGGGTGGTAGGCAGTACACGTCCGGTGAACGATCTTGCACTCACTGAGGAGAGCTTCCAGGACTTCGGATAGAAATACTCGTCCTCTGTCGCTCAGAAGCTCCTTGGGGGAACCATGACGTAGGATGAAGTGATGAAGAAGGAACAGGGCGACGTCGCGTGCCGTAGCGCTGGGAAGCGCGGACGTTTCCGCGTAGCGCGTAAGGTGGTCTAGGGCGACGATAATCCACCTGTTCCCGGAAGGCGTGAATGGTAAAGGTCCGTAAAGGTCAATTCCAACCCGGTCAAAGGGGCGTGAAGGGCACGGTAGAGGTTGCAAGTCTGCTTCAGGCTTTGGATGGGGTTGCTTGCGTCGTTGGCAGGCCTCACAGCCACGGATGTACTTGCGCACAAAACTATACATTCCCTTCCAGTAATACCGCTGACGAAGCCTAGTGTAAGTTTTCAAGACGCCAGCGTGGGCGGATTGGGGGTCAGCGTGGAAAGCTGCACATATTTCGGCTCGTAGATGGCGTGGTATTACGAGCAGCCATTTCCTTCCGTCGGTCATATAGTTGCGACGGTATAGAAGACCCTCCCGCACAGCGAAATGAGCTGCTTGCCGTCGTAGTGCTCGAGGTTGGGAGGTGGCCGTTGGGGCGGTAACGTACTTTAAAATAGAAGAGACCCAAGGGTCTTGTTGCTGGTGAAGGGTCCGGTCAGTAAGCGTGAGTGCAGAGACGATGGACTCCGGTGAATCGGGGCACGTCGTCGAATCTGGCAGAGGCGAGCGAGATAGGGCATCGGCGTCAGAGTGTTTGCGCCCTGGTCTGTAAACGACGCGAATGTCGTATTCTTGAATACGTAGGGCCCAACGTGCAAGCCGTCCCGTGGGGTCTTTGAGAGACGACAACCAACATAGGGCGTGGTGGTCGGTAACAACGTCGAATGCGCGGCCGTATAAGTAAGGCCGGAATTTTCCCAAGGCCCAAACAATGGCCAAGCACTCTTTTTCCGTTGCGGAATAATTGAACTCCGCTTTCGTGAGGGTCCGGCTGGCATATGCAACGACGTATTCCGGGTAGCCAGACTTCCGCTGTGCGAGAGCAGCACCGAGGCCGACACCACTGGCGTCCGTGTGCACTTCGGTTGGGGCGCTGGGGTCGTAGTGGCGCAAAATGGGTGGTGATGTCAGCAAGCGCCGTAAAGTAGAAAAAGCCTCGTCACAGGCTGGCGACCACGAAGTTATTCCATTGTCGCTGCCGAGTAGTCTTGTTAGGGGCGCTATGATGGAAGCGAAATTTCGGACAAACCGGCGGAAATAGGAGCAGAGGCCAATGAAGCTGCGGAGGGCCTTGAGTGACGTCGGCTTGGGAAACTCCGCGACTGCCTGCAGCTTGTTCGGGTCAGGTAGAACACCCTCCTTGGACACCGCATGGCCTAAGATTGTCAATTTTCGGGCCCCGAAACGACACTTTTTCAAGTTTAGCTGTAGTCCAGCGGCCGTCAGGCAGGTCAGAATTTGTTTGAGCCGTATGAGGTGTGTCTCGAAATCTGGAGAAAACACGACCACATCGTCTAAATAACAGAGACACGTGTTCCACTTGAGACCTCTTAAGATGTTGTCCATCATCCGTTCAAACGTTGCGGGCGCGTTGCAAAGGCCAAATGGCATTACATTAAACTCATATAAGCCGTCGGGAGTAACAAAGGCTGTTTTCGGTCGGTCAGATTCGGCCATCGGAACCTGCCAATAGCCGGATCGCAAATCTAATGAAGAGAAAAATTCCGCACCGTGCAAGCAGTCAAGGGCATCGTCAATGCGGGGCAAAGGGTAGACATCTTTGCGGGTCACCTTGTTAAGCCTCCGATAGTCAACGCAAAAACGTATGGAGCCGTCTTTTTTAGTGACGAGCACTACCGGCGATGACCACGGGCTTTGCGACGGTCGGATGACACCTCGCCGAAGCATGTCTTCCACTTGCTCACCAATGACGCGGCGTTCAGACGGTGATACGCGATACGGACGCTGGCGCAAAGGTGGCTGTGCGCCAGTGTCGATGTGATGTGCGACAGTTGACGTACGGCCCAAGGCAGTTTGGTTCGAGTCAAAGGACGAATGGAAGGCGCTTAGCAGTGCGAGCAATTGTGTGCGCTGCGTTAAGGTCAAGCTGCTGTCTAATGAAGAGGTGAAAGCGTCGGCCGGTAGCGGATGGACATGGCGGGACGGAGTGGTGAGAGCGTTGATGTCCAGGGCAGATGTACTGAATTCGGCATCGTCGAAGTAGAGAATGGAGGCTATGGGTTCAATATTGCCGAGGGATTCGCCGCACAGCAAACTCAAAGGGCAGGGGGTCGGATTCGTAATCCACATTGACGTGCCGCCAGACTGGAGCTCCAAGACGGCGAAAGGAAGGGGTAGGTTTTTCCGGCGGAGGAATACTTCGGAAGGAGTAAACAGAACCGTGTCATCGGAGGTAGAGTAGCAAGACAGAGGTACAAGAATAGAGCTGTATGGCGGAATATGAGCGTCTTCGGAGATGATGATTTTGTCGCTGGAAGAGGACGAACCGGAAACATCGCACAAAGTCTCATCATATTGAGCAGATAACTCGACCTCGGCACGGGCACAATCGACGATCGCGTGATGGCGAGACAGGAAATCCCAGCCCAGGATAATGTCGTGGGAACACGAGGCCAGGACGACGAGCTCAATGGGGTAAATGGCGTCCTGAATAATTACACGCGCTGTACACGTCGCATAAGGTTCGATTTGTTCAGCGCTTGCGGTACGAAGCGAAAGGCCTGTGAGGGGTGTGGTAACTTTTTTCAATAAGCGACAAAGTTTTTCACTTATGACAGAAATAGCGGCTCCTGTATCTACGAGGGCGACTGTGCGTATACCGTCAATTGTTACGTCGATGACATTTCTTGGGGGCGATCGAGGTCTTGTGCATTTCGATGGGTGCGCAGTTCGTGCCTCGTGAACTACGCACGTTAGTTTCCCTCTTGGACATCTTCGGGGCGGCGACGCATGGGCGACAGTGAGCGGCGGCGTGGTGACTGTGAACGGCGGCTGGCGTCAACGGCACGATTGGGCGGAAACTGATCAGGAGTTTGACCAGGATGTGCGCCACGACGAAGCGGCGGCGGCTCATACATCGACATGGGATGGGGTGAGTAGGCAGGTGCACGAAGTGCGTCGGGACGAGATAGTGGCATACGGCGGCAATAACGTGCAACATGGCCCGGTATCCGGCAGGCGAAGCAGATAGGCTGGTTGTCAGGTCTTCGCCAAGGAGTGGTGACTGGCGGCGTCATCTGAGAAGGGGGCGGAGAAAACGTTTGCCCCAGACGACGAATTGCGGGGAACTGGCGTGGAGCTCGGGCCGCTAATTGAGCGTAAGTGAGCGGTGCGGCGTCTTCAGCAGAAAGTTCAGGCGTCGGAAGCGCTTCGGCGATTTGCTCCTTAATAACAGTTTGAAGAGCAGGAGCTAGAGATGACGTCTCCTGAACGTGGGGCACGCAAGATATTTGGCGCGCCACCTCTTCTCGCACAAAAGCTTGTATTTTTGCCCAAAGGGACGGGCTTTCCGAAGGGAGAGCGAGGCCCGACACGGTATTCACTGGTCCCAAAGATTGACGGGCCACGACCCGGCGCCTGCGCAGCTCGTCATAGCTCTGGCATAGACTTATAACTTGAGCCACCGTGGTCGGATCTTTCGCAATGAGCATCTGAAAAGCACCGTCGTCGATGCCTTTCAAGATGTGCCGGATCTTCTCGGCGTCAGTCATTGCGGGGTCGACCCGCCTACACAAGTCCATGACGTCTTCGATGTAGCTGGTGAAATTTTCTCCCAGCTGCTGGGCTCGTCCACGAAGGCGCTGTTCGGCGAGAATTTTACGCACGGCAGGGCGATCAAACGCTTCTAAAAAGCGCGTTTTGAAGTCCGTCCAGGTATGAATGTCGGTCTTGTTGTTGTTGTACCACAGCTCTGCGACCTTCTCGAGGGAAAAACTCACGTTGTTGAGTTTCATCGGGTCGTCCCATCTGTTGTAGTTGCTGACGCGCTCGTATGACGAAAGCCAATCGTCAGCGTCATAGTCGCCAGTGCCGGTGAACTTGGCAGGATCCCGTTCCCGGAGCGCGCCAGAGCAGATCACAGGCGAGGGCGTCGTCTGCGGTTGAGTGGTGTTGTCGTTACCGGGCATGGTTGGGGTTGGAAGCCGCCGATTTCGAAGTTCCAGGGTGATGGGAGCCGAGCTCGAACCCGCACACTCCACCAAAATGTAGTGGGGTTTATTTAGACAACCAAGGAACCGAAGGGCTCAAGCGACGGAGACCGAAGGAGCTCGAGGAGCCGAAGAAGCAGGGGCAGCCAGAACTGAACTCGATCACGCTGCGTATGCTGCGCACTTGATGCGTGGGAATTGTCCGTGGGGATTGCCCTGCTTCAGCTTGAATTTCGGCCTGAGCTTTAATCCCTTGACCCGGACCTCTCTTCTTCGTTACAATTTATATATATATATATATATATATATATATATATATATATATATATATATATAGCGAATCAGAAAATGGGAAATGAGGGGCTATATCAAATAAAACAGAAAATAAGGGTTGGCAGTCAAGAAAACCTCGGAAAGCAAAGGGGAGGTTGTGGTGGGTCATCGATAGAGATGAAGAATTTTTTGGGTTCAAAAGAAAGTGGTGAAAAAATGCCCGCCTGGTGGGATCCGAACCCACGACCTCCAGAATACCGGTCTGGTGTGATAACCACTACGCCACCGGCGGGGTTGTTTCCCCAGCACTTTCTCGGGTATTTATGTTAAGTAATTTTTTTTTGTTTCCTGCACTTGGGGGTTGTAGCCAGCGCCACTCGGGCTACTCAGGGTGAAGGGGACCTTATTTTTAACCCCCGGGCCGTGACTCGAGTGTCTACGACATGTCGAGAGTGGTCGACCAGCGTTGAACCCTCTTAAGCTCCCTTTGGCACCAAGACTGCCAGAACAGAGGCCCTCGCTAAGCATGTAGCGAATCAGAAAATGGGAAATGAGGGGCTCCATGAAATAAGACAGAAAATAAGGGTTGGCAGTCAAGAAAACCTCGGAAAGCAAAGGGGAGGTTGTGGTGGGTCATAGAAAGAGATGAAGAATTTTTTGAGTCGAAACGAAAGTGGTGAAAAAATGCCCGCCGGGTGGGATCCGAACCCACGACCTCCAGAATACCGGTCTGGTGCGAAAACCACTACGCTACCGGCGGGGCTGTTTCCCCAGCACTTTCTCGGGTATTTATGTTAAGTAATTTTTTTTTGTTTCCTACACTTGGGGGTGGTAGCCAGCGCCACTCGGACCACTCGGGGTGAGGACCTTCTTTTTAACCCCCGGGCCGTGACTCGAGTGTCTACGACATGTCGAGAGTGGTCGACCAGCGTTGAACCCTCTTAAGCTCCCTTTGGCACCAAGACTGCCAGAACAGAGGCCCTCGCTAAGCATGTAGCGAATCAGAAAATGGGAAATGAGGGGCTCCATGAAAGACAGAAAATAAGGGTTGGCAGTCAAGAAAACCTCGGAAAGCAAAGGGGAGGTTGTGGTGGGTCATAGAAAGAGATGAAGAATTTTTTGAGTCGAAACGAAAGTGGTGAAAAAATGCCCGCCGGGTGGGATCCGAACCCACGACCTCCAGAATACCGGTCTGGTGCGAAAACCACTACGCTACCGGCGGGGCTGTTTCCCCAGCACTTTCTCGGGTATTTATGTTAAGTAATTTTTTTTTGTTTCCTACACTTGGGGGTGGTAGCCAGCGCCACTCGGACCACTCGGGGTGAAGGGGACCTTCTTTTTAACCCCCGGGCCGTGACTCGAGTGTCTACGACATGTCGAGAGTGGTCGACCAGCGTTGAACCCTCTTAAGCTCCCTTTGGCACCAAGACTGCCAGAACAGAGGCCCTCGCTAAGCATGTAGCGAATCAGAAAATGGGAAATGAGGGGCTCCATGAAAGACAGAAAATAAGGGTTGGCAGTCAAGAAAACCTCGGAAAGCAAAGGGGAGGTTGTGGTGGGTCATAGAAAGAGATGAAGAATTTTCTGAGTCGAAGAGAAAGTGGTGAAAAAATGCCCGCCGGGTGGGATCCGAACCCACGACCTCCAGAATACCGGTCTGGTGCGATAACCACTACGCTACCGGCGGGGCTGTTTCCCCAGCACTTTCTCGGGTATTTATGTTAAGTAATTTTTTTTGTTTCCTACACTTGGGGGTGGTAGCCAGCGCCATTCGGACTACTCGGGGTGAAGGGGACCTTCTTTTTAACCCCCGGGCCGTGGCTCGAGTGTCTACGACATTTTTTCACCACTTTCTTTTCGACTCAAAAAATTCTTCATCGCTTTCTATGACCCACCACAACCTCCCCTTTGCTTTCCGAGGTTTTCTTGACTGCCAACCCTTATTTTCTATATATATATATATATTGCATTACTAGTATTGCCTAATTTTACGAGGAATTCAACAAATCTCTACATTTGTTGAATTCCAACGAATTTAGTAAAAACATACATGAAAAGCTGTACCTACACGTTAAAAAACGTTCTCTCCTGTAAAGGTGTTGTAGAACCAACACCGATAAGGGGTACTGCAGGTACATAAATCTTTCAGATTGGATGCTGAATCCGCGAGAAAACGTTGCAGAGTGCATAAGAGCTTAAGTGCAGTTAATAGTGGCAGTAATATCATGTCACGATTGTCGCAACGCATAAGGGTAACATTCTTTCGAGTTTCTTTCAGTTACAAGCGTCACCTTTATAACAAAAGCTACCTCAAAAAACCCACAAAGGCCGAGAAAATTCGGGAAGAAATTGTGTCATGCTCCCGAAGCACGATGACCGAGAAAAAAACAAACACTGAAGCTTTGCCCAATATATTTCGCTTGATTGAGACCGTTAGCTGTCTGATAACATACTTCACATGGTTTGCTTCAACAACCGACCAGAACTAACCTTCGCCACCTTCGAAAATTATAACCTGCGTGTTTCCAGTCTTTTTGCACGGCTCCCGTCATTATAACCTCCAAAAACTGTTCCATGATTCAGTGAAGCGTTGTTTATAAACATAGCAACAGATACAGGAATGTTCAAAACAAACCAGAATATATGAAATTTATAATGATTGCGTGTACAGAGAGACCGGAGATATTCCTTACTATGTTTTTTATCAAAATGTTTAAACTTTGAATTTCAAAGGCAGTTTAGAGTAGCGCCAGCAACTTGCCTCTTCCGAAGTAGGAGCGGGCTCACTCAATGGCGCAATCACATCCGGAGCAGGGGGGCTTGTTTGTGATGTTGGCATCGCGACCGGGGTCACTCCGGAGGCTTTGCGCTTGTGCGACCTTGTGATGGAGGGTTTCTTCGAAGTAGATCTGCGGGTGGCAGATTTAGAAATAACCTGCAGCAAAATAATAAAAGAAGCATTGTAAACTGAAATCGACATTTTTTCTTCAACACGATGGCTTAGAAGGGAAAAAGAAACGCTCTTCAGAGCCTTGCAAGAATCAGACTCGGTGGGCAAGGCAGTACATTCGAGCAAATCCAATACGTGGGGCACGAAGAAGAGGCGCAGATTTCATTGAGAATAATGTGATAAATTATCAAGGGAGGATACTACGCCAAGAAGAGACGGCTGTAATTGCTGAAGTTGGCAGCTTACACTTAGGTCGCTTGCGTAGTACTATCCATGAAATCAAGAGGTGCGTACATGGCTTTTTTCGCGTTTTATATCTTTTGGGATAATGTAAGCGAACATGCGAGTGCGCTAGGCTGAGCAACAAAGGCGGTCCAATGGAACACAACACGGCCTGCCGTAAAGCCCAACTGCTGCCGTGAACTGAGTCAACATGGAGGCATTCTAATCGTTATCAGTAGTTGCTCAGATACCATAAGCTAAAAGTTAGGCCGACAAAATATTCCCAACGTCCTTGTGCGTGCAAATGCGAACTGAGATGACGTCACAGCTACTTCGAATCAAAAGACCAGGCAAGTAATTGTCCTCCGGCAATTTAGAAATCACATCAGAAATAGGAAAAAAGCAAAAAAAGAAAACTGCCATGCTTATAGCTTTCAATTCTGATGTATCATCTTCGCCCAGTAGGTTGTATGCAAGCGTCTTTGTTACTTTAGGAGAAAACGACGTCTAAGTACGCGGTGTTGTGTGCACGGACGAATGGATAGTGTTCTATAGTGGCAGGAGTATTATATGTGCCGTACTCCTCTTAATTCTGGTATGTGTTTTTCAAGCCGGCCTCATGTTACGTCAGCAACTTGCCTCCGAGGCCGGCACGGGTTTTTTCAATGGCCCAGGTACCACCGGAGCACTATGACTCGTCGAAGGTGACGGCATAGAGAGCAGCGTCGCTACTGATGCCTTGTGACGAAGCGGCCTGGTGGAGGGTTCCGACGACGAAGGTGTGCGGTGGGCAGGTGTCAGGGTGACCTATAAATATTTATCAATAGATTCATTGAATTGCATTAACATAACGTGTGTCTGAAGAGCCTGGAGGAACAGTGCTTCAGGACTTCGCAAAAATTACAGGATTGGAAGGAAACGTGAAACATTTTAGCAAGCACAGCATATGAGACAAACTGTAGGCCAAATAACACGCAATAACAGACAATTACAAAAAGCGTACCAAGTCTTTCACAAGAAAAGGATCTTAATGGTGCTGTGTACAGCTTCAGTTTTGACAACTTGCTTGTTGTTAGGGCTGCACTAAAGCTTTAGTTTTTACGATTGGACACAAATCGTGTTGCTTAGGTCGCACTTTTCGGCGAGTTACAACTCCCGTTCACACACACGCGCACACGTGCACACCGGAAGCAAGCAAGAACGCAAGCCCGCCTTCGAGCAAGATATCCTGCAGGCGATGTTTACCAACCTAACCAACTGCTGATTATTACAAAGGATGAGCATCCAGAGCTCTTTATATTGGTTTCCCCAAGTAACGGATATATTCCTAAGGGAAGTGGAAAGACTGAAAATAGTGGCCTTGAACATGCCATGAAGTCTGCTCATTCTTCAAATTACAGCGGGACTGTCCTCATTTTACCCGCAGGTTTTTTGGTAGATTGTAAGAAACGCATTTCGACAACTATACCTCTCAGTGGGTGCTACTTTCGGCGACATAAGACGGCTGCTTTATAAAGGCGACATCTGACGTTGAGCACGATCTTTCCACAACTCGCTAGAAAGTACGCTTAAGAATCTGTTGTTACTCCGTCACGTCAGACGGCTTATTTGTGACCTGGTGAAACCAACATTTAAACTGAATTACCGTCTCGACTGGGGCCAGTTGGTTCATTCTGAACTTAAACAACAGCGCAAATGACAAGGACTAGGAAAGAAGCACAGACAAGCGCTTGACTGTGCTTCTTTCCTAGTCCTCGTCATTTGCGCTGTTGTTTAAGTTCAACATTTAAAGGGTATATACCGAACAGAAAATAGGTTTTAAATCTTTATGGTGTAAAATAAATCGTTTCGGGGTGCAGAGTATTCTTACTACACGAAAATGCAATTGTGTGCGATTGATTGAACTGCAGCAGATGACAAATGGCTTGACTTTTATCGAACGGTTCTTTTAAATACCTTATGTTCAAATTACGCTTCAAAGGCCACCTCCCGCCATCTGTTGAATCGCCAGATATGCAGTGTCCAGCAGCTTGCACAGGACCATATTTCTAACTCCAAGGTTTAATACAGAGGCGTGCACCTTTCTGTTTGCCTAAAGCGGAAGCCACAATTGCCCCGTTGTACAAAATACCGGCGTTGTTGCCCGGTAGATGAAATGAATGGTTAATTGATTGATTGTAGGGTTTAACGCGCCTACGCAACGCAGGCGATGAGGCGCGCCGTAGTGGAGGGCTCCGGATTAATTTTGACCACCTGGGGATCTTTAACGTGCGCCGAAATCTCGTACACGTGGGCATTTTTGCTTTTCGCCTCCATCAGAAAAGCGACCGCCGGAGCCGGGAATCGAACCCGCGACCTTGTGCTCAGCAGCGGAACGCCTTAGCCACTGAGCCACCGCGGCGGGTGGTAGATGAAATGGCCGCCACTCTAAATATAAAAAAAACACGTGGTTTCGGAATGGAATCGAATCCGGGTATTGAAGGTAAGGACTGAGCGCGTTACCAATGGCCCACTACAACCAGTTGTGAGCGGAGGAAGAAGTTAGCGTAGGTCGTCCCACGTCAAAGTTGAACGTGAGTGCACGCGACTGGAACAGGTAGACGCCTGTCATGAAGTTTGTTAACTGAAGTTTGCTAGCCCCAAAAGACCATGGAACGAAATTGAAGAGACACTCTAAAGTATGATGTAGCTAGAAAGGAAGTCTTTGTCAAGTACAGGCAGCTTTTGCTACAATGCTTGCAAGAAAACAGACTCTGTTGTCACTCCTTGTAGAGCCACGCGTGCGATTTCAAGTGACGCGGCATGGGTAATCGTCGTGGGTGTCCTTTACAGCTTTGCACTCTAACCAACCACCTTCACAGCGTGGATTGGAGCCATTTTTTTGTGATTCTGTTCTTGAAGCCTGCGTATTAGGGTGCGTCAGCAACTTACCTGCGATGCAGGACTGGGGCCTTTTAATGGCCCAGACGCCTCCGCACCCTCTGGACTCGTGGAATTGGGTGGCTTTGTGACCGGAGTCGCTTTGGGTGCCTTGCGGTGAACAGGCGTGCTGGAGCCTTTCGTAGACGTAGATGTGCGGCTGGTAGATTTGGGGGTAACCTATGATAAAATAAAGATATGTTATCAGGAACACTGGACATCTTTTTAGGCTATTATCAGCAGCATAAAAAGCCGCTCCACGCCCTTGCCAAAACAAGAAAATACAGAAACTCCCCAAACGGGATTCTTGTATAAATGGGTAACCAGGCCTACTATACACTAAACCCATTTAAAGTAACCTTCACTAATGTACAAAAGCGCTTTGCGGAGATGATATTTTTCTGATGTCTATTCATCAAAGTGCGGAAGCCCTTGAGCCAGCTAATATTTATTGTGTTCTTATACCTCGTGGAGACCACGCTTCTTGTTGCACTAGGAAACGATGTGGCGAAGTGGTCACGCAGCACCAAAATTCGGCCGCAAATGCTTGCTATCTCCCCGCGCTAAAGATCCGACGGCAAACATGAAAGGTTCTTTAAAGACGAGGCGCCTGAATGACTTATTCAACTCCCCCATAGCGGTTTCTACAGCGTTTTGATGAAACCTCAAACTTTTTATGAAAAACACGGAATTTTGCCTTCAGGCTTCCCTTCCAGCTTTGCCACGAAATAATTGGTAACTCAGTAAAAACTGTCATTGAAAAATCACAAAAAATGTTCGCGTAACCAATTACCAATCAAAATGTATTTTATTCTCTATACAATACCGATGTAAACACCAAGCGCTCCTTTTTATTTTTGTTTTTATTCTGTTTAAGCCTGGGTATTATCTGACGTCATCAACTTGCCTCTGCTGCGGAAACGGGGTGTTTCAACGACCGACTCGTTGCTGCATCATCCGGAGTTGTCGTAGACGAGGGCTTCGCTGCATCAGTGGCGTTGGCGGCCTTGCGGCGAAGCGGCCTGCTGGAGGCTTCCGAGGACATAGATGGGCGGTGGCCTGATTTTCGGGTAGTCTATAATAACGTTTAAAAATTATATTCCGAGCTGCACTGAAGATTTCACCTTCATCACGGCAGCACAACAGTCAGAGGAATCGAGAAACTAAACACAATAGCTTTGCATCAACAAGTTTTTAAAGAGAGGCGTGACATTTCTGTGTATAAAACATATTATCGATGAACTACAGCCCAAACATCCTGAAATTAAGTTGTTTCAGAAGAACAGTACCTGATATATCCGGAAAGAAAGGGTTGTTTTGTGACTGCTGCATTGATTAGCTCCGAATTAAGACAATTGCGCATTGTATATTAGGTCAGACGTTGTGCATGTCCGGACTGCTTTTTCAGGCACCCGAATAAAGCTGGAAAGAGTGCAGTTTGCACGCTCAACAAGGTTTTTTTCCAAAATGATTGCTGCGGTGTTCAGTTATCTCACATACATGTTCTTGCACGGCTAATATCGAAGGTGAGCACTTGCTGGGCGCGGAGTTTCAAGTTGTGGACACTAAACCAGGCTCGACAGCCTTATGTGCTCTTAGCTGCAACTCTCTGGCACTAACTGCTCACGAGGAAGTATCTTCGCAACCAATTTTTTGCATGATTGACATTGAAGTAAACACCTCCCGGCGGACTCAAATTTTTCTCCATTGGACCTTGTCCTAATTGGTTCATGTATTATAGGCTGCTTGAGAGAAATTTATGGGCATGAATATGTTGCTGTTACACACCCCACGTCTTCACGCCTCACCTCGTAAATTATTGTTAGTTCACTTCACAGAAAAATTCTGAACAGCAGAAGGAGCCTGCTCCCATTGTAGGCAACACTATCCTCTCTGCACCCGATAAAAAAGCCGCACATTGGAACCAAGGCGGAGCAACTGCGGGCAACTCAAAAGATGGTAATTTTGAATTACAGTTCAAACCCAAAAATCTCCACTACGTGCAGTATGGCCGTGCTGGGGCAGTTATTCCTCCTGCCTTTGTTGCAGCTGAAGCGTCAATGGAGCGCATGGTGACAGCCCGATTTCAAAGAAAGGCATTTGTTAAAACCACAACTCACCTTTTGCGTCTTAGACTCGGCTGCCGAATCCATCGTTTCGTTGCGTCCCGAACGCCAAGGAAAGATCCCAGGTTGCTTCTTCTTCTTAGCTTTCTCCTGCCCCGTGATCTCGCGACACTCGGGTTTCGCTTTTTTATGCGAATACTGACACAGTGGAATTGGCCAGGGTTAGGCATTATTCCCTTTCACACTTGTAAAGGTGCATTAAATGATTGTAGGGAAATGAAATTTAGAAATAACTGAGAGAAAAAAAATTGCGGTTGATCCCTCTTAGATAGGAACCGGTAAAACATGAAAGTGAATGGTGCCTTCAGAGGATCAGTTGAATGTTAAAGGAACCTCCGTCATGTGCTAAGTGTTCGCGAGCCTGACCCCGCCAGACGAAGTGGCGCCGATGCACAACAACAACAACAAAAAAAATGACGGGTTTATTCTGGGACAACAAAACCAAGAATGACATGTACAGAAACATGGGCTTTAAACACAGCGGTCATGCGAACAACGCCACAGCGGAGGGTGCCTCAATTCACGCGCGTCCCCCATACACGAAGGTGCTGGCATCGAGACGCCAACTGTCGTCGCTCATTAGCGCATGATGGGCTACTTCGCTTCGCCTCTTCTAGACGGCAGTACCATCTGAATGAGTCATAGGGAAGGACATAAGGCGCGTTTGTACAGCTGCTCACGTCTCGGCTCATCGCGCAGTCGGTAGAGTGCCACGTTCCTCCCGTTGCGGCGAGAGGGCTCAAGAGGGCTCAAGAGGGCATGGGCTCGACTCCGTGCGCCGAGCGTCAATTGTACTTTTCTGGTGACGTCACTTCCATGACGAATATGACGTGAGTGATATCTTGTTGTACCCGGGCATAAAACACTTTCGTGTAAGAAAGCGAGTTTTTAATTGTAAGGTGGGCTTTTGTGGAGGGCGAGCGAGCAGCGAGCAATGGAACGGAAGATGATAGGTGTAACATTAAGGGACAAGAAGAGAGCGGAGTGGGTCAGGGAACAAACGCGTGGTAAGGGCGTACTATTAGAAATTTAGAAGAAATGGACGTGGGCAGGGCATGTATTGCGAAGGCAAGATAACCGTTGGTCATTAAGAGTATGGTGGCTAGAAAGTCTATCCACCATATTAAGTGTAACAGAGTGGATCACTAGAGAAGGCAAGCGTTGCAGGGGGCGGCAGAAAGTTAGATGGGCAGATCAGATGTGATCAAGAAGTTTGCGGGGATAAATTGGTCGCAGTTAGCACAGGACCGGGGTAATTGGAGATTAATGGGAGAGGCCTTTGCCCTGCAGTTAGAGTAAACTAGAGCACCGAGTGGTTCAAACGAGCTGCCAAAAATGAAGCAAAAACAGGGTAACGACCTGAAGCAATGCGATCGTCTCGCCGCCTTGCGGTGGTCAATGGCAACTTACGCTTGTGCGTGTTGAATTTAAAAACAAGCTAACAAACAAATCACAATTATAAAATGATATATAAAAATATAGGCGAGCAAATAATTATTTACATAAATAATTGCACTTTATTATTACTACTGAAGTGAACAGAAATTCCTTGTCTTCTTGCGATGACGACGCCGCCATGCGGCGGCCACCAACAACTCTCGCGTCGTCTGCTACATGAACGTCTGCGACACGGAGCCTGCATGGAAGATGATGCACCCCGTGGCTTGAAGACAGCGCATACACTTTGAAAACCGGGCGTGAAGCGAATAGTCCTCTCGGCTAAAATATGCACCGGTAGCGCATTAGTTCGTCAAATACATGTTTCTTCGCCTAATCTACCCTCGGTTCTTAATGATTGGTGAAAAGCGCTGTCGGGCAGTCATAAGTGCGTGTTCATACACCACGCCGCATGAACACGAATTTTCGAGTCGAAGATTTAGCAAATGTGACGTTGCACAGAACAAAAGCATGTATAGGCATAAAGTTTCATACAATGATAATTGTATGAAACTATTCGGTGCTTAGAAAATTGCAATGCCGTCGCTTCTTATAATCGCAAACTACAATTTTGGCCGTGATTGTGTGTTCCAAGGATGCACAAATATTTATTTAGCTGTCAGATTATGACTATTGCATGTCTTGCCAATATTTATTTCACTGTCAGGTTATGACTATCGCGTGTCTTGCCGAACAGAAAATAAATACTAAACGCCTATATAGTAACCCTTGAGCATAGTTACCCAAGGTTTTGCGGAAATTAAAATAAAAAAAATAAAAAATGAGAGATATAACACTGTGCCGCTGGTGGGAATCGAACCCCGACCTTTTGCGTTGGAAGTGAGTATCCTACCACTGCGCCACATTTTGAAGTCTTGCGATCGCAGCGCCCCTAACGAATTTTACCCGATTTTGCTTCACTTTGGATGTATTGAAAGTATAGGCGTTTGAACCACTCTGTCTTCTACTTCGCTCTACTGCAGTGGGCGTAGATAGGCTGGTGATGATGATGACGATGATGATGATGGGCTTTTTGGAAGCGAACTACAAAAGAGTGCGCACATCTCTGCTCGTGCAAAGCCGAGGGACGCGTACCGGGATGAGGGATTGGCCGGAAGGGAAAAGGGTGCAAGAAGGAGGTGATGACTCGGTATGCGAATGCGGCTCGCTACGTTTGTTTCGGGTGAGCAAGCCCAGCCAGAACTGGGAGAGAGCTGCCACCAGCTATGCTCGCCATCATGTTCCGTCTTTCCTGTTGCTGGGCACCGCCAATACATGGGTAGGCCCGTGCGTGTATATGTGTACATGAGAGGAAGAGCTGGAGGAAAAGACGTTCATTGAAGCCGATAAAATAAGAAAAAAAAGGAAAGTGAATCGCATCTTCCGCTATTGCTCTGGCCTGGTTGACAAGGAATTCCTGATTCTCAAGCTGTAAGCTGGTCAACCCGCTCTCCTGCTGCCCGGAAGTGGGGCGAGTACAGAATGTGGGTGGTAGAGGCATCCCCGTACGCTTATTTACAAACGCTTAATTGCACAGCGCCCCCAGGTGACATGTGGGATGTGACCACGCGATATATGCAGAATGTGATAGGCTGCGCCAAGAACGTAAAGCGACCTAAAGGATAATAAGCGCCCCTTATTAACCCCAAACTTTGTCGGTCATGGCAGTAATACAGGGATATTCCATGTCTCCAAAATTATTCACAGCATGTCTGGAGGGGGTGTATAGAAAGCTTGGAAAACACAGGATTAAGGACGAATGGGAAATTGTTGAGCTATTTAAGGTTTGCGGACGACATAGTATTGCTGAGTGAGACTGCAGAACACAGGTAAACAATGCTTGAGGAACTACAATAAAAAAGCATGGTCGCGGGGCTAAAAATTAATGCACATAAATCGAAAGTAATGAGGAATAGGCATGCGAAAAACGTCCTCTTCGGCTGAGGAAACGAAACGCTAGAAGAAGTAAAAGAATACAACTACCTCAGACAGATGGTTAGTGCTGACCCCAAACACGAAAAAGAAATCTGGCGAAGAATATGTATTGGTTGGGGTGCACTCGGCAAGCACTCCCAAATAATGAAAATTAAGCTACCTCTTTCACTCAAAAGAAAAATCTACGACCAGTGCATACTGCTGGTTATGACGTATGGAGCTGACACTTGGTGCCTTACTAAACAACTAGAAAGCAAACTTAAGCCGGTTCAACGGGTCTTGGAACAAATAATGTTAGGATTAACACCCAGGGAAAGGAAACGAGCTACCTGGATCAGAGAACAATCTTGAGTAGAAGATATCATACTTGAAATAACGAAAAAAAAGTGGTCTTGGGCTGGCCATGTAGGGAGGCGAACCGACAACCGGTGGACAATTGGGGTAATAGAGTCGATGCCAATAGATGGGTCTAGAAGAAAAGGAAGGCGAGTAATCCGTTAGACGGATGAAATAAGAAAATTAGGGGGTAAACTGTGGACCGGAGCATCGCAGGACAGGAGCAGTTGGAGGTCAATGTGAGAGGCTTTCGTCTTTTAGTGAACTTGAGTAGGCTGATGGTGATGATGATGATAATTATGATCATGATGATTAACTGACAAAACACATAGAATCGATCTTAAAAGCGTTTTTGCAATAAGAAAGAAAAAAAAGGTTACCTCCGCTCGGCTGGAACCGCAGGAAGAGAGCGGCACTACCCAGAATTCGGCCTCGGCACTTCCCGAGAGCTAACCGGACGGGCACCACATGGGACGGGCTTCGAGCCCACTGCTCGCTCACCTACCACGAGATCAGTCAGCATTGCAGGCTCGAGCGTAGGGTTGATCCCCCGGCCCACGAATCGTTATCGAAAGTCCAGGAGAAATTAATTTGCCTGCTTCAAAAAAATACGTTTTCCCACTTGATGAAATTGCGCCTAATGTATCCCACCCAGTACTCCGCTCAGTGTGAGTTTTGTGGCGAATATGGCACGCTCTACCATATAGTGTTGGGGTGTCAGAAAAACCCCAAGTTACACAAAATTCCCCGTCCGTCTTACGAACAGTGGGAGAGCGTGCTGTACGGTTCCAGTCCAGACGATCAGCTTCGGATGGTGGAAACCACCGTGCAGATGGCCACACGGATGGAGTCCTGAAGTAAGGACACCACTTCGCAATTTTTCTTGCTAATAAAGAAGTTTATTCTCCCTCTCTCTCGAGGCCGCAGAAGCGGAAAGGTGGTCTTTTTTTAGCAGTTGCCGAATAAACAAGCGCGCCAAGGAACATAACACATGTCACGTGGGGTTGCAGTTCAGCGAAGCATCCGGAAACACGCTTCCCGTACGAGGTGGTAGGTAGATACCCCTACAACTGCCCTGACTGTACGTCACATTCAGGGCAGTTGTAGGGGTATGGGGAGGAGATTAGCGGCGGAAGACATGGGTGTAGTTTTGAAGTCGTCGCCACATGCGTGCAACTGGGAGGCTTACTGACGGGTGCGGAGGCGTTACTGCCTAGACCGGCGACGATGGTAAGGGATTCCAGTGTATCAGAGTAGAAATAGGAGGGTATGTAAGTGGGGCTGCCGAGCCTTCCTCTCCCAGTGGGAACACTCTAGCGTGCACGTATAGCGGGTTTGGCGTGAGAAGCTTTATTCTTTTCAAGGGAGGACTAACCGGATGCGCATATCAGTTGTATGTAGGGGGATTCCTGTGTTCCATGAGAATTTTGAGGGAGGTGGGAGAGATACGAGATGCCTGAAAGTTTCTGCGTGCTTGCTGTATTTAGGAATCGTCATGAAGTCTGTGGTTGGGGTTGTCAGGGAAAATGCCATTTCTTTGGTGGTAGCGGCGTTTTGACGTTCCGGTTCGAGTAGGTTACGGCCAGTGCACGGGTAAATTGATGAGGGTGTTAGAAGACGTCTGTGCAACGGGTGTCAGGCTTCGTGCAATATTTTGATTTCTGTAGGCCGACCCACGCTTGTCTTCTTCCTTTGGTATAGGTGGGGCACATATGCTTCGGGAAAAACGACACAAGTAATTTGTTCGAATGTCTCAGGGACTGCGCACGGGGGCTTCGCACGCAACTGGTGGCTTTCGACCCATGTTAGTTACAACAGAACGACAAGGTAAATGGTATACTTGCTGCGTTTGGAAGAATCATAAGAATTATAGCAGGTTGTTATGAAGACTGGGCTGGAGAAGGTGAGCTGTAGGCGTAAAGACTGGGAGGCTGAGGGCAACTTTTAATGACTTACGGGTGAGGGCCCCTAATTTTGAAAGATCTCTCTGTTTGAGATTGACGTATGCGTGCCATAAGTGAATCGGCTGAGTAGGAGGGCCTGTACCAGTCAGCGCGCATCGTGTTCGTGGAGGCCATGAATGTAGTGCAAATTCTTCGAATGAGATGCGTGACCTGGGTGACCGGAACGTGTAGTGGGGGAAAATGGCCGGTCCCGATCCGTCTGCGAGGAAGGGGACGCCGAGAATGGGAAGTGTGGTCACTCGCGGGACGGGGGCCGAGGCTAACGTGACCGTCGGGGAAACGACAACGTCTACAAAAACATAATTGATACGGAAACCCAAGCCACGAGGTATCGGAGTGATGAAGTGGCAGCATTGCCGAAGCTGCTAAATTGTTTATTGAGAAAAATAAGGCCGCAGAGAAATTGAGTGTCGCAGGATGAACGGAAATGAGTTCGTACGGTCTGAATGGGTGGTCCAGAGACGCCACGGGTTCTCGTCACATATAGGTTGCTCAAGCAGTGGGTAATGGACCTTTTTCCAGTAGCATAGCCCTCTTGCAGCGGGCGCCCGAACCACACTTGGGGGATTATAGAGGAACACGCCTCCTTTTTTTCCGCCAGCCCTGCGCAGTCTTAGGCACCACGCATAGTTTTGGTGGCAGAGAAATTTTTCGGTGGGAGCAGTAGAGCCTACCTGTCGGCCGCTTTCACAGCTCAGAAAACGGAGCAGAAATTAGCTGGCTCAGTGTTGCAACTGGCCAATGCAATGTGATGTCGTTTTGTTTACATTTTTGTCCCCCAAGAATGGCGGATCGGTCGCTGGGAGAGGGAGTAGCGCATGCGCAGAGCGCTACTGGAAAAAGGTCCAGTCACCTGTGTGCACCATCACTACATGACTCATGCTCAGCCACTCTCAGTGAAAAACTGTACAATCAGGGTGATAGTGTGTATAATGTGCAGTAATCGGTGTTTACCGCACCTACTTAACGTGCGGTTAAGTAAAATCATAGTAACGGGAGAATTTTTCGGACATATCTTCCGGAGATGGTGAATATCTGCTTTGACAGTTTACAGCAGGTATATATCACGTTAAAAGGTGATTACTGTCAATTTCAGCGTTTTTGTCGGAATGAGGAACCTCATGAGGACGACAAAATGGGGTTACTGGTTAAAATCTGCTTCTAGTGGATTCTTGTGATCAGCTTTTCTCGTGCTTGTGTCATAATAAAATTTGGCTTGGGCAAGCTGTACTCATACTAAAACTATTTAATTTGTTGTCGCTTTAAATATGTTTCTATGCTGTAAAAGTCGACAATTTCTCTGAATATTTCTGGGGTGTTTCGAAATAACGTTCTGGAGGTTAGAGTTAAAAAAATGTTCATGGACGACTAGGCGCTTCTTAGAATTTAGGAATGCTCGAATTGAGCGCTGGTGAGTGTGAAAATGAATGGCGAACTGAGTTTAGCAGATCATATAGCGATCCGGATATGCGGTGGCAGCTGCACCTCGGGGTCCGAAATGCAGAAACTGTCGGAGTTCAACGCTCGTGGCGAATAGAGTCGGAGGTCTGACGCGACTGCAGGTCTCAGCAGCAGGCTCGTGTGTTGCGTGTCAGTGAGCGGTCATTTTCTTGCGTTTTATTCTTGGAACCCCTGGTACGTAGAGTCAATACAAAGCGAATTGCGGAGGCTGTTGAGGGTGGTGGAGGGCATTGACGTCGGCTTTTTCAATCAAGTGTCCATTTACTGCTTTCGCGATAAGAGCTATCCCGGGCTGATTGTCTGCTTCAATTGCCGTTACGCGGCATCAAACGCCTCTGTTCGAGGCCACAAAACAGATCCAGTGAAACTTCCCCTCGTGGTTATTTCTATTTCTTAAATTGTCACAACACCAACAGTCACAACACCATCCCATCACAACACCAATAGTCACAACACCTCTGAACTTCGGGACGAATACTGGAGAAATCGTTTTGCAGGTTATGGTGAATGGTCCTACAGAAGACGTCGATAAATCGGTTTCGGCCATCTGCTGCTAGCTAAATAGGAAAGTATTTTTTTACCCTAAAGGAAACATCCCCTACTTGCGCCAACTGCAATTTCCCAGTCACCCGCTTTTGCGATGAAACGTTAAAGGCGTTCGCACTTTCCGCACCAGCGTCCCTGAATGCTCCCGCCACCTGAGACCTTTATTCAGGTTACCACATTTCCACAGAAGACATTGGTGAAGGGGATACATCGAGCCACGTAGCCAGTGCAAAAACACAAGCACCAAGTTCACACTGAGGCAAACGTAATACAAGAGCCAAGAAGAAAGAAAAAAGGGAAAAATTTCCGTATGAAATAGTACCGTTTGTCTCGTAAAAAAAAGCTGGGACAAGACATAAAAAATTGCAACCAATGCCATTCTACAATAGAAAAGGGCAAGGAAATGAAGAGGAAAAGGAAATGAAAAAAAGAAGGAAGGAAGAAATAACGCAATTAAGAAATAAAAAAAAAGTAAGAGAAAATACAATCAAATCAGCGACTTGATTAAACCAAGCATTGCAAGAAGCAGCAGTGCACACTGCACAGCAGTAACATAAGATATGTAAAACTAACAAGTTCACGGCAAGTTAAGTAATACAGCGTTTCTTATCGCCAAACTGATCATAAAGATAATATTTTATAGCCGTGTCATATATCACGCCAGATGCACAAACAACGTCCTCCGACAGCTTGTTCCATTTGCCAATGGCGCGCGGACGAAAAGCATGATTTCTAGAGTGAGGTGTGGCAATAAATTTACCTGATCTTCTAACGGCGAAGCTGTATGCCCTTTCTCCTGTCCGTGCGGATCGTTGACAAAAAATTCCCCTCAGCCTATAGGAGGTGGCGAAAATGCTAGGCCAAGAAGTGTGAGAGAAAGTGGCGAGGAGGCAAGGAGCCCTCGAACAGGTGTTGGGAGTGCGCGCCTCAAGAAAAAATGGACGGCATCCCGCCCTGTGGAAGTGGATGTCCAGCGAATCTGTTATAAACCACAACACATGCTGATGGTGGAGGGTATGGCATGTTCCTTGTTGTCTCAGCAGCTCCTCTGGCGGAAAATTCTGGGCTCTGACGCACGTTCTCGGCGTCTTGGGCGAGAACTGCTGGGTCTTGCCTAGCTTGACGCATGCGCTAGCCTTCGAACGACGTCAACCTCCCTCCTCTTCCGAGAGCAGCTGTAAACCTAATATTTACCAGAACACATGGGGGGCTCGAATCATCCATCATGCGGTTTCGATGCTTATTTTCTGTTTTTTATTTACACGAATACTGAGCTCTATGCTGCACGCTCGATTATATAGCCTGACTCATGCGCTCGGTGCCTTGGTTGAGAACTGCTTTGTCCTGCCTGGGGTTTTTGTTTACGACACAAAATTTTTGGACCAACGAGAGGCTAACAGCGCGGCTGTAAAACGCTTCCCGTCGTCAAAATTAAATTTCCATCCCTTGAGTTGTGAAACCGGAGTCTATCCGATCGCGCTATCATCGCATTCAGGGCGAGCAGCGTTTCCTTTGGGTTCGTATCGCAGGCGTTGGCTGTGTTGAAGTGGACCTTGGCTTCAGAATTTGGCAGTCTGGATTTTGGACTTTACGATGGGTTGACTCTGCACTTTGATTTACGTCTCTATTCATAGATAAAGCTTCCTTTTTAACCATGTTTCTCTTAAGAAAGGGGCAGGCCTAAGGAAAGCTAAGTTAACGCTAGTGAAGCCTAAGGAAAGCTAAGTTAACGCTAGTGAAGCCTAAGGAAAGTTAAGTTAACGCTAGTGAAGACCACCAGCTCTGCTGTTTCTTCAGTGTTCGCATCGCAATTGCGAAGGTGCCCGAATATTTTTGCTATTTGCTATTGCTTCTCGTTTTTGGTAGATATGCATTTGGTTTTAGATAAAAGTGGTGGTTAATACCGGTCCTTTATTGGCTATTTATTTAGGAATGATAGGTCGTGGCTTTGTGTGCAGTTTATGAGAGTGCCTTTTTCATAGCAAAATTACGGGTATTCAGCCTAGCGAATCATTGTAATTGCGGGCAGCACGGTTTTGAATTGACCCTGGTTTGTTAACGGGCACCTTTGTGCCCGTTTGCCACGGAGCAGTGGTGTATTCCAGTATAGCGGGCACATTAGTGTGGCCCGGAGTCTCCTTAGCATCCTGTGGTACTTTTTTGTTGCTTAAATGTCTTCTAATGAAATTACATACGCGACCAGCCTTCAATGGTAGGTTTTTAGTGTGTTTGGTGCAGGTAACGTTAGATGAGAGTGTAAGGCCGAGATACTGAACATCGAGTCGAAATACAATGCTTTCAAAATTAAAATGTTCTTTGGCCCCGATATTTGACCGTTTCCGGTTGCAGCGAATGCAGTTACATGTTGAGATGTTTTTTTCGTATTCACTTTATCGCAGCTGTTATAATATGGTTCGGGTACAATGGTTTCTTAAGAATTCAATACAAACAAAACGTGGACTCACTTCCCCTACACGCTTGAACGAAGAAGAGTTTGGGCTTCCCTTGAAGGGCCGGGCAATTTTCGTTGTTGAAGAGCTGGCAGACATCCTGAGAAAGGTTCAGCTCCTCAGCATCAATGCCGTCTATGACACCTTCGGTGCCGTGCGACACGAGGATGATCACGAGGCAGTCAGCGTCCTTGTGAGATTTCTCTCTGGAGACGTCCCGGAACAGCATTTTCATTTCCTGCGTATTGTTTAAGGAGAGCTCTCAGAGGAGTGCTATTAATTGTTGCGTCTGTGTACTCATTATCTCAATTTTAAAGGGTTCATAAAGAGAAAGTGCAGTTGCCTTTGCATAATTTTTTCTGCTTGAACATCCTTTACAGAACATATATCCGAAATATTTTCGAATTACTTGCTTGTGGAATTTATTAGACGACCATGAAATACTAGTTTTGAGGCGCTGCGCGCATTGTCGGCCAGTGGCGCCACTAGTCGTGACGTCACGTTAAGGGCATTCCAGAGTTTAACGCTCTTTGTGTATATTATTTCGTAGAGCTGCAAACCCGATGTTTTAAAACTAATGCGTCCTTTATTCATTGCCATACACAGTTTTCTATTGATGATACCAGCTGCGCGACCGTTTTAGTTGTCTGGCAATCACTGTAGCACAACCTGGTCCTACTGGCTGTTTCATACTAGATTTTCCTGCGAAAGTTAACGTTGTCGAATTCTATTCGGACTCTTAAACTTTTCATATTAAACGGCACAAAGCCGGTCAAGCAAAAAAAAATGCCCTTCCACTCTGTGAAAAGGGATGCCCTGTGAAGCTGGACGCCGTTAACACATTACACGAAACGAAACACGCGTGCTTGTCAGTTGTCATTGAGCATACTTCCTAGCCAACTAGGTGACTGAAAGTTAGAAGGAAGGACACGAGATCTGTTCTAGCGGACAAACATGGGCTGTTTTTTTCCCTCCCGCATCGCGGGCATCTTATTGTCTGTGTAACATGACAACCCAATCCTCTCGATCGCTGAGGACACTGGACAGGTCATACTGGGTTGTTTGACGTTCACGTTTAAACCTCGCGTAGGCTCCCTGCCGAGCTCAGGAACATCCTCAATGCACTTCCCTCCCTTTTTACCCCCTCAAAGCACAAAGAACCACGTGATTTTTTCCCCGCAAACCACAACCTTCGACGTGAAAGACACCGGCCAGAATGTCGCTCTCAAGGGCGTTCAAGCTGTACATGAAATATCCGCTCTCGTTTGCGTTCCTAGCGGGAATAAGTTTCGGTTCACGCGGGAGGGATTAGCAGCTACTCGACGATCTGTAACTTACAGCGAAAACGGCGGCGGCAGCGGCTTTCCGCTGCTTTCGCGCCTATTCCTGCTTCTGTTCAGGCAGACGCTCCTTTAATTCCTGCTCTTCTTACTACGAGGAAACGACATGCGGTCATCCCATAGCGAGTTGAAACCTTATTTTAGCGGATAAAAATCTGGCTGTCCCTTTCCCTCCCCCTTCGCAGGAATCTTACTTTCTGTGTGACACACGAACCGATATTTTGACGGCTCGATAACAGTGGACAGCTAACAGGTGACGCTGAGCACTGAAAAATCTACGTTTAAAGCTGCCATAAACATAAAGGAAATGTCATCGGTATCGGCATGACGCCAAGCTGTTGCCTGCACGCCCCCTTCTAGCACCCCCAAAGCGTGCACATCTAGCAGACAAACCGGTAATGGGCGCTTGCTTAGGTGAGAAATACATCGGAGAAAATGTCGCTCGGAAAGGCTTTCTTTGGAGCTGAAGAAACATTACGGGCTTACATCGGCATTACGAGCCGGCAAATTGCTCTTAATCCGGGGGAAACTGGCACCTACTCGACGATGCCGAACTTGAGGCGGCAATGGCGACGGGTACACGTTCGACGGCAGCGGTTCTCCATTGCACTTTATGCCCATTGCCACTTCTGTTCATTCTCCGCAATCATCTGATAACTGTGCTAGCGCTGTCATAAGGCGATGGCACAATTTGGAAAAGAGGCATCGGTTGTGGCGAGGGGAATAATACTTGTGAAAGAGTGGCCAGTGGTGGCGAGGAGGAGCTTCGGGGCGGCATCGAGTAAAGCTACACGTATACGGCTTCGTCGTAAAAAGTGGCCCGTATGCGATCGGAACTTGCTGCCGCCGGGACGGCCTGCATTGAAGTCCGACACTTTACCAGTTCGACAATTGACCAAAAAGCGTGCGTTATCAAAAGCTGTGGCTTAAAAGTCCCCTGCGTATTTATAACCCTGCACTCTGGTTTGTTTCCGTAAATTATATTCTATTCAGATCTTCAACTCCAACTTACTGTTAAACGATTCTGCAGTGCACCATAGGGAAGCACATTCAATTACGTAACAATGCCGAAAGCATTGTTTATTGCAAGATAGCAATCGAACTGCGTGATGGAGAGACTCGGCGAAGCGGTATTTTTGCTTCTCGCTAGTGATGTTCGCGCATAAGGAGTTTCTGACTACTCAAAATTGTTCGACTAACGTGTTCATGTAGTAAATTGCCATTTTAGGCTTTCGGTAATTTATCTTGTCAGGTGAAGCTTTAGAAAGTATACCGATTGATTGATTTGATTGATTGTAGGATTTAACAAGCCTACGCTACACGGGGGATGAGGTGCACCGTAGTGGAGAGCTGCGGATTAATTTTGACCACCTGGAGATCTTTAACGTGCGCCGACATCTCGAAAACACGGGCGTTTTTCGGTTCGCCTCCAACAAGGCACTCCTCGAACTGGGAGTGCACAATACACTGGAAGAGGTGAACGAGGCGCAACGAATTGCACAGCTCGGACGCCTCGGCTCCACAAAGACTGGAAGAAGAATCCTGCAGAGGCTAGGCATCAACCCTCCCCTGACCTCACTGCAGGACGACCAAGTCGGGCCCCTCAGGTACGTAATCATCCGCAAAATCAAGGTGCTGCCCCTGCCGCGCAACGTCCACCCGGACAAGAACGCGGAACGGAGGGCGGCGCGAGCCCGAGCGCTCGCCGAAACGCACAAGGGAGACGCGGGCGCCGTGTACGTGGACGCGGCCAAGCACCGCGACCACCCAAACACCTTTGTGGCGGTGGCCATCAGAGCCACCACTGGTGAACTGCTAAATGCCTGCAGCATAAAGGCCAAAACGGCCAAGCAGGCAGAGGAGGCTGCCATAGCCATCGCGCTCACCAGCCCAACAACTACCACCATACTCAGCGACTCTAGGACGGCGATCGCGGGCTTTGCCAGGAACGCAGTCTGCGGGACAACGGCAAGCATCGTTGTTGGCGGCCAGAGGACGGAGACTGCATACATCCATTGGTTCCCCGCTCACGTGGCGGGCCTGGTGGACAACCGTAACGAGGAGGCGGACGCCATTGCACGCAATCTAGCATCGCGCCGTGCAATGCCACCCCGTCCCTCGCCAACGGTAGACCAGCACATGGAGCCCCTGACTTCATACGGGGACGTGCTACAATGGCATCGCATGGGAAGAAGGACCCTGCCCCTGCCTCACCCTAGGCTGACGAGGAGCGAGGTGGTGTTTTTTCGTCAACTACAGACAGGAACGGTGCTCACCCCGGCGCTAGCGCGCCACGTGTTCAACGGCGTCTACGAGAGTGACAAGTGCAGTGTGTGTGTGTTGGTGACTGCGGACCTGGCCCACCTGATGTGGGGATGTGACAGACACTCTGTGTGCATGGGGAGCGAAGACCTCCCACCGGACATTATCGAAATCATGAGTTCGAGTGAACACGAGCGGCAACTGCAAGCGGTCCAGCGGCTCGAGGCTGCTCTGGCGCGGCAAAGGCGAAAAGGAGACCTCTCTGAGGACTCGTCGAGTAGCCTGCGCTGCAGCCCAGGCATAGCTTCGGGGGTCTGCCTAGTTTCACAGACAGGGGAGCGGGGAAGCCCTGCGTGGACTCATCGGCCTCCTCCCCACCGGAAAAGATTCAATAAAGTCATTTTCTCTTTCTCTCTCTCTGTTCGCCTCCATCAGGAAAGCGGCCACCGCGGCCGGTGAGCAAATATACCGTCTAGCAAAACGACAGTTTAGGCTGGTGTGAAACAGCGTAAAAAGGTTACAAATACCTTGTTTTCTTTAAACGTCCTTACGCCTGCCCGGTCGTGCACTGCACCACTAGCCCGCGTTGTTGACTGAGGGTTCGGCCATGTTGATTAGTCGTACAAAAAATTAGAGATCTCTCGTTCAGTTGTGGGCGAGTTTCATTATGCCGCCGATGTTGTAGCTGTATCTGTCCCGTTGCGAGCGCGTTCTATGACAAAATGTTGGGCAGACTAGGGGGAGCTACGATTGGCTTCTTAACATGACGTCACTTCATGATTCGAGAAGGAAAGCCACGGTGAAACCATAACGGCATTTTTTGCGTATTTACCGATATCGTGTATGAAACGGTGATGCAAGGTTTGTTTATCAAGTTTTCATGGTTCCAAATAATCACAGAACACAATTTTTTTTAAAAAGATGCCTTCATATTCTCGTTAATAATCTTAGTATCTGTGAAAGTTTCACCCAGCACTCAAGGGCTGCAGTTGTTCGTCGTTCTTTTTTTCAGGCTTTTGATTTTTTTCTTCCTGTTTGCGGAAATAAGTTGTAAAGATTCACGCTATTGATTTTTTAGGTCCCTTAGATCAAAATTTTATTTTTCCTATTTTAAATTTTTGGCTTTCCAAAACTGCTTTGGACCAGTGATCGCCACTTGCGATATTATAAGGTTTAAATGTTGGCGCCCCAAAATATGGATTTTTGCAAATTCAGGGAGTTACACCACCGGTCTGTTTTCCCGATGTTTTAATCATTTTCCCCTTGTTATTTCCTGGCTTGTTATGTTTGTCTTTCTTTTTGCAGCAAGATCTATAGGATGCACATTTTTTATTTTGTTAGTTCGCGTTTATAAGTTTTTCTATTTTGCATATTCTGGTGTTTAAGATTTCGTTCAACTGAGTATCTCTTTTTGCGCTAATATATCGACTAAATACGTTACTTACGCCAAGTAAGCATTTTTGCGCAAATGCATAACGTAACACAATCCTGGTAAGTCGGCACTCGGCAAAGAATGCTACGAATTAAAAATTATTTCACGCTAGTTCCGCCTACGCACAATTATGTTGAGATAACCTTAATGTAGCCTTAACGTTAAGGTGCAGGTTGCATTAGTAATGTTAAAGTGACCTGATGCTCAGGTAACCTCAACATTAGACTTCAGGTTAACCTTAATAATAAGGTTTAGGTTAACCTTGACATTAAGCATAAGTTCTGTTAAGGTAACCTTAATATTACGTTATGGTTAGCTTAAGGTCGGTTGATAATTAATCATTAAGGTTACACAGCATTACACAATTGGCGGTTATGAACAGTAGTGCAGCAACAGGTAACTCGGAAACACGTAAGTCTATGTTGACAAAGCTTGTGCTGCTGCGCCGCTTGCTAGACTGACGTAGCACACGTAACTGGCCGGAGAGTGCCCCTTTTGTGTTACTCATTGATTCGGCGTGGATCACCAGTGACGCGATCTGAGTCAGGGAGTCAAAACCCCACCAGCGCGCACACTGACCGAGAAACCAACACGTGCGCGCTCTATATTGTTTCTGACTGATACTAAAAACTGCCTGAGCAAATGTCCTCTGTTTATTTTTCGTAAGGATAATAATAACTAACAACAAAGCCCAAATGAACCACTTACATGGGCCGCAAGATTGCATCTGACGGTGACCTTGAAGTGCAATTGCGTGAAGAGGGCGTTCATACCATCAACATCGAGCTCAGATCCTTCCCTACGGCATGAGAGATTGTCAAATTCAGCGTTGTTGACGATGATGCACGAGCCCCGTGGATTCCGCGTCATGCTGTAGATCTAGAAAAGGAGAAGTTTGAATATTTCTCAGAAGAGATTTGTTAGTCCATTATTGGGTTGAAAGTGAAGAAAATTAGCTGTTTTGGTAATCTATCTTCCCATGGGGGACTCGACGATCAAAAAATATCACGTGAACGTGACATCAGTCAGAATATGCAAACTCGCGAAATTGCACAACAATAATGTTTACATTGTTTTATGCCATTTATGTGCCAGTAGAAAGTTATCAGAGCTTTTAAAGGAGCCATGAAGATAAAATACAACTTCTGTTGTTTAGAAAGACTGCTTAGTCCCGATAACAATGATACCAATATCATTGCAATCTTAGAAAAAATAACGGAGATATTAAAGAAAACGTGTGAAGCAGTCGCGGCCGCCTAGCCAATTTCCCGCAACTTTTCTATGACGTCACAGGACCTTGTTTGTGTGATTGGCGGCCGCCTTACTGACCTGTCGCGACAACACATGACTGGACGTCTGTAAGGGGGCCTGTAGTTCCATCTGACCTCATCACTTGAATGCTAACGTGCAGTTAACGCACTGAAAATTATGTTTTATTGTTGGCCCGTATGACGTCATGCTTACTCATAACACGTCACTGTGGCGCAAAATTTGAGTTTTAAATACTACTTGCTTTTTTTTCGTTAAAAACATCTTTTGTGGCTGTAACGGAGCTGAGTGAGACACTGTATCCTAGTTCTTTTAAATTAAACGAAGTTGTATTTTCTCTTCATGGCTCCTTTAAGTGCAAAAACTGTGTGTAGTAAACAGACATCATTGGGACAGAAAATTAAAAGAAATACGTACCTGGGCACCAGCATAGATGGCGGAACTTTGCACAGGCAACTCCGCCTGTATAAACATTGCCTAACACGTCGCGTGCTTTTCAATTGGAGGGTAGGGACGCTTAGTTCGGGCACTCATCCGCTACGTGGCGCGGGCCGACGGAAGTCCCGCCGTACGTCACTGCTCGCGAGTCGCGAACGCTGCACCCACTTCTGCAACGTTTGTCTGTCAGCTTGCCTGCTGGGTTTCAAGAGCCGTTTCGCTCACATCTTAGCCGCGACGGGGCACTAATTCTGGGGCGCACTGGGGATCTTGTAAACGTGTCGCTCGCTTCATACTTGCTGTATTTTTCGAAAGATAACTGACGAAGGGGGAACTGAAATATTGTAAAGAACATATTAATGGCCCTTTTTCGAGTTACGGTCCTCCTAGCGGCCGCCACGGTGAACGTAAACTGGCAGTAAGGAACGCCCCACAAAATGTTTAGCTTTTGGAGAACTCGTGCACAAAATGTCCTGGTCCTGCAGTCCCTCCCGCACCCACCCGTCACCCGTGCCTTTCACATGAATGTCACAGTAGCAGGCGCACGCTCGCGTGACTAATCTGCAGTGGCCGAAACGCCTGTTTTCCTTCACTTTTTAAGGTTTTCGTTGCTCCCTCACTGGTAGGCAAGTGCTCGCAGCGTGATCAGCATCAAACACTTTTGCCCCTTTTCTTTGAAAGCCTTTTTTGTGCGTACGTACGAGCTCACTGCGAAATGTCCGAAAATAGGAAATATTAACGTGCAGCCCTAGGAAGCATAGCCGCTACCCAAGCAGAGAGCTGAGAGGGCGCCCTTTTTTTATTTCGCCCGAGGGTATGCCAAGAATGGCGAGCAGGCAGCCCACGCATGCGCAGATCGCTGCTTGAAAAAGTTTCATAGTCGGTTAGACAAATATTGAAGAGAAAAAGAATAGTTTTGGATACTACAGCCATTATTTTACTGATATTTTTCTCTCTGGAAGATTTAGAGAAGAAAAAATTGCGTGTCATTTTTTGTTGAGGCGCTCACTTCTAACATTACTTTCCAAAAATATCACGTGCTTAGAAATTTCAGAAGATTATAGCAAACAAAAGGATAAGCAGCTGAGGGTCCAGAGTCGCTGTCCGGGTGCTTCTGCCGTATAGTCCTCCATTTCAAAATTGCGTACCAATGCGGAGTGCGTACAGCGTGTACAAAACAAGGTCCAAATGCGGAGGGCACAGAAGGGGGATGCCCCACTCAGAAACTTTCGGGGACGGTGATCCGAGTAGGTAAGGCCGCGAAGGCGGCATGAGCATGCGGCAGCACAAGTGGTTTTGCGTCCGTGGCAAATGCGGTTTTATCAGCGACAGACGAAAACCGACAGGCGTGGAGAAAAAAATGATGATGATGATTAGTGGCTTTCCTTTGAATCGGGGCGTCGGTTTTCAGCAACCGAGTTGCCTGTTTTATTACGTTTACTTGCCCTACTCCCAGCTAACCTATAGATTTGTTTCCTCCCTGCCATCTCTCCCTCTTTTCTGTTTTAAAGTCATCGCCCCCACAACCGTTTTTTCTCCGCTCGCTGTTCTAAATTCTCGGTAAGATTACTCCCCCTGCGTACCCACCCCTTACCTACTTTTCCTCCACCACCACTCCAGTCGCCTCTTCGTCACCTCTATGGCCTTGAAGTTGAGGCTCCCCCTCTCCCAAAACCCCAAAGCCTCCGCCAGCGTCGTCTCCTGCTCACCCCGCGGTGGCCGTATCTCTGTGCAGCTCCTGACAATATGGCGCATAGTTTCCCGATCAATGCCGCAGCATGCACACGTTTCATCCTGTTGCCTGTAGCTACCCGTGTATTCCCGGGTTTTCAGGCACCCAGCCCGTGTCTCGAAGAGCAATGTACTGTCTCTCGTATTGCCAAGGAATCCCTCCTTAATTTCCCATTTCCCTGCCCTATAAGTCTCCAGGGTTTTTTTTAGCTTCCATTCTCTGTGCCCACTTCGTCGTTTCTGCCGCCTGGGGAACGCTAAACAAACTGTCAAATATTTTGCACAGTTTCCTAGAAGCGGCGCTGCCCAGCGGACATGAAAGCAGGGAGGGAGGCTACGGAACGGGGAAAGGTAGGAGAGAGCAGCAGGAGAGTGGCTGTTTGGCCATTTTTCGCTCACGCGTTAGGTAATTATTGTACAGGCGGAGTTGGCAAAGGTGTTGTATACATTAGTTTGCTTTGTTTGATGCCTACACTGTCCGTTTCATCCACCGATACTCAGGCACACGATGTTTTTATTCTTGCCTCGACCTTTCATTGCGCCAGCTTATCGCTAAACCAACACGTTGATAGAGCAGAAGCGCATACACTCTGGATGTACATCTAGCTTTTTATCCTGGCCTGATTGCTGATATAGCCCATCTCGATGGTCTTTCTGATCCTGGCATAATTACTTGAAACCTAAATGGGCCGCTTAACAAAAAGAGAATTACTGAAAAGCCAATGAGGTGTTACAACAGAGCCAACCTTGACGAAATTATAATAGAATTATCCCGTTTTCGTTAAGAGTTCTGAGATAGTCATTCGTCACGTTAACTTGGTCATAACCGGAAGCTTCATAAAAATACTCGGTAACCTAATTGATTATATTATAATATGCATGATTATTTAAATAAGTAACAGGCTCTGCGGTTTACTGACAGCTGCTACGACTAAAAAAGAAAAGCGACTATTCAGGATGGCATGGCATGACATGGCATGTCGGAATCATGGCACCGCTATAAAAATGTCGCCTGCGCCGGTATGAACAGCTTTTAAAAACTAGTCTTCGTCGCTTCTTCAGTCAGAATTTGTCATCAATGCTATTTATAACTCTAGGCGCTTTTGTCGCACAATAAAACGCAGCAACCATCCCGATGTAACCCTTGCAGACAGGAATGACACGTCTGTACCGGAATCCCAATGTGTTCAATTAATAATTGGTAGCAGTTTCACTCTTGATTATATTATTTCATGCCATAACATTGATCTTGTTCCCAGTTGTGATATGTCTGAAGTAATAATTGACAGATTTTATGCTTTATCCTTGCTTGGAAATTTAAATTGAGAACTTCCTCTGCTTCTTACGATGGCTTCAGAAACAGAATACTCAAAAAAATTTGTTCCCGCATTTATCTCTGCCTGGTAGACATCTTTTCGTTATCATTGCCGTTAAGCACCATTCCACAAGACTGGAGAATAGCAAAAGTAGTGCCATATGGAAATCTCGGCATCGCTCATCCCCGCTGAACTCCATACTCGCTTCTTTAACCAGTACCTTATGTCAACGTTTGGAACACATCATACACTCTCACGTAAATATGGTATGCTTGTTTGTTTTCTGGCGCAAGGGCAACAAAAGCCAAAGAGCGCCAACACGATGGTTGTGTCGTTGCTGGTGTAGTATTTCAAGTAGAATAGCTAAAAATTTGATAGGCCGGTGTGGTGTGTATGGAGCCCGTAATGTAAAACCCAAACATTCAAGTCAAACAAATGATCATGAGGTTAGAGTACAGAATGAACGTTCAATCAAAGCTACCCTCCTCTCTGAGGGGCTTTGATCGGGCCCTGTTCGGGGCCCGATCATTTGAAAGAGCGGGGGTTTAGATAATACCGTGCACCATTGCATAAAGTGGAGAACCGGGGTACTTTCTTCTTTGACTATACCGTGATGTTCAAAGGTCCCGAAGCTCCCTGCCTTGTAAAAAGACAGGGAGCGTATCCGCTGGAGCTTGACCAGGGCTTTGTTTTACGGCCACCATTCGCGGATTCTTACCCTCCACCTCTAAACACATCGCCACGGTTGGTCACAGCTTATGTTTGGGGGCTCGGTGTCTGCGGTGTCGCCAATACCGTCACCAAGGGTACTCAAGGTGGCCCGGGCGGGGACTTCCACGTAATTACGTACTCAGAAAAAAACAATATCACCTTCACATATCAGCACGGCTTCCGCAAGGGCTATTCATGTGAAACGACACTCCTAGAATTTACTCACAAATTATATTTATCATTCGGCGATAGTACGCACAGTGACTCCATATTCCTCGACTTTTCAAAAGCTTTCAATCCCGTTCCTCACCACTGGCAGTTACTAAAACCTAGGCATGTCAACATTCACCCACTTGCGCCCGCGTGAGTACAAGCCGTTCTTAAACATAAACTCTTCTTTAGTTCAGGTATCATCTGGTGTTTCCCAAGAAACTCTGCTTGGTCCTTTGCTTTTTCTGGGGTTATTTATGACCTACCCTCTCCTGTCAACTCCTAGTTAGACTGTTCACTTGAGATTGCGTTATTTGCTGTACTGTTTCTTCTGAAAATGACCGTCAATGTGTATATTCCGATTTTGACTCTTTAACTTCGTGGTGCTCAACCTGGCTAATCCCACTAAATTGTTCCAAAACTAAGTAATTGTCTTACTCAAACACCTTCTCGAATTAAAACGTCTTATCTGCTAAATAACTCATTAGTGAAACTTACAACCTCATGTGAATATCTTGGAGTTTACTTTCAGTCTGACATGTCATGAAATTACCACATTAATGTCACCCTAGCGGTAGCAAACAGATCCCTCCAGTTACCTAAACGTTACTTAAAGCACCCCACATCAAACTTACAAACACCGGTTTATTGGCCTCGAGGACATACCGTGGCGCCACCTACGAGTGAAGTCACCTGTAGGACGCCGGGTTATGCTGTCGTCTGCTACAAAACATTTCCTGTGGTTATGCGACCACACGTTTGTTGTTGTAGCCACCGTGAGCTCCCTCGTCACGGTTTTGATGCAAATCACAGAAAAAAGTTGCCTGGCAATCGAATTTTCCGGGCAAGCAATCATCGATCGCTTGTTCCCGGCGACACCACCGCGGCTAGGTAGTTGCTGCCATCGCCACCGACAGCTTTTGCGCAGCCAGCTAACGCCAAGGACGATCCAATTGGTGCCGAGAAAAGTACACTGTTAATTCATTATGAAATAATAGCGATGTGACATGTACGAGACTGGGTGTGCAAAGAAAATATATCTTGCAGCAGCGACGGAAACGTGCTGCTCAGGTTTGATTTCACCACGCGTTCTGGTCGTATTACCTTGTAAATGAATAACTACGTGGGAACGGTGAGCGGATTGCTTCGCCGCACATGCTTAAAAGTGCTGGTACGATTTGCAGTTTGGCTTACGCAGTGACTATTTCCCCTCGAATGTTTTTCAATTTATGCCCTGATTTAATTAACGATCACTAGTACTCTGTACTGCTGATATTTACCTTTCTCAATGTATGAATAGTATTACGCGAGTTTTCAACGCCTTCGAACGGTTTAGACGGGCCTATGTTTATTTTTAATTAAGGCCTCGCCGTGGAAATTTATAATTGCAACACTAACTTTTATCTGTTTACAATGAGCCTTCGCCTTTCTCTAGCATCAAGTTGAAGTCCTCACGACTGCTCACAGAAGGCGCAGCTCTGTACGAGGCGAAGCACGTCGTGGAGTAATGGGAGTTTTAGAATAGGAGAACTAAGCATTTGGGGGCCCCAAGAAGTTAGGGGAACCCAAAGCAACACGCTTCAGCGAGTTTTAGAAGAGGGTCTTTCTACCAGCTAGCTCGCCGCCGGTTTCGGATACGCGGAGTCTGATGTTGGGAATTTCAGACGTAGCGTCTTGGCAGATATTTCATCGCCGCTATCGTTACAGTTGCGAATGACCGTCCCTAACACAACTTTCCACCACACTGTCACCCCCTTTCTCGTATGCGAAATTTTGAATCCGCGGTGACTGCCATTTAAGAGATCCATGATCAAGATGCCCGCCACGGGCTCGGCCGATTTTTGCGTCCGGGTATCGCCACCGTTCGGCCGCTCGTCGCACCATGCGTGAACGGCCGGCGGTGTCGGGACCGACGTCCGCGGCTGGTCGGCGTAGATGGGGGCAGATATTTGAGCATCGGTTTGAATATCACAGCTGATGACACTAGCTAGCACAATTTTTTACCACAATAACAACCACTTTCGTGAATGTGGAACTCCTTTTCCGCAATCATTGTAACTAGATTGTACTCGAAAAACTTCTAATACACTCTAATGTGATTTTAAAACGCGGAAACAAGGTGTTGCTGCCGCGACCTTCGCCGGTTCGAGCCGCTGGCGTGCAGGCATTGCGGAAGTCTGTGCGGAGCGTTTCTGCGAACAGTAAACGCTTGATGATTTCCTGCTTCATCTATTTCTTTCGAGAAACAAGAGAAACCTTTAAAATTTCGTTCGGTGATTCTCGTAGACTACAATGTTGATCGTGGAAAGAAGCCGCAGCCCACGCTTACACCTGGTTCAGTCGCATTCGTCCGCATACACCCCCACACTCAAGTTGTCTGCTGGCAGCCTACCACGGTTGACCGGATTTTAAAGTCTCCACAAGGTCAAACTACGCTTCGCGCACTGATAACTTCAAACGCCGGCGATTAACCCAAAAATACACACAGAAGGGGCGTCCTAAACCAAATGTTACGCGCTGAAAGCCAACTACGCAGAAAAGTAGGAACGGGGGTGATCCTACAAGTGACAACAAAATGATCTCAGCACCAGCCTCTTCGGCGGTGTCCCTCGCAGCTAATATCGCTCTAGTTCATCCTGAAATAGAATACGGGCAAGCCATATGGGATCAAGGCTAAATCATCAAGGCTAAATTATTAAAAACATCGAAGCTCTGAAGAACTGTGCTGTGCGTTTTATTTTTCCCAATTACTCACGTCGCGCCAGTGTAATTTCAACTTCATTGAAGAACCGTCCAGAACTGCAGTAGTTATGTCATCGCAAAATCGCTCATTTATCGCTGCCTCACAAGCTCTCCCATCATGCATATTTTAACGAAGACTTCATTAGGCCACCCCCCCCCCCCTTTTATCTTTTGGCGCCATGAACATCCTTTGAAAATCGCACGCTTCACTTGTCGTGCAGTGTATTATGTTATGTTGTTCATAGCACGCACAATAACCGAGTAAAATACCTTCCCATCAGAGATCGCCACAATGACCGATATAAACACAAGTCAGAAGATACTGAATATGAATGGAAGAGTGTAAGCCTGTAATAACACCTCCTTTTTTCTGTCTATACCACAGACAGCTACAAAAATCAGTTGTTTGGCTTCAGTGAAATGTGCATAATTTTGAGGTTCCTGCCCCACCTGCCTTCTTGTGTTTTTTTTTCTTTCTTACTCAATCAACTCGCGGTTGTTGGCGAGCGCGGTTTCGCTTTGACACGTGTATGCAGGAAAACGGCTGTACTTGGCACTCTTAGTAATACATATTGGTGGGACAATAATTGAAACACTTCAAAAAATTTTGCGGAGCGAGACGCCGTTATGTTCACGCGCAAACTTCAAGCAAAAGTCGCATTTTGTAGTCTATTTTGTTTGACACGGGGAACAACAACGATTCTTCCCTGTTTAGACTGAAAATAAATAAAATCGATTTTCGCCTTAGGGAAAATGGCGGCCGATTTTTACGTGCGAGCCAGAGGACGTTTATGATGATGATGATGATGCTGATGATTGGTAAAGGTTTCGTTTTCTAGCGGGGTGAAGACATGTCACATTACCAAAAAGAACTAATATACCCATGTTTTACACTCTTGGTTTAAAACTAGCGCTGCTTAGGGCACGCACAAAATAGTTCTTTTTACTTTTACAGGTGGTAACTGTCCTAGGCAATATTCCCCTCTCTGCTTTTTTGGAACTAAGCCGCCACCTGGGCCTAGCAGAGCGAAACCCACGGTTTGGATGCACGGTAGGAAGGATCCCAATGGTGTGGCACACGATCAAACAATCATTTTCGTCTCTAGTTTACGATGATCACAAATACATGCATAACGGCTGATAGCAATCATAATAAAATATTCACATGGTTGATCGTTGCCAATAAACGTTAGATTTGTTTCCTGACCTGCTTTCACATTTCCTGCTCGTCTGCTACCCCATTTGACTCCTTCCTACCGTGAATCCCAAACGTACGTTTCGCTCTGCATTTTCCAGTTGGCGCCGTCGTTCCAAGATCAACTTGTGCTGGCTCGACATCCAAATAGGCCGCCATTTTCCCATAAGGGAAAATCGTTTTAAATTATTTTCAGAATAAACAGGGAAGTACCGTCATTGTTCCCGGCGTCAAACAAAATAAACCACAAAATGCGATCTTCGTGTCAAGTTCGAGCGCGCGAGAACATTGGTTTGCTCAGAAATTTTTTTAAAAGTGTCCCAATTATCGTCGCACAACCCTGTATAAGGTTGCCAGCGCGGAGGTAGAGGCATCAAATGAGACAGATATTCTAGGGCAAACACTAGAAAAAAGTGCGAATTAACCGAAGGTATTTAATCGATCAATTTGAATTAGGCCGCTTTAAAAAACATTGGAAACAGAGCCGGTCATCCAAAATTTGGCAATTTGTTTGAATTAACTGAAAATTTGAAGTGGCCGAGTTTGACTATCGCCAGTGTACTGTTTTTATTTGTTTGGTTGTAGATGTCGTCCAACCCCCTTCATACCCCTCCCTCTGTTTTCTTTCCGATTTTATATTATGAACGGTGACAAAAAATTGACGTTTTGCTTCAGGGCAATAAGTAAATTTTCTGGTTCTCGTTCCTTAGTGATGCTGTGATTAACTCCTTCATTTTCACGTGTATTTTATGTGCTACATCATTATAAGTAAAAAAACAAGGGCTAGTTTGTTTTGTGTAGGTCAGATTACTCTCGTTTCGGAGTTTCGTTTCGTCATACTGTATCTTGTATATTTCTGATTATCATTATCATGCGGAAGAATATTGCACCTTGTAGTTCATTTTAATGAGTACCGTTTTTCTAGTTCGTGAATTTGGGTGACCAGCCATATATTTGTTATGTGGTTATGTTACTCCCTTCTCAGTAATATCCTCCTGCGAGAGGACCTTTAGAAATATCCTAAGCAAATAAATAAATAAATAAAAATACCGTGCGTCTAACTGCAAATAAACGTGACTCTATTTCGAAGCAAAACTTCCTCGTGGCGGATTCTTTGCTTGTCGTCTAAGTTTGGACTGAGTTTCGACTATGACAAAATCAGCTTCATAACGCGAGGTACTCAGTTTCGATTCCGGCCGCGAAAAGCAATTTTTTCGCCTCCCTTCACTCACGACCACGCATCATCATCGACAAAAAGAAAAGTTGGCTTTGCTGCAGGCCGTTTTCGCGTTACAGACGCCATGCGTGAGAACACTGAAGCTTCGCTTTATTAGATGAGTTTAATGCAGTCAAAATGTCACATATTCGATGTGTAACAGCTGTTAAAGGGGCGGGTACAGGACAGAGGTGCATGAGAAAACCCCGCTATGAATAGCTTTGAAAGTCGGCATTACGTATCGACGAAAAATGTGCAGCAACCACACAGGCAATGCCACAATGCCTTTGTGTTGGCTTAGTTTTGTTGGCTCTTAGTCCATCGGCTGTTTTTGCATAACGTGAGAGATGGTCGCCGGACAAGACCTCTAATGTGAAATTCATGTTCTGGAGTCAAAGCGGGTGTTATTGCTGTGGCATTATTCTGACAATTACTGCTGCAGTGAAATAGACGGCGCAATTGGGGATACCCTCCGTGAGGCTAATTTTAAGTGCTGCTTTTTGGACAGAGGTTAACGAAGCAGTGCAATGTTGGCTGTCGTTAAAATTGCCTCTCTTTTCACAGTAAAATTATCAAATAATTTGAGACGGGTCCAATAAATCTCAATTCCTTGAGTTGTCGCCGCACCATTTATCTGGCTTATAACTAGCCAGAAACAAATGCGGTATACTGAAATAATACAAAAATGACAAAAAAAAGGTTGCGCAGGATCCCCCGGAATATTTCGATGAGAAAAGAACCCGCGAGTGTGTTTTGGCTAGGTTCGTTGACGAGTGTTCTTCCGATGTCGACTAAAGACTGCAACCTGAAAACCACGTACTTTTTACAGAATTATTGTTCACGCTCTTGAAACACTGTAATCACAAAATCCGGAGGCAAAATAATATGGCGGTGGATATTTGTGGCTCACAAAAAAATGTAAACTTGGGTATAAAAGTTACTGAAAAATTCATCACGCTTGAAGAGCACTTGAAGAAGCTGTAAACGCACGAAACACACGATAGCGTGTGTTTCGCCACTGTTAAGGTGCGCCAATTCCACGGAGTAAGAAACAATGGCCCTGTGTAATCTCTTCTTGTAGGGTGCCCTTCTTGTTTTTTGAACGAAACTTTATGCGACCCCTCATATCTGTGTCCACAACAGTTAATAGGGCTCCTTTTTAAGGTTGCAGCATCTTTACTTCTATTCAGGGACTGTTTTTTAACCCAGCTGACATTTTCAGTCATGATATTAAAACTGAAGAAGTACAGCAACTTCTTTATTTTAAATATTTTTTGGCTATTCAGAAATGTAGCAAGTTAGCTTCATGAGCTCCTTCAAAGCATCCATAGGTGAGCAATACATGGAAGAAAATATACGGCCAATTAGTAATATCAAAAATATTTTGCGTACAGTTGTAGCTGAGCTTCATATGCCTTCTCAAAGCACTCGTGGGGCACCGGCACTTTAGAAGAAACTAGAACGATTGGGAAAACGTTCTAAAATGAAAATCCAGCCGTGTGTGCAATTGTGTGCGTACGCAATGAACACAATAACCCAACTCAACGTTGACATAAAGTCGTACTAGAATCACCTCTAGGTATTTCTCATTTTGAATAGGCGGAAAGTGACAAAGTGAATTTTTCGTCTGCAACTATGGAAGCCTAGTGAGAAATATTTTGTTGAGAATGCATGTCTGTTTATACGTAGAGGGAAAATTAAAGGATGGATACGTTATGTATGGTACTACGTACTCGTATGGCGTTGAAGAGAGAGAAATATTATTTAGATTGCTGAAAACCAACAAGGTAAGCCTAAGGTGAGTCCTCTCACTAGTAACGCGGTGGGCGGAGGAGTAGACGTGACCTAAAACAGAAGAAGGATGATGGTGACCAAAACGCGGGTTCATAAACTATTACGAAAGTTTACACAACCGTACTTGTCGGAGATTAGTGTAGCGTTTGCACACAAACTACCAGCAGGTGTAGCAAAAAACGAAATTCCCGCTGTTAATTGGACAGTCATTGTGTTCGAAATTTTACTCTGCTTTATTGTACAAAACATATTGATTGATCTTAAGCTTGGGGAAGACAACTACGTACAAATTGTATGTCTTGGCGGAATTTCTGCAAATCAAGAATACAACAAATCTTACCCCGGGCCCGCACTTGAACTCTTTGGCTGGAATTACTGGAAGCTTCCAGATGCTAAATTCTTTGGGGGTCCCATGATCTGAAATTGAGGCAAAATCAGAGTTGTTTTTGAGATTCAATTTTTATATGCGGAGATGGGTAATTCACGATGGTCTGCAATGAATGAATGGGTGAGGTAGCATGAAATATTCGTGAAACCCTCAATCTTGTATGAAGATTTGGTTGTTGTAAACCCTAGATACGTTGGCCCGTATTTACAGGCAGTCACTAACTAGGGACTGACTAATCATTGTATCCACGACTTCTTAACCATGGCATACGCAAATCAGTGCTCACTATGCCCGGACTGGTACAGCGGTGGGGTAGAGGTAGAACATCCCCCTCGCATGGGGAAGGACGGCAGTTCGAATCCCGGTGCCGAACAATTCCCGCCGAATTAAAAATATCCGCGTGTTAGTGGAATTTGAGAAGGAGGCTTGGAGTGCGGCCTGATTCCGGCGGCCATTGCCGGTAACGCCCTCCCTTGCTAGAGCAGGACGGGTAACCCTAGTGTAACAATGGCCACACCCACCCATGAACACGCCAAATAACCGTCGGCTCGCAGTCCCCAGCGGCTGCGAAGCAACTGACCACGGTGGTGGTCGGACCTGTGACGCAGCAGAGGGTGCTAAGAATCTCTGGATCCGGACGGGCCGCCATTGGAATCTGAACCTGGCAACGTTCAACACGAGAAGTTTATCTAGCGAGGCGAGTCTAGAGGTGTTGTTAGAGGAAATGTAGGGCATAACATGGAATATTATAGGGCTTAGTGAACTGAGGAGGACAGGTGAAGCCTTTACAGTGCTAAAAATGGACAGGTTCTATGTTACCGTGGTCTAGTGGATAGAAGAGAAATGGGAGTCAGATCTCTTATCAATAAAACCATACGTGGCAGCATAGACGAATACTAAAGCCGTAACGAAAGGGTAGCCGGTCTTGTAATTAGGCTGAATAAGAGGTGCAACTTCAAGGTGGTACAGGACTACGCGCCTACGTCCAGCCAACACGACAAGATAGTTGAACGCTTCTATGAAGAGGTGGAATCGGTAATGGCTTATTGTAAAAACATGGTATACCGTAGTTATGGGAGACTTGAATGCTAAAGCAGGCAAGAAGCAGGCTGGAGACAAGGCAGTTTGAAACTATGCTCTCGGTCGCAGAAATAACAGAGGGGACTTACTAGCAAAAATCGCAGACTAGAATAATCTGCGAATCACGAATACCTTCTTCCGCAAGCGAGCGAGCCGGAAGTGGAAGTGGAGGAGCCCGAATGGAAAGCATAACAATCAACTAGATTTCACACTTTGCAATAACCCTCGTGTCGTGCAACGTGTGGAAGCGCTTGGAAGTGCTCGGAAGTGCACGTGCGACTGATCGGCGCTCCTACGGGTGTGTCGTGGCTGCGCTGCGTGTCAACGGATCCTAGAGTTCCTGGATATAGCTCCCGCAGGGAGCTAAGAGTTGCGCCACCATTTTCCACGCGCCGCCGTGATTGCGACACCCCGGTTATCCATGCCGCGCAGAGAAGCCCCCACTACGGCTGCGCCGCAGCCGCCGACGCGGGCGGCACCACGCCCCGCCCAGGAACAGCAGCAGCAGAAGCGTGAGCGACATCGCAGGAATCCAGCGTAGCCGCCGTAAGGCACCGCCTACCGAAGCGCCCCCACCGCGCATCGGCCGCCGTCGGAAGCATGGCGGCGAGGCTCCTTCACTCGCGACGGGCGGCTTTCCCGCAGCAATCCGGATAACAAAGATGGCGGTCGGTCGCGCAACTCTTAGCTCCCTGCGGGAGCTATACACAGGAACTCTAACGGATCCCATCCAGAGCGCCTGCGCCGGACCATCGCAGCTTTAAAAGCTCCCGTCGGCTGGGCAGCATCATCACAGCGGCAGCTGTTGCGGTCGAAGTGGGCGCTTTTCTAAGCCGTTGTTCTACGTTCCACAGGTTGGTGGCTATTTTTTAGGGAAATAGCGTAAGAATATTTGTGACCGCAACTGCTGCTGCTGCTGCTGTTGATTGTCTTGTTTACTTTGTAGTTTTGCAAGTTTGCTGTTCTCTTTCATTATGCCGACTAATGCGGAATTGGCCAAGCGACTCGATGACCTCGAGGCGCAGTTTCAAGAACGCTTGAACAACCTTGTTGAGAAACTTGTTCACGACGTGAAAGTAAAGTTGCAGGAAGCTGGACTGGATAACAGTTCCCTACGTAACAAAGTTACCGACATAGATGGTGGGTTAAGCATGCTTAACGACATTGTCGAGAATTCGCGTACCCAGCAGGCCGAGTTGTTAGCCTCAAACAAGGCTTTGCTGGCTGAAAATGAGGCTCTTAGACAACAGATTTCCGAGATCGAACAATACTCCATGATCAACAATGTTGAAATCAAATGAGTGCCATTTTCTAAGGATGAAGACTGTGTTGCCGTTGTGACTGCCATCGCTGAATAGGCTTTATGCCCTCTTTCTCCAGTGGAAGTAGACATTGCGCATCGTGTTCCCACTAAGTCTGGTCATCAAAACATCATTGCAAGGTTCTGTTCACGCGCCAAACAAAAAAACGAATTTCTGACGAAGGCTCGCAAGGCTAGGCTGGTCGTTGGCAGTCTTGGATTCACAGGAGAGAACAAGGAACCCATCTTCATTAATGAGCACCTAACACCCGACAACAAGAAGCTGTTTGCTCAGGCCTTAGCGCTCAAAAAAGAAAAGGGATGGCGCTTCCTGTGGACAAAGAACTGTCGAATCAACGCTCGCAAATCTGAGGACAGCCGGGCTCATCGCATTAACTCTGTAGCTGACCTCTCTATTTTCACTTGAATCTAATCTCTTTTCTAATGTTCATTTTTCCTAAACAGTCTCATCATGGCTTCATACTTCACACCGTCCGATCTTGATTCATATCTTGAAACACCTTGCCGGTGTCTTGTGCATTTTAATGCTCGTAGCTTACGAAAGCATTCTGACGACATAACTACATTCCTAGCATCGCTCAATCACCATTTCTCGATCATATGTGTCAGTGAAACTTGGCTCACTGAAGGTGGTGGCAACCTATACTTTCTTTCATCTTATACAGCAGAATACTGGCACCGCAGCGGCAGCTGTCATGTTGGCGCAGCGGTTTCCATTTCCACTGAGTTACAATATTCCAGGCGTCAAGACTTATCAATTAATAAAGTGAATTGCGAGTCTGTGTGGCTTGAGCTTGATGCGTCATTTCTCAATATTGATTCCAAAAGCTGATTTATCGGGTCTATTTATCGCTCTCCTTCATCGCGTGTTTCGGATTTCTGCTTAGAATTAAACCAGATTTTGCACACACTCTCACTGGAACGAAAAAAACATCGTTATTATGGGTGACATCGACATTATTCTGTTAGACATTAACAATTCTGTGCATGCTGCTTATACAGATACTTTGAATGGACATGGCCTCGAATCAATTATATCTATACCGACTTGTCGGAATATTACGGGACAGGACTCATTATTTGATCACTCATTGTCCAACCTTTTGGTTACTCCTGGATCTGGTATCACTGAAGTTTCACTAACGGATCATTACCCCATATTTGTGCGAATAGAGTGCAATGTCAAAAATCCGGATATGCATGTTAAAAAAATTATTATAGACAAAGCTTCATTGCTTAACAAAATTGCTAATTCTGATTGGTGCCCTCGTTACGGCGCAAAATGATCCTGAACTCGCTTTTGAAACATTTTGTAACATAATTTCTAACGCTATTTCTGAGTCGACAACAATAACAATGAGCAAGAAAAGGTTTGCTTCACCTCGATGTCCATGGATGACCGATAGTCTTCTAAAATGCGTGCGCAGGAAAGATATTCTTTATAAAAAAACGAAAAAGAAGCCATTTAATTTGACCCTGCTGGCGCGTTGCAAGTGCTATTCTAATATTTTGGGTAGGCTTCTTAAAAACGCTGAGAAGAAGTATTAATAAAAAGAAATCGACCGTGCTGGCAACGATTCAAGAAAACAATGAAAAATAATTAACGAATTTTTAAATAAGGCACCGTCAAACCCCCCTATAATACTATTCAGGCTGGTGAGCAAATGTTAAATAATCTGTCAGCCATTCCCAATGCCTTCGTAGCTTCCTTCTATCCTGATCAGCCACATTTTTCGCTTCCAACTGCCAACACTTATCATCGTCTGCCACGCAGTCTCTTTCTGAGACCTGTTTCCCCAGATAAATTGCGCATGACCATACTCAGTCTAAAAAATACAGGTGCTGGCTTAGACAACTTTAATTCTTCGCTTATAAAGCTTATAGCACATCTTACCAGTAACCTGCTTTCACACATATAAACATAGTTTTCAAAACTGGCGTTTTTCCTAGTTGCCTAAAGATAGCCAAAAGTATTCCTGTTTTCAAAACGGGTAACAAGACATCATTATCAAACTATCGCCCCATTGCTATTTTGTCGTTGTTCAGCAAACTAATTGAAAAGCTGTTTGTTAGTCATTTACCCTGCTATTTCTCAAAATTTAGTATTCTGTCATCTAATCAATTTGGCTTTCGACCTGGTTACTCTACAGAATTAGCTCTTGTTACTATAACTGATCATCTTAAAACAGCCATTGACGAAGGTAAATTCGCCGGTGCCCTGTTTATTGATTTTTCTAAAGCATTCGATTCTTTAAATCACGACATACTTTTTGCTAAATTAAATGCGTTAGGTGTATGTGGTCCAGCGCTTTCCCTAATCCGCAATTACGTACGTGATCGAAAGCACGTGGTCTCTATTTCTGATACTCTTTCGTGTACTAGACTAACCGAAATTGGAGTACCACAAGGTTCAATTTTGGGACCCATTTTATTTCTTGCATACATTAATGACCTTCCATACCAAATGAAACATTCTAATTGTATTTTGTACGCTGATGACACGACACTTTATTCTTCTAACACATTTTTGGATTCCCTAATTTCTCACCTCTATGGTGATGCCGCTAAAGCCGTAAAATGGTGCAGTGATAATGTGCTAAATATTAATGGCACTAATTCACACTTCGTGATTTTTTCATCCCTGCTTAAAACTGTTCCAGGAAAGCCTTTCATAAGCCTTGGGGCAAATTTGCTACATGCTACAGGTCATGCTACATTTCTCGCCGTTGAACTGGACAGTCATTCGAAATTCACCAGTCACATATCTCTATTAACCCGTAAAACGGCCTATGGCCTGCGAATACTAATTAGAGCCCGTCCCTATTTTAATGAACGCGTAGTAGTCTCACTTTACTATGCATTCCTTCACAGCCATATCTCATATTGCATTTCTTCTTGGGGCAACACATATCAAACTCACTTGGCACCTTTACAGCACACACAAAACCAAGCTTTAAGAATAATCACTTACAGCCATTTTTCATGTGATGCGTTAACTTTACTCCGCAGATTTATTATTTTGTCAATTGGCGATTTAAATAAATATTCTCTTTGCGTCCTAACTTATAAATTTTGTCAAGGAAACTTACCCATTTCGTTATTATCTAAAGATCAAAACCCGCATTTTGATCGCACTCGATTCTCACACCACAACAATTATCTCTTACCAAAATGTAGAACTAACTACGGCAAACTAACTGCGAACTTTTTGGCGACCTCATTGTGGAATTCAATACACCCAACCATCAAATCATCTCCTTCAATTCATTTTTTTAAGAGGCAGCTTCGCCGGATCATTTTGGCCTAACGATTGTTATTATTTACCTGTATATGTAGTATGTAGAGGAATATCCCCCGTTGATTATCTTTTGTATAATACTTCTGATTTTTAGTAACAATATTTGGCTTGATTGTGTAATCATGTTTTTCGTGTTTTTTTTAGGATTGTTACTGCTGTTAACCGCGTTTGGTGTACTTTTCGTTCGTACTTGTTGGTAGGAGGTCCCTCCCCAGTCTATGACTACGGGACCTCCTAGAGTTATTTATGCACTGTACCATTTCTACTGAAACAATAAACTGAAACTGAAACTGAAGGGTGAGGTGTACTGAACACCGTACGGAAAGACCCCGAATTAGGCTAGATTCGAGTAGGGACCGTAAAAAACTTGTATGAAAGAAGCCGATCAATGAACTAACAGCAGGACGGAAAGTTGAAGAATTCACGATCGCGCTGCAGAACCGATATTCACCTCTAATCGAGGAAGCGAGTTTACGACGCAGAAAACAGGAGATAATCTTACACGCATTATCACGGAGTGTGCAGTAGAAGTCATAAGTGCGATCACTAGGCACGATACTGGCAAACTTTCCGAGGAAACGAAAAATTTTATTAAGAAATAGCAAAGCATGACAATCTCCACCCCAACTTACAGAATAGATCGATAAGCGGAAGAGAGGTGACATATTGAAGTATAGTATGGAGAGGACTGGGCATGCTGAAAAGAACAGAGGCAGCATTGAAGCAGTGAACAGGCGTCTTGGCGTTGGGAAAAATCAGATTTATGCACGTAAAGACAAGCAAGGCAATGTCATCACAAATAGGGGTGAAATATTCATAGTAGCGGAGGAGTTGTATGGAGATCTGTACAGTAGCGGGGACATCCAATATAATGCCCAACGAAGAAGTAGTTCAGAGGAGCTAAAACCCAACAGTAAAGACAGAAGAAGTAAAGAACGCTTTGAAAGAAACGCCAGGGGCAAAGCACCTGATGAGGATCCAATAACAATTTACCTCTGGAAGGGTGGCTGGGAAATTGTAGTAGAAAAACTGGCAAACCTATATACGCAATGCCTAATGACCGCGAGTGTACCAGACTTTTAAAAGAACGTGAAAATCCTCCTAATTTGTAAGAAATTGGCATGAAGGTGTTGAAAAATTACAGGCCGAACAGCTAACGTTCAGCGAGCATACGTGTAGCGAGCGTACATGATTTCAAGAAAAAGTTGAAGAAAGTGCTGCACGGTTGCTTCAAAAGGAGGCTGTGTATAACGGTCTTTCAGAATATGCGAGAACTATTTCCCGAAACAAATTGTATGTAAGCGCAAAATCAGAAGGTATGAAGGACAGGAGGCCTTATATTGAGTACCTCCTGGAGACCCCATGTATTCCTAGGCAGTGTCTGTAAGGTCGTATTGGCTACTGCGCAGAAAGAAGTTCTGGAAAAATAGCATTTAAGGGCATGTAAACCCCCGAATATAAAAACATCGAAGCCCAGAGGCCGTGCTATATACTACATCAAATATGATGTAGTCCGACATGGCCTCTTTAAAGACAGCTTAATTACTACGCAAACGCTCTACGCAAATGTTTTACTACGCAAATTACTACGCAAAATTTGCCCAAAGGTAAATGCTCTAATATCATTTCCTTACTGGCTGTTTTTAAAAGTAATATAGTGCCCAAATGTCAATGGTATTAAGAATTTTTATTGATTACCTCGTTGCCTCATACGATCCAGTATACACCTGTCGAGCTCGTTGCATCGCACGTCACAGACATTATCAAAGCAATTAGCCCAAGAACACATAGGCAATTAAATCGGATATTTGTCTTGTCTGTGACAACTATAATTATCTAAACCTAATTCACCGCCATATTTACAAGGAAAACCTTGAATAAGTAAACACCATGCCCATAGCCGGTAAGTTTAGGCGGGCACCATTCTGAAGGTCATCCTGTTTACTAGACTGCCGATACACACGTGATCAAAAATGTTTTTCAAAAATATATTAGGGCGAGCGTTCTGAGTACCAAAATTTACACAACTGCGATAACTTGCCTGGTTGGAATTATTTCTAGAGGAGGCCAAACCAGTGGTAAAATGCTTTAAAAATTTTCCCGCATTTCCCCGAGGGGAAGAATGTGAAAGTGCGAATGCACGAGTTGAATTTGCGCGGTTCGGTAATGTTCGCGAAAGAGAGATCACACACACACACACACAACAACAAAGAAAGAAAGATGCATTTATTCACAGACACCTATTTGTGTTGTCGTTGTACTTGATTGCTAGAGCGGATCTCAGCTTTGAAATTTCGTGTCAGTACTCCTTTAAGCAGGTGCATTAGCCCTTCTCACGCCCGATTCTTGGCCAATCCCCCACGTGGGTATGTGCCATGTCAGCGGCCAGGCAGCGCGCGCCCATCTCCCCCCGTTGCCAAGGAAGACGAGGAGGTTCCTGGCCAATCCCCCACGTGGGTGTGTGCCATGTCAGCGGCCAGGCTGCGCGCGCCCATCTCCACGTGCGTGGACATCGCCGGTGGACGCAGGTTCAGGGTCGCTTAAGAAGTGCATTCGCACTTAAAAGTCGCTGGTTGATTAGAAAGGACGTCGGAATTTCCTCCTGATTTATTTTGTTGGATTTTTATACGGGAGTGGTAAGATATATAAGGGGGAATGTTTTGTTTAATCAAAAGCAAGACGTGAAAAGCTTGCTTATCGATGGAGCGCCTACGTTGTGACGACGACATCGGTTGATCTCCTAGCCATATTTCGTGAAACAAACAACGTTTTGTGGGGGCTCTCATCAGAATATCGGCATTGGAGAGAAACCGTTTCACTGTGATTATATACCGCAGCTTACATTCCATATTTAACGCAGTAATTGTTTTCTGAGGAATCAGCCAAATAGCCAGTAGAAAGCACAACCAAACAAGAGTTATTTGATATCTTCAGTATTGCAATCTTTTTCACTTATGCGATTCTATGGAGAGCTCTCAGTAAGTGAGAAGCAATGCATTTGAGCAGTCAGGTTGTCTGTAATAATGAAAGCACCCAAGGAGAAAATTATAGCGGCGGAGGTAGAAATCCCTGCACGCTCTTTAATTTTTGTTTTGCCGAGGGTTATGAACAAAAGAAACGAATAGGGTGTTCTATCTTAGCCCAGTGCTTAAACGAATTCTCCCTATAGTGATAGAGGATGAGCCTTCACATGACTATAATTACTCTGCACGTTGGCATATAAAACATTTGCATGTTATTCTATAAGAATGATTTCAAGGAAGGGCAGAATAAACAACCTCAGGTTCCTGTAATCTTGAATCGTTTTTCAAATGTGTTTTTAAGTTTTATTCTGGAGAATTACGACAAAAGAAAGGTGAGAGTGATGTCAGTTTGTCGACTCGTTCTTCGAGAACGGGTTACAGAGGGAACTTACGTGCTACTGCCGACTTCAGACGTTCTGAGGCGATGGGGCTCGCCGAAACTGTTGGCGCGGGTTTTTGTTCAGACTCGGCAGGTAAGCCTGCTGGTTGGGCTGAGGTCGAAGTGTTCTGAGTGGATCTGGTGCTCTACAGAAATAGGGTTTTTTTTAGAATATATAACAAACAATTGTAAAAAAAATTGTACCTCGCAAAATAAGCACGTTTTTTTTGCGGGATTGCGTGCGTCGTGTATATTCGCAGCCTTAAGGGTGGTTCACACAGCAAGTTAAAACTTGGTATAGAAATGGCTGGTAACAAATATTCTATGAAATTCCTGCGTATGCGCTTGCTCAGGCTGAAATAAAGCCAAAGGCAACCGTGTTTATGTCGCCTCAACTACGTAATGCTCCTTTTTGTGTCTTCTAGTAAGGTTAACTTTGACTGGAGCTCGGCTGGCGTTGCTTGTGGAGAAGCATCACTTGGCAACTTCGTCAAAAAAGGAGAATATCGATTGAAAAATCACTCTTTTTACCGAAATCAAAAAGTGGTAAATTCGCGAAGCAAGCACAACGATATTTAAACATAGGCACTATGAGCGCTAATCGCGGGCGGCAATGACAGACAACATACATACCCCAAGGGCATTAGGAAGGAAAGAATAGAGCTTTCAAATGCTCAATCCGATTCACGAATTGCTGTTCGCAGTGGTGGCAGAGTAACCAATGCCTTCAAGCGTTCAAAACTCGGCCATGGAGGATGATCCCACACTCTCAAATCAGGCCAGGACCTAGGGAGCGCCCCTACGAGGACCGCAGGAGCAATTTGGCTGGCTTCGGCTGACGGTCGCAGTGTCACACAAACCCTCACGGTATGGGTGCAAGAGCACCGCGTGTGAGATGTATGTATGCATGGCTGTATGCTCGTGAGTATTTCTTGAAATACTAAAACATGAGACTGCACTGGAGGGAAGGACCAAACCCCTCCTCTCCAAAACATTGGGCATTACACCCTCTCGTGCAGGACAGTAAAGTTCTGGACCTTGCGAAGCGCGACAAGGAACTGAACTACTTCAATTTGTTGCGGTCTTGCTCACAGATAGTCGGTTAACTTGTTTCTTTCGGCAGTGTCAAGAGTTAGAAGTAATTTGTAAATCTGTGTGCATAGGCTTGCTGTAATTGTGGGCACAGGATATCGAACAGATGTGCGTACATTGCTTTTAAAATAACGCTCAGGACCAAATCTGAGAAATCTCCAAAAGAGTCACCCGAATAATTTCTTCAACACCAATTGCGCTGCTCAGATGGGACGTACTTTCGTTGTCTGTAGGGCTTCCGCTGGGGACCGAAGCATGGCGTGGTTTTCTGTGTCGTGGTCCAGGCTCTTCTCATCATCAATAATGATGAATTGGTTCCTCAAGATGCGTCCACTGGGGACCGGAACATGGCGTTTGTTTTCTGCATCGTGGTCCTGGCTGTTTTCATCATCAATAATGATGAAGTGGTTCTTCAAGACACGTCCACTGGGGACCACAGCGTGGCATTGCTTTTCTGTGTCGTGATCTTGGTTGTTCTCATCATCAATATTGATGTAGTGGTTCCTCAATACGCGTTCGCAGAAAACAGCCGAATAAGGGCAGTTTACATTGGCTGCGGCGATTACCTCACGACTAGCTTGTTCGCCGCAGATTAGCACTACTTCTACGTGGTATAGGTACCGCATGCCCAATATGTCACATTCAAATTGCTCATAGTCTCTAAGTAGTACGATACGCGAACTGGTTAACCTGTTGTTTCTAACGAAGTGAGTAAGTAATGGATCGAATGCATCTGCAATATCTCGCTTCTGGCCTCCGGGAACGTCGATCATAATGACGCCAGTATGCCGGATGTTCAAAGCCGTCTGATGGAGAATATATCGCTGGCAATGAAACGCATCCGTACGCCTGGATCTGTAGGTATGATCCACAAAGCTGCCTCAACAAAGCCATTGCTTTGCGGAAACCTGGGGCTTGATGTTACGTGCTCGAAGCCCCATTCTTCCGCGAACTGGTGGGAAGCAGATCCACCACGTTTTTTGAACTGAGGTTAACTTTCGCTGAAAACTGTTTCAGGCGTGCCGTGCCTTGAGAAAATAGACTTCACGTGCTTGAAATCTATTGAAAACGTCTCGCGCTGTAATACTCATAAGCAGGGCGATCTCGGGATGCCTTGAATAATAATGGGTCGCAAGCAAGTAGTTCTTCCCACCACAGTAAAACATCTCCAAGGAAACTTTCTGCTCTGCTCGATTCGGAAAATCAGACGGCATGAAGGGCTCATGTCTTTATCCCTGTTTTTGAAAGCACTGTGTATATTGGCAAACACGCGCTTCGATTTCTGTCGATACACCCGGCCATCACACTGAATCTCGGGCTCTTGCTCGGCACTTTACAATTCCTTGATGTCGTTTGTGTATGTTCGTGAGTATTTCTTTGCGCATGGTCCCAGGAATTGTAATTCTTGGTCCTTTCATGAGAAGCCCATCTTCAACAGCCATGTCTGATCTGCCCTGCCAATAATTGTTGCATTCGAAAGGGAGCTCTTTGCGGTCTGGCCATCCATCATTGCAGTAGCTGCTCAGCTTGCTCCACATTGGATCTTCCGCCTGCTTTGGTCGAATTTCCACAAGTAAGTTGACGGAAGATTCATAATTACGATTCTAAGTTAGCATGCAACTTCTTCGAGCTCAGTGCTATCTCCGTGAGGTAGCGGCTGTCGAGACAGAGCGTCAATAGCATCAAGTTCCTTTCCCGGCATGTTTTATTTTACAGGAAACACGCATCATGCGCATTGTTAGCCTTTATAGCTTCGGCGTGATATCCAACAAATGTTTAGACATGAAAATCAGAACTAACGGCTTGTGGTCAGTTTCAATGGCAAACTGTAAGCCAGTGAAATACTCCTGAAATTTCTCACGTCCTCAGGTCGCAGCAAGGTCTTCTTTCTCAATCTGAGCACCCCTCCTTTGTGTCCCTGAAGGGCTTCGGGATGCGTACGCTACACGTAAATAGCCGCTATCTTGCTTCTTCTGTCGCAGAACTACACCTAACCCGAACGATGAGGCATGTGCTTAAACTACTCTCCTGTTTTCTGGGTCGAATACTGAGAGAACTATACTTTGAGACAGCTTTTTCTTCAGAAGTTCGAATCTGTTGCGTTGGTCTGAGGTCCATACCCACCCGCTTTTCATGTTTAGAGGAGCGTTCATGGGTAGCTGTTTCTGACATATTCGGGGGAAACTTCATCATCAGGTAGTTTGCCATTCCGAGAAACCTTCTCAGCTCCTGAGTGTTTGTCGGTGGTCTCATGTTAATGATAGCCTGCACTTTTGAAGGGTCAGCGTAAATTGCTTTGTTATCAATGATGTGTCCCAAGAACTTTACACTTTGTACATTTAACCTGAACTTTCCCGGTTCAACTTGACGGCATGTTTTTCTAACCTTTCCAGAAGTGCCCTTAAGTGGGCGCTGTGCTCTGCTTGCGTCCCGGATATCATCCATGTTACACACGACGTCTTTAAGGTTGTCCAAAAATTGTGCAATGTGCCTTTGGAAGAATTCAGGCGCTAAAATAATTCCGAACGGTAGTCTCTTGAACCAGGATCTGACGAATGGCGTTATGAACGTGGTCCTGCTTCGAGACTTTTCCGCTAGATGGAACTGCCAAAAACCTGAATTGCCGTCGACTTTGGAGCAGTGCTGAGCTCTGGCAAATTGCGCGAGGACACGTTCACTGACAGGCAGAGGGTGAACCTCTCACTCTTTAAAGTTCTTTAGCTCAGAACTAACAGAATCGGAACTAACGGCTTGTGGTCAGTTTCAATGGCAAACTGTAAGCCAGTGAAATACTCCTGAAATGTCTCACGTGCCCAGGTCGCAGCAAGGTCTTCTTTCTCAATCTGAGCACCCCTCCTTTGTGTCCCTGAAGGGCTTCGGGATGCGTACGCTACACGTAAATAGCCGCTATCTTTCTGCTTCTGTCGCATAACTACACCTAACCCGAACGATGAGGCATGTGCTTAAACTACTGTCTTGTTTTCTGGGTCGAATACTGAGAGAACTGTACTTTGAGACAGCTTTTTCTTCAGCAGTTCGAATCTGTTGCGTTGGTCTGAGGTCCATACCCACCCGCTTTTCGTGTATAGAGGAGCGTTCATGGGTAGCTATTTCTGACATATTCGGGGGAAACTTCATCATCAGGAAGTTTGCCATTCCGAGAAACCTTCTCTGCTCCTGAGTGTTTGTCCGTGGTCTCATATTAATGATAGCCTGCACTTTTGAAGGGTCAGCGCAAATTGCTTGGTTATCAATGATGTGTCCCAAGAACTTTACACTTTGTACATTAAACCTGAACTTTCACGGTTCATCTTGACGCCATGTTTTTCTAACCTTTCCAGAAGTGCCCTTACGTGGGTGCTGTGCTCTGCTTGCGTACCGGATATCATCCATGTTACACACGACGTCTTTAAGGTTGTCCAAAAATTGTGCAATGTTCCTTTGGAAGAATTCAGGCGCTAAAATAATTCCGAACGGTAGTCTCTTGAACCAGGATCTGACGAATGGCGTTATGAACGTAGTCCTGCTTCGAGACTTTTCCGCTAGATGGAACTGCCAAAAACCTGAATTGCCGTCGACTTTGGAGAAGTACTGAGCTCTGGCAAATTGCGCGAGGACACGTTCACTGACAGGCAGAGGGTGAACCTCTCACTCTACAAAGTTGTTTAGCTCAGCCAGGTCTACGCATATGCGTACATCTCCATCAGGGTGATGAACAATGAGCATTCCAGTGCACCATTCTTCTGGCTCCTTAGCAGAATCGATAACATCAAACTCAACCATCTCTTGAAGGTTTGCCTTGGCCTTCGACAATATTGGTATGGGAGCTTTTCGTGCAGTGGTCAACGCTAACGGTACAGCATCTTCGTTCAACTTCATCTTGTATGTAAGTTTACTTGTACCAAGACCGGAGAACAGCTTTGGGAAACTCATCCTGTGGGTTGACAGCTTCGATTTTCTCAATGATGACTTCATGAAGACGTTTTACAATGCCTAGTTCTTCGCTAGCTTTCCCTGACAGAAGAGGCACCTGAAGACCATCCACAACGTAGATGCTTACTTTCGTCGACGAGTCGCGGTATGACATCTCTGCCGTTATCATGCCGGAAAAAGGCAGTTCTCCCTCATTTGGTCTTTTCGAAACATATTTTGGCTTCTGGAGATGAAGATCCCTGAAATACCTCAAGTACGTTTTGAGAGGAATATTCAGGCCCATCAGCTCCAGTGTCCACGTTCAAGGTGAAGGGCGACCCACGGATATCCATAGTAGCAATCCACTTGTCGGCGCAGTGGATAAAACGGCCCCGAGAAATGCATCCGTGCTACTCACAATCTCGCGGACTGATCCACTTCCTTTGCAGACACGGGCAAAATGTCCCTTTTTGTGGTACCTGTTGCGCGTCGCGTTTTCGGCAGGGCTCTTGCCTGCTGTATGCTACAAGTAGCAGCAGAACATACTGTTTTGCTTCAGATTCGGGCGGCGTATTATCTTGTTTTTCAGACCTCTTTCGATTTCTTGGAGGAACAGCAGTTTTACGAGTCTGGCCCGATCTTTCGACGTTCCCTTCATTGTGGCCGTGGAGCGTAGCAGCTTGTTGTTTTACAATTCAAGACTGTCGTGTCTTGTTGGTGGCCTTCTGGAGGGTCAGCTTCTTGCCCAGCTGCATTTGTTCCGACAGCATGCCGTCCCTGATGCCCACTACTATCCTGTACCGGACCAACTCTATGCAATTTTCCGAAACTGCACAACTTGGCCAGTCGGTGTTGCTCAGTGACGAACTCTTCGACACCTTATCCTTCCCGCTGTTTTCTTCTGGAGAATGTCACTTTTTCGTACAGGACATTTGTTTGAACAGCGGAGTGGTTCTCGAGGGCCTGCAAAACATCGTTGTAGCTGTTCTGTTCTTTCGTCAACTTGAATGAGGCAAGGATGACTTCTGCCTTTTCGCTCATAACGTAGACCAATGCGTAGACTTGTTCTACCGCGCATTTGCAGGTGAGACCATTCACGATGCAAAAACGTTAAAAAGGATGCTTCCATTGCGGCCAATCACTTTGATTTGAGAGAGTAAATTTCTCCGGAGGCTTGCATTGAAAACTGGACACCGTCATCTTTGATACCCCTCCATCGGTTCAATCGTAGCAGGTTAGAACGTATGCTGCCATGAAAGACGAACGCGATACGTACAGTCAACGCGTTTGTCGGTCAGTCTGAGAGAGCCTTTATTTTCAATTTCCCCTACCCGGGTCGCGCCCTCATAATTTCTTCGTAGGGCGGTCGGGCCATCGGATCAGGTTTCACTTGCGTCTTGGCATAAACACACAGCACAATGTTCGTTGTTTAAATGAGTTTTAAATAACTATTATTGATTGTGTTACTTTAGAACAGCGCATAAAAGATTAATTGCGGTGAAAAAGTTTTTTTACTTAGTGCATGGTGTACTAACAAGGACGGGAACCATTCGCTACTTTAGAGTTGAAGCAAGCACAATAGAGCGCCTTGCGCTATTGAGTGCTTTTCGTTCACGATGGTTACGAGCAGTTTACGATTTTCGACGCTGACGCTGGAGTTTTAACTCATAGCTTTTATTGTTTTTTGGAGTACAAGTGAAAGTGGTGTGACTAAAGTGATAGCAATTGATAGCGTTCGAGTGGGGGTAGCATTGCTAGTATTCACATGCTCTGAAGGTGGTTTGCTTTGGGCGAGTGGAGGACCATACAGTTTCCCTCCGCATTTACGTCTGGTGGCAGCAACACTGACTTGTATAACGAGAACCGCGGCATACTTTTCCTTGCGCCTACAGTGATTGATTTCTGGAGGGACTCTTGCCTCTCTCTTTTGAAGAATTTGTGCTCCAGAAGGTGGCAGCGGCCTTGTGTAGCGTGTGTGATTCACGAAATCTCCTTGACTCTTTTGAGTGGTGTAATTGTGGTGATGTTGAAAATCAAGAGTTATAAAACTGCACCTTGCACCGTTTCCATGTTTATGAATGGGTATATTCTGGCGTTCTTAACTCGCTCATTCTAATTTGGTCAATCCGTCAATGGGAAGGGGATGACATGCAGTTGTTTTTGCGGTGTGCATACACTTTTACCGTGATAGCTTTGCCAGCTGTAAAATGTTAACCAACCATGCAATACTAGTGGCTCTCCCGTCAGGGCGAATTTGTCTGGTAGGTGTTAAGGCGAAGTTTTAATTGATTTTTAGAGCCGCAGGTATCGCTTCTGGAGGTTCAGCTTCATCTAGGATTACATCCGAGCACCAGAAACCTGCCCGTCGATTTGTCTTCACTCGAGGGTTTTAATTCATGCGATAAATTGAATGCGTGAACTTTGCAGTAAAAAAAAAAAAACATTTCATTCCACAGCAAAAAAAAATTCAAGGCTTCTTTCATCCAGGGCGTATAAGCGCGTGACTTTTACAGAGCAAGCGATCGCGACGTGCAAAGCTGAAAAAAAGTCTGGAGGTCCTCTGCGTAAAATAACTTATTAATGTTGATTGAAGAATAACCGTAAATTCAATGCGGGTACAGGACGCGGACAAAATTGTGCCGTAAACACAAAGTAGGAAAATACAGAGGAGTTCGTAAGATAAAATGCGAAAGTAAATGTCGCTCTCAACGCGAACATTCTTTTAGGCAGACGAAGCTCCCGTCTACAGCAGATGAATATTTGGGAAGGTGTCACCCACACCATATAACAGGTGTAAACGTAAATCTAGTTTTATTCGTCTGAACTTTATGTACTTTTATAGGCGTACCAATTGAATTTACACACAACCGTTCTTTGCTTGCTGAATAAAAACTCAAGACGTAAATTTGCTTCCTTTGAAAGGCTTACTTAAAACGTAGCTAACGACGGCGGAAGAAAGGACATATATTTGTGACCATTCTCCCGTTAAGACGCAGGCCTACCGGAGAAAGATTGTTAATTCTTTAATCACAAAACGAAGTTTTTTATATCCTCTTCTTTTGCTAATGGGTGAAAAATGAGCCAGGCGCTGCACGAGCATCGTACGTCGTTCATTGCATGGCAGTACGTAGCCACACGCGGTTCAAGGGTTTCCACATTGTGAAACTTGAACGCCAAGTCTAGCACGTAAAAACCGGGAACCTCAACCTAGCGGTAACAATTGGCTGCAGGTGCGCATCCCTTTTTTCTCACCTTACAAGCAGTGCTTTCTCGGAGAAGGTCTTCACGGCGGTAGGTCAAAAGTAACGCTCGGGGTGGCACTGGATACATGTGGAGTTGAGGCAACGCTGTCGAATAACAGAAGAAAAAAACTTGTTTGTCCGGCATCGGAAACGTGAAACAGCGACTCTGCTATAACCTAACACGGGTTCACTGTGTGTTGTCATTCGCCCTAGACGGCCCAATTGTACATCACCGGCGATAAACAGCTGCTTGTGTGGCCACAAAACAAACCCTCCTGACAGGAAGCTTAACGAATAGGATAGGAAAGTACACAGCCGGTAAGTGTCTGGGAAAATGCCAGGGTACAGGTTGGTTTGCAGGGGAGGTTTGTGGCTACGGTTTCGTCCAGGTTTTAATGTCGCAGTGAAAACAGCCACAGGTCTTTGAAGTGTAACGGGTTCTATATGAGGAGCCGTAAGAAAATAAACGTCCCGTTGTAGATGCCACTGGCGCATGGACACGTTCAATGTAGCATGCCTTTCGAATCATATGTCCCGCAATCTGCACGTCTCATCGCTTGGGTATTACGCTTTAGTTCTGCAGGTATTCATAAGCGACATTTGCAATATGAATAGAGTGAAAAGAAAGGTATGTGCGTGTACGAACCTGTAATTCGTAGGGATGGTTACCGCCAACGCTCAAATGAAGTACATTAAGCCCATACCTTCCACAAACTTTTTGCCCCCTTTGGATTTAGCGTCCCATGAAGCTTCGTGGGTCGGCAAACTTCACAGAGTGGAATGTCTTTTTTTACGCACTTATTGATTCTTGGCTTGGTTTAAATGACACTACACCAATTATTTTTTGGGGTGTTACGAATACTTAAAAGGCACAATCGAGAGGTGGGGCCGTAATCTTATAAATGCCTTCACGCTAGATAAGCTGATGTATATAACCCTTGTATGGGATACAATAATACAGCAAATGAGAGAAACTTTCGATGCTCGAGGGCGGGTAAATGGAAGAGGACTTTTGGTTCCTTCTTCACATGTTCCGCTTGGTTACGTCACACTGTCGTCGCATGAGAAGATGAAACATAACAGATAACCCCAAGTCGGAATCCGGCGTCACTTGTTGATCCCGGCATTAAAAACATAGGAACTTTTAAAGAATTCGTACTGATGGTACCGAACTGAGATGCTAATTTTTTTCTTCCTAAAATGGCATGTAATCACGGGGGGATACTCAAAGACTTAGGGTTCACCTGGCTGAAGCACCCGCCCAAGAGTATTGGAGGTCATGCTGAAAAAACACAGCACTAGATAACTACGTAACATGCATAACATATCATACATACAAACGTACAAAGTAGTCGATAGCATTCCTCTACATATAGTGTCGCTAACAACGGCGGAAGAAAGGATATATACTTGTTACCATTTTCCCGTTAAGGCGCAGGCCTACCTGAGCAAAGATTGTTAATTCTTTCATCATAAAAAAATTTTTTTATACACTCTTCCTTTGCTAATGGGTGAAAAATGAGCCAGGCGATGCACGAGAATCGTACGTCGTTCATTGCATGCATTGAGGAAAGAATACTCAGGAGAGGCCCCTAGCATCCCAATGCATTGCGAACAGTGGGGAAAAAGTGACATCATTTTTTGAGCCCACAGACAGCGTTGCCTAGTTTTTTACGGCTGATATGGCTAAATTTGGCCAAATGCCACGAACAATTTTTTACGGCGCTTTGACTCTAGCTGCCTCGTACGCTTGCAACACAGCGCAGTCGCTACGGCAAACGTTTTTAGATTAAGTCAGTTTGAAAAATTTGCCGTTGGAGGCGGCCCCAACTCGTATCATGGCGGCAGCGGCATTGGCGTCACCTCAAGATCGGCGCAGCAAGCAGTAGCCGCCGCCGCCGGCTGCTGCAGGCGATAGCCTCCCCGCTCAGCGTTGGCGAGAGCCACAGTCCATGCTTTGCTTGCTGTGCGTTTCTTCATTGTGGAGCGAAGCGAAATTCTTCCCAGCAGAGACGTAGCGCACACTGCCGTGCCGTATGAACCCAAACATTGCTCCTGCCGTCTGCGTTCGCTTTTGCGAGCCGCCCGTACCGCGAAGCAGTTATCAAACCGAAAACAGCAAAGGATGATCGGAAAGCGTCCATGGCTAAGTGGGCTCAAGTCATGGCGGGATTCGGTTTCACAAATGTGACGTCAGGGCCACTCCTAACTGTTTCTTTCCTCCATGATTGAATGGGAGTACGTAGCCTCATACGATTCAAGGGTTGCCACATTGTGAAAATTGAACGCCAAGCGTAGCGCATAAAAACGTGGAACCTCAATCTTGCGGTAACAGTTGGCTGCAGTTGTGCTTCATTTTTTCTCATCTCACAAGCAGTGTATCCTTGGAGAAGGTCGTAACGGCGGTCGGTCAAAAGTAACACTGCGGGTGGCACTGGATATATGTGGCCTCCAGGCAGCGCTGTCAAAATACATATGGAAAAAAAACTTGTTTGTCCGGAATCGGAAACCTGAAAAAACGACTTCGCTATCACCTAACACGGGTTAACTTCGTGTTGTACTTCGCCCTTGACGGCCTATTTGTATATCACCGGCGATGAAGAGCTGCTTGTGTGGCCACTAAACCAAACATCCTGACGGAAAGCTTAACGAATAAGATAGGAAACTAAAGAGCCGGCAAGTTTCTAGGCAAAATGTCAGGGTACAGGTTGTTTGCAGAGGAGGTTATGTGGCTAGGGCTTCGTCCATGTTTTATCGTCGCAGTGAAAACAGCCACGGGTCTTTGAAGTGTAAGGTGTTCTACATCAGGAAGCGTAAAAAAAACGTCCCGTTGTAGATGCCGCTGGCACATAGACATGATCAATGTAGCATGCCTTTCGAATGATATGTCCCCTAATCTATACGTCTCATCACTTGGGTATTAATTTTTAGTGCCGCAGGTATTCCTAAGCCACATTTTCAATATCAAAAGAGTGAAAAGAAAGGCATGTGCGTGTACGAACCTATAATTCCTTGGCATGACTACCGCCAACGCTCAAATGAAGTACATTTAGCCCATACCTTCCAGAAACGTTTTTGTCCCTTCTGGGGTTTGAGTCCCATGAAACTTAGTTGGCCGGCAAACTTCACATAATGGAGTGTCTAGTTTTACGCACCCTTTGATTCTTGGCTTGGTTGAGATGGCACTAGGCCAATTAATTTTGGCATGTTACGAATACTTAAAATGCACAGTCGGGAGGTGGGGCCGTAATCTTGTAAATGCCTTCATGCGAGATAAGGCTATATCAATATCTCAAGTCTTCACTTTTTTACAAACCCTTGTATGGGCTAAAACATTACAGCGAGTGAGAGAATCATTTGATGCTCGAGGGCGGGTAAATGGAAGTGGACTTTTGGTTCCTTCCTCACATGCTCCGCTTAGTTACGTGACACTGTCGTCGCATGAGAAGATGAATCATAACAACTAGCCCCAAGTCGCAATCCTGCGGCGCTTGTTAACCCCGGCATTAAAAACCTACGAACTGTTGAAGTAAAGTACTGTTTTGAAGATCCCGAAAGTGATGTCATAAGCATGGAAAAGATCATGATGGACTCATACTGATGGTACCCAACTGAGCTGCTGATTTTTTTCTTCCAAATAGGGCATGTATTAACTGGGGGATACTCAAAGACTTAGGGTTCACTTGGCTGAAGCACCCGCGAAAGATTATTGGAGGTCATGCCGAAAAAACACAGTACTACATAACTACGTTAGAGACATAACATACCATACCCACATAACATACATAGTAGTAGATAACATTCCTCTACATAAATTGTCGCTAACAACGGCGTAAGAAATGATATATACTTGTTACCATTATCCCGTAAAGGTTGGTAATTCTTTCATCATAAAGAAATTTTATATCCTCTTCTTTTGCGAATGGGTGAAAAATCAGCCAGCCGGTGCACGAGCATCGTAGTCCTTCATTGCATGACAGTACGCAGCCTCAAAAGGTTCAATTGTAGCCGCATTGCGAAACTTTAACGCCAAGCGTAGCACCTAAAACCCGGGAACCTCAATCTCGCGGTAACCGTTGGCTGCAATTGCGCGTCATTTTGTTCTCACCTCACAAACCGTGTCTCCTTGGAGAAGGTGTTCACGGCGGTTGGTCAAAAGTAACACCGTGGGTGGCATTGGATATATGCGGCGTCGAGGCAGCGCTGTCCAAAAACATAGGAAAAAACTTGTTTGTCCGGCATCGGAAACCTGAAACAGCGACTTCGCTATCACCTAATACGGGTCTCTGTGTGTTGTACTGCGCCCTTGACAGCCCATTTGTATATCACCGGCGATGACGGGCTGCTTGTGTGGCCACTAAACAAAACGACCTGACAGAAAGCTTAACGAATAACATCGGAAACTACAGAGCCGGCAAGTTTCTGGGCAAAATGCCACGGTACAGGTTGGTTTGCAGGGGAGGTTATGTGGCTAGGGCTTCGTCCGTGTTTTATTGTCGCGGTGGAAACCGCCACGGGTCTTTGAAGTTTAAGGTGTTCTATATCAGGAAGCGTAAGAAAATAAACTTCCCTATGTAAATGCCACTAGCACACTGACACGCTCTATGTAGAATGCCTGTAGAATCATATTCTAACGGCGAAATTTGGTCCAATATCTACCGCTACGGTAGCACGATGTGTGCGGCGATGAAGCACTGAATGGTTTCAGATGTTCAAAGGTTAACTATTTTAATTATTGACACTTCGATTTAAAACATAGAGACAAAATGTTAAAACTGTGACATAAAAATAGCAAAAACAGGCACTCTAGAGTACATAACAAAACATAGTTGGTTGACGAAGGGCTCCCGGCATCTGGTCCCGAGGACCGGCAGCAAGTGGCTCGCATGGGGTAGCCGCCACTTCAATAGCCGGTGGAGCCGCATTATATCCGCGTGAAGCGGTACGGTGGGGGACGCGTTGGGGTGACAAGTGTATTCTGAGCGCGCGGACCACGGGGAACAAGGCTTTCCCGCTGCCAGTCCGCGAGACGCTTCTTAGCTCCAATGAGCTACATTTTCGAAAGAAAAATTAACCAATCACGGAAGCCACAAAGTCCAAACTTGAAGGCGCCCTTTTCCGGCAAAAGAATTACTGTCGAGCTTAAAGTAGTGTATACAAACTGCAAAGGGAAAAACGCAGGCGTTCGTTTGAAGGAGACCGAAGGTTCGCAACACATAGCGGCCCGCGCAGACGCAACGGGAGGTTGGAGACACCACTGCGGGGTGGTAAACTTAGCTGGGTCACCGGCCCTTGCAACAGCCGCGTCTCCTGGACAGCTGACGGGCAAACACACACGCCGGAGCCGTTTCTTAGAAAAAAGGGGGCGAGGGCCTCGCCGCGTCTGAGCCGTTCTCACACAAGGCACTTGGAAGCAAGAGCCTTGGCTGCGGGCACCGAACTGAAAATAATCAGAAAACATCAACAGACCTCCGCTTCGCGACATTATGTCCCCCAAACATTATGTCCCCCCAAACAGCGACTTCGCTATGACGTAACACGGCTTCACTGTGTGTTGTACTTCGCCCTTGACGGACCATTTGTATGTCACCGGCGATAAAGAGCTACTTGTGTGGCCACTAAACAAAACATCCTGACAGGAAGCCTAACGAATAAGATAGGAAACTACAGAGCCGGCAAGTGTCTGTGCAAAATGCCGGGGTACAGGTTGGTGTGCAGGGGAGGTTACCTGGCTAGGGCTTCGTCCATGCTTTATTGTCGCAGTGAAAAAAGCCACGGCTCTTTGAAGTGTAAGTGGTTCTATATCAGGAAACGTAAGAAAATAAACGTCCCGTTGTAGATGCCACTGGCACATGGACACGATCAATGCAGCATGCCTTTCGAATCATATGTCCCCCAATCTGTACGTCTCATCACTTGGGTTATAATTTTTAGCGCCGCAGGTATTCATAAGCGACGTTTTCTATATGAATAGAGTGAAAAGGAAGGCATGTGCGTGTACGAACCTACAATTCGTAGGTATGACTAGCGCCAACACTGGAATGAAGCACATTAAGCCGATACCTTCCACAAACCTTTCGTCCACTCTGGATTTTGCGTCCCATTAAGCTTCGTGGGTCGGCAAACTTCACAGAGTGGAATGTCTATTTTTTACACCCTTATTGATTCTTGGCTTGGTTGAAATGGCACTACGCCAATATTGCTTTGGAATTTTACGAGTACCGAAAAGGCAGAGGCGCGAGGTGGGGCCGTAATCTTATAAATGTCTTCACGCAAGATAAGCTGATATCAATATTCTCAGGTCTTCCCGCCTATAGTATTGAAGGTATTAACGAAATAAATCTCATGCATTGCATTACCGTAAAGTAGTGGTTGCAAACTGAGAAATTTCATTTATTCTACTGCTGTATAGCTAGAAGTAACCTGGGCTTTTTCTGCTCTATAGGATCTATGTTCCAAGGACGAGATTCATTATTGAGGAAAGTTTGCATATCATAAAGTGTTCGCCGCTAAGGGATCACTAACACCGGGAAAACACAGCGTGATACTTAGACTCTTTCCAGAGTAAAAGCAGTCTTCACTTTACTATCCTCCCGCTTCAACAGCTTGCCTTTACGACTGTCTCCCCTGTCGTTATACCCTTCACTACACGACTTAACACATTCCCTCATTAGCCACTGTTAGCATTATCTGTGTCGGGAAAGCTTCGTCTACGTATGTGGACACCTTTTTGGGGGGCTTTGTGTATCGCAGATATCGTGTACGCGTTAAGTTTGGGGGATTTTGCAATGTTATAAACAATTTATTTCTTTTGGAAATGGCAGATTGCGTATGTGCTCCTGACTGCATTTTCGGTTAAATGTTAACCCCCAGTCTTGCGTTTTCTCAGATGCGTTGATGGTATAACAGTCGTAGTTCGCCAAAGCACCAAGAACGTACTCAAACTCAATCACAATTTTTTTTTGTTCACGCTGTACTCAGTGAAACTGACACTCAAAAAGCTTGGCTGTTCTCAAAATCACTCATACTCGCTAATCGCATAATCATTTGTAATCATACTTACTTGTACTCAAACTCATTTGTTTTCACGAGTATTTGTACTCAACCGGTACACACGAGTACTCAATCTGTACTCAAGAGTACTCAATTTTCTGTACTCATGAGTACTCAATCTGTACTCGTAAGTACTCAATTTGTATTACTCAAAAATACTCAACTCAATACTCAAAACCCTGAGGCACAATTAGGTGTCCACATAGGTTGACGTCCGTTCGTATCCAGATCACTGTCCGCTCATTCGGAGTTGCTCGATGCTGGCGTTTGCTTTTTGTTACGGATAGTAGAAACTTTATTACAAGGCGTTGTCTCGATGAGGTTCGGTGAATATCAAATTGGCTTGTTTTTTCGGTGTGCCGTGGCATTCACTACGTTGGAGCTGAACTTTACAGCGTTTACGTCGTTGCGCTAGCCGCGCCCCTTCCGTCGGCGATTGTGTTTCTGTAGCTCGTTGCGTGCGTGATGCATGTGGGAGCGTAGGCTTCGTTTTGTCCGCTAGCGAGCTGTGGTGTTCAGGGATGGCACAGTTCGGCGCGTTGAAGACGTTCCTTCGATTGAGGTGTGCGTTCCGTATGCTGTGGGAGCCGGTTGGCTTTTAGTTTAACCTGCGGTGACGTGGCGTTGTCGAAGGGTGGCATGGCGGATCGGGCGAAGCCGTTACGGCTTTGTGCTTGCTTTCGCCGTGGTTGCTTCGGAAGTGAAACTTTTGTTGTAGGGAAGCGGGCATATTTCGGCATTCGTTGCCGTTCTTGCCGTGTCCGTGTTGTCGCTCAAGCTATTGTCTTTTGCCCGTTGTTTCGAGAATAGTAAAATCGCTATCTCTACCGTACAAGCAGGCTCGAAAGTGTTCCGTTCGTCCCGAGTCCGCTTGCTCGGGGTTGCGTCTTCTTGTACGAAATGGGGTTTGTCGTGTGAGTCTTGATCAGAACAGCGGGTGCCGGTGATCCTGTACGTTCCGCCTCGGACGTGCCGCAAGCGCTGGCCGCGTTGTTGCTCGTCGACGGACGTACCTGCACGAGTGTAATGTCATTCGTTCGCTGGACTCGGGTTGGAGCAGCGGGTGCCGGAGAGCTTGTACATTACGGTAGGTTTGAACCGCTTGTGCTGGGTTATTTGTAGCTTGTTGCAAGGTTGATTTCTGCGGTTGGGACATTCGCTGGCCATGTACGGATAGCAGCACCGGGAGAGGAGGATGTCGCAAATAGCAGTTTCCTGCGTGTGTGCTCGCTTGGTCGCGTTTCGTGCGCTTTGCATTTCATTCGCCGTGGTCAGCTTCACCGGTCCAAGTTGAATGTCGCGCGTCACCTCTGGCGCACTTCGTGCCTTGTGCGTCTCGTTTTTTGGGGAAAACTTTACTAACAATGGTGTGCTGTTATTCGCCTCGTATGGTTCGTTCCGTGCGCCATGCGTCTCGCTCGTCAGGCCTATGCAGCAATCCAGTTGCGATGTCGTTGGTTGTGCGGACCGAGGCCGTGATAGCACGTGTGGAAAACGTGCGTACTGGCTAAGTGGCGTTCCGCGCTCTCAGCGTTTCTTTCGTGTACGTCTGCACCGGAAGAGCGGGTGCCAAGCTCGTGGTGCTTCCTGGCTCGTGCTCACTGTGCGCGTTGCACGTCTCGTTGCTCTTTGCTGGAATGACCTTCGCGCGGGCGATGTAGGTCGTCGATTGGGCCGGGGTCAGAGCAGCGTGTTTTTGCGATCTCGACAGAAATGCACTGAGCTTCGCTTGCGTTTTTTTAATCTTGGCGGTTCCCTAGGAGAGGTCCGGTGAGCAGGCAATGTTTTGCATGTCGTCTCGTTCGTGTGCCTGCCGTTGTGCATGGTGCCTGTGTCCGGATCTGTTGCAGCCCAGGCACCGAGGGAAGCGTCTTGGTGACCCTCGCCAGTTGTCTGAAAACTTTCTCGTTCTTCACGCAGCATCCTCTTCACAAACAGGGCCGATTGCAAGTTCGCCTGGAGTTTGACGTGGTAAGCATCCTGAAGTATCTTTGGCACATTCGTTCGTTTGGAGAGCTGGCGATGATGCTCGTTGTCGGCTAGAAGACGCGAGACGATGTCGTCCTTACAGCCAGACCAAGGCAGCCCTCGTAATCGTAGTGCGCTCACGAATCTGTTTCTTCGTTGAACATAGGACCTACCGTTTCGTTGAAGTCAGCAGTGGGTCGACCACAGTTGACGTGGAGTTCCTCGGTGCCCCACGTCTGCGTGTCACACTCTCGTAGTCGTGGTGCAGTTCATTCATGTCGTTCGTCTGTTCGTCTGTTTGTCCTGCCGTGGCGTCAAATCCTGATTTTGTCTACTGTGCCATGTTAGCTAGGTCGTGGCTCCAATGAAAGGCTAGAAATAAAGAAAAATAAATGTTCAACCAATATAAAAATACTGAGGTTGCATATATATCAGGACAGTGGACGAAGGGAAAAAACGTCTTGCAAGGTGCACTGTCGTAGAACGACGCACTGCGCGATAGCAAGTACTACATGGGAGAGAGCGAAGCAGAACGTATGCACTCACGTTCCGTCTGGCGTCTCCACGTGTTCTCAGGAATAAAGCACCGGAGTCTGGTGCGCGTCGTGCTCTCGTGGCGTGCGGGACTTCTCGGCCCTGCCATGACCCCTAATTTGCTTTTTTCTGCGTGTCTTCTGGCGGCAGCTTTTTTCGTCCGCTTTCGTTTGTCGGTGTGCTGAAATTCTCAGAATAATCGGACCTTGCTCACAATACTCACTTCTACTCACTCTGTATTCACCTGTATTTTATTCTACATAATCTGCACTAACATTTGACCTTATCCCGCACGGGGCACCTTGAGCAATCTTGGTGACGGTATTGGTGACACCGCGGACCCCGAACCCCCATCCTCACGCTGTAACCGAACATGGCAATCAGCTTTAAGGTGAAGGGTAGAAACCTCAAACGGTGGCCGTCGGAGCCCAGTTCAAGCTCCGGCGGATGGGCTCCCTGTCTCTTTACCAAGCAGGGAGCTGGTGACCCCTCTAGCTAACAGGGTAAGGCTCGAGGAGAAAGTACCCCCGTTTCTTGCTGTATGCTGTAGCGTATACTCTATCTTAAACCCCCACAACCAAACGATGCAGCCCTGAAGAGGACTCGCACTGAAGTAATTGCTTTCCCACCACTTTCTGCTCAATTGTTTCCCCGACCTGACAACTTCCCTCGTTTTCAGATATTACAGTTCGTTGAAAAAGATGCCCCAATCATCAGTAACTCAGACGTTTTGGTGGCTACGTTCATAGAGAGTGTAGTTGGTGCAAACTACAAGGCGAAGAAGCTAACATTAGGCGACATTCTCGTTGAAGGGCAGTCCAAAGAACAATCGAAGAAACTCTTCAGTGAGACTGAGATGCATGATATTAAAGTATCTGTCACTCCACACCGAAGTTTAAACAGCTCTCAAGGTGTAATTTCTGAACCTGACCTCTTAAAAGAGACCCATTCTGACATCCTAGATGGCATGCGTTACCAAGGGGTACTGCAGTCAGGAGAATAATGATAAGGCGTGATGGAAATGAAATACCCACGAAGCATGTGATTCTATCTTTTGTTCCGAGCACTCTTCTCCAGTCAGACATTGCAGGATTTTTGCACTGCGAAGTTCGACAATACATCCCCAACCCACGCCTATGCTTCAAGTGCCAACAGTTTGGGCACAGTACAACCTCCTGCCGCGGACGTCTGACGTGCCGCAAGTGTGCAGCGCACGATCACCCGCCCGAAAACTGTACATCTGATGAGCTGAAATGTCCCAACTATGAACAACCGCAAGCAGCCCATTCTCTACAATATGAAAAGTTCCAAGCAGAAAAAGAAATAATCAATCTCAAAGTAACGGAAAACATCTCCTACCAGGAAGCGCGAAGAAAGCATGCCATTTTTTCTCCTAGGTATGCCAACGCGGCTCGCTGGCTGGCGGAGTCGCGTCTGGTGTCGGTGGCGACCCAGTACAGCAGTGCTGACTTGGTCCCATCCTCGCCCCCCGCTGTGCTACCCTCGGCCGCCCAAAACGTCGTCACACTGCCTGTGACTGCAGTAGCAGTGGCGAGAAAGACTTCTGGAGATGGTGCGGCCACTCCGGTGTCTGATGCACCCACCCTCAGTGTTCCTGAGAGGTTGGGGGACATTGACTGGGGGGGCTGGCTACATCCTCCACGTTTCCCGTGCCGCGTTCTGCACCTCCAGCGCGCGCGGCCAACCAAAACACCAACCCTCTCGGAGCACGCCCGAAAGAGACAGACCCATGAGCTACTCATGGGGCGCCCGTTGAGGAAATCGACGTAACGCCGTCCCCGGTGGCACCAGAGCTGTCGAGGAAGCGGCGCCCCTCAGTTGAGCGCAGAAAATAAATAACAAGAGTAACAGGTCCGCCACGCAATAAATAGCAAAACTGAAGTAAACAAACAATCAGAATCTTCCGAAAAATAAAATCAATGTTGCAAAACAATATTCAGTGGAATTGTAGGGGCTTGTTCTAAAATATTGACGTTATTTAAGAAATATTTTCAGAACACAAGCCAGAGGTAATTTGTCTCTAGGAAACACATCTGAACGCAAAATACACACACACTTTCTGACACACTACACGGTTGTTAGAAAGGATAGAGATGGCTACACTCACTCCTTCGGAGCTGTTGCCTTAGTCGTTCAAAAGTGTATTGCTTGTCATGAAATAAGCCTGCAAACTAACCTTGAAACAGTTGTCATAAGGGCGATCATCTTTAATAAGCTAATAACTGTTTGTTCTTTGTATATACCCCCAGATTACCTTATCCAAGCTAATGAATTTGAAACGTTAGTTGGCCAAATCCCGCAGCCTTTTATACTGATGGGTGATTTTAATGCTCACCATCAATTCTGGGGCTCTGCACGTGCCGATGCACGAGGAAGACATATAGAAAAATTCTTGCTTTCCTCTGGCAACTGCTTAATTAACAAAAAAATAGCCGACTTATTACAACACACTCCACAACAATTACTCCGCGATCGACCTCCGCAATAGGATCCCCAACCCTCTATCCATTAGTAGAGTGGAGTGCAACACCAAATCCCTACGGTAGTGACCATTTTCCTGTTGCATTAACCACAATAAATAGCCCCGGAAGTCTAACACACACAAAACGATATAGTGAAGAGGAAGGCGACTGGAAAAAATTCCGAGTGACGGCCCAACTGTCGTATCTACCAGCTACAGGCCGATTGCATTAACAAGCTGTTTATGCAAGCTTTCGGAGAAAATGATAAACAGACGCCTTGTTTATTTTTCAGAGCGTAACGGGATTTTACACAAGTGTCAAGCGGGCTTTTGCTCAGGAAGGTGTACAACGGATGCCCTTGTGGCCTATTAGGCATACGCGCGTGCCGCCCTCGTGCATAAACAACACTGTATGTCTGTTTTTTGACCTAGAAAATGCCTATGATACTACATGGCGTTAGGGAATTCCACTCGATCTTTGTTCATTCGGAATCTGTGGCAATGTGTTAAATGTCATAGAAGACTATCTGACTTACAGGACATTCCGAAAAAGAATTCGGCACGTCTTAACACGCACTTTTATCTAAGAAAATAATGTACCTCATGGAGATGCCTTGAGTTCTCTTTTCCTCGCAAAATGATTTTTTTAAAGAAGAGCCTACCCCACCCTCTCTTTTACTCTGCAAATGTGGATGATGTTCAGCTTAGTTTTAAATCTTGCAATATGGCCATATGTGAAAGACAACTTCAACTTGGAGTGAACGGCCTCTCAAGGGTTTTAAATTTAACTGTGACAAAAGCAGCTGCGTACTTTTTACTGAGCTACGGGGCAAGCGGACAGACCCATGTGTGACTCTTGAAGGGAAGCCCATTCCGATAGAAAAGGGGAACACATTTTTGGGAGTGCTGCTGGATGAAAAATTATTCATTATTCTCCAATAAAACAATTACAAATAAAATGCACGAAAGCACTAAACATTTTAAAGATTCTGTCACGTCAGTCATATGGCCCAGACGGAGCATGCTTATTGAAAATTTTGAACAGCCTCGAAAGATCGAGGCTTTAATATGCTAGCCTAGTGTATCAGTCAGCCCCAAAAGCTGCTCTGAAACTACTGGACCCTGTCTATCATTTAGGCCTGCGGTTGGCGACGGGTGCTTTTTGTACGAGCCCGATCGAAAGTTTGTATGTAGAATCTGACATGTGGTCATTGGAAAACCAGCGTGCTTACACCTCCTTGTTATATGCTGTAAAAACAACCTCAGTCATAAAGCACACACCCAACATCTTTATTCATGACACATCCACTGTATCTTTGTTCGTCAAGTGGCCGTCACTTCCGCAGCCCTATGCAATACCAGTAAATACCGTAGCCTCCAACTTGGACATTTCCTTCAGACAACCTCCTTAGCTGATGTTATAGCTCCATGGAAGCTATCGCCTGTAACATGCGACATGTCTTTTGCAAGCATAAACAAAAACAAAGCACCTAGTGCCCTAATTCAACAGCACTTTTTAAGTCTTCAGCATAAATATCAATGTGCAGAGTTCTATACAGACGCGTCCAAAACAAATTCCGCCGTGTCATGTGCCGTACTTGGAACGAACCTCTGCGCTTCAAAGATCCTTAATCCTTGCAGTAGCATTTTCACAGGGGAAGCCCAAGCCATTGCCCTGGGTATACAACACATAATACACAACAAAATAGTTTGCTCGGTCATATACACTAATTCTATCAGTGTGGTGACAGCCCTGTCCATAGCAAAGCAGCATAAGAACGCAGTCCTCAATTCGCTCATACACGCTATCATGACATCATATTCGATGGGGCTCAAAATTACTGTCTGCTGGGTTCCTGGTCATTGTAGAATAGAAGGAAATAAGGCTGCTGATAGAGAGGCAGCTGTCTTTGCTCTTCGTAGGGATGTGGACATAATGTCAGTGCCTTACTGTGACCTGAAATCGCTCATTAAAAGAAAACTCCGAGAACGCTGGCAGAAACACTGGGACACGCAAACAAAAAACAAACTCCGTGCAAATAAACCACAAATAGGTAGACACATAACCTGAAAACTACACAGGTCGGTAGACGTTGCTCTCTGTCGTTTAATCATAGGGCACACACATGACACACATGGATACGTCTTAAATGGAACACCATGACAGACATGTGACAAAGAGGGAGGAGATCTTTCTGTACTCCATATCCTTATTGAATGTAAGTCACTCGAAACAATCAGACAAAGACACTTCCCTGGTATATACACACAACACATACCACTACACCCTGCACACTTTCTCTCGGATGAAGGAATAATCAGTTTCAAAAAAGTTTTAGACTACTTGGCCGAGGTTCATTTTTTAACTAAAATTTCTTATCGCACATGACCCCAGATTGTCCGTCAGTAATGAGGACACTGCTGACGTAATTTCCCGTGACACTGAGGGGCCTCATGCTTTTTGTCCTAGGCAAAAACTCTTTCCGAGGCACCCTGATTTCTAGCCCAAATCATTATACTCTCATAACTAGTTTTCTTCACTTTTTACTGAGAATATTTGGCCCAATACACCAATTTTACAGAACCAACTTTTAACGAAAGCATGCAGCAAATACCTAACCTGCGGCATTAACACACCCTTGTTTTGGCGCTCTGTGGCCTAGACGCCCTTGCGCCATTAAGCACAATCATCATCATCAACATTTGACGTTATTCGACAATTTTTCTACTTATTTGAACTTATTTTCTACTTATTCTCTACTTATTTGGACAACCACTTGAATTCACGCGCTGAACTCCATCAATGGAGCCCACTAAGTAACAAACGTGAAGAGGCTACGATTGCGCACTTACTGCACTAAAAAGTGGAATAATAAGGTGGTGAGGATTCCGCTGCATTTTAATGTAGTTGTAAACGTGCATTATCGATAAAAATTCACATCTAGCATTAATTTAGATCTCATCAATTTAACGGTCGTGAAATTTTCTGCCACACCAAAAATGTTTCTGAAGGGCAGCGATAGCAGACGAGCCCAGACACGCTCTGAAAAAGCGGCCTCCAACTGCAGTGTCAATAAGTCACCCGCCGTCGTGGGTCGCTACCCGGCGTCATTTTCCACCACTTCGTAGACAAGTTCCACGCCACAAAATCAAATTTATATTTCGTTCGTACTGCGAAAAACAACTGAATATCAATTCAGAACGCCGATAGTAGAAACATTTTGCTTAAGGACATAGAAGATAAATCTCTTTTGCCTCGATAAACGCAAAGCTTCCGGCACTTAAAGCCGTATCTTTAGGGTAGCCTTCGTATCAGTTATTTTCGGTCGAACGCCTTGGCAGCGCACCACGAGCATTCCACACACATCAGCAACGATTACCGCACAAAACATACCGTCTGTAAGAAAACGCAACAGCAGCCCAACAACCTCTTGCAAGCATGTTTCGAGGCATTCAGGCAGCTGCGAGCCGAGGACGTTTCCTCCAACACAGCGTCCGGGCAGGGCGACGGCACAGGAATTGCAAACTGAGAAAAGAATTACTCACTTCCAGTTTGTCGAATCGGAGGAGAGAGCTTCTTTTCCTTCTTGATAAACGCAGAATTTGAGGTACAAGCAAGCAAGATAGAGGTATTGCGAAATGCTTCGACAAAGGGCGGCCATACAGGAACAGATCACATCGACGTTAGCCCTATTTCGGTCGTTCAGTCCACTGCGCCGGAAGATACGGTTTTAGCAGAACGGCCATTGCGGCCGCCGCTGTTTCCCAGTCGTGTTTCAAGCGCCACCCCCTAGGTGTGAAACCCCAACTATTTATTGATATGCTACTCCGCAATTTAATATCATTAACAATTTACCTATTTACCTTGCAACACATCACGCGGTGCTTGCAAATGCAAGGTGCTGAACTGTAGTGTGTGTATCAGCTCAGCTGTGGTTTTACATTAATCACTCCGAGTATATAATATAACTTCCACCTCTGTAGTGACATTGGTGGGAAATGAACCTCATTGTATTGTATTGTATAAATTCGTCCCAGGTTCCATTTATGCAAGGTGGTCAATATCATTTTTACACAGATATCATCGTTATCATAGTTAAATATCATCTATACCGTTGGAGAAGGGCTGATAAACTCCACCATGCTTACATAGACAATGGTAGCATTGAACAGGGGACCAAAGTTGGCAAATATTTTTGCCCTCTCGAGGCATATTGTGTGGCTCAACTTTTGTCAGCAGGTGTTTCTTTCTCCGATTTCCATTATTTGCATTTGGCTTCAGTATCGTTTAGAAACTTCCTTTCTTAGTGAGAATAAGTTTTGGTTTGTCTTGGGTAGTCAAACCAAGCCTGGATGCACGCTGCAGGGAATAAATGTAGTACGACCCGATATTCCGTCGAGCCGTATCGGCTACATCCAACCAATAGCCTCAGTTATGATTAACGCAATATTGCATCATGCGAAGTGGTACAGCTGACGCAATGTTGCATCATGCAATGTTGCGTCATCCTAGCTAGCTCTTCGAAACACCTGCTAGGCAAGTAGTCCTTCCGAGTGAGTGATTTGTGAGCACTCTTTTTGCGACTGCAAGTACTGCAAGTACTGAAAGAAAAATCGTGTGGGGCACGAAGCTCCAATGTATTCAGCGGGGCGTAAGTTGCAATAATAAATTCTCTTATGACAGACACAGGGAGACAAAAACAGACATAGCAACATTGTCGTGTTCGAGTAGCCAAAGACTATCGTCTATAAAATTAGCTGCTAAGAGACGCTGCCGCCACTGTTCCGCATGCTGCGAACATTGTGCAACCGTATTCCTCGCCGCAGCAGCCACCAGCCCGTAAAATAAACACAAAGACAAAACCGGCAGCGCGCGAGAAGCCCAAGAGGGAGGTCACGCCGCGAGAAAGGGACAAGACAGGGGAGCTACGTGTCGTTATGTTTATTTACTTTAAGAGCAAGGGCAAAACCCACACTGGTCTGACATTAACCACTCATATTTGTATGTGTGTGTGTTGTGCCAGAGCGCCCGACACAAATTCGCTGCACTTGCAGCGACGTGCCGACGGCGGGGTTGATTCGTGGCTAGGTCAACCGCCGGTGGCAGACCAGCCGCAACTTGGCGGGAAATGCGCCGCTGAGTCGGCTCTCCCTTTACCATCCCGACAGCTGGACCAAATCATGCCTGGGATGAACGACCCCCGACAGACACGGAGCGAACAGCGCCTGGAGATGGTGCCGCTGAGTCGCCTTCTCTTTTCTGTGGCAGCTCGGATGACGCAATTGCTTCTCCTCCATTCGACGGAATCAAACTGCGGCCAGTGATAGTCACGACTGGAGGCATTCGAACTGCGCGCGGCTCCAACGGAACCCCGGGGGGTATAAAACGAGCCCGGAAGCAGCGGTGGTGCAGCGGCATCTCATCGGATGCTTTGAGTTGAGAAGTGCTATCGCCTTTGTCCGATCCATGTAACGCTCTTGCTACCTTTTTATACATTGTATATAAATGCAGCTTCAAATCACTGTCGTCTCGACTACTTTGTCGGTCTGCTCTGCGCCGCGTCGATAGGGGACTGAGCAGGGCAACGTCGCAACAGTGGTGACTGAGCTAGGATTGCCCAGTCCCAACAGTGTGTGTGTGTGTGTTGGGGGGGGGGGGGCTGGAGGGCGTGGAGCGGGTATCCTCACAGTCGAGGGCCGCAGTGCATCTTGTTCCTGCCGGTGCAGCCGTTACAGCATGGTGCAACTGTTCTGCCGTGCTTTGTGAACACGAAAACATAGTTTCAGACGCGTTTTCTGGAGGCGTGATTGCTTGCACTGACGTCACTGCATGGCCGTGTTGCTGCGTTGGTTGCACAATAGAATTCTGCATCTTTCGTCGCGAGGAGCGCTGATGAAGCTGACAGCGACTGATCAAAAAGTTTTCCGCCAACTTCCCGTAGGGGAACCCTGATTAGTATGCGAAGCATCCAAGGGGTCGACTCAAGTTCCCATTAGTTTTCAGTTCGATCGCGGTTTTGCGAGAGGAAAATGAGGGGAGCGGAGTGCGCGCGTGGGTCATTTATACCGCTGAGCGACAGTGGCGCCCCCAGCGGAGTATGCAGCTGCTACCGTCCCGTCTCTAACCCTAAGCTGCTTCGCATTATCCTGCGCGGAGTCACAGGTGTTTCCATTCGTTGCGCAATCCCGGAGAGGAGAGCAGCTTCGGAGACGAGAGGAGGAATGCCTCGCATAGTATTCATGGTTCCCCTACGGGAAGATGACGACGGTGGTTGAAGGCTAAGCTATCTCTTGATGGATTCTATGGTTGGCCAATCCTTATGGGCATCCTGCTACAATCATCATCAGCGGTGCCTGGCCAGGCATGCGCAGTGGGGGTGTGGACGCCGCACAATGGCGACCACACAATGGCGGAGGGAAGAGGCTCTACCATAAGCTGCTTTGCATCTAAAAAGTGCGGTGTTGTTGTTATGGGCAAGCAGCATGTTTTACGAGAGGTTCCGAGTAGCGAGCTTAAGGTAAAAACCCAACGCCTGCCGTTGGCGTTCATCATATGCAACGGCACCATCACGAGGCCTTCCAGAGTGCGAGCCAAACTCGGAAGTAGTTGCTAGCGAATAGTGGTCGCCCAGCAGATGAAGGTATGAGAAGAACAACCACCGAAATTCACCGTCGTCAGCTTTCTCATTACAGGGTGACATAAACGAGAAGCGGTGCTTCAGGTTGCTATTTGAAAGGAAAACGCAAAACCAGCGGAAAGATGCCAGAGCTCTTCGACAAAATATGTGAGGCGAAGCGTCGCACACGTTCAACGGGACATTAAGATTTCCGATTAACAATCCACATTCTGCACGGTGAAGCTATATGCTCACTTTCAAATGGACCGCTCGAGACTATAATCCCACCGAATCTCAACAAAAAGTTTCAAAACGGGAGCCTAATAAAACCATAGGGGCGCAAGTGCTTCAGCCAAATTATCGCTTGAATGAGCACACCGGAATGATGCGGACCATTTCGATGACACAAAACCATGCATTTCATTTGACGGGAATCACGTAAATTAACTGGGAGTGTTCAAATGAGCGGTTAGGCTCACGAAACGACTACACAGCGGGACATGCGTCCACGGAAACTGCGGAAGCCCGAAAATAAGCGACTTCGGTGCGCATAGTGCATGCAACTGTTTGTAGCCCCGCCGCCTCCACTAAAACAACTTGAACGGAGCAAGCGTTACGAAGCAGCTGTGCGTTCCCAGGCCGCGTATTTCTAAACAAAAATAACTGAGCCTATAACACGTGCCCTAGAAACAGAGCAACTGCAGCCTAGCTTCCCGCGGGGACCTCATCCCCAGGAGCAGGAATTTTTGAGGCGCAACAGGGCTTGCTCCGGCGGCACGATAAAAGTCAAGGCGCCGGGCACGCACCGACGTGCCGTCTGTCGGGAGGCGTTAAAGGGAAAGGCGCACTGGTACAGGGTCAGTCAGTGCATAGCCGGCTGCCGCCGTGGGCAGACCAGGTAGACGATGCCGATGAATCCCTCGCGTGGCTGGACTTTCATTGGAGTTGGAATCGCGTTTCAAACATTTTTCGGATGGCGAAGGGGCTTTGATTTTTTTTCAACACGAACCTACAATAAAAAAACGTTGTTGAAAATCTAGGTATGATTAGTTCCAGGGAATGATGGTTCTTATCCTCTGTGCCATTATTCATACTGTCCTAACTTCGCCGCCCAGTCTGTGAAACATGAAAAGCGCGCGCAAATCTGGTTAGCCACCAGCGAGGGGCGGGAGTGGCGAAAGTGAACCACTTGTGGTGGAAAGGCGGCGTCGGCAGACGTCGTCTGCTCCGGGATTCCTACTAGTGCTTTTTTTTCAAGCGTGGTACGGCTTGTAACTAGGGCAGTATCTATTAATAACGGCTGCTAAAATGTCTAGCACTTGTATTTATTTATTTTATAGAAACAAATCTGCCAATTTCCACAATATCTTCGATGATATTACGACTTTTGGGCATCGCGCCCGTAGAAGAACATGTAAACTATGGCAACGCGCTTGACGCGCCCCCTGTTGTGCTGCTCCGCAAGCAGCATTTCCTCCTCGCCAGACAGTAACATTAACGCGCCGCCTGCCCGCGCCGTCCCAGCCCAGCAGATTACCCTCCTCAAATACTTCTTTATCGGTTCCTCATCCCCTCGCTTTTCCCTTTTTACCGCGACCCCTTAGCGCATGACTGCCGAAAAACGCTGCGCCAAACAAGGAGACGGAAAAGAGGAAGGTCCAGTTTTCTTTGTCGGTTTTTACCACCCTTGAGAGTTAAGCTGCACAGCGGCACCGCTCGTAACGACTCGTAACGCGCGTCCAGACTCGAGTTCGTGATAACCATGTTTGCACTGCTGTACTTACGAGTGTATGTACTCACGAGTGCAAATACAGTATTAATGAGTATTGCAAACATGAGTAATGTATACTCACGAGTACTCATACCCTTGAGTGCTGTGTAATCATGAGTACTACTTCTGAGTGCTGTACTCATGAGTGCTGCGTACTCATGAGTAGTGTGTAAACATGATTACTCATAGTCATGAATACTCATACTCATGAATACTGTACTCATGAGCACTCATACTGAAGAGTAATGTACCCATGCGTACTGTACTCAAGAGTAGTGGACTACCTCTGTACTCAATCGTCATCGTACTTACATTTTTAATCTGGGTGTGTACTCACTCATCATCGTACTCACTCGTGCGTTGGAGTAAAACAGAGTACTCGTGAGTGAGTACGCCGACCAATGGGTACAATTATAAAAAGTGTGCGCCATTGGTATTAAGCGCTAGTATTTGAACGCTACAGTACTCGAGCTTAAATGTAAGGCTTCAGGGTTAGGGTGATGGGCGATTTCATAGCGACGATTGTGATTTCAACAAAACAGAAAAGGGCAGAAATTATATCCCACCGTCATATCTCTTGGCGGTGGCTTTATGAATAGTGGCCAGGAGAACATAAAGTCTGGACGAGAAAGTAGGTGGTAAATCGTCGCCGCTCCATCTGTTTTTCTAATGTCTCATAATTGTTTAAAGTTTGCTTGGCAATTGCGCCACTGCCCTTGGGGAAAGCAGCATTATAAATTTTTGTTTGCATTTTGATCTGACTGTCGTTTTAAACTACTCAGTGTGGTTTTTTAATTTAAGTGATAATTTAACTCATCATAAGGGATTTTGTTGAACCGGAAATGAACCGGTGCGAAATGAGTTTGCCTGAACCAGAACCGTAACCGAAGCGGCATTTTTTTCGTTCGAAACACTGATTATATTGTTACGAGACATAACCATCAAGACGGGATCATCATCAAGGAGGGAAAGAGAAGAAGACGCTGAGAGGGACGCACGTGGAGTTCGGCCCCTTGCTTGGACGGCGCTCAGTCAGTCTTTCTGTGCCTTTGTAGATACCAGACTATCGCGTATCATTTGGTGGAGAGTGCTGTTTCGGCCCCGTCCTGCTCTACCTACCCCTTCCATGGGCTGTGAAACCTGGACACCGCTGGCTCCCAGGTCCTGATCACGAATCTTTGAAGCGGGCGTCATCTGCAAGGCGCCACCATGGCACCGCCTTAGGCATCCCCCAGTGCCGCTACGCCGCTTGTTATCGTGAGCCACCCCCGAGACCCAGGTTTCTTCTACGGCACCAATGATGTCGACGTGGAGGACTGGGTCAGTCTCTAAGAGCGTGTGAGTGCCCACAATCGCTGGGATCCCACTCTTATGCTGGCTAACGTTTCGTTCCACCTGAAAGGTGCAGCTGAGACGTGGTACAATACCGACGGAGCAACTCTTACTAGTTGGGATAGCTGCAAGGCAGAGATGATTAAGCTCTCTGGCAAGTCATCTGGTCGCCACCTCGCTGCCACAAATCAGCTTGCGTCGTGAGCGCAGACGTCAACTGAGCCGTACATAGCCTACATCCAAGATGTACTGGCCCTTTGCCACAAAGTTGACGAACACATGTCCGAGCAGGATAAAGTTAACCACATTTTGAAAGGCATAGCAGATGATGCCTTCAATTTGCTCGTTTGCAAAGACTGCTCCACTGTAAGTTCAACTTTGAATGAGTGCAAGCGCTTCGAACAAGCGAAAAGCCGTCGAATCACTCAGAAATTCATGCGCCTTCTCAATACCGCTGCAACGTCTTCATGTGAGGGCCCAGTTTCACCACCACGCCCACCACCGGCAGAAACCAGTGCAGATACAGTGACCCGTATCGTCCGACGGGAGATAAAGGCCATGACGCCTGTCACCACCCAACACTCCATCTCTGACGTTCATCTGCCGACACTTTCCGTTATACAAGCTGTGCGCGACGAAATTGCCTGCATGGGCTTGCATCCAGCCTGCCACATGAGCCATCCTGTCGGGCGGCAATTTCCAGCCCACGCCGCTTCCTGCAATCATGATGGGCCAGCTCAGTCGTCCCCGACCCCTTTCCGCCAAGAGTGTTGGCCACGGCCTTACAGGAACCCGGCTCAATGGAGAACACCCGATGACCGGCCCATATGCTTTAACTGCAGGCGTGTTGGTCATGTTGCCCGGTATTGCCAGAGCCGCTGGTTTTCTTCTGCCCGAAGCACTTGGAACGACCGAGTCCCGCAGTCTGCGACAAACCGCACTTCTTCCAGCTACCAGCAACGTAGTGCCGTCAATGCCGTCTATTCCGCCCCACGATTTGGCCATTCCCCGTCACCCCAGCGCCGACAGTCGTGCTGTTTGCAGCCCCGCCGCTCTACGTCGCCGACCCACTACGGACGCCTCGACTCGGAAAACTAGCGAGTGCAGCTCCCAGAGGTGATGCTGCATTCCCGACCCCGACCGAGAATCCTCTTTTGATGCTGCCGACGGGGTACAATTTGCTCGACGTGAAAGTTGTGGGGTTCTAAATTTCACACACTAGTTATTTCCAACCCCGCAGCCATCCGCGCTCAGCAAACGTGCCTTGCGAGCGCCGGCTGCGGACGGGTCCGTTGTTCGCGGAGACAGGGACGAGAGGCAAGAGGCGGCGAGGGAAAACATCAATGGCAAAATTTATTGCAAAGTGCGAATCAAATACACGGCATACAGACTGATCGCAGGCCATAACGGTATAATTGGGAGCGAGGCATTAAACAACGCTAGAGATGGAGATGGTTCGACTCACCGGAGCAGCGCGGCGCTGCGCGTGTGAACGCGGGTGCAGTCCTCCGAGCTCGCCCGGACGCACCCCATTGTGGCGCGTTCCCCAAGTCTGCACCAGCGCGCCGAAACGTCCGCGCGCTACCGGATCCCCAAGACAAGAGAGCGTCCCCTCGTCATGCTACGTCTCACCAGACTTCGCCTTACGGTGGCGCTAGTATCGAGCAAGAACTGGTTCTCGGGTAAGGCAAAGGGGAAAAGGGTCAATGCCTCCACCTGGGCGACAAAAAACCGTCCGGTCGCTGGCGCCCTCCCGTATGGTTGCCGTCACGTGAGCAAAGCGCACAATTGTGCAACACCGGCCGCGAGGGGAAGCTAGCCAGAAAAAGGGTTCGCAGCTGTGATGCACCGCATAGATACAGGAGATGCCAGGCCTATCCATCGCCGGCCGTACCGTGTTTGTTTTTCCGAACCAGCAGTCATCCAGCAGGAGGTTGAAAAAATGCTCGCAAAGGACATCATTGAACCATCCTGTAGTCTATGGGCTTCACCCGTCGTGTTGGTAAAAAAGAAAGACGGCACCTGGCGCTTCTGTGTGGACTACCGCCACTTGAACCGGGTTACCAAGAAGGACGTCTACTCTTAACCCATAACCGAAGATGCCCTAGATTGCCTTCATGGAGCGAAATATTTATCCTCCATAGACCTTCGCCCAGGTTACTGGCAGATTGCAGTTGATGAGCTGTACCGAGAAAAGACCGCTTTCGTCACTCCCGACGGCCTCTATCAGTTCAAGGAAATGCCGTTCGGTTTGTGCAACGGGCCCGCCACCTTTATGCGCATGATGGACTCTCTTCTGCGCGGATATAAATGGTCCACTTGCCTCTGCTATCTCGATGACGTCATCGTGTTTTCTTCCTCCTTCGAGACTCATCTCCAGCACCTGCGTGAAATCCTTGCTCTTTTCCATCAGGCCAACCTGCAACTCAACTCCGCGAAGTGCCGCTTCGTGAGGCGTGAACTATTTTGGGCCACATTGTCGACGCTGAAGGAGTACAGCCCGATCCCGATAAGATCAAGGCAGTTAAGGACGTCCGTCTGCCCCGCTCATCGAAAGACGTCCGCAGTTTTGTGGGCCTCTGCTCATATTTCCGCGGTTTTATAAGAGGCTTTGCTGATATTGCCCGTCATCTAATCGATCTTTTGAAAAAAGGCACCGTCTTTGAGTGGGGCCCTGAACAGGCCAAAGCCTTTACCACATTAGTGCATCTCCTCACCACTTCGCCCATTTAAGTCGACTTTGATGTGTCTGCACCCACCGAAATCCAAACTGACGCTAGCGGCCATGGCATTGGAGCCGTCCTGGCTCAGCGTCAATCCGGCAAGGATTGCGTGATCGCCTACGCCAACCGCCTCCTATATTCAGCAGAAAGAAATTATTCCATCAAAGAACGGGAGTGTCTCGCTCTTGTGTGGGCTGTGCGCAAATTTTGTGCATACCTCTACGGCCGACCATTTTCTGTTGTGACGGATCATCACGTGCTCCGTTGGTTAGCATCATTGAAAGATCCAACCGGCCGCCTCGGGCGATGAGCTCTCCGCCTCCAACAGTATTCTTATTCAATCATCTACAGAACGGGCCGCCTGCAACAGGACGCCGACTGTCTGTCACGCTACCCTGTCGAACCTCCTGAGCCTACGTGTTCCGACTTATTTCCATCTCTTCTGGCGATTTTCCCTTTCTTCCAACTTGGTAAAGAGCGGCGCCGGTATGAATTTTTGCGCCAGATCATTGAACATATGAGTAACGCCCTTCGGACCCATAAGTACTATTTTTCGAAGTAAAGAACGCTGTGCTCTATCGTAAGAATGCAAGCCTGGAAGGTCCCGAGCTGCTCCCTGTTGTGCCTGACCACCTTCGTTTGGACGTCCTTAAGCAAGTGCATGACCATCCAACAGCTGGTCATTTAGGAGTTTCAAGAACATACGACCGTGTCCGACGGCGTTTCTTCTGGCAAGGGCTTTACCACTCTATTCGCCGTTACGTCGGTGCATGCGACAAGTGCCAACGTCGGAAAGCACCAACGACGCCGCCCGCCGGCCCTCTTCAGCCAGTGGATATACCTGTCGAACCAATTATCCGCGTTGGTTGAGACCTGCTTGGTCCCTTTCCCTGTCTGCGGCCGGAAATCGGTGGATTGCAGTGGCCACTAATTACGCGACCCGTTACGCAATAACACGGGCCCTTCTAACCAGCTGCGCTACTGATGTCGCAGATTTCCTCCTCTACGAGGTGATCCTCCATCATGGTGCTCCTCGTCAGCTATTAACTGACCGCGGACAAAACTTCCTGTCGCGAGTAGTCGACGACATCCTTCGCTTCTGCGCAACCACGCACAAATTTACTACTTCCTACCATCCGCAGACCAACAGTCTTACGGAGCCACTTAACAGAACCCTAACGGATATGCTCTTAATGTACGTTTCGGATGACCATCGAGACTTGGACATTGCTTTAACTTTCATTACATTCGCATACAACTCGTCCCGTCATAATACCGCCGGATTTTCGCCTTTTTACCTTCTCTTCGGTCGAGAGCCGGTATTGCCCCTGGACACCTTAATTGAACACAACACGCCGCCTTCTGGTTATGCCGAGATACCATTGCCCTGGCTGACTTTGCGCTCAGCATTGCGCGCACCAGGCTTACGTCATCCCAGGATTGCCAAAAGTCCCGTTACGATCGACGCCACATCACCCGCCACTTTGAGGCCGGTTCCCTTGTGCTTCTCTGGTGTCCTGCGCGCCAAGTAGGGCGTTCTGAGAAACCGCTCGCCCGTTACTACGGCCCCTACCGTGTCCTGCGCCGAGTGACTGCTGTAAACTATGAAATCACCCCTGTCGTTCCGGCTGACTCATCGCGCCCTCCGAAGACTGACTTTTTACATGTCGTCCATCTAGAGCCCTACCATCCACAGCCTACAGTTTTGCCGTGAGCAGCACCGAGACGGTGCTCTTACGGGAGCGGGGTGCTGTTACGAGACATCACAATGAAGTTGTGATCATCATCAAGGAGGGAAGAAGAAGAAGAAGGCGCTGAGAGGGACGCGCGTGGAGTTCGGCCCTTTGCCCGGACGGCGCTTAGTCAGTCTTTCTGTGCCTTCTGAAGATACCGGACTACCGCGTATCAATATATATATAGCGAATCAGAATTGGAAAGGAGGGGTCGTTGAAAATACGACAGAAATAAGAGTTGGGAGTAAAGAAAATCTCGGAAAGTAAAGGGGAGGATGTGGTAGGTCATTGAAACAGATAAAGAAATTGGAAAGAAAGAAAGTGGAGACAAAATGCTCGCCAGGTGGGATCCGAACCCACGACATCGCACCAGACCGGTATTCTGGAGGTCGTGGGTTCGGATCCCACCTGGCGGGCATTTTTTCTCCACTTTCTTTCTTTCCAAATTCTTTATCTGTTTCAATGACTTACGACGTCCTGCCTTTTGCTTTCCAAGGTTTTCTTGAGTGCCAACTGTTATTGCTGTCCTATATATATATATATATATATATATATATATATATATATATATACACATATATATATATATATAGAATATATATATATATATATATACGACAGAAATAAGAATTGGCAGTCAAGAAGACCTCCGAAAGCAAAGGGGAGGATGTAGTAGCTCAAGATAAAGAATATCGAAAATAAGAAAGTGGAGAAAAAATTCCTATTCTCATTCGCTACATACATAGCGAGGGCCTCTGTGGTGGCAGTCTTGGTGCCATAGGGAGCTTAAGTTGGGTTCAACGCTGGTCGACCACTCTCGACGTGTCGTTGACGCTCGAGTCAGGGCCCGGAGGTTAAAAAGAAGGTCCCCTTCACCCCGAGTCGTCCGAGTGGCGCTGGCTACCACCCCCAAGCGCAGGAAACAAAAACACCTGAACATAAATACCCCTGAAAGTGGAGGCTAAAGTAGCCCCCCCGGTAGCGTAGTGGTTATCGCACCAGACCGGCATTCTGGAAGTCGTGGGTTCGGATCCCACCTGGCGGGCATTTTATCTTCAATTTTTATTTTGCAAATTCTTTATCTTGAGATACTGCATCCTCCCCTTTGCTTTCCGAGGTCTTCTTGACTGCCAATTCTTATTTCTGTCTTATTTTCAACGAGCCCCTCATTTCCTATTCTGATTCGCTACATGCATAGCGAGGGCCTCTGTTCTGGCAGTCTTGGTGCCAAAGGGAGCTTAAGAGGGCTAAACGCTGGTCAACCACTTTCGACATGTCGTTGTCGCTCGAGTCACGGCCTGGGGGTTAAAAAGAAGGGCCCCTTCACCCCGAGTAGTCCGAGTGACGCTGGCTACCAGCTCTAAGCGCAGGAAACAAAAACACCTGAACATAAATACCCCACAAAGTGGAGGCTAAAGTAGCCCTGCCGGTAGCGTAGTGGGTATCGCACCAGACCGGTATTCTTGATGATGATGATTGATGATGATGATTCCTATTAGTTTCCCCTTTGAAGCGGGGTGATGACATGTCATCCTACCAAAAAGGACTAATATAACCATGTTGTGCACTTTTGGTTTAATACTACCGCTGCATAGGGCAGGCACCCGTGAAACTTTCTTTTCCCTGTTACAGGTGGTAACTGTCCTAGGCAATATTCCCCTCTCTGCTTTTCGTCCACAAGCATTATAACCTTCTTTTCGTCCCCTCGACAGCCTTGAAGTTAACTTCCTCTCTGATACCCTTAAATCCTAGGGCTTCTGAAAGCCCAATATTCCTTTCATGTAGATTTGGATGGATACCCTCACATTCTAACACTATGTGCTGCATAGTTTCTGTTTATTTTCCGCAGACCACACATACCCCATCATTTTGTGAATACTTCCTCACAAAACTCTTAGTTCGCTGGAAACCTGCTCTAGCCTCAAAAAGCAAAGCACTGCCCTGGGAATTATCGTAGAAATTTTCCTTTCTGATGTTCATCTTCTCAGCCCTGTACATGTCTAACGACGTTTTAGCTTCAATTTTTTCCCTCCATTTATTCGTTTCAATCTGCCTTGCCTCTTTTTTGGTTACTTTGGCTGTTATTGATTCCCCACTGTTCTTGCCGTATTTCATCGTGAGCCTTGTAGTCTTTCTTAACCACTGCGTGTCCACGCTTTTCAAGTATAGGTACCTAAAAACCTTACCTACCCACCTTGGTTGATCCAATGCCCTCAACCTCATCTCAAAGCATATTTTACTCTGAGCTTCTCTAACTTCAAACGACGCCCAGCCCATATCTCCCTGAACTGCTTCGTTAATTGTTTTTCCATGAGTGCCTAAGGCTAAACGTCCTACCGTTCTCTGGTTTACTTCAAGGCCTGATAGAACGTCTGATTTTAAGCAGAGTACCGCATTCGCAAATGTGAGACCCCGAACCATTACTCCTTTCCTCATTCCTCTTACTACTTCATATTTGTTATACCCCCACAGAGCTCTATGCTTCATTAGAGCTGAGTTTCGCTCTCCCTTAACCTTAAGTTGCTCCTCGTGAGTACTTAAGTAGTTATCCCCTTCGTTTATCCACACTCCCAAATATTTATATTGCTTCACTCTAGGTAATTCGCCTTTCTGGATAGACACTACGTCGGTGGTAGCGTCATTGAAAACCATTATTCCTGATTTTTTGCACTGAAATTTAACCCGAGGTCAGTGGCTTCCTGGCCGTAAATATTTATTAGCCGCTGCGTATCGGTTTGGTTTTCAGCTAAAAGAACAATGTCGTCTGCGTATAACATTCCAGGAATATGCTGTTGTACCACTTCGCCTTGCAGCATATGGGTTAGGCTATACCCTACATGACTTTCTTCCAGTTTCTTTTTAAACCCTGCCATGTAATGCATGAACAGTATTGGGCTCAAGGGGCACCCCGGTTTCAGTCCGCGATGGATGTTGACCTGCTGGGCACATTTATGTCCTATCGTGGGTTCGGTCCCACCTGGGGGGCATTTTTTCTCCACTTTCTTATTTTCCAAATTCTTTATCTTGAGCTACTACATCCTCCCCTCTTTGCTTTCCGAGGTCTTCTTGACTGCCAATTCTTAGTTCTGTCTTATTTTCAACAAGCCCCTCATTTCCTATTCTTAGTCGCTATACACACACACACACACACACACACACACACACACACACACACACACACACACACACACACATATATATATATATATATATATATATATATATATGTGTGTGTGTGTGTGTGTATAGAGAGACAGAGAAAGGGGAGAGAGAAAAAATAATTCTGGCTATAAGGTTACCTGTACGATAGAGAAGTCGCGTTAAAAAACATAACAAAATTTATTCTAACGCTTCGACGGGTGGCTGGTCTTTTTCAAAGATACAGATAGTGCATATGAGTCGGGTTTAAATACATTTCAGTTGCGGGTGGGGCAGAAGATGTATCAAGCAAAAAAAACAAAAACCTAGGCTCTACGCGACACAAAAGCATGCCAAGCCACATACCACAAGGGGAGGGGAAAGGGGGCGCTGTAGTGGTGCCTATGGCTATCCTTTAGCAGAGAAAAATCGTGGATCATGGTCTTTAACCACGGCGCGGAGCACTAAACAGGATCCGTGCAGCAAATAGAAACACCATTGGTGAAAAAGTATAAATATTTAGGAGTATGGCTCAACGACAGCGAAGATTAAACGCATGTGCATGACGATCATCTTAAGACGAAAAGAAGACGGAACGCAGCTATAATGAAGCATAGAGCGCTCTGGGGATGCAGAATACGAGGAGGTAAGGCGGGCCTGGAAAGGGGTCATGGTACCAGAAATAACTTTCGCAAATTCGGTTCTTTGCATAAAGCCAGATACCCAAGCGGGCCTGGACGTAAATCAGAGGGCAGTAGGCAGATTGGCCCTAGGGGCCCACAGCAAAACTACCAATGAGGTGGTGCAGGGGGATATGGGCTTGTCTTCTTTCGAGGCGAGCGAGACGCATAGCAAGATAAAGTTTGAATAACTACTTCATGACATGGAGGACAAAAAATGGGCCGCGAGGGTGTTTAATTACCTCTATATGTGGATACCGGTGGAGACGGAGGACCAGACAGCTGACCAAGCGGTACGGAAAGTCGATAGGGGAAGTGGGGTTTGCACAACAGTTAAAAAGCAGGTAAAGGCAGCAGAGACGGCAAAGTTGGCACAGAGAATGGAAGGAAAAAATACCCTGAAGACGTATAGGGCAGAGAAATGGGAAATTAAGAAGGTGGGATTCTATGGCAATACGAGTGGCAGTGGTTTGCTCTTCGAGGCACGAGCTGGGTGCCTGAGAATCCGGCATTACACCGGTAGCTACAGGCAGCAGGATGAAACTTGTGCATGCTGCGGCAGTGTTCGGGAAACTATAGACCTTTTTGTCAGGGGCTGCAAAGAGATACGACCACCACGGGGTGAGAGGGAAACGACACTGGCGGAGGCTTTGGGATTTGTGGTGAGCGGGAAGCTCAACTTCAAGGCCATAAGGTGACGAAGCGGCGACTGTAGTGGTGCTGGAGGTAAAGTAGGGAAGGGATGGGTACGCAGGCGGAGTAATCATACGGAGAATTTAGAACAGCTTGGGGAGAAAAAGGGGGGGGAGCGATGAGTTTAAAACAGGGAAGAGGGGGAGATGGCAGGGAGGATGCAAACCTATAAGGTTATCTGGGAATTGTGTAAAGAAAACGTTACACAATTACGAGATATTAGAAAAACCGATGAAGTGGTGACGATGTACTGCCTACTTTCTCGCCAGGATTTTATGTTGTCCTAGCGACTATTCATAAAGTGACGGCCAAGAGATATAACAGTGGGATATATTTTCTGCCCTTTCCTTTTTGTTGAAATCGCAATCGTCGCCACGGATTCCTCAATCACACTAACCTTGAAGCCTTAAATTTAGCCCTGCGTACTGGCGTGTTCAAATACCTGCGCCTAATAAACCAATGGCGCACATTTTTTATATCTGTAACAAAACAGAGAAATTATACAATAGGCACATAAATACAACCAATTAATTGGAATAGTTGGCCACGCTTAATAATTTGCTGGCTGTCACCTTATCGAGTGTCTTAGTTACACTTTTGTTAAAAGTAAGCTTTAGTTAAAGCTCAGTCAATGTATTATTGCTCTGATCACTGCAATTCCTTTTGCGATAGCTATACCGGATGTCGGGCGGAGCATGAGATGGGAGTTTTTTTATCATCATCATCACCAGCCTATCTACGCCCACTGCAGGGAAAGGTCTCTCCTAGTAATCTCCAACTACCTCGGCCCTGCGCTGAGACAAACGTATGCCTGGAAACTTCTTTATCTCATCTCCCCATCTAACTTTCTGCCACCCCCTGCTGCGCTCTAATTCTCTTGGGATCCACTCTGTTACCCTTCATGACCAACGCTTATTTGTGCTGGTGAGTACGAGGTCACGGGTTCGATTTCCGTCTGCGGCGGCCGATTTTCTGATGGAGGCGAAAAGCAAGAACGCCCGTGTGTACTAGATTTTGGCGAACGTTAAAGATCCCAAGGTGGTCAAAATTATTCCGGAGCCCTCCACTACGGCGCGCCTCATCGCCTGCGTTGCGTCGGCGCGTTAAACCCTACAATAGGTATATCCACCAACGGTTCTCTCGCCTTCGCATCACATGGCCTGCCTACTTCCATTCCTTCTTAATTTCACTACTAAAATGTCCTTAACACGTGTTTTTTCCCTGATCCGCTCTGTTCTGTTCTTGACCCTTAATGTTACACGTATCATCTTACATTCCATTGCCCACTCAGTCATTCGCAATTTATGTTTAACATTCTTAGTGAGCCCGATGTTTCTGCCCCCAAGTTTTTGGTAGACGCCCTTCAATTCGTCCACAGCAGTACTCTCCTCTGGAACGAGTATCAATAGAAGCAATGTAGCGAGTTGGGCCGCCAGTACAAGTGCACTTTCCAAAACAAGCAGATCTGAAAGAGGCAAAACTGCAGAACAAGCAGAAAAGATCATCGCTGTGCGAATGGGACAGTGTGAGGTACCGCCCTGCCTTTCTGCACGTGTCATCTGTTTAATTGCTGTTTTCTCATCCAAGACAAGCTCGAGGGTGGCAGTGTCTTGCCAAGGGATTAAGTGCGCACCTTAACAGTTTTCCCTGACCTATCTGTTATTCGTATCTGTAAAAAAACAAAACATGTCCATTGTACTGTCCTCAAAAACTGACCACGGAACTCACTTCCTTTACATCGACGAGAAGTTCGGTTGTGAAAGGCAGGGAAACGAAAAGTATAGAGCAACAACCACGTGTTGGTGTTTTAAATGCGACGCTGAGAGGAGCATCTCTTGCCGGCGGCCCTGTCCTGCGTGCGTCGGCGTCCGCGTCTGCACAGCTGCGCCTCTCCTCCACTCACCGCCTCTGCTCTCTCCGAGAGCAAACACTCTGTCTGACAACATCTGCGGGCGCGTGACGCAGCGCACTCTCACTCCGCCGGTGGGCGGCGCTGCGCACGGCACTGGGCGCTGTGCACATGTGCGGTACTCTCTCTCCCGCGACCTCCTCTCCTTCGGGTGAGCTGCGCATATACGCGGAGTGCCGTGCTCCGGCCGGTCTCTCAGTCGACGTTCATCCGCACTACGTTTGCTCTCTCTCTCTTTTTCTCTCTCGCATTACCCGACGATTGCTCACGCAATTCCAGTAATAAACCCAACAGAAACGCACAATGGAACCCCCTTCAGCGTCGCATCACACCAGGGTTCCTGCGAGAGGGGTGGGCGTAATTTTTTTTCACTTATTTGATTGTGCTTAATTTTGCGTAATGTAATAAAACAACATAATTCACCTTCAGTTTTTTGTTGTTCTCCATGTAAACACATTAAAAACTGGCCCATTTCATGCCCCGTGCTATATCTCGGGTCCGAGGCGCAGCTGATGCTGCAGACCGGCAGACCTATTCTAACCCCTGGTGATATTAAACGCGGATCAAAATCTCGATAGACAGACGTTCTCGATTTCCATCTACTTAAGAAAAACGGTCGTGGGGAAGGGAGATCAAAGCCACTTGTGGGCAGCAGCAAGTGGCTTAGCCACTGAGCAGATCCTGCGGGCACGCTTGTCAGGTATTAACAATGTGCAGAAGTAGGACCTTTTAAATGAATTACGAAATGCAAAAATTTTGCACACATCGGGTGTGGGCTTTCGCTGCTGCGCAGTGGAGCATTCCTGCAGCCTGATTGCTCCAATAAAGTCGCAGCTAGTGAAGGGCAAAGTCTTTTTATATACCCTGCAAGCTGCCGACAATGACATTTCGTTTGATCAGCTTGCACTACGCTCCCGCTACCACTAGCAACAGACCATTGCTACAATGGGGCTCATTCATTTCCCCTGTTGTTACATAGAGCGTGATGGCGTTCAATGGTATGGAGGAGGATGTGCGCGAGCGGATACGAAGTTGATGTACATAAAAGAAAGAAAGGCCTGAATTGCATTGGCTGTGCAATAACAAGAACGGAGGGTTGAACTGTTTCGGCAGGAACCGGTAACCGTTATTTCGTTTTTTGGTCCAGTTCCGTTTCGAGTTCAGCGCGTTCAAAAAATAACGGTTCGGGTTCAGTTCCGGCAAAAGTACCGGTTCACTTCCGGTTTTCGGTGGGATTCGGTTCCGGTTCGACGCCCTGATATATACAAGAAAAGAAAACTTCGAACAAGGTGGAAACACTAATTGTTGCCAAAGTTTCAGCAAAGAGACTTGCCTGCCCTGACGAAGGTAAGTATCTTGGCTCTAACGCTGGCAACAATCGTGATTTCTACCTTGTTCGAAGTTTTCTTTTCGTGTGTGCTCTACCATCCTCCAAGTTTTATTGCTGCCTCAAATATATATATATATATATATATATATATATATATATATATATAGCAGAACAGAGAGATACGGGACGAGGGACTCGGTAAAGATACATATCAAGGTTGCAGTCGTCATTGCCAGTGCTATTCGGCTTTTTTTTTTTTCTCGAGATATTTAATAGGGCCGAATGACGTGTGCTTGTCACGTTTCTTTGATTCATTGATAAATAAGCGAAAATATAAGTCGAGAAAAAATCCGCCGTTTTTCCGGGAGCGGGACTCGAACCCACATCTCCGCATAACCGGTGCGGTGCGTTCGCCATTACGCTATCCCCACAGCGGCTTCTCTCTCGACTTTAAAGCGGGGGTTTATATTTACAAGATCTCTGAGGCCGGTCAACTAGCGCCGCCCCTCGACTACCGCGGGAGACGTAGAACGTCTTCTTTCCCAGCGGCCGCCACGTAGAACGTGGTCGGAGGTCGGGGTTAGCACTTGGCATATCCGAACTGCTGGAGCCAGTGCCTCGTAATGCATGTAGCAGAACAGAGAGATACGGGACGAGGGACTCGGTAAAGATACATATCAAGGTTGCAGTCGTCATTGCCAGTGCTATTCGGCTTTTTTTTTTTTTCTCGAGATATTTAATAGGGCCGAATGACGTGTGCTTGTCACGTTTCTTTGATTCATTGATAAATAAGCGAAAATATAAGTCGAGAAAAAATCCGCTGTTTTTCCGGGAGCGGGACTCGAACCCACATCTCCGCATAACCGGTGCGGTGCGTTCGCCATTACGCTATCCCCACAGCGGCTTCTCTCTCGACTTTAAAGCGGGGGTTTATATTTACAAGATCTCTGAGGCCGGTCAACTAGCGCCGCCCCTCGACTACCGCGGGAGACGTAGAACGTCTTCTTTCCCAGCGGCCGCCACGTAGAACGTGGTCGGAGGTCGGGGTTAGCAATTGGCATATCCGAACTGCTGGAGCCAGTGCCTCGTAATGCATGTAGCAGAACAGAGAGATACGGGACGAGGGACTCGGTAAAGATACGTATCAAGGTTGCAGTCGTCATTGCCAGTGCTATTCGGCTTTTTTTTTTTTTTTTTTTCTCGAGATATTTAATAGGGCCGAATGACGTGTGCTTGTCACGTTTCTTTGATTCATTGATAAATAAGCGAAAATATAAGTCGAGAAAAAATCCGCCGTTTTTCCGGGAGCGGGACTCGAACCCACATCTCCGCATAACCGGTGCGGTGCGTTCGCCATTACGCTATCCCCACAGCGGCTTCTCTCTCGACTTTAAAGCGGGGGTTTATATTTACAAGATCTCTGAGGCCGGTCAACTAGCGCCGCCCCTCGACTACCGCGGGAGACGTAGAACGTCTTCTTTCCCAGCGGCCGCCACGTAGAACGTGGTCGGAGGTCGGGGTTAGCAATTGGCATATCCGAACTGCTGGAGCCAGTGCCTCGTAATGCATGTAGCAGAACAGAGAGATACGGGACGAGGGACTCGGTAAAGATACATATCAAGGTTGCAGTCGTCATTGCCAGTGCTATTCGGCTTTTTTTTTTTTTTTTTTCTCGAGATATTTAATGGGGCCGAATGACGTGTGCTTGTCACGTTTCTTTGATTCATTGATAAATAAGCGAAAATATAAGTCGAGAAAAAATCCGCCGTTTTTCCGGGAGCGGGACTCGAACCCACATCTCCGCATAACCGGTGCGGTGCGTTCGCCATTACGCTATCCCCACAGCGGCTTCTCTCTCGACTTTAAAGCGGGGGTTTATATTTACAAGATCTCTGAGGCCGGTCAACTAGCGCCGCCCCTCAACTACCGCGGGAGACGTAGAACGTCTTCTTTCCTAGCGGCCGCCACCGCACCGGTTATGCGGAGATGTGGGTTCGAGTCCCGCTCCCGGAAAAACGGCGGATTTTTTCTCGACTTATATTTTCGCTTATTTATCAATGAATCAAAGAAACGTGACAAGCACACGTCATTCGGCCCTATTAAATATCTCGAGAAAAAAAAAAAGCCGTATAGCACTGGCAATGACGACTGCAACCTTGATATGTATCTTTACCGAGTCCCTCGTCCCGTATCTCTCTGTTCTGCTACATGCATTACGAGGCACTGGCTCCAGCAGTTCGGATATGCCAATTGCTAACCCCGACCTCCGACCACGTTCTACGTGGCGGCCGCTGGGAAAGAAGACGTTCTACGTCTCCCGCGGTAGTCGAGGGGCGGCGCTAGTTGACCGGCCTCAGAGATCTTGTAAATATAAACCCCCGCTTTAAAGTCGAGAGAGAAGCCGCTGTGGGGATAGCGTAATGGCGAACGCACCGCACCGGTTATGCGGAGATGTGGGTTCGAGTCCCGCTCCCGGAAAAACGGCGGATTTTTTCTCGACTTATATTTTCGCTTATTTATCAATGAATCAAAGAAACGTGACAAGCACACGCCATTCGGCCCTATTAAATATCTCGAGAAAAAAAAAAAAGCCGAATAGCACTGGCAATGACGACTGCAACCTTGATATGTATCTTTACCGAGTCCCTCGTCCCGTATCTCTCTGTTCTGCTACATGCATTACGAGGCACTGGCTCCAGCAGTTCGGATATGCCAATTGCTAACCCCGACCTCCGACCACGTTCTACGTGGCGGCCGCTGGGAAAGAAGACGTTCTACGTCTCCCGCGGTAGTCGAGGGGCGGCGCTAGTTGACCGGCCTCAGAGATCTTGTAAATATAAACCCCCGCTTTAAAGTCGAGAGAGAAGCCGCTGTGGGGATAGCGTAATGGCGAACGCACCGCACCGGTTATGCGGAGATGTGGGTTCGAGTCCCGCTCCCGGAAAAACGGCGGATTTTTTCTCGACTTATATTTTCGCTTATTTATCAATGAATCAAAGAAACGTGACAAGCACACGTCATTCGGCCCTATTAAATATCTCGAGAAAAAAAAAAAAAAAAGCCGAATAGCACTGGCAATGACGACTGCAACCTTGATATGTATATATATATATATATATATATATATATATATATATATATATATATATATGTATATATATATATATAAATATATATATATATGTATATAAATATATAAATAAATATATATATTGTCATGAAGTAGAATCCTTAGTTGCTGCAGGAATACGCACAAAGTAAAAGTACGCTCTTCGGAGACTTTATTTCCAACGTTTCGACCTGTGAAAGGTCTTCCTTCGTGCATACATATATATATATATATATATATATATATATATATATATATATATATATATATATATATATATATATATATATATATATATATATATACATATATATATATTGAGACGGTTGACGAGGTTAGAATTAGATGTATTTACGCTATTTGCAAAAGGGGAAAACGAGAGACACAGCTAATGACCGCTCTAGCTCTTCCTGGGCGCCACACCGATCGTCGTCTTTTTTGTCCTCCACGATTGATCTTATGGCGTGCAGCGGGAATTCTCTCTATAGCAGTGGCTTCAGCAATTCGCTATGGAAGGCTACACCGTAACATAACCCCCGGCGGCCGAAACGCCGTCCCGGCGTGTTCTACGAAGGAGCCGACAACGTAGAGATGTAGGGTTTCAGCTGAGTGACATGGACAATGTCTGTCGTAGCGACGGAGGAGGAAGGCTGAATCGGGGTGATCTCTTACATCACGTTGGTAACCCGGCGTAACACCTTGTAAGGGCCAGTGTAGCGTAAAAGTAGTTTTGATGGCAGACCCACGTGGCGGGGAGGTGAACACAGAAGGGCGGTAGATCCTGGGGCATAGTCTGCGTGACGGTGGCGCTTGTCGTAAGCAGCCTTTTCGTGACCTTGGGACTGGTTAATGCGGGCACGGGCAATCTGTCAGGCGTAGTCAGCTTGGGCAATGGCATCGGTAGCGTATTTTGTCACAGAAACGGTGGACGAAGGAAGTAAGGTATCTAGCGGCAAGGAAGGTTCTCTTCCGTACAAAAAGAAAAATGGGGAATATGTGGCGGTGTCATGCCGTGGCGAGTTGTAAGCAAATGTAACGAACGGTAACGTTACATCCCAGTCGCAATGGTCCGGTGAAACATACATGGCTATCATGTTGGTAATCGTACGGTTAAGGCGTTCAGTGAGTCCATTTGTTTGAGGATGATACGAAGTGGAGAACTTGCGCTTAGTGCCGCACGAACGCAGGATGTGTTCGATAACTTGGGCTAAAAAGGACCGCCCTCTATCAGTGAGAAGTTGGTGAGGGGCTCCATGGTGCAGAATGACGTCATGTAAAAGGAAGTCCGCCACTTCGGTAGCACAGGATGTTGGAAGGGCCCTGGTGATTGCAAAGCGAGTTGCATAGTCAATGGCAACGGCAACCCTCCTGCTTCCCAGAGTGGAAGTAGGAAAAGGTCCGAGCAAATCTAGGCCGACACGGTAGAAGGGTTCAATGGGGACGTCGATGGGCTGTAGGAGGCCGGCGGGGGCCACGGTAGGGGTCTTCCGTCGTTGGAAGGGATCAGATGATGTTACATAGCGCTTCACCGATCGGCACATCTTCGGCCAGAAGAACCGGCGCCGAACGCGGGGGTAGGTCCGCGTGATGCCTAGGTGGCCTGCAGTTGATTCGTAATGAAGTCGCTGAAGGACGGACAGTCCCAAGTGTTCAGGAACGACGAGCAAAAGATCGCGTCCATCTGTACGAAGATTTCGACGGTGTAAAAGTCCCGTCCTTGAGGAGACAGGGACGAAAGGAAGCATCCTGCTGGGGAGAGTGTAGGCGTTCCGTGATGTGCCGCAAGCATTCATCGCGTCGTTGTTCGACCCAGATGTTGAGCAGGCATGAGACAGAACAGACTTGGCCTTCAATCTCATTTCCATTTGGGCTGTCGACGGGATAGCGCGACAAGAAGTCGGCGTCCTGATGTAACCGTCCGGACTTATGGACAACAGTAAATGAGTATTTTTGAAGCCGGAGAGCCCAGCGGCCGAGCCTTCCAGTGGGGTCCTTCAATGATGAGAGCCAGCAAAGGGCATGGTGGTCTGTGACCAGAGAGAAGGGCCGTCCATAAAGATACGGTTGAAATTTGGTGACTGGCCATACCAGTGCCAAGTACTCACGTTCGGTAATGGAGTAGCTCCGTTCGGCTGGGGTCAAGAGAAGGCTTGCATAAGCGATCACGCGATCTTGGCCGTGTTGGCGTTGCGCCAGAACTGCTCCAATCCCATGGCCGCTCGCATCCGTGCGAACTTCTGTAGGGGTGGAAGTATCAAAATGACCAAGGATGGGTGGTGTGGTCAGTGGAGTTTTTAAGGTCGAAAAGGCACGTTCTTGATCAGGCCCCCAGGTAAAAGGCACATTCTTCTTAAGAAGCTGTGCCAAATGGCGTGCGATGTCGGCAAAACCTTGAATAAAGTGTCGAAAGTATGAGCATAACCCAAGAAGGCTGCGTACGTCTTTGGAACAAGTAGGGACCGGAAAGCTTTGAAATGCCTTGAGCTTTTCGGGGTCAGGTTGTACGCCCCGCGCGTCGACACAATGTCCGAGGATTGTAATTTCCTTAAGTCTAAAGTGGCGCTTGGAGGAGTTCAGCTGGAGACCGGCTTTTCGGAAAATGGCAAGGATGGCCAATAGACGAGAAAGTTGAGTCGCAAAAGTAGGGGAGAAAGCGATCATATCATCAAGGTAGCAAAGGCAGGTGGACCACTTGAATCTGTGAAGGAGTGAGTCCATCATGCGCTCGAATGTCGCTGGCGCATTGCAAAGGCCGAACGGCATGACCGTAAACTGGTAAATCCACCTGGTGTAATGAAAGCAGTTTTTTTTCTGTCCATGTCGTCAACGACGATTTGCCAGTAGCCTGAGCGAAGGTCGATAGAGGAGAACTACTTGGCGCCGTGGAGACAGTCGAGGGCGTCGTCTATTCGGGGTAATGGATAAACGTCTTTCTTAGTAATGTTGTTGAGATGACGATAGTCAACACAGAAACTCCAGGTGTTGTCTTTGTTGTTGACCAGGACCACTGGCGATGCCCAAGGGCTGGACGAAGGCCCTATGATGTCTTTTTGAAGCACCTCCTTTTGAATGACCTGCGTTCAGCGGCGGAAACACGATATGGCCGCCGATGGAGAGGGCTCGCGTCGCCAGTGTTTATTCGGTGTTTCACCAAGGTTCTTTGGCCTAAAGGGCGGTCGTCGAAGTCAAAAATGTCTCGAAAGAAGCTCAAAATGGTCCAAAGGTCGTTAATTTGCTCTGGTGTTAGATCAGGGCCAATCATGTTAGCAAATTCATCACATTTGGCTTCGCGGTTCGGCGTATCATTCCGAAAATCGGAATGGCCTTGATTCGTTAAGGTCAGAATGTGGCAGTGGTCAAGGGAACGCAAGTTCGAAAAGGACATTCCTTCGAAGACCACTTGTGGGGAAGAACCAAAATTAAAAAGCAGAAGGGTGGTGTGATTGTTGGTGACTCTAATGAGGGAATGAGGAAGAATCACCTGTCGTAACAGCAGAACGTCAGTGATCGGGGCAAGGACGTACGACCATCGGGTACGGCAGGAGTAGAAAAAAATTATCGTATGTGACAGTTTTTGGTGGCAAACGGGTGAACTTCTCTGACCGAAGGCGACATTCTACTTCATCAGTGATATGGGGAGAAACTCGCAGTTCAAGTCGAACTTCACCCGTGGAGCAGTCGATGAGCGCTGAAATTTCTGTGAGGAAGTCGAGTCCAAGGATGATATCGTGAGAGCAGTGCAGTAGGACAATAAACAATACAGGGATCTGGTGATTTGTGATGATGAAACGAGCGGTGCACGTGCAGGGAATGGGTGGCGTGCCCCCATCGGCGACTCGCACTACACAGGAAGGGGAAGCAGTGCGAACTTTTGGAGCCGTCGGCAAAGGTCCGAACTTATTACAGAAATTTGCCCACCAGTGCCCACTAACGCCTGAACACATACACCATCGACAGTGATCTCCAGAAGGTTAGGAAGGGGGGAAACAGTCAAAAGAGGATATCCAGGCCGGGTCGTCAATGCAGCGTCACCTATAAGCGCTGCATCGTCTAGTTTTCTGGAATGGGGCGTCCAGGATGGGGGGAGAAGAGAAACGGCGGGACTGGGGAGACGGCGATGGGACGCTGAGCGGCTATAGGTTGTTCGAGAGGCGAGCGGAAATCTGGGGCGTCCTCGGTTCGGCAAGAGACAAAAGGTCGGGTCGTCATTGGGCGTTAGTAGCTTTAACACCCGGAACGGGGTCGTGGTGGCCAACGGCTTGGATAGTAGCGAGAAACATGACCAACGCGGTGACAGGTGAAGCCAATTAGTTTGTCGTCAGGTGTACGCCATTCATCCGGGTTGCGATATCGCGGAGGCATGTACGGGGCACGGAGAGCAGTGGCGGGGGAAGATCGTGCCTGCAAGGGCGACTTAGGGAGCACAACGAAACGAGGCCGCGATTATCAAGTTTCTGGCGTACTACGGTCGGGATCAGGGATAGCGTGGGTGTTACGTGCTTTGGTGGGGAAATGAGAGTTGGTGGAGCCATTGCTTCCAGCTCTCGGCGCACAATGCGTACCACATTTTTGGGCGAAGAAGAGTCGGGTGGAGGAGGTGTTGAGCTCTCTCAGGACGACGTGGCCGCTGTGTTGGGGAGCCTAGTGAAGTTTGGCCCAATGCGGCGGCAATTTGCTTCCTCGAAGCGTCGGCATTCAGCAAGGACTTCATCCACGGTAGAGAACTTCTTGATAACAAGTAGATTGAAGGCGTCATCGGCAATGCCTTTCAAGATGCGGCCGATCTCGTCGGACTCAGACATTGTGGAGTCCACGTTGGCGCAAAGAGAAAGGACGTCTTGAATGTACGCTAAATACGGCTCCTTGGTCGTCTGAGCACGCGTCGAAAGTTCTTGCTTGGCAGCGAGCTGACGTCCGAGGGCCTTCCCAAACACCCTCTGCAGCCTCTTTGTGCAGATATCCCAGCTAGTGAGCTCATGGTTATAGGTATCATACCACGTGAGGGCCGTCCCCTTTAAATATAACACGATGTTTGCCAACATGAACGTGGGATCACAGTTATTATGGCGACTTACACGCTCATACATGGTGGGCCAGTCGTCGACGTTGACGTCGCTGGTGCCGTAGAAAAATCCAGGATCCCAGGGTTAGGCAAACACAATCGACGGCGGCATAGTCGGTTGATGGTGCTGCCCAGAATCGGTAGGCATGGTGTCCTGAGAGAGCTGGCGTCCGCTCCGAAGCTCCGTCGTCTCACGGGATCATTGTAGCACCTCCACCAAGATGAGACGGCTAGACGAGGTTAGAATTAGTTGTATTTACGCTATTTACGAAAAGGTAAAACGAGAGACACAGCAGATGACCGCTCTAGCTATTGCTGGGCGCCACACCGATCGTCGTCTTTCTCGTCCTCCACGATTGGCCTCATGGCATGCAGGGGGATTTCTTTTCATAGCAGTGGCTTTACCAACTCGCTAAGGAAGGCTACACCGTAACTATATATATATATATATATATATATATATATATATATATATATATATATATATATATATATATATATATATATACACAGTATTTTCTTGTTATAATTACTCAAAATATTGCTTTATTCGAAAGTTCTTCTGGTCCCATCCCAAACGCATGCATTCTAGGCCGCATTGCTCAAAGCGCTGTTGCGATTCCGGAGTTTTGGAATATATATATCTTCGTTGCCTGATTCGTGACCAGAAATGTGATCAAGGGACCGATGCTCTCTGATGGAGAAAAACTTTACACATGTATATACATGATGAGTACAAGTTTGGAAGCTGTGGTAGCAACAGCCACAGCAACATAAGCAACTCAAGAGCGCGGCACTCGGGGGCTGGCAACACCTCCTTTGTATCCAAGCAATAGTCCCTACAGTCCTCCAAGGCAATTTCACTCCCAAATGCCTGGTCCAATCACAGAACCACAATCTGCCGCACGCAGGCACCGATGCCGAACGAAGCCTTTCTCGATTCTTCTCCACGCTCGCACGAGGGAGAGCAGGCGATGGCGCAGCCGGTAACACAAGACCCTATTTTTCCAGTACGAGGAGCGCCTGAGGGCTTCACTAAAGATATTCGCTGATTACAGATTTCTTGGTCCACTCTTCCGAAGACGTCTCAGCTGTTTCGCCAGAATCGCCCGGGCGGGGATGGCTCGGGAAGCCATCTCCCGGACACGCCTGCTGGTTTTCCGTGAAGTCACTTTGAGGTGAAGGGGCACGGTTCACGCAGGGTTGATGAACCTCTGTATCCAGTGCGGATTGACACGTGGCACGAGGCGATACCGAGGAACGCGCTAATTAGCGCTGAGGTCCCTGTTTGGGTGCGCCGGGTCCATGCTTTGGTGCGCCGGGTACGCAGCCCGGTCACAACAGCTCCACCATCGCGCAATACTCGCGCACGTAGTGGAGGTGTACGTAGTGGAGCGGAAGAAGCTTGTGAGACCCTCTCCAGCAAACAACCAGCAAGCACTGACAACCTCCACAATGAAATGTACGAGGCTCTACGTTAAACACAGTAACACAAGCGCGAACTCAGACGAAGAAGGAATTGCAACACAAGTACCACCACTGGAAAATAAAGGTTGATATCGGGAAGGGTGAATATAAATACTCAATACAAACAATACAGTGATAAAAAGACCGTGTGCATAGTTTAAACAAGTTTACAAAGGTCACGGTGATGCCGCAACTAGATATACACATGTTACAGTCAAGGCACACGGAGATATGCAATGTTCGGAGATATGCACCTGTGGCGGTGCTTGTGTTGCACATCCGTCGTCTTTGTCTGATCTCGCGCTGGTTTTATGCAAAACTGTCTTTCCAGCTATCCCAGCTTGCAACATTCCTAAACAAAGGAACAACGTACAGCTGTAAAAGACAGCAAGAGCTAGACGTATCAAGGCCTCATGAATCAAAACTCGCCGGTAAATTTTGAGGTGGTGAAATTTGAGCAGATACACTGTATAATGGGCTACGGTACAAAAGAAGAGCCCCACTAACGTCAATTGCTGCATCTGACCCACCCCTAAAAGCAGCGACTCAAGCCGTCGGCATTGCAGTTTAAATGACCTCTTTCGTAAAGCACTTCAAAAAGAAATTGCTGCACAGCAAGTCTGCAGCGCAGGAGATATCCATTTTTGCTCGACATATTCTTCGACCACGTAAGTGGGCAATGGCCAGTCTTCACGATGAACTTCAAGCCCGAAACACAGCAAAAAAGTTTAGGGGCGAAGCTCCTCTTGCTCGGGCCCTGTCCCGTCTCTCGTTGCTGCTGTACACGGCACCACGATGATGATTGCGGCAGGATCCCCCTGGGGATTGGCCAACCAAAGATTGGCCGAAGAGGTCAAAACGTTCAACGCGTTCATTGCTACCCAACAAGGAGGAGAAGAAGAAGAGGTTGTTGTTCGTCATCTACGAGCTCAAGACACTCACCGGAGGTATGCGACACAAGACGCTCTGCAGAAGGCAACGGCCAAGGTGGCTAAAATATCACACAGCAAATCCGCCAGCTTACCCATGGAGATTCTCATCGTCCAAAACAAGCCCTACATAATGACCGAAAACATCGACGTCGTCGACGGGCTTGTCAACGGAGGGGTGGGAAGTCACAAGCTTTGCGAGCGAGGAGTGGTGGTCTTGACGCGGCGGCGCCTGGTGTCGATCCCACGACTCTCTGGCCGCGACGAGAGGTACGTGGCGCAATTCCCACTGCGCTACAAACCGAGATGTGACCATGGCTACGAACGCGCCTTATGTACTTCACTCATTCAGATGGTGTGCGCCGTCAAGAAGACCCCCTCTCACGGTTTCACCGATAAGCATTTTAGCTTCGCCCCTCTCATCATCATCGACTTCGTGGAGATGGCGGGATTTTTTTAAACTGTCGAAACAAGCGCACTCCTTTTGTGAAGCGCTGCACGCTTTTTCTCTGCACGTGAGTTTTCTACTTGCGATCACGAGTGTGTGCTCGTTGCCGTGGTCGTCCTTCTGGTACAGTACGGCACCCAGTCCCCCATTTCCTAGCATCGCACTGGATGATGACCTCTCTAGAGTAATGCGGGTATCTTAGAACCGGAGCACTCATTAGAGCACCCTTCAATGCCTGAAACGCTTGTTCACGGGTATTTTCCCAGGTTACGCGTTCGGGGTCTGTTTTGCGCAGACCATCAGAGAGCGGACTCGACAGCTCGGAATACCGCCGATCTACTGATGGGAGTATCCGAAAAGTCGCAAAAATGCTGTAATGTCAGTTTTTGTGGTCGGCTGAGGATAACCAGAAATAGCGAGTAGCCTGATCTCTGACCGCCGGCGGAGTCCGTTTCCCACTACATGACCCAAGTAGCTTACTTCGCCGCGGCCAAGCTGGCATTTCTCGGGTTTTACAGTAAGCCAGCTTCCTACAGTGACGTTAAGACCTTTGTCGAGTGCTCCAGCTGTTCGTCCCAACTTTTGGAACACACCGCTAGGTCGTCCAAATATGGCACTGCGAAGTCGTCCATGCCCCTGAGCACCTTACTCATCAAACTAGAGAAGCAAAAGCGAGCGTTTTTATGTCCGAAGCTCAGGACCGTAGGGCTGAACATGCTGGACATGCATATCGCTGAGCTCTCTCCGTAAGGGGTACCTGACAGTAGCCGCGTACGAGGTCTAAGGTCGAAATGTAGCTGGCGGCACTGACCTTCTATATTCTCTCGTCAATGTTTGGGATTTGGAAAACCTGATCCCGTGTCACTACGTTCAACTTTCTGTAGTCAATACACGGCCTAGGATCTTTCCCTGGCTAGTCTACAATGGTCATAGAAGAGGTGTAGTCGCTTTCACTCTCCTTGTTCTACCCCAGTTCTAGCAATCGCTTCACCTCATGATCTAGGATGGCCAGTCGCTTCGGAGGCATCCTGTATGGCTTAGAGCTTATGGGGATCGTGTTTTTTACTTCTACGTCATGTGTCAGAAGCGTCGTTCTCGACGGTCATCTCGAAAGCAAACACCTGAACTCATGGATCACGGCACAGAGGCTATCCAGCTGCGCCGTATCGAGAATTTTGGCCTGAGTTGTCAACTTTTTAAATTCCTCGGTAGAAAAATCGTGCGGAACAATTTCCAGTTGCGGGATCTCTGCGGATATCTCTTCCGGCACGTTGAGGCTGAGGGTGACCCAAGAATCGCTTTGGCGGTATTGTTTAAGAAGGTTGGCGTGGTAGATTTTGCAAACCTTCTTTTTGCCGGGCAGCTGAACTACAAACACAGTTCGCAGCGGAAAATTTCTGCAAAACTAGAGCTAGGTCCTCCCATTGAATTTCTACTTTCTTCGCCCGCGATGGCTTAGGAATCATGACTTGGTCAATTGGGTTGAAAGACCTCTCTCTGGCACTACGTTCGTAGTACTCGTTTACGTTTTCCCTAGAGGCTTTCATTCTGTATTCCGCAAGGTTCTCTGGCTTGTTTATCATTTCCAAGAGCTTTAGAACGTATTCCAAAAATGCAGGGTTTTCTCGACGGGCTTCCCACACCTCTCAGCATGAGCATAGATCTTCGATTCCTGCCGTAAACTAACTCTGCCGGAGTAAACCCGGTCGACTCGTGTGGGGCAGTACCAAACGCAAACAAGGGAGCGCGAAAGCAGGCGTCCCACTCTCGTTGATTCTCAAAACAAAGGGCGTGAAGACCCCGCTTCAATGTGGAGTGGCATCGCCTAACACTGTTTGATTGAGGGTGACAGACAGAGCTATGAATGAGCTTTACTCCGTAGGGATGTCGTGGTTAGAGCACTGGTGAACGCTTGATCGCTTTGCATTTCCGCAGGAAAATCAACTCGGGCAAACACTGCCAGTAAATCGTCCACCACGTCGGCAGAAGACAACTCTTTGAGAGGTACTGCGTCGGGGAATTTAGTGCCTGGGCACAGCATTGTCAGCAAGTACTTTTTTCCTCTCTCTGTGAGTGGAAGGGGCCCTACAATATCTATCACTAACCGCTTAATAGGCTCCGTGATTATAGCTACAAGTGCCATCCATTTGTCATGTGGTTTGGCCACGCGTTGACAACTGTAGCAGGAGCGAACAAACTGCTCTACATCTTTAAAGCATGACTGCCAGTAACATTCCTGGACGAGGCGGGCCTTGGTTTTTTTTCACAAGCAAATGGCCTGACTAGCCGCAACCATGGGAGACCTGAGGCAGATCTTGCCGGCACTTCGTCGGCACTATTAGCTGATCCAAGCTGACCCCTCGTCTATCCTGGTAACGCCGGAACAAGAGACCGCCTCATTTGAAAATGGATATGTTCTTTTTTACGACCCCTTCCATGTAGGAATCATGCAGTTTTCGAAATACTACACGTTTTTCTGCTGAATTTATTTCAATGGCCATACAATTTATTCCAAGTTCCAGCCAATGTAATCCAAGCGCCATCTATTTTAATCCAAACGCCATCGACATTAATCCAGGTGCCAGCGAATTTAATACAAGTGGCAATTATTTAACCCAGCTGTCGGAAGGTTGTTCAGGGGTGTTTTGTGTGGAATTAGGCGCAGCTATGCCGGCTTTGATGGGGGTGGTTTGATAAAAACGTAGTGTTCCTGAATGCCTTACGTGCAAAATATAATATGCGTACAGCTTAATGTACATTTACAAACAGCCGCAGACCAGGAGAGCGTCTCGTTTGATCTGTGGGTGGTGTGTGGTGATCATCTGCGAGATCGTCAGGAGTATCGTCTGCTCGTGTATGGTTACAACAGCAGATTTGCCAGCGTATGTTTACGCGAGCAGACGGCACTTCTGTCGCCAAAGGCGATATTTCTGACAATCTCGCAGACGATATTATAATTCGGAAATAATGCTTCACGCTGCACAAAAGCATTCAATTATTAAAAATGAGAATAAAAGGGGCATTTAGGGATGTGCTTTATCAAAGGGGCTTCTGAATGCATTGTTAGGCAAAGATCAGATGTTACTTCTAACTAGTGGTATCGACAGGGCTCTTGCAGACGATTAGCTCACAGAAACGGTATGCGCTTGCTAGTACAAGTATATTAAACTTTTCTAATAAGATATTTTGCACAGACTGGATCAAGAAACAGCACGTTTTCACCAGAGCATGTGCATCGAAACCTGCATAGCTGCGCCTAATTCCACACAAAAGACCCCCAAACAACCTTCCCACTGCTGGAATAAACTGGTCGGCACTAGGATTAAATTCGCTAGCACCTGGTATAAATCCGATGGCGCTTGGATTAAGTTATTGCTTCAATTTATATGTATGGTGATTAAAATAAATTGAATAGGAAATCCCGTAGTATCCCCTTCTTTCTTCCTTTGAAACTGGTCCCTGTCTACTCCCAGTCGGCGCTCGAAATTCGTGCATGACAGGGGTAAAACATGACCCGGCACCTCTTTCGTTACCTCCTCGTCAGCAGGAGTACGCTCTGCGTCCTAGTTAGCGTTACTGCCTGAGTAGCCCCCACTTTCTCTCGCTTGCCCTTCTACCGCTTTTTCTGGAAAGTCAATGTTTTCTTTCCTGGTTGACTTTTCCAATCTCAACTGACTTGCCGGCTCTCTTGCTTTAGAGCCAATGAGCGCGCTTACCTCTCCTTCGTCGAAACTGCTTCCATGCTCTCTCAGGAGAGACTACGATTTGTTCGAAAACAGGTATGGGTAAGCCAGGGAAGGTTGGTTAAAACGGCTGGCTCTGTCACCAACACGCCAAAAGGCCCATCGATGTGTACACGGGCCAGTGGTGAACAAACACTGTCTTCCCGCACTGCTTGCCTAATCCATGCGTATTATGCGAGAAAATCTGTTCGCTTCAGGTAAAATGGGTGGACGACATCCATTGTAGCTGCACAGTCTCTCAGAACTTTGCGACTCTTTCCGTTTACGGTTAACTCCCGGATGTACGGCCTCAGGAGCGCCAGATTTTCGTCGTCATCGTCCCCGTACAAGCAAACTATACGCGGGTTTTGGCATGCAGCCGCTAAGTGGCCGGGTTGCCGGCACTTGAAATAACAGTGCGTCTTGGAGCTGCAAACGTTTTGTTTGTGAAGAAGTCTTCGTCGTCTTTGTTTTTAGACGGCGTTCGCGGGTTCCCCTTCCCTGTTTCCTTTCCTTTTGTGCCCTTATTTTGACCCAAAAACGACCGAAGCTGGGCTCCTCCCCGATCAAAAGTGGGCTTGTGCGGGTCCCGTCCCTGCTGGGCGCCCAGTTTGCGATTCTCCACGCGTGGGGCCTCATCAAAAAACATGTGGTGCGACACGTATTCATCAGCTACTTCTGTCACTTTCACCACCGTTTATGCGTCACGCCTGTCTAGTAGCCACATGCGCATCGGCTAGGCCTTTGTGCCGATGGATTGCTCTAAGCAAATGCATACCAGTATCTTGTCGTGGTTCCCGTATACGTCCGAACTCTTTAACCATCCTACCAGATTCAGCTTCAAGCTATAGGCGTATTCGGCGTACGACGGATCCTTAGCCTTTGCCGATTTTCGGAACCTTTGCCAAAAAGCTTCCGACGACAACCGATACCTCTTAAGTAGGCTTTGCATCACCGTGGCGTAATTTTCCGACTGCTCTTTGCTAAGCCTAGCAATGACGTCCGCAGCTTCACACGGAAGCAGTGTTGGGAGATGGTGGGGCCAGGATCCCGTCTCAAACGACACCTTGTCGCATGTCCGTTCGAAGTTCACTAAGAACGAGCCAATGTCCTCCCCTGTCTTAAAAGGCTGAAGCAGGTATTGCAATTTGAAATTCTCCCGGTCTCTTGCGCTGGGCGACTGTGAGCTGGCGGGCGTTCTTGCTACTTTTCTGCTCTCTAGCTCGTAGTCGCGACGTTTCTGTTTTTATGTTTATTGCCTTGTTAGCCTAAAATGCCATCGTACCATTCTTCAAGGTCTATTTCAATAAATTTGTCATAAGTTTGTCGCAATAACATGTCTGTTTCAACTGAGTACGAGCCAAATCCGAACTTATCCTAATATTGCTCAAATTATCCGCATAATTCTTAATTACTTGTACCTATAGATTTCCCCTAGCTGATATGTAAAACATATCATTTAATAGTTCTGAGAGCATTCTATTTAGACCCGGTTCCAAACTTTCGTTTTTTTCCAGAAATTCTCCTGAGGTGGAATTGGCTCATTTCGAAAAAAAACGCCTCAAATAGCTATCAAGCCCAGGATTCATATGGCGGCGCTTTAGAATGTGCGCGAGGCCAGAAGAGAGGTGGCGCGAAGAAGGGGGTATGGCCCGAAAAATTTTGAGGGAGGGGGGGGGGGGGGGCTTTAAAGCCGGGGCACCCCGGTTCCCCCCTCTGGGTATGTCCCTGCCCGAAGACTAGACGAGCAGAAAAGAGCTCTATCTTATAAAGCTACCGGTAGTGCCACTAAAATTACCAGAGAGGCACTTATGCACAATTTGGGCATGCCAGTCCTTTCATCTTTATTACTCTTTGTGCAAAATAACGAGATTATCTTTTGTGCAAAATGGGTTGCTATTGAGATCCTGTCCAGTCGTTTCTACCTGTGTCGTCATATCGCCAGTCTCTGGTGTGGACATATTCGATGTTTGCCTTTTGTCAAGTTCAGGGTCTCGCTTTATGCGCCAAAGCCACTTTTGGCCTGTCACATAGATTCCGGTGGCAGACTAAATACATTTAGACCTCCGTGGGTGCTGATTGCATCAAAATGACGACTAACGGCTATTTGTAGTTTTACAGCGATAAGAGAAACAGGTGAAATTGACAGGGAAAAAAGCTTCAACTAGGCCTTCATAGAAAACATGGTGAGCATGGATTGACTGTTTGAAAATGTTTTATATTTAGGGGACCATGGAGACAACATTCCATTTCAATCCATATAATGATCAGGGTAACATTCATGCCAAGTTGTTTGTTGAAAACACATTATTATTCGGCTGCTACCACAATTTCCTTTCCTTGTTTTTTTTCTTTCCTTTTTACGGCAAACAGTGTACGAGCAACCCACTTTCACGCATAAAGAGCGATACGCTGCCGAAACCCTTGGAGAACTGCCGGCTCAAATTATTGCCAAAATTTACAAGGCTGCTCAAGCAAAGTGAGCAGCACTTGTCGAGAAACGCGTCTTTACCCTATATTCCTGAAGGAGGAAACTCATTTCCGGTCTACAAGCACATAAGAAATATCTAGCAACGCATAGTAGGTTAGGCTGAATGATGAAATATTTATACTCAACCCACAGCAGATCTTCTCACATCTGAGGGCCGAAAAGAGGTAAATTACGCTATATGAACGTTAAGCATTTACGAAGTTCCATTAGAAAATCAACAGAAAGATACCTCTTGCTCTGTTTTTGGTGTCTGCAGTCACAACCTAGGCAACTTACGTTTAAATCCTTGCAGTTGACAGTGCTGGACAGGGGTTCAAGTGGGACTGGGCTCCCACTTCAAGCCCTGTCCACTACTCCTCAGTGCAGTACGCCCACGTTGAAGCCCAGAGTATTTTATGTGTCCCGAGTTCAGCATCGCTATTTTTTGCTTGCGGCCACCATGCCGCCTCCTTCTCGAATGTACGGTGGCTCACTAACAAGCACTTGACGACTTCACTATATAAAGTGCATTAGCCTCGATGTATGACTCGATATTATTGTAGCACTTCATCATGGCAAGAACTAACAGGATACGTTCTCGTATAGGAAGATGAAATGCTTTGTTCGCTGTTGTGTCATCGCGTGCGACCCTGTCTCGTGGTGCAAACCGCGTCCGGGCGATACCAATGTGCGGGTACTTCGGGAATCGCGCCCTTATTTTTCCCATGATAAGCCTAACCCTATCCATGAGTCATGGTACGAGCTACATAAGGTCACATCAGGTCATATGTATTCATAAAAAAAGTTTTTATGTTTTATGATGACAAATTCCACACATGACGGACGTACGAATATGCTAATCTTGACGTCGCTGGGGCAAATTGTGTACAATAATCACCTGTTTTTCTTCGCAGTCGTATACCCCAATCAGAGGCCGTAACTGCCTCGATTACGCTGGCGCGCAGGACCGCTAGCTTATTTAGTCACGTTTCACATGCATAGTGTTACCATTTTTAAAGAAATATGCCTACGTCTTTTCTTAGCAACTGCAGATGTTTTCTATTTCCACGCTTTTTGCAGAGGATTTAAATGCATAATTAAAAGATTGGTCGAAGTGTTGTAATTTCGAAGCAGGAATTTAAGCGTTTCTTAATGAATAATAGACGACAGCAAAAGGTTCTGTCGGCCTCATTGTAGTCATTACAAGCAAGGGTTGTCGAACAAACATTTTGGGGTTGTGCAGCTGCCAGGACTGGATATGCGCAGGCAATATACGATGGCATTGCATAGCATTACACTGTGGTTGTGGTTGTTACCATGTAAATTGTTGTCGCCGTTGCATATATACGTGCCAGAAAGCAGTTGTAGGACCAACATGCGTAAATTTTATGGTCCCCGGTTGAGTGAGGTTGTTTATACAAATGGGATATTGTGCACCTTTGTGAGTAAAAGAGAAGAAGAAGGACTCGTAAGTACACGAATGTTTGTGCAATGTTTTTATAGAACAAGGATGCCAAATGATGCCTGTAATTGTCTCGACATTTCTTGAGCCTAAGCTAGGTTTCGGCATGCTATATAAGCATTTTATACTCTGCTTTGGCGGATAATTGGATCAATGGCGGCAAGTATTTGCGCGACCTTGTTATATTCCGAGCCAGAAGAACACGCATATATCGAGTTCTGCAAAAAACTGAAAACTGTATTACACGAAGTAACCCGGGTTGAAATAAAATTTCTTCGGCCACCCAGCCTTGTTGACTTCTGGTGTCTGCTTGCATCCATCGAGAGTGCGACATTCCATCACCATTTCGTGCACTCGATCCATCAGGCCATCCAGGGACGTAGAGCAGGCGTGCTCACTAAACACTTTAGTTACTGCCGACAGAAACCATGATCCCATGGCCCTGTTTCTGAGTGCGATGTACCCAGGAATAGTCGCGTATGCGATGTACATATCCGACAGAACAGGTATCCGATTGCGGGTTGGCTCGGAAGTCACGGTGGAGTTCCCGTCTGGTACGTTGCGACTGTCCGCGCTTATCCTGACATCATCAGTTCCGTTGTCCCACTCGGCTGCGTAAAAAATGCAATAGAAAAGGATTACCCAAAATGCTTATGCACTGGAACGTAGCTCAATCACATTAACATTCCTCATTCACCAAACCTGAATGAAGAAAGCATGCAAACTCATGTCGTTACCTATGGTCCGAGCTGGGTTATGACATATGTGAGTTTCAACACACTATGACTAAAATCTCCAGAAATCGTGTGCACATATACACTGGCACCTACTACAGCAAAAACATAGGCTGGACAAGCGAGCACTTGCAAAACGCATCATCCAGACCTTTGCTGACACATTTTGATTCGCATTCGCTCCAACGATAAGCTCATTCAAGAAGGACGTAGTAGTGCTGAGATATATGCACGTATTTTTTCCTTAGGTTGTCCTGGGAGTGTGCGAAAGCCTTAAACAATTAAAGTCGTTCCATTTAATGTGAAAGCTGTCGGAACTGCAGAGCAACGATTTGCCATAATGGCTGCGGGCGCCGTTATCCGCTCACTGCTACCACCCATCACGCTCTTCGGCGCCCTGTGTTACCCCTCTCTTGATGAATATGCAATTAAAATATCCCGCCTTCCCAGCGCTCGGGCGCCTCCTGCCTGCAACTGAGCCAGCCCGAGTTGTGTTTTTTTTTGTGGTTGGTTTCATTTCATACGCTGGAGCTGTTTTGCGTTATTTCGAACGCTTAATGTTTTTCATGCGCGGCTGGAGCCTTTCTGCGTCATTTTGAACGCGCACTTGTTTTCGGGGCTGGCGCTTTTCTGCGTCATTTGGAACGCGCTATTGTTTTCTTGCGCGGCCCCTTTTTTGTTTACTATCGCAAAACCCAACCCAACAAGCGTTCCTACCTAAATGAATGCGGGGGCAGCCGGTTATATGCACAGGTTTCAGCTGAAATGTATCTGCAATTTTCTTTGCGCTAAACAACAGGGGGATCTACGACAAGAGCCTCGGTTCACGAGTTTCGAGCGGTTATAACTATTTAAACCGCGCGGTTTTCGAAGCCTCAGCATGACTCCCTGACGACGGTACACCAGGTTACACTTGGGTAAATTATCTCCTTGCGCCGCCTGATTCCGGCAGTCGCTTGACATTGACCGTTAGCGAGCTACGACGACACGGCGAGCCCATAAAGTGCTCTGCGCTTAAAACAGAGAGCGCAGCGCTCTATAAAAGACATAACTGCACCCCAAACGGACACACGCTACGTACAGCAATTTTCTGTGGAAGTTCTCCATCTTGACGGGAACAGCATGATAGGTCTCACAGCCTCTACCACCGGTGCGCTCACGTCTTGGTTCCTAATGTCGCTGCTATTTAGCATTCAGAAATAAAGGAGCTATTTCTCGTGTGTTCGTTGGCGCAAATATTTTCATTTCTTTTTATTTTAAAGGGACACTGAAGTGAATTTGTCAAGCTCCCGGTTTTGCTTGCACTGCGTAGAATGGCTCAAATTACCACACTTTTCATCGTTTATCCGGTTGATAAATTGTTAATTATTTTATAAAGCGGGAAAGAAGGAAAACTACCATGCGCGGTCTGTGGCGACTGCATCAACTAAAGCTGTGACGTCGCGCGGAGATGGCACGGTGATTGGACGATGTCCGAGGTTAGCCCTTAAAACAACATGTTTGACATCCGACGGCATCGTTGGATGGCCCTTCTCGATATCTCAGTCATCGCCGTACCGCCCTTCTGCCGTATTGTCGGCTGTAAAATGCCTGATATAAGCCTACCAGGACGGCTTGGAATCGTAGAAATCACTAGCCGAGGCCTACGGAGTGGATGATGCCCTCCGCGTCACCGCAGACGCTCAAATGCCATGCGCTTTTCTCTCATATTTGGAGCTTGCCTCACTCATGCCTGTATCGTAAAAAGCGTGTTCGCACCAGGCCAAGGGTGCGCTGATTCAGGCCTGTGCCCACTGCCCGCAAGCAGCAGCACACTAACGAGAACTCGCTAGAGCGTCAGTGGCAGTCTGCGCGCGTTCTGCAAACTCGCTCATGGAACAGTGAACCTTACGGCCCAAAAATGGTGAACTCTGTTTAGAAAACATCGGCCGAAAACGAAAAACTGAACTGGCAAAAAAAAAACGATGCACCCTCGGGGATTCGAACTTCGGACTTGCAAAACGATAACCTAGCGCCTTAGACAACTCGAGCACAGGCCAGCTCTGCTGAGGCTGGATATATAACAAATATAAAGTATAACCAGTTTACACTTTTATTTAGCCTTATCATTTGCAGTACTGTAGGTGACTACTTGTCGTATAGCGCCCGTGCAGTAAGCGTCCCCCAAACTTCTACAATATCTCACGTCTAGCAATTGCATTTCTTGGACTGAAAAGCGTTCTCAGATGTGCGGTCGTGCTGCTGACCGCTATGCTTGTTCACCCAGCGCAAAAAAGTGCTTTCTGCTCCCTAGTTTTGCGCTGTACAGTAAAAGGTTCAGTTGATTTTATTTTCTTAGTTCCAATATTGACTTCGTTGACTCGTCTCTCGCCTTCAAGTGGCCTTAGATTTTCCTACTAGCGTAAAGTCAGCGAAGCGTCGCATGTGCATTTGTGCAGCGCTTGTGTGAGGCGACCTTGAGTCGACTCGGAGCTAGATACAGTGTACAAACTAACAAAGTAAAGAAAGGCACATTCTTTTATTCACAAACGTGTGGTGGCTTAGTTTCAATTGAGCGAGCCAATTGCGACGGCCCGTCGGCGGCCGGCGGTCTAGACGCTGTGCCGACTGACTCGATCGGAAGGTCGGCGAACCGTGCAGTAACGCAGCCAATTGCGAGCTCGTCTCCTCGTGACATCACACAAAAACGCCACAAAAAATGGGCGAAGATGCAGAGAGGAGGACAGCATTTTTGAATTGCTTTTTGTTTACAATGTTTACAAATCACTTCAGTGTCCCTTTAGCCCTTATATTTTTATAACGTTTTATTTCTTCGCATTTTATACCGTTAGCATAATTAGTAATTATCACGTTTCATTTATTATCCTTTTCATATACACTCCCTCGACTGTACCTGCAAAAGACTGGAAAGATTTGATAGAATGTGACCAGAAAACTGTCCTTATTACCACGTTAACAAACCTCTATAAATTTGCCACAGACGCAAAGTTTCTGCCGCATAACTAATATACCCTTGGAGGAGTTTTTGCGTACACTTTTGTTGCATTTGCCTTTTCCGGATTGACCATTTTGTTTTAAAATGTCTTCAACAAACTTTGCTAACCTGCTTTAAAAAGTCACGTGTAGGGAAACAGAAATACAGGTGTCGTAAAATATAATGCATGGCAAAAATCGTTTCTTTATACTTGCGAATTTCTTTTAAATCCGTTTTGTCTTGGAGAGAGTAGCACTGAAATTTGTCATACAACTTATTGATTGGTAAGATGCGAACTACCACTTGAGGTTTAGCTGCATATTAAGAAATCTATAGGAAAAAATCAGCGAAGTGCATTCGTCACGACACAAAAAAAAAAAGTTGCACCAACCTCCGCGGCACGCCTGAACGAGAAAAATCTTGGGCTTTTTTTTAAGTGCGGGGCATTCCTCGTTGTTGAAGGTCCTGTAGACATCATTCCGAAGGTGCAATTTTTCACCATCGCTGCCATATATGAACCGTTCCTCGCCGTGAGACATGAGTATGACCACCAGGCAGTCAGCGAACCGGTGAGATTCCGCTTTCGAGACGCGCCTCAGGAGGTCTTTCATTTCCTGCATGGCGGTGCATAAAACATTAAAGCGTTGCTTACACTTCTGGCGTTAGGTAAACAGGCGTAACATTTTTTGCGCGTGTTACTGTTTCGCCCTTTATTAGGGTTTGTCCTGTATTTTTTGCGCAGTTCGGAAATAGAAGAGCGTGAAGTTGTGAAACCAGGACGAGGTTTAAAAAGTACGGAAGATACACATGGAAGAGTTCTAGAGAGAAGGAGAGTGCGTGGAACAGTATGCTTCTCCAATGAAAGCATGTCACGCAACCGGAATAATGGTACTAGCAGAAAGTAGACAGCCATCCTAAATGTCTTCTGCCTGAAGTTTTGGACACGAACCATATTACACACCAACACAAACTACGTATGGAAGACTTCCGCCGACGAAAGTTCCCAAAGAAGGCCGTTCCAAGAGATCGGTAGCTGTTCCAGTTAGCAAATATTTAATAAACAGACGAAGTCAATGAATACCTGCTGTTAACTCAGAAATCGCACAAGGCTTTTTGCATAAAAAAAACCTAACTTTGCCTCTTTCGCTAAATCGTTAGTAACCATCACTTAACGGAATATTAGATGCGGCAAAATAATCACAGATGAGCTATTGATTTATGTGTGGTCCACCTGTTTTCACTGCATCGACCAAAGAAGCAGCACTCCAGAAAATTCCGATTACGTGCGCGATTCTATATCCGCACTTGGCCAGTATTCCTAGCGTGTAGGTGAATTATTCATGAAAATAAGTTTCTTCTCGAAACTTTTTATTTATTTGTCAAGCTCAACCACTAGGCAATGACCAGATCACGGACGGAGGCACTGAAATCAAGAATATTAGTCGGGATATTAGTCAAGTCACTGTTTAGGTACAAAATTTAGGTATCTGAACGCGATACCAACATTGCTCTTGGTCTCTTCCTTACTACAGTAAAAAAACTGATCGCTGTCGCCGCATCTTTACTTCGTAAATTATTCTGAGATTTCATATTTCCAATCATAGCGTGTTAGGCAGGATAAAAATTACGACGATTTGCAGTGACGTGAGTACGGACGGACGATGGTGAAGCTTGACAAATATTCTGCTCACAGTTAAAGTGAACAGAAAACACAGGGCTGTCTTCCAAAAACAAGGCTTTCCTGCTTTTTTTATGGAGAGCTTCGGGTTGTGGAGAAAGCGGCTGAAGAGCTCAAAAGTGGGTGATGAGTTCAATAATTTAGCCAAGGTGTCTGGGCCTGCTATATAGTACTTCTCTCTGCAAGACTTCATATCAGTTGAAGGAGTTAGAGTTGCTTAAAAATTGCTTAAGCACGAGGTCGGGGGTTCGATTAACGGCCGCGGCGGCCGCTTTTCTGATCGAGGCGAAAAGCAAAAACGCCCGTGTGTACGAGATTTCGGCGCACGTTAAAGATCCCCAGGTGGTCAAAATTAATCCGGAGCGCTCCACTACGGCGCTCCTCATCGCCTGCTTTGCGTCGGCGAGTTAAACCGTACAATTAATCAATTAAAAATTGCTTAACACAGTAGTTTCTCGTCACCCTATGTATGTGTTAAATACAACAGTCTTTATTTGGCTACACAAACGCGAAAATTTTGTCCGTCTGGTAGTCCGTCTCCCTGTCGGCAGCTCGGCCTCAAGTTATCAGGAATTCTTGAACAACATGTTTGTATACTTGTAAGAAAAGCAATGCCAAATGACTAAATGTCGTTGAATGCTTCATACTTCCCGTCATCGTTCAGCAAAAAAGAAAGCTATAGGCGTAGTTGAGCAAAACATAGATACATAACTGGTACTAGCAATGACCTTTTAATTAAAATGATGTAGGTGGAGAACTGAGGAAACGCGTAAAGACGAAATGGTACTCTTCCGAACTGGCACTCGTCCGCGAGAGAAAAGGGAGAAATAGTGTTTCGTAAATTTGTCATTATCACTCTAATCTGTTCACATATCTAAGTGGTTTTTGCTGATATATGTAGCCAATACGAATATCTAAAAAAGTAGTTTTACGTTCTCCCGTAAACCAACACTAATAGGCCGATTCTGCATTTCGGAACCAAAATGAATTCTCTTAAAGATCCCGCAATAAACACGTCACTGATTGATTTATCCAATTTCACCGCGGCCGCTTTTTTGATAGAGGCGAAAAGTAAAAACTTCCGTGTGTTGGAGGTTTCAGCGCACGTTAAATATTCCCAGGTGGTCAGAAATAATTGAGAGCCTTCCACTATAGCGTGCCTTGTCGCCAGTTATACGTCGGCTCGTTAAACCGCACAATCAATCAATCAATCAATCAATCAATCAATCAATCAATCAATCAATCAATCAATCAATCAATCAATCAATCAATCAATCAATCAATCAATCAATCAATCAATCAATCAATCAATCAATCAATCAATCAATCAATCAATCAAGCAAGCAAGCAACCAATCAATCAATCAATCAAGCAATAAATAAATGATGTATCCAATAGGTTTTTCAAGTAACGTCACATTACAAAATCAATCAATCAATCAATCAATCATTCAATCAAACAATCAAGCAATCAACGATGTATCCAATTGGTTTTTGCAAGTAACATTACAAGACAAATACACAAAAAAAATTTTAAGGATTTCCTCCTGTGACGCCGGTAAGAAGGGCGAAACAAACTTTTCTCTAAATAACCCATCAGTCGAACCGCAAATAACTAGCAGGTGATATAAACGGCTAGCCAAACTGGTGATTTAAACAGCTTCAAACTTCAGTAGCACATTCTGAGTTTGCTGTAGCAGCTAACCAATGCTTTGACATTTACAAATTCCAGCCGGGAGGGAGTTAAAAACACCTACCGTATAGGAACAAACATTTTTCGGAAAATTACGTGTTTCAACAAATTACTCAATAACTAAATAGTTCGTATATCCATTGTTTACTTGCTAATACCTGCGTTACAGTTGTCCACAAACGAATTTCAGTATTTTGTGGCAATATGCGTATAAAAAGGCGAGAGGTTTTTTTAGCTTACACCCCTATTTACGCGGCATTCAATTCAATTTTTCCGCGTTTGAATCGCTCTCGCCATGCCTTGGGAGTGTCTGCAACCCTGCGCCTCCCAGTAGCAGCCGATGTTATTTGTCTTTACATTTGGGTTGATGAGCACCGTTCATACCAACTGAGATAACACCCCTAAGGGTAAGCGTAATTCGAGCGCATCATCTTGGGACAGATTGTTTTGGGAGAGTTCCAATAAAATATGAGCTCCAGCCTTTCCTGCCCCAGTAGGAGCCAATGTATTGACAGAACGCGGGAGTTCCTAATTGTGTACGACTTCATGGTGAACTACATAATTGTGGCAAGAAATAACAGGCGCCATGCCCATTAGTGTCATTAGTATAGTTGCCCACGGGGGGCATCGCCGTGTACTACCGCTAGTCTAGCATACAAATTGCGTAGTTTAAAACCATAGCGTTGTGTATGTGCTTACATCGCGTGTGAGGTTGGATGCGACGGTGACATTGAAGTGGAGTTGCGTGAAAAGGGTCTTCATACAGTCAGCATCAAGCTCGGATCCCTCCCTGTCTTCTAAAGGGCCGTCGAAGTTGACGTTGTTGATGATGATGCACCGGCCTCGTGGGTTCTGTCTCATTCTGTAGACCTACAAAAGGCAAGAGAAGGGTAAAAATTACCGCAATGTTGGTTACATGCCGTACATGCCGTCCTAACAGGGTGGTAACTGTGAGAAAGTTAAAAAAAATTTCCCAAGCAGTCAAGCACTATGCAGCTGAAGGGTGGATGTGCTACGAGGGCCATTGCATTGAACGCTTAGTGGTACTGCTGCTGACATGTAACGTAAGAGTTAGTATGCCAGCAGTGGGAGTAAACATTTGCATTACTTTGGGCAATCGTAATGGTCGCGAATATGTCAACCACTAAGACACACCTCGTAACACAAAAGGCAACAGACAGGTCCTAATTTCTTTCGAAATCAAGCCTGGGGTATTCCCTACCACATTTACAGCTTGCATTAGGATATGCGAAATTGGTCTGTTTTGCGCGTGTTAAGCTTTTCCTGCTTTATTGGCGCATCGGCGGTAGCACCCTGCGATGACGAAAATGTGTTCATGTGTTAAGAATTTTGCGAAAGATGTTCCTTCTCGTGCGCCGGGGAGGCGAGGCCCGATGCTTTAGGATTATGGCTCTGAAAAATTTGTGCGGGGTCTGATGACGTTCCCAAAGTAAATTCGGGCATTTTAGAAGCATATTGCTTCGCAGCAGCATTCCAGCGACCACAACGCACTCGTAGCCCTGCACGACAAAGACAATCCACGGCTAAACGAATTGTTTAGCCCAATCTAAGCAAGCTCCACCGCCTACATGCCAGGATTTTCTCTAGGATAAATCTCTATACAAAGATCGCTTAAAATGGCGCGATCAGCCAGATCAGGTCCCGCTTGGCAACAACCAGACTCTGAGCTTTCGCTAACCTTATTTAACAAAGTAATAGCCACATGTTGTTGAGCATGTTGCGCACTAAACTCGGGGTCAACCAAAACACTGCCGGTATCAGCGTTGATGCCTCCAAGGCAGCTCAACTTTCAGCGAAGCCAAATATGTAATCCCTGATAATACGTCCTAACCAGTACCCTGATTCGTGACTCCGCCTGTATATGTAAGTGGTTGTAATTGAGATGCGGCAATATTCACTCATGCTGATATTGTCAACAAAGCCGCGCCGTGAGATAAATGTATACACAGCTCGAATAAATCGCACACCACCTGCATTGTTTAGGTCCTTAGAAAGGGCCTGTGTTTCTTACGCAGTCAACCCTATCGCACGAGGTATCTGTGCATGATGTACATGAATACTATCTGCGCTATGCTACACGCCATTTTAAGCTAAAAGGTCCTCATGCAACCCCGCTCATCTACTACCAAGGAACCGCAAAGGAAATCCTTTTGTTTGCATCTTCATCTTTCCCCAATCTCGTTGAGGAATAAAAGCACCAGGAGAAAATTTAGCAGGCAACAGGGACACCACAGAATCGACTCTCCGTACCAAAAATACCACACCCTGCCCGAATTATCCCCTATCGGCCCCTTATCTCCCTTCGGGGATCTCAACGCCCACTCTTACGAGGTCGAATATCGAAAGTCGCTGAAGGCCTCTCAATAACATCATCCTTTCAGTCTGAATCAAACAGAAGGCCCTTAATTCCTTGGTACATGGTGGCCGGGAAATTGACTCATAGCAATCCGCGACAGTCCTTCAAAAGCACTGCGGGACGCTTCAACAGGAGATAGCAGGCCTAAATTTTATTCCTCACCACATATGATCTTAAAGCATCGGTAATTGTCATTCAGGACCAAAACTCTCACTGCAAGCACTCTGCTCTAAAACGATTTTTCTGGTGCACACTCATTCAAGAACAATATATGCAGTCTACCATTTTCCTTACAGCGGGAGAGGTATTCACATTCTCAGCGAGTTCATATCGTCATCGTGTAAACCGAGATCAAGACTGCAGTCTCACTATGCAATAACGGCCTTCTCCCAAATCTCCCGACATTTTGCCCATTGCACAGGACAGCACGATCATGGCCAAAAATAGGCTTCTTTTATTTTCGGCAATTTTATGTTGCGTATCCATCATATGGTCATGCTTACACAACAAAGAGGGACACTTTACTTTCGAAAACGATTGAATTACAACTCCTCGTTCTTGGCCCCCTCCACCGGGTTACCAGCATTATTAAAAAGCTGCACAACCAGGAATGCTTTCCCACACACTTTTTCCGACTGGGTGCCCTGGGTATAAAATGGTAATTTGTCCGTAAGAACATCGGACCCCACAATTCAACCTGGAATGCTCACTGAACTCACTAGTGGCACTGGCCAGTACGTCGACACTGGGTCGTCCAGGTGAATGCTTGGGATGTTTACAAAAGACGAACTCCTCTATTAAAATATGGCCAAGAATCTTTATTTGGCAGGCTCGATGACGTTAATAAATAATCGTGACCTAAAGAAACTATCTATACATCGTTTCATGCTTTTAGCTTGTATCAGAAAGAAGCGCATAGGCTTGCTGAAGCCTTGCCAGCAATCAGAAGGAAGCAACAGCATCCTGTGCAGCAACATGGAACCCCCTAACAAAGCAGCACTTAATATTCTATTAATACCTCGAATGGGAATTGACTTTCTTCGTGGGACATGTCCCAAGCTATTTCCACCACTAGACGAACTTGACGTTTAAGTCAACGTCCGGTTATCCGCTGCCCAGCAGAGCAAGACCGCGAAATTCCTTTGTGCACTTAAGTCTCCTTACGTGGTTCGAAGGCGAAAGCCTGGTGATACCCTTTAACAACATCTTTTCCGCAGCGTTTCATTTGAATTGCGTTTTTCCTCAGTTTATCTTCCTTGAATCGCCCAAACTTCGTCCACCTACTTTGTGCTACACCATGTACGCGTATGGGTAATCCCTTTTCTTTCTTCTGCTTAGAGCCTGAATTACTTCAGCACGAACACTGGCACACGCCACAGAAAATCAGGATTCTCCGTTCCTTGCGTTCACTGGTTATACTGATGGGCTATCACGTTAACGTTCACATGACAGGCTCTATTCTACAACGTCTGCGTTTGCAATTGATAGTTGTGAATTTCATAAAGCGGGAACATTGACCCGCATAGCTGCCGATGCTTGTTCAAGCCCTCAACTGTGCGTGTGCGCCACAAAGATAGGAAGAACAAAAATCACAGCAACTTTTCTACAGCGGTCCCAGCGTGTACGTCTTTATAGTGTCATAGTTGAGCGCAATCTTCCATGCAGTAAAAAAAGAGAGCACAGCTGGTAGAAAATTCTCGTGTTACGGTACCGAAGCACGGTCAAATCCGATCGGATCACTCATGTGTCCGTTAGTAATTACACGCCTTGCTGCGGCAGCCATTTTCTAGGCGGGAAATTAGTAACTACGACAATGTCGCTTTTTCGAAGAATGTGGTACCTAAGAAAATATAACCCAGACCTTCTACTCCTTGAATGGTTCAATGCCACCACTAATCCACGCATAAAAAGCTGGATAGCTTTCACCACATGGCTTGTCGAGAATTCAGCTAACGATGATTTACAGCTCTCGAAGCAAGACGTAGTCAGCCCGATTTGAGAGCAATAACAAATAGCGCGCCCAGACCAGGCAATTATAAATTTTGCATTCTTCCGAAACCTAATTGGGACTAACTCGATCCGTAATTCACCGCAATTTTCACACAGGAGCTGTGGTCCCCTCCCACCACGGAAACACGTCTTATATTAGAGTCATAAAAAAATCGAATTAAGCCTCTTCGCAATGATAAACTATGATGTATTCCTCTAGTTTTCTCTGTGGGCAAATCCAATCTAATTGGCTTCGCCCACCCTACCTACACAAGCGCTGCTCACTTAATTGGTGCGAGTGTGTTTTGCGTGTGGAAAACAAACAAAATAACATCAAATTGGTAATTAAAAACATAAGCCATGCTTTTGTGCATTTCTCGCCCCGTTTTCATATCGCTCTCCTGGGGTGTCCTGTACAGCTGAAACTCAGTTCTGCATACATCACGCTCTTTTCACTGATCACACTTCCTCATAGTGAACAGCATCCCCCCTCCCCTGATACATTCAAGACGCGCCGCAATGCTGTCCACAAAAGCACGAACTTATCATCGTCCGTGAACGTCCTTCTTTTTTAAAGCTGATTGTGTGTGTATTCTTTGGATGGGCATACTGTACGAACATTTTGTTCACTTAACACAGGCCCATACATAGAACGACCAAGAGAGACGGCAACTTAATTTATTGGAAGAAAACACCGAGAGGTCGGCCTGATCGTATAGGTTCTATGCTGCTACGAAAAAGTAGGCGGGTACTTTTCCAGCAATTTTACCAAGTCTTTTAGACGCACTGGCCGGTTTCTCACCGTCAGTGCCGAAGTGCCGGAGGAAGACCTAATTCAACTGGTTGAAACCATCTCAATATAACGTGTCATGTATATTCTAACTTTAATTTAGGCCCCAGAAGTGACGTTGATGCAATTGGCATTTATAGCATGGCTTCCAAGCTCGTCAAAGGTCGCCCATCCAGCCAACGTATCCCAGGTACCCACGCAAGTAAACTGTTAGCACAGTAATGACTGCCGCAGGGTCGTCGTTTTTTCCACGAAGTCCACTGTCGTCATGAGCTCCTTATTCAAGGCCTCCGAAACAATTATAGTGGACGCTCCAGTTATCATCGCAATTATCCCATCTTCGGGGCGCCAACCTCGTCGCCCTAGTGTCACTCTTTGCTTACGGCCAGCACCTTTGTTCATCAGTAACCCTGTGCCATATCCTGCAATGCTTCTGAGGAATGGGTACCGTAGACTGTAAACGCAACTTTTCGAAAACGCCGAGCAGTTTGAGCCTTTCACCAACACCCCCCACCAGCACCTAGTACACTAATTTCTAAAATGCAGAAGATTGGTTAATTCATAGACTGATGACAAGTTCTTTTTCTGACCCAGTCCTTGTGCCCAATTATCGACTTCATAAATTGACGGTGAATTCGCCATGTTTTTTGCGTAAGCAAAACGTAAGCAATCCGTGGCGTTATGCACGTACAGCTATGACAATGTGCAGCGTAATTTGAGGCTTAGATCATAAATTCCAACCAAGATCTCCAATAGTGCGCAAAAAAGATATAAAACACTTGGCATGTATTATAAAAATTTAGGACGGCAGGTGACGCTGGGAAGTGAAACACATTTCTTCAGGTTAAAATTACACTCAATATGTCAAGGCGATGAAGTCACATTGGCCCAAAAGCGAGCTAAAAGCAGCTGTTGAGCTAAAAAACATAAGGAATCTTTTTCACCCTTTCTCTCTTTCGGTTTCTTTATTTCTTTCTTTTAATCGCTTTTAGTAATACAGTAGAATCTCAATAAAAAGAAATCGGTCAAACGTACCTATTGTTTAAATGGAACAAACGCTTTGCAATTGCTTGGATTGGTATTATTGCAATGTAAATAAAAAAAATCGTTAATCGGAACACAAATTTTCCGACCACCGCGTGAACAGAACCGAACACAGACTCGAAACCGCAACTATTTGGGCAAGCATAGCGCAATCGCTGTACGCATCACTGTTCGCACCTCCCCCCTCCCCACTCGTCCCAAACATTTTCCGGTTTCGGTGTCTGGTGGTTTATGATTTTCTCTGTCTTTGGGCGCTGTCTCTGACTTGGTGCGGTGGTTTCTGATTTTGTGCGGTGTCGTATGCGACATTTCGTCGCCAAACCACCATATGATGTCAGCGCAGAAACGACCGCAAATTCTCTTGAGTTGTCCAGGAAGGTGAAAGTAATCAACGACTTCGAAGATCGCCGCTTCAAAAAAAAAAAAAAAAAAAAAAACGGCGCTTGCGACGAAGTACGCAGTCCCCAAGAGTATTCTGACTAGAATAATACAAGACAAGGACAATCGGCGGAGGCTTTCGAAGCGTCACGCTTTGGTCCTGAATGGAAAATACCAGGATCGGCTGACCACAAAGATTTAGATAGGTGCTTAGTAGTTTGCCTACGGAGAAAGTGTCTTCCAACGAGAAGAATGTTCCGAATTATTTCTGGACATCCTATCGAAATGGTTGATGCCATTCCGAAAAAGCGGCTGTTAGTGCTAGGACAAGGAAGTATCAGGTCATTTATATCAAGCAAATAACTCGAAGTTCCCACTGTATTTTATTGAGGAATGAGTGAGTTGACTATTGACAATTTTCTTAATCCAGAACCATAGTTTGCAAAAAGAGATTCGCTGGTCTGCTCTCGTCACAGACTAGATGTCGCATACCGGGATCCGTGTCCACAGAGACCAATTGCGCGCACGCCCGCAGCGTCGGGACAAAGCTGCATGAAGTGGATTGTACGATGAAGAATCTATTCTCTCTGTAAACAAAACTCATGATAACGGGAACGCATTTTCCAGGTCCCAAGAGGTTCCGCTTAACAAGAGTTCACAGTAAATTGAGCTCTCTGCTTCAAGGCAAGCTTTGTTGCGTTGTCACCTTTCTCGCCGGCAGCGCTGCCACGCTATAGTCGGCTGCTTTGTTACAAGTTAATGGAGTGATTACAGAAAAAAGACGTCCATGCCCGTATTTGCATGGCGTCGTCAGAAATGGGGAACGCTACGCCTGATAACGCCGCTCGTACCGATGCTGCGGATTCATTGATTTGTCAAAGTGTTACTCAATCAGTGCACTAATGAATACAACAGTCAGTTTTATATAATATAGTTTCTTGAATTCGGTCATGTGACCATCTAGATTACTAAGAGGAGTATGAACAATTGCTATGCGTTGAGTTCTCTTTAGTAGGAAGGTTCATACTGCCCTCGTATGTTAGCGTTTGCCAACCAAAAGATGGCTATTTTATTGCAAAACACAGCAACAAAGTACAGGCGATATTTTTAGGCGCCGTCATCGGTTACTTGGAAAGTGTCAAGGCTAATATTTTGTCGCTATAAATCTGTTTCAAACAGCGTGCAGTGCGAAACTGTGCCTGCTGCGAATTCGCAGGGATTTCAGGGCGCTCAGGGCCGGTGAGATTTCTTGCCTTATTTCACGGCAACAGCATCTGGCATTTCCAAGCTGTTACGTAACTTTTACGCACGTTGTCGTTGCCAGTGTGTTGCGGCAGAAACGTTACCGTCAAGTATTTTATATTACGTAAAGTCTTCCCAGGCAATCACAGAGAGTGCGTGATATACAAGCCATTTTGGTGTTGGAAAGCAAGCACAGGCCTATGTTGTGACGGTCGCTTAATTTCGTATAGTTTTCCATTATTATAGGCTTTAAGTAGAGAGAAACACACTTCAGAACTGGTGCCAGTAAGCGTCATTAAACGTCAAATTGACGTAAGCACGCACAGCTGCTTCGTAAACCGGAAGGATGCGACAAAAACTGAAAGCCAATGAGACAAAGCTTCCGGCTAATTCACAGTTCACGGTGAATTTATGAAGTCGAAAATAGGGCGCCATCTCATATTTCAGCTTCTCTTGCCAAGCTTGCACTATATCGATTTGGTGAAACCATAATAGCTTTCTAACAAAACGGAAACCTTTCTACGAATCTTTATTATTTCCACCCACGAGCTGTTAAAGAGCGGAATTGCCAGCAGCTGTATAGGTAGTCCACCAGCCTGTGACGTCGAAAGCGAAGAGAGTATGCTAATGTCCAGGATTTTACTCCCCTATAAAGTGTTGTGCCAGAGCGCCTGGCCCACAGGCGTTGCACGAGGCGACGCGCCGACAGCGAGGCTGAGTCACGCCTCTCCCTTTCGTCGCTGCGGCGCGGCCGAATCCTGCATCTCGGAACGCTGCGGCGCGGCCGAATTCCGCATCCCAGAACGCTGCGGCGCGGCCGAATCCCGCATCGGAGAACGACCAAACAAGGGCATGTCGCTACGCCCGGAGGCGAGGTCACGCAGACGGCGGTGGCGGCGCCCTCCCTTTCCCCATCGGCGGTGAAGCTAGCTGACTCACCGCTTCGCTACCATTCGTCGGAATTCAAACTTCAGGCAGCGAGAGCTCTGATTGGAGCTATTTGAACTTCTCGGGGCCCCAACGAACTTGCCGGGCTATAAAAGAAAAGAAAAAGCCCGGAGGCTCTCATCGTCGGCATTCCTCGGCGGCTTCTCTCCGGCACCAGTCTCTTCGGAAGCACCGAGTGAAAAGGGTGCTGTCGCCTTTCTGCGAGTCATGTAACGTTTGCTTACCCTGTATATACTGTATATAAATGTTACTTTAACTCTTCGTCGGCTCGAGAACTTCGTCGCTCTGCTCTGCGCCGCGTCGATAGCGGACGGAGCAAGGCAACATCGCTACACCGGTTACTGCGCTCGGGTGGCCAGTCGCAACAGTGGATGGCAGCTGCGGGATCGACCGGCAACGGCTACTACCTGGTGTGGTAAGCGCTCGACGTTTTCTCTCAGTTCACCAGACTTCTCTAGCACAGGTTATAGTAGTTTAGAGAAGGGCTGTGTAAAGCACTGTGTATAGCTTTGAGTGTTTCAAGCCTAGAGAAAGTGTTTTGAAACCAAAGCTTGTGCCGAGAGGTAAACAAAAGAGCGTAGAGAATTACTTGCGCGTGCCTTACTAGTAGCTCGATAGTACAGGAATGGCAAGGGAATTCTAAAGCGGGTAAGCAGCAAGAGGCCAGTGCAAACGATGGAGGACCTTAGAGTGAAGGAAGTCATCGAAATTTGCGAGGAGCTGGGCCTTGACTTAGGCCGTGCGAAACGGAAGCAAGCAATTCTTGAGGTCTTGCGGAAGGAGAACGTAACGGCTGAGGAAGTCAATGAGGCCAGGGCTGAATTCAAAGAGCGCCGTGAGCGCGAGGAGGCTAAAGAGCGCCGTGAGCGCGAGGAAGCCGATAAGAAAGAGCGCCGTGAGCGCGAGGAGGCGGAAAGACAGGAACACAGGGAGGAGGCCGAAAGGCAGGAACGGGAAGCCGTAAGGCAGTTCGAGTTGAAGCGGTTAGAGTTCCGGCAGAGCTCGCCGGCGCCTAGCGTAGCTTCTCCAACGGCTCCTGCGAACGGTCCGAGAATTCGGGACCAACTGCCTCCGTTCGTTATTAGCGAGGACATGGCGAAATACCTCGTTAAGTTTGAGCACGTTTGTGAGCGAAACGATATCGAACGGTCTCTGTGGGCGCAAAACTTGTTAACCCTGCTTCCTGGAGAGGCATCGGACGTGATAACGTGCCTGTCGAAGGAGGCCTTTGAGAGCTACGTCGAGGTCAAAGAGGCTCTTTTGAGGAAATACAGGTTGTCGCCTGAGGCTTTCCGGCAGAGGTTTCGGTTTGCGAAAAAGGGCAATGAGTCGCATATAGACTTCGCATTTCGTCTGAAGGCTGACCTAATTGAGTGGCTCAAAGGTGAGGAAGCCTATGACGACCGCGACAAAGTGGTTGAGTGCATAGCGCTTGAGCAATTCTACCGCTGCGTCGAAGACGACGTCAGGTTGTGGCTGCAGGATAAGCTCCAAGAAGTAAAGCTTAACAAGGCAGCAGAGTTAGCTGAGGAGTACTACACCAGCCGAAAGTTGCATTATAAGGCGGTGCGCATTGAAAAAGCGGACGGTAAGGATGCTTTTAGGGAGAAGCCTGAGGAAGGGAAACAGCTAGCGCGTAGCAGTTTTCGAAAAGACTCACCTCCTACGAAAGAAGCGGTTGGGGAAGGCATAGATGAGTCTCGAAAATCGAACAGCGATGCTAAGCAGCGCGCGGATGCCGCCCGGGCATTTGAGTCGCGGAAGCAGATAATCTGCTACAACTGCAAAAAGGAAGGGCACATCGCGGCAAACTGTAAACAGAAGGTTACATTCGCTACGATCCGAGAAACCGAAAAGAACATGCGGTTGCTCGAGCCCTATATGCAGGAGATAAACGTGAACGGCAAGAAGTGCAGAGCACTCCGAGACTCCGCAGCAACTATGGACGTAGTCCACCCGTCACTAGTTTCTCCAAACGACTGCACAGGAGAATGCGCGTGGATAAGGCAAGTTGCCGAGGAGCAGAGCGTTTGCTTGCCGATTGCGAGGGTCGTCATTGAAGGCGGTTTTGGTAAGCTTAACACCGAGGCGGCCGTGTCCGCAGCGCTCCCTGAGCATTTTCCTTATCTTTTCTCTAATAGCTCGGAGCAACTGCTCAAAGAACAGGGAAAATCGTTCTTTACCAGTTTGGCGTGCATGGCACTCACGAGATCGCAGGCGCGGAAGCTCTCCCAGGAACTTGACACTACTCCAGCGAGCGAAACGGTAAAGGCGGGGGAGAAATGTAGCCAGAGCTGCGAGCCGACCGCACACTCTCGCGATAGGTTGGTTGAACCGCCAGCGGCCGAAGCGGATTGCGTCACCCCTTTCGGCGGAGAAACCAAAGCGGCGGCGCCGTGTGAGGCGAACGATACGTTGTCCCCAGTCTCCGACAGCTGGCAGGAGTTAATCAAGGTGGATCGAGCAACGTTCATTCGAGAACAGCAAAATGATAGCTCGATAAAAGCCTTGCTGGAGAACGTGAAACGGGGCGCAAAGAAAAATAACGTTTCATTTCATGAGAAGTCCGGCTTGTGGTACCGCAGTTACACGGATGCAAAGGGTCAGAAGTACGAGCAGCTTTTGATCCCGGAAAAGTATCGCCGTCAGCTACTGGAACTAGCGCACGAAAACGCGTGGGCAGGGCACCTAGGTCTGAAAAAGACAAAAGCTCGACTTGCGCTAGAGTACTACTGGCCTAAATGCTGGAAAGACATCGAAGGCTTTGTGCGCTCTTGCGGCACATGCCAAAGGGTCGGCAAGAGTACGGATAAGTGGAAGGCGCCTATGAAGTTGGTACCAGTCGTAACTGAACCATTCCGTCGGCTGGTGATCGACATTGTTGGGCCTCTGCCCGAGTCCGAGAATGGTTGTAGGTACATTCTAACGGCCCTTTGTGTCGCGACAAAGTTCCCGGAAGCTGTGCCACTCAGAGAGCTCAATTTTCCTCAAGTGGTTGACGCGCTCCTTTCAATATTCGCTCGTGTCGGATTTCCTGCTGAAATTCAGTCCGACAACGGTAGTGTCTTCACTAGCTGCCTAAACTCGACTTTTTTTGAAAGGTGCGGGATCAAAGTGGTGCACAGCTCTATCTATCACCCGCAATCCAACCCAGTGGAGCGAATGCACTCAGTGTTAAAGCGAATACTGCGAGCCCTCTGCTTTGAGCGAAAACGCGATTGGGAAGCATGCGTACCTGCCGCTATGTTCGCTTTGAGGTCTGCTCCACACGAAAGTACGGGGTTTAGCCCTGCGGAGCTGGTGTACGGCCGGAGTCTCAGAACCCCGCTGCGAATGCTGCGCGAGTCTTGGGAAGGTTACAGTGAGGATCCAAACGTGGTGGAGTACGTTCTTAATCTACTGCAGAGGCTCGGGAAAAGTAAAGACCTTGTTGAGAGCCACATGAAGGCGGCACAAGCATTGTCGAAGGCGTACTACGACAAGTCGGCTAGGAAGCGTGCGTTCGAAGTGGGTAACCTAGTGATGCTGCTGCGCCCTTCGAAGAAAAATAAGCTAGAAGTTCATTGGGAGGGGCCAGCAAAAGTAGTGTCGAAGCTATCTGACACAAACTACGAAGTGAAGCTAGGCAAACGGCAGAACAAAATCTACCACATCAATTTGATGAAACCCTACATTCAGCGTCATGCTGTGGTGAACATAGCTTTGAATGCCGAGGATGGGGAAGGCGCAGATATTCTGACCTCTGCGGACCTGAAGGAAGGCACTTCGGATCTCTTGCGGGAGCAAGTGAGGTTAGAACCCTCTCTAAGCGATGCGCAAAAGAAGGACTTGGAGAAGATAATTTTCGAGTTTGAGGATGTTTTCTCTGATCGGCCTGGAAAGACTACGCTAATCGAGCATGACATTGAGTTAACGCGGGACGAGCCGGTTCGTAGCAAGCCGTACCGATGTTCTCCCGTACAGAAACAGATTATGGCGGACGAGATCAAGTGCATGTGTGACCTTGGGGTCATTGTCCCGAGTGAGAGCGATTGCACCTCCCCTCTAATACTAGTTCAAGTACCTGGAAAGGACCCCAGGCCGTGCGTCGATTACCGGCGCCTCAACGCGATAACCCGAGACCAGACGTATCCGACTCCGAACCTCGAGGAGCGGGTGGAGACCGTATCCAAGGCGAATTACATTTCCACACTAGACCTCGTACGAGGCTATTGGCAAGTGCCCCTCTCTGAGCGTGCCAGCAGATACGCTGCGTTCGTTTCCCCTTTCGGAACATTCCGTCCCGTCATGTGTAGCTTCGGTCTCAAGAACGCGCCGTATTGCTTTTCGAAACTAATGAATCATGTACTTCCCGGCCTGTCAGAGTACGCGCTCCCTTACCTCGATGATGTCGCCATCTTTTCGAACACATGGGAGGAGCATGTAGGACACTTACGAGTCGTGCTGAGCAGGCTCAAAGAAGCCGGCCTAACAGTCAAACCGTCGAAATGTCACCTAGGTTGCGCCGAAGTGACGTACCTAGGACATGTAGTGGGGCGCGGCCGACGCAGACCGTCGGAAATCAAAGAAGCCGCGGTTCTAAACTATCGCCGACCAACGACTAAGTCCTAGATACGGGCTTTTTTGGGTTTGGCTGGATATTACCAGCATTATGTGAGAGATTACTCCACACTGGCTAGTCCTTTAACTGACGCTGTCAGAAAGACTGAGCCAGTAAAGGTGGTATGGGACACCAAGAAGGAGGACGCGTTTCTAACGCTCAAACGAGCACTGAGCGAGGAGCCAGTCCTCATGGCCCCCGACTTTTCGAAGGGTTTCGTGATTCAGTGCGATGCGAGCGATCGTGGCATGGGAGCTGTACTATGCCAAGAGGATGCGAATGGCCGGGAACGACCAGTTTTGTATTTAAGCCGCAAAATAACTTCCAGGGAAGAGGCGTACAGTACATCCGAAAAGGAATGTGGCTGCGTCGTGTGGGCAGTACAGAAGCTGGCGTGCTATGTAGCCGGTTCCCAGTTTATTGTGCAAACTGATAATTGCCCGCTAACCTGGCTACATAACATGTCATCTAAAAGCGGTCGTTTGCTAAGGTGGAGTATGATACTCCAGCAGCACAATCTTGTCCTTCGCTACAAGAAAGGAAAGTTGAACGCTAACGCAGACGCACTAAGCCGTGCGTTCTAAGTAAGGCTGCGTTCATCCTCCCCGTGTCTTTCATTTCGCCTCTTCGTGAGCAGCTTTTATCTTAGCAGGTAGATGGGAGCAAAATTATTGCCCTCATTTGCTGCCTCAGTTGATTATTTCCGTACCGCGTGATTTCAAGTAATCAACCTTAGTTATCATTTAATGTCGTGTGTTACGTTTGACACTTAGTGTGAGTTCTTCTTTTAAGAGTTTTACGTCCCGCATGGGTCTCTTGGTGTAGAGGGTCCAAATTAGGGGATAGACACTTAGCTAGGACAGTTTGTCACGTTTCAGAGTCTGGTGTTCTGACAGATGACAGAGGGTGCTTGCGTGCGCTTGGTGTTGCCTGTTGTCGGTCGGTTATTTGCAAGCTCCAGAACGATGAGCACCGGGGCCGAGGACAGAACAGAAGAGCCGGACGAAGCTGTTCGAGACACCTGGCAGCACGGCGAGGTACCTGTGATCCGGACCTGGCGGGCGGTACCCGTTCATGGAGAGGAACTTGGTGGAGCCGCCCTTTTCCTGGGGCACTGGAGGTGTACCTGGATGAGCCTGGCGAACGAGCGCGCCCAGCATCCGAGCCACGTGGAGGCAGCTCGTCTTCACGGCGCATTGTCTGGCGGCGGGGGTGCTGTTGTGCCAGAGCGCCTGGCCCACAGGCGTTGCACGAGGCGACGCGCCGACAGCGAGGCTGAGTCACGCCTCTCCCTTTCGTCGCTGCGGCGCGGCCGAATCCTGCATCTCGGAACGCTGCGGCGCAGCCGAATCCCGCATCCCAGAACGCTGCGGCGCGGCCGAATCCCGCATCGGAGAACGACCAAACAAGGGCATGTCGCTACGCCCGGAGGCGAGGTCACGCAGACGGCGGTGGCGGCGCCCTTCCTTTCCCCATCGGCGGCGCAGCTGACTCACCGCTTCGCTACCATTCGTCGGAATTCAAACTTCAGGCAGCGAGAGCTCTGATTGGAGCTATTTGAACTTCTCGGGGCCCCAACGAACTTCCCGGGCTATAAAAGAAGCCCGGAGGCTCTCATCGTCGGCATTCCTCGGCGGCTTCTCTTCGGCACCAGTCTCTTCGGAAGCACCGAGTGAAAAGGGTGCTGTCGCCTTTGTGCGAGTCATGTAACGTTTGCTTACCCTATATATACTGTATATATGTGTTACTTCAACTCTTCGTCGGCTCGAGAACTTCGTCGCACTGCTCTGCGCCGCGTCGATAGCGGATGGAGCAAGGCAACATCGCTACACCGGTGACTGCGCTCGGGTGGCCAGTCGCAACAAAAGGAGAAGCTTGCAGTGTGCTTTGTAATGTTGAAAGAAATCACAGAAAATCTGGAGGCATTACAACACGAAAGCGAGAGGGTGGTGGTCGCTGGGATAAAGCCTAACTCATGAACATTGCAGTTCTTTCTACTAACTTCAGGGTCAGACTATCAGACTATATCCCTCACGAGAGTTTTTACGCAGAATTCGGATCGAAAACAAAGGTAAACATTCAGAAAACGGTTACACAGAAGCTTCTAACACAAACGTTAGAGAGCCCGTCTGGGAAACGTGTACAGTCAAAATAGCCGACAATACGCGCTGGTTAAATCTGCCGGAAGATAAGGAAGGAATCATGTATGCTGGTGCGGCTTAAACGTTGCCGCGACAGAGCAACGGATGCGCCGTTTTCGTGAGTTTGAATGAAAATGCGACGCTGTGTGTCTCCGCGTGTATGTTGTCGTGAACCATACCTATTGATTTATTCACTGCTTCGTTTTTACCAGAACTGCTAAATACTACTACAAAGCAAACATAGGGCGTTCAAAACACGTCTAAAACACATCTTAGGATGTATAATAAGAATGTGACAGCATCACTGTAGGTTAACGAGCAATTTTGTATGGAAGGCAGCCTCTTCTGAGCCGAGGTACCGGAGAGACAGTCTTACGCACTGATATAGTACGGTGAGCGAACATTACTTCACATCACTTTATTCAAAAGTGGATGTTGACGGGCAGGCCCAGAACCAAGAGAAGGCAGGTGACAGATATTTCCAAGCGTACGGAAGACCAATTTTTCTAGCAGTAATTGGAAATAGGGGTTTTATTTTTTTATTGTTATTGTTTTATTGTTATTGTTTGGTGTTATATTTTTGTTGCTTTTTATTGTTTTATAAAAAAGAAATATCAACCAAACTGTAAAAGCTAGAACTTTATACTACCACGAAGATTAACAAATTTGAAGCAATGGGCAGGGAGTTTCTCTCCTCCGTCAAACTGGAAAGCCTGTTTTGCAACAGCAATTTATCAATAAAGTCTTCAGTATGTTTTCCCCCTGGTTGCTGTAAGGTGATCGCTACAACGCTACAATTAGACCGTGACTAGAAAACAAGGTTCTCTTAAATACTTCACGAAGACCAGTGTACTGCATCCGTACAGCCTTAACCAGCAGATGGTGCTGAGTAGATGCCAAATCTTTTCTGCAAACACAGATTTGGAGAGGAGCAGCATCGCGACATCATCTACACAGTGCGAATAAAGCGAAGGGAACGCGATGAACTCACGTCCGAGGTAAGCTTCGGCGATGTCGTTGGAATGACTTTAATTGTGTCCGGCATGGGTTTGGTCAGGGGTATGTGACCTGCAAAACAAAACGTCACGGTTTGAATTGCCCTGTAGTGTTGACTAACAACGACGTCTAACGTGCAAACCACTACTTGGTGCTTATTTCTGTAACGAACACTATCGCAAAGCCCAAAGTTTCGTTATGAATGTATGCTGAGAAATGCCACAAATTTTGGTACGAAAATTTAAATTTTAGCTAACCGTGCGTGCAGAATAGAATGTCAGAATGCGCAGGTAGCCTGATCTCATAGGGCTCTTGTACTTTCCGATACGTATTGCTCAGCAATATCTCGACTTACCCCAGCGCTTTTGTCGCGATCGATAAAACTGGTAATCATTATACCGTCACGAAAACAGCCCGGGTAACGAAGTATTAACATGGCAGACAAAATCTCATTTCTATATTGTAAAAACACTAAGACCAGCTGGTGGGAACAACAGTTAGTCACCTACATACACCTATACTCGGCCTTCCACAGCAATGTCGCCATTGTTGCGAAGAAGTTTGTATTTTACGGGCAGTGTGATAAGGTGTCGGTGCAGCGAGTCAAAAGTGACGGCCAATCGGCCGAATGAATTGCGCTTAGTTTATGAAGGGTCAAGTGTCGAGGAAGCACAGCTGAAAGGTGTGGTTGACGGCATCCCTAGAGTTTCTTAGTAAGTATACAAGAGAGGAGGCTGCGCCTGGTATTCCATGTCGTCGTGGGGGTTTATGGAACCACCCCCACTTTTTGCTTCGGCGTGGCATGACAATTATACTCTTAAGCTGTTTTGGGGATTTGCTTTCTTCACTACGCATTAACACGCCTACAAGCTACTAGGAAGCCTAAATCCTCCCTGCTCTGTGGTAGCCGTGATCGGTGAAACTGCAGGCACTGAGTGATCTTACCTGACGTTGATCATGCCGCAGTCGAAGTACGTATGACTGAGCAGGTACGTATGACTGAGCCGCCGCGAAATTTGTAGCTGACGAAAACAAGAAACAAAAGGTATTTCGACGAGGACAAGATACGACAGATACAGGCGGCTCTATCCGTCTTATCATATCATCGTCCGCGACTGTTTATTACCACGTTTTCTTTTTCTTTTGTTAAACTGTACCTCACGGTCGCTGCACCGGTTCACAACAAAGTCGACGTTTGTAGGCATGTTTAAAAACTTTCTAAGCTCTTCATATAACTAATTATTTGAAACAATGGTAAAATTAATAAAATAAGAGACTCTAATAAGTTTCTCCCCAAATAAAAACATTGTTCGTAACTTCCAACTTGTTCCGGCAAATATACGCTTGAATTCCTTTTTTCTTAGTTTAAAACAGCCTGTTTTATTTTCTAATTACATAATTGCACATTATTCATCGCGTTTTTGTGGCAGTTCGTTTAAATCTGAGGTCGCTAAAACGCTTCAATCCAAGACAATGATGGAGCGAAGGCGAGCGCATGATGTAATCGCGTTCCATGACGAAACAGACGGCCTTGATGTGCGCTATGTAAGCGCTAGCGCCAGATTCTTCTCTAGTGCTTAGTAGACTCTCGATAAACGAAAATTTAAGGGAGCAGAAAAATTAGTTGCGTTTAACAGGAGTTTCGTTTACTGAGAGAGATGTTCTAAGGTGCAAATTTATGTGCATACACTTTTCTAAGGACATTTCATGGAAATCTAACCACTAGAAAGTGACTGTAGCTGATAGTTTTCAGAAATCAAGAAAACTACAAGAAGCGTAGGCACAGAATTCACAAAGTTGATTTGGCAACAATGAGTCGCTGTGCACTACAAAATGCGTCAATTATTTTTGTTTGAGTCCTTGCAACTGCATCTTTACGGAGGCTAGAGGCCTCAACTTCGCGAGTGCTTACGAGCCCCCGAGTTTAGAAGACGGCAACGTGGTAATGAAGGACGAATAGCACAACGATGGCACGAACGAGGCGACAGGAGGTGAGCCGTGTAGCCTCGGCGTCTAAAATCGAGACCGAACCACTGGAAAAAGAACTGCTATGTTGCATTCGTTGCGCTAACACGGGTAACCACTTACGAGACGAGGCTTACGAGGCCAATCAGGCTAAAAAACATGGAGGAAGAAAAAAAAAAACAAGAACTAAACAGCCGGAACCGTAAAAAGCTGATTCTCATGCCAGTGAATTTCACAAGAAGTTCCATTTATTGTTCCGTTTACACGGTGATGCGGAAATTTTAGTTCCGATTACCGAGAGTTTTTTTACGCTATCTGAATACAAAACCAACCAAATTCCAGGCAACTGTTCCGTTTAAGCGGCGATTCCGATTAAGCGATTTCCGTTTATCGAGAGTCTACTGTAGTAAGAAACTCTACGGCGGCATCCCCCTCATGCTGCCACATAGGCAGGATGTAGGTGTTCCCTTGCACCGTGACGCCAAGGACCGTCCCCAAGACTGCAAACCCAGCCACTGCCCCAGTGTCGACGAGAACATGCTACGTTTAGCGTCCTTTAGCCAAGTACCGTCACCGTTGCTTTCTGCCCAGCCCGGTGTCCGGCCTACAGTCAGTGCTGAGCGGTGGCCTTGAGTGCGGGCAGCGAAGGCTCATTGCGGCATAAGCCCAAAGTAACCTTCTACTTCTTGCTATCAAAAATAGCTACTTCACTCTCCATAGAACAATCTACTCGCCGCTAAGTCTCAACGCTGCATGGCGATACGAATCCTTCATCGGCAAACACCCTCAGCTGCTCCGGCCTAACGTTACTACTACTTCGACTGGCAAGAACACATCGGCATTGTCTACTCTGCCCTACTATGCTGCTGACATTCGTCAATGCGTCCGGCAGACAGCATGTTTTGCAGCATAACGGTTCCAGCGTGACTGACGGCGTCGACAGAAAAAAATGGCTGCAATCCCCGCATTGAAGGTGGTTCGAAAGCAAAGCTTTTTAAACGACGCTCACAACAATTAGCCAAGCGACGTCACTTGAATTCACACACGTGGACCTACAAAGAGTGAAGCCAGAGATTCTGCCAGTCGTTACCTGGAATTCGCGGGGGGATGGCGTCCCGAACGCAGCAGCGTCAGACATGGCCGGGCTAGAGCGGCGGCCGCCACCGCTGTAGCCCGGCTGCGCGTCGGTCGAAAAAAACGGAGAGGAGCGTCTGTGGAAGCATGAGACAGCCTAACCTAGCCATCCTTATGCGCTAGGTCGGGGCTACACCACCGCGCGACACAAGCGCAGACACCGAAATGATTCGACCTGTGAGCTTAGTGATTCCCAATTATACCGATTTAAACCAGTTAGTTTAGTAAGTTTCAGAGTGGTGAGAAACCGAGAGAACTTTTATAATCACTATTTATCAGATCCAGTTGCTCCTTTCGCATTTTGTAATTGCTCTTAATACACTACCAAATTTGTATTCCCAAATTTAGAAAACCGCGAATACGTGGCAAGCAGTGCGCAAAAGGTACCGTTTCTCTAGGGGCAGGATGCCTGTATGTGGTCTCTACATTGTGTTTTCCCGCACTTCAAACCAATCAATACGCGTATTTTTGCCATACGCTCACTCAATTCCGTCGGGTCCGGGTTACCCAGCAGGCACTATCGAAAAAGTTAATCAAGCCATAAGAAGAAAACGCGCTATGGACGGGAAGCAGCTCCAAAACAAGCCCAAAACAACTGTCACTAAAGCAGGCGACAAAGCGTCCCGCGTCTCACCCACCGGTGGGAGCAGTCACCTGCGTGCGGGGAACACTGGGTAATAGAGCCCTATCGCCGTGCCATCTACAGCGTTTTCAGTGAGGGAAAAGCGCCCTCTGCATCCCCAGCCGCGTTGGGAGTTTCTTGTCCCGCACGCCACGAAAGAACCGTTGCCCGGTAGATGTTGAAAGCTGTGCTTTAAAAAGGCAAGTAACTTGAGCGGAAAAAAAATAAACGAGTTCTTTCTTTGGAGGAGAATGGAACGTGGGCATAAAAATTGAAATCAAGAGCGCCTGCCAACAAACTAGTTTCACCCTTTGGGGTGAGTTGCGGACTTGAATTAACAAGTGCAGGCAACTTGTGCAGGGAGCTCTGTGTACAATACGTTTCGCTTTGTTATATAAAACGGTGATACAACCATCCTTTAAGTCGCGACTTCGAGTTAAACAAATGCTCCTTATCATGACCGGACAGTTTCCACCAGCCTAAGCCGAATGGAGACTCCAACAATCATTTCCCAGCTGACATCTCTACTAAGCTAATCGACTTCTGGTTTGTACAATCTGCCGCTGAGTAGTTAGCGGTTCTGAGGCGTCTGCCTGGCGCATTAATCTCTTCCACAAGCACCAATGGCTGAATGGTTCCTTTTATTTTATTAACGGTGCCACTTAAAAGGCCGTGGTGGCATGGGCCAGGGAAAGATTACCTCATAGAACGACGGCGATATGGCCAGCGCCGCCTAATGGGGACCGACGTCTGCCCTTTGTTTCCAGTGCGACTACATCTTCTCTCCTTTCAGTTTGTGTGGGCCACAATGAGGAATGTCGGAATGTGTGCGTGGCCACAACGTGGGCAATGGGCCGAGCTGCTAACAAGGGGCAGTTGCTCCCCCCGACCACCCACACCAGCACAATTGCCAATTCCTTCACCCTCTCCCACTCCCCCATAACACAACGGGTTTTTCCGCCTTGAGGCAAAATTCTCCCGACGTTTATGAGCCACGCGTTCCTTAAAGGGGCCCTGCGACACTTGTCATAAGCGCCTTTACTTTTTCTTTTGCGTGTGGAAGCACTGAAAAAACAATAATTATCGCGAGCCCGGAGGGGCATCCATTATTTCTAGTAGATATTTGGCCTCTGCCAACACGTTTGTATTGACGAACTATGGTGTTTATTTGCAATCTTTGCAGTGCGCAGACCGTGTTTCATGCGCTTGTAATAGCTTGCATGCGTTACACGCCTCCCTGAATTTTTTTTATTTGAACATAATTTTCTCTGCCTATATATGCTCTGCTCCTCGCAGGGGGTACTTCTTATTCTACTTTTTCCTTTTAATTTGCGAAGTTGTCCCTGGTTTGTCTCGCATTGCTCGGGTTGTTTTGGTAGAGGTTTACGAACTATCTGACACATCGTTTTTTCACCTGTGCCAACACAGTCTTGTTGGAACATGAGCAGGATCATATAAAAAGAGGTATAGTTGAAACCTACTCCACATTTACCGAAGCAAAAGATTGCGTGAGCAAACTTTTAATAAGTTCACACAGGAAGAGATTATTTACGCTTATTGAAACTGGCAGGACATGTAGATTACCAGGTATGAGTGCCTTATATTTTTATTATGTTGTTGTTTTTTCGCTCTTACCCTCACGTATTCTTTCGTGCGTAAAATAGTTGATAATGCCGCGAACAATACATTGGGTTTGTTTATTTGTGTTTTGCTTTTACCGCCCGGCTGCGCCGGTCTGTGTTATCTCTGCGCCAAGGGAAGCGCGTGTTCCATTCTTTCTTTCTTTCTGTGCCGCATGTGTTATCTGTTGTGATAGGGAGAGCATTCCGATCTAACGTGAACAGCCCAGAATAATCCTCTTGGATCTACTATGTTCTCGATGTGAATCGACGTTTCGAGAACCACGCGCGCCGAAAGATAAAAAGCCTGCAGTGCGGACGCCGGGGCATTCGATTCTGCGGCGCTCGCCGACGCACGTACGTCACTTTGTTGACCGCTGCTTCGCCGCCTCTGTATTCTTTTCAGTTGTTAGGGGAGCACAACTTCGCTCCAATAAACTTGTTTCTTTTCGAAACCACTGCGTCGTCCTTGGCTTCGTGACATCTGGTGGAGGTGCTGGGTACGCACCCTTCATGCCCACTACAACCTCTGGAAGCCGCCAAGCCAGTCCAACAAGAGCCAGCCTCCGCGTGCAAGATTTACCACCCGAGGTCGGCCTACTACCGGAGAAAGCGAAGAAGAAAGACGTCGCAGCCAGCACCATGCCCAACCAAGCCAATCCTCCCGTCGTTCTGCAGCAGCCGCGGGAACCGCCATCATTCCGAGGAGCCCCCGCAGAAGACCCAGAAGAATGGTTGGAGAAACTGGAGCGCGTCCGGAAATTCAACAGGTGGGACGACGCAGAAACGTTCCGGCATGTTTTTTTTACTTGGAAGATTCGGCTCGCACTTGGTTCGAGAACCACGAGAGCTCCTTGACAAACTGGGCTCAGTTCAAAAGCGAATTTACTAAGACCTTCACTACCATCGTGCGGAAAGAAAGAGCCGCCCTTTTGTTGGAAACGCGCACCCAACACCCCAATGAAGGAGTCGTGATCTTCGTTGAGGACATGAAGCAGCTATTTCGCCGCGCGGACCCTGAAATGACGGAAGAAAAGAAGTTGCGCTTCTTAATGCGCGGAGTGAAGGAGGAACTGTTCGCTGGACTTGTCCGAAATCCGCCCAAAACCGTCGCCGAATTCGTGACCGAAGCCAGCACCATTGAGAAAGCCCTCGAAATGCGTGCTAAGCAATATGACCGCAACTTTGTTGGCGCGCCCAATGCGAACGACTTTGGCAGCACGCGGATCCCGGCCGACAGCCTACGCGAGACTATCCGCGCAATAGTGAGAGAGGAGCTGCGGAAACTTCTCCCAACACCGCCGCAGCCCCAAGTCGCTTCCCTCACCGACGTGATTAGAGAAGAAGTGCAAGAAGCGTTGAGAACTTCTACGCCATTCGAGGTACCCCGAGAGCCACAAGCTATGACATACTCCGCGGCTGTTCGTCGACCCCGCCCTGCACCAACACGCCGTCAAGAGGCCCCGCCGTACCGCCGCCCAATGTCACTCGCCCGGTCTCCGGTATCCCGAAACCAGACGCCGAGGAAGACGGACGTATGGCGAACTCCCGATAACCGTCCTCTGTGCTACCACTGCGGAGAGGCCGACCACATCTACCGTCGCTGCCCATACAAGCGACTCGGACTGCGTGGTTTCTCCGTCGACGCACCACGCCCCCGACCTGGCCAGCGCCCTACTGAGATCGACGAATACCTGTCCAACACGAACCGAGGACCTGCCCGCTTCAACCGCTCGCCGTCGCCCTACCGGTACCAGTCGCCAAACCACCATAACACCGCTGACTTCTCACGTGGAAGGTCCCCCAGCCCACGCGGGGGAAACTAAAAGCAGCAACTTCTGGAGGTGAAGTTGCAGAAGGGCGAATAAACGAAAACCCTCCAACGACGCATGGCCGCACCGAACACCGTACCTGCAGCCCAACGACTCGATCTAACCCGGACGTGACTCCCGAACCCGACAACGACACGACGCGATGCTCACCCGAAACGACAGAGCCTGCCGCTGAGAAGATGACGAGAATGACGACGCATGGTGCCCGCCCGTCAACACGCACAAGCCGAGATACATCCCGGACGCACCAGAAACTCCAGGAAAGCGGCGTCCGACGTCCAGCTGTCCATCGACGGCTTTGACGTAGTCGCCCTCATCGACACCGGAGCCGACTACTCGGTAATGAGCGACTCATTCGCGTCGAAGCTGAAGAAGGTTATGACAACATGGGACGGTCCGCATATACGCACAGCAGGAGGCCATCTCGTAACGCCAAGTGGAACGTGCACATCACGCGTCACCATAGGCGGCACCACGTACCCTGCTGAGTTCGTTGTTTTGCCTAACTGCTCCCGCGACGTAATTCTCGGAATGGACTTTTTGACGGACAACGGCGCAATAATTGATCTGCAGACCAAGTCGATAACATTTTCCTCCGATTACTCCACGACGCCGCAGCCGAACCCCGATCCCGTGCTGCTGTCAGGATCGCCGACGATCACATCACCCTGCCACCCCGCGGAAGCTTGATGAACGCCGTCTACTGTGAGGATGCTGCTTCTGACATCGACGCTATCGTAGAGAGTGATCGAAGGTTGCTTCTCGACCGCGGTGTCTCCGTCGCAAGAGGGACTGCGCATATTAAGCAACGCCAATCTCACGTTTTGGTCACTAATTTCACCGAAGAGTACCAGCATTTAAACAAGGGAGCTGCAATTGCGTTCCTCGAAAAAACGCAAGAAGCAAGTGACGTGATCGCGGTCGCCGACTTTGAACGCACACCCGATGACACCTTCAAGCTTCCGCAGCCCTTCGACGTAAATCCGGCACTACCGCAAGAACAACGGAACAAATTATTGGCTTTGCTGCGTCGCTATAGCGAATGTTTTTCGTCGAGCGCAAAACTACGTCAGACCCCTCTAGCGAAGCACCGAATAATAATCGAAGATGGAGCCCGACATACCCGACAGTCACCATACTGCGTGTCTTCACAGGAACGGGAAGCCATCCGGACTCAAGTCGACGACATGCTCAGCGACGACATTATACAGCCATCGAAAAGCCCCTGGGCTGCGCCCGTCGTACTCGTAAAGAAAAAAGACGGCACATCAAGGTTTTGCGTTGACTACCGGCGACTGAACAAAATCACGAAAAAGGACGTGTACCCCCTCCCCCGAATCGACGACGCCCTCGAACACCTCTGCCACGCGAAGTACTTCTCATCGATGGACCTGAAGACCGGCTACTGGCAAATTGAAGTGGACGAGAGAGACCGAGAGAAGTCTGCATTTATAACCCCAGACGGCCTATACGAGTTCAAGGTGATGCCGTTTGGGCTGTGCACAGCACCAGCGACGTTTCAAAGAGCCATGGACACTGTGCTAGCTGGCCTTAAGTGGCACACCTGCCTCGTATACCTCGACGACGTAGTGGTATTCGCCCGGACTTTCGACGAATGCCTTGCAAGGTTGGAGTCTGTACTCGAGGCCATTCGTACGTCGGGGTTGACGCTGAAGCCTGAAAAGTGCAGTTTCGCATACGGGGAACTCAAGTTCTTGGGCCACGTCGTCAACGCCGCGGGAGTCCTACCTGACCCGGCAAAAACTTCAGCCATTGCGAACTTCCCAAGGCCGAAAGACAAGAAGGGCGTGCGAAGATTTCTCGGGCTGTGCGCATACTACCGGCGCTTCGTCGCAAACTTCGCACAAATTGCAGAGCCACTCACGCTCTTGACGAAAGATAGCACCCCTTTCAGCTGGGAAAACGACCAAGAAAAAGCATTCTGCGAGCTGCAAAAACGCCTGCAAAGGCCGCCCGTGCTCGCTCATTTCGACTAAAATGCCGAAACAGAAATGCACACGGACGCCAGTGATATAGGCTTGGGTGCCGTCCTTGTCCAAAAGCAAAGCGGCTGCGAAAGGGTAATCGCCTATGCCAGCCGTGGTCTGTCGAAGGAGGAGAAAAACTATTCTGCCTCTGAGAAAGAGTGCCTGGCTATTCTGTGGGCGATTTCAAAATTTCGCCCATACGTGTATGGAAGGCCATTCAAGGTTGTAACAGACCACCATGCGCTGTGTTGGCTCGCCAATTTGAAGGACCCCTCTGGCCGTCTTGGGCGGTGGAGCTTGCGCCTGCAGGAGTTGGACGTTAGAGTCGTTTATAAATCCGGCAGGAAACACTCCGACGCCGACTGCCTGTCCCGCGCCCCCGTCGACCCACCACCACAAGACTCTGATGAAGCCAGCGCGTTCTTCGGGATCATGACGGAGAGCGACCTAGCCGCCCAGCAGCGTGCCGACCCCGACTTACGCGTCATAATCGAGTACCTCGAGGGATGCAACGTTGCCGTTCCTAGGACCTTCAAACGCAGCTTACCAGCATTCAGCCTGAGAAACTCCGTCTTCGTGAAGAAGAATTTCAGCCCCGGAACAAGAGCGAATTACCTTCTCGTGATCCCCGCGGACCTTCGTGACGAAATTTTGGAAGCGTGCCACGACGACCCGTCTTCCGGACATCTGGGCACAGCCCGCACTATTGTAAAAATCAAGGCGAGGTACTACTGGCCCGGCCTTACCTCTGACGTCAGCCACTACGTCCGGAGCTGCCGTGACTGCCAGCGACGAAAAACGCCGCCGACAAGACCCGCCGGAGTTCTGCAACCGATCGCCGTCCCATCGAGACCATTTCAACAGATTGGAAAGGACATTTTAGGCCCGTTCCCTACGTCACGATCACAGAACAAGTGGATTGTCGTAGCGACAGACTACATGACGCGCTACGCAGAGACCGCCGCTCTTCCGAGGGGGCGTGCACAAGAAGTGGCGAAGTTCTTTATAAGCCAAGTTGTGCTGCGACATGGAGCCCCGGAAGTCCTAATCACAGACCGCGGAACGCCATTTACTGCGGAGCTAATGCAAGGAGTATTACGCTACAGCAACACGGATCACCGAACAACGACGGCGTACCACCCCCAAACGAACTGACTAACAGAACGTCTGAACAAGACAATCGCGGATATGCTATCAATGTACGTTGACGTTCAACATAAGACTTGGGACGAAGTGCTCCCGTATGTCACGTTTGCGTACAACACAGCTATCCAGGAGACGACGCAGCTGACGCCGTTCGAGCTTGTCTACGGTAGAAGGCCGACTACGATGCTCGACGCCATGCTTACGCACGTAGAAGACGACGACCTCAACGCCGACGTCCACAGATATCTTCAACGTGCGGAGGCCCGCCAGCTCGCTCGAGTTCGTATAACGGACCAGCAGCTGGTGGATGCGGGCCGCTACAACCTCCGACGCCGAGACGCCGAGTACCAACCAGGGGATCGTGTGTGGGTTTGGACTCCCATTCGACGACGCGGACTCAGTGAAAAGCTCCTGCGACGGTACTTCGGACCCTACCAGATTCTAAGACGTGTTGGGCAATTAACCTACGAAGTGATCCCCAGTGGTGATTCCGGCACATCACGACGACGCACGCGACCCGAAGTCGTCCACGTGGTTCGCTTAAAACGTTTCTACGGACGATGACGAACTTTTATTTTCATTTGTTCGGACTGTCGCTTCTTTTAGCATCGGGTCGATGCACTCTTAGAGGGGGGGTAATGCCGCGAACCATACATTGGGTTTGTTTATTTGTGTTTTGCTTTTACCGCCCGGCTGCGCTGGTCTGTGTTATCTCTGCGCCAAGGGAAGCGCGTGTTCCATTCTTTCTTTCTTTCTGTGCCGCATGTGTTATCTGTTGTGATAGGGAGAGCATTCCGATCTAACGTGAACAGCCCAGAATAATCCTCTTGGATCTACTATGTTCTCGATGTGAATCGACGTTTCGAGAACCACGCGCGCCGAAAGATAAAAAGCCTGCAGTGCGGACGCCGGGGCATTCGATTCTGCGACGCTCGCCGACGCACGTACGTCACTTTGTTGACCGCTGCTTCGCCGCCTCTGTATTCTTTTCAGTTGTTAGGGGAGCACAAGTTCGCTCCAATAAACTTGTTTCTTTTCCAAACCACTGCGTCGTCCTTGGCTTCGTGACAATATAATAAAAATCGCTGTTGGTGCGCATGAGTTTGACGCTTGCCTCCTAAAACACTAAGCGCGGTGGAACATTAGCTACCAACTGACTCCGTCCTTAGCGGTGGCCTAGGTACCTGCAGGGGCGGGTATGCCCATCAGTGCACATAACAGTGACATCAAGCCATTCAGACAAGACTTGCTCGACGACAATCATTTTACAGCTGCGCTAGTCCTCCAAATTAGCAAGGCCAATTACCTTTACGTTTTTAATCCTTAGGCGGTATTAGGTAGGGTTATTCCAGAAGCGTTCTGTTGTGCGGAAGGTTTTAATTGATGAACGAGAACATTTATACTAGTGTTTACATAATACGTAGATGGGCCGTTCTGGATTGCAAATGGCTATGGCGGTGCATAGAACAATCTTCCTATTGGCAGCGGTCCCTAGACTTTGGTATTTCTCTCCGGAAGTCTTCGTTAATCACAAGACGACCGTTAAAGGCACGCTGCGACAGTTTTTAACAGCAGAGCCGTTTAGGCTCTTGTTTGCTCCGTCAACGAACAGAACATATACCACAAAAACACCAAATGCAAGTAAGCGTTCGCATCGTGAAAGTGCGGGACATCGGCCACGTTTGCGCATGGAGCTGCGCCACGTGAGGGGCTCCCAAGAACAAGAGTTCCGCAAAGTTCCCTTAGGGGAACCCTGAGTAGTAATGGAAGCAGCCATGGGGTCGACTCAAGTTCCCATTAGTTTTCAGTTCTATCGCATGGTTGCGGGAGGAGAATGAGGACAGCGGAGCGCGCGCACGCATCAATTATGCCCCGGAGCTACATTGGCGCCCCTAGCGGAGTATGCAGCGGCTACCGTCGCGTCTCTAACCCTTAGCTGCTTCGCATTATCGCGCGCGGAGCCCTAGGTGTTGCGATGTGGTGCGCAATCGCGGAGAAGAGACGAGAGGAGGAATGCCTCGCATACTACTCAGGGATCCCCTACGGGAAGATGACGACGGTGGTTGAACGCGAAGCCATCTCGTGATGGATTGTTTGGTTGGCCAATCCCTAAGGACATCGTGACACAATCATCATCAGCGGTGCATGGCAAGACATGCGCAGTGGGGGTGCGGACAGCGGACAGCGACGAGGGAGGGAGGGACACAGCCCCGAGAACGAGATGCTTCGTATCTAAAAAAAATACCGAAGGCACGTTCCAGTCAGCCATTAGTGGTCGCCGTCATTATTTTTGTTGCCGTTTTTATCTGAGCGCACACTTATCACAGTAAAACATAAACCTAGGACACCAAATCATTTCTCATGGGTTTTAAATACAGACGCGCTAATGCACAATCGAAGTAGTTATATGCTTGCTTGTGCCCCGCTTTCTACGAGGTTTCGCCCGCTTACCCCTAGACGCGAATCGCTTTGCGACTGGGTTAATTTTTGCGCTTTCGAATGCCTTCAATATCTGTTCTACGTATTGGGGTGCTACTGGCTACCTAAGCGCTGCCTATAAATTGCCTTACGCCCTAATGACACTGGAAGCGTTGAAGTAGTTTTGCAGACAAAACACTAGTATTGTTCATTCGAAAGATTGCTTGTTAAAATCACACTGACCCCACTTTTAATTTAAACCTCCCTCAAAGAAGCTAAATAATTAGAAAAAATGGCAAAGGCCATGCGACTAACTCATTTTCAGCACCAGAACATATGACAAACGCGCAGCCGTGCGATTGGCTGAGGCCGGAAAAAGCAACGGCTAATTAGGCAGGGCTCACAGGCTTGCTGCACGAGCCATTTTTGCCTAAGTGTAATCCATATTGATTTAATAGCAGCAAGAATGGTGCGGTGAAACAATGTAAGTTACGAAAGTACACCTAAGCTTAGAAGTACCAGCGCATACTGCTGTTGGTACGGCACGCTCTATGGTGGGGTGGTCTCAGACCACACAGGGCGATTACCATAAGTCTTACGTGACGCTATTTGTCGAACATACCCATGTTTCCCGAAGTGGTTACTACCTAACGCAACAAAAACAAACCAGGTGCAAATGCGGTCAATAACAAAGCAAAGGCTAATAGCGGTGCAAAGCATTATGGAACCGTCATCGACTACGACTGACGGTAAACGAGGCTCCGCCGCATCCACACCATAGGTAAGCGTACTCACTCGTGAGTACATTCATTCGTACACAAACTCACGAGTGGGTATGATGATCAGCGAGTACAAACCCAGATTAAAAAGGGAGTACGATGACGAGTAAACACTGAGGTAAGTCCACTACTCGTGAGTACAGTACTTATGAGTACAGTATTCACGATGAGCACATAGTACCCATGAGTAGTACTCATGAATACACAGTACTCATGAGTACTACCAAAGTCCTTCAAATGCTTTTCTGGTCACGAAACTCCGCCCGAAGTTTGATATAGGGACAAAATCTCTCGCTAGCGGCGCCACCCGTCGTAGGGGGGCCACAAGCCGCCGCAAGTGCTGGTCTTGTATGCGCACTACTGCCGACGTTTCGACGCGATAATGTGCGTGCTGTTCTTCCTGTTACCTTTTCTTAAACGTCTCTGAGCGCATCAATGCCACCAGATAAATAAGTCAATACGGGATCCAGTGTCGACGAGGAATGAGAGCTGTTTACTTTGGAACGCACGCGCAGATTGCTTGGGAGTGCGGGCCTGCCTTATAAACAGAAGCGCATTTAAAGTGTTCTCAGACCGAACGATAACGCATTGCGTTAATAATTACCTCGTAGCCCAAATATGTGCGTACTTACGATGCCTCGAAGCAGTACGTCCTAGCTCGCAAGTGTTGAAAGATGATGCTCATGCTCCGTGCTTCGATGCGAGCAGCTACTGCTAGATCTGCTCGACGTGTTTATATTTGCGCCTGGCCAAAGGGCGATTATGTTTATGCGGTAGGTGAGCTTTCTATTCTGGTAGTGCCGCAAATAGGGGAGGAAGATGAACGGAATGAGACACGACTGGGTAGTATACACACAAAACACAAGTTAGCCTGAATGGGAGATTCTTGGCTGGAATACGTATTTTAAACTCCTCACGACAGGCGGCCTGCTCCCACGTGTGGTAGTATGATGGTGGAAAAACTGCCAGTTTACACCGGGGGCCACAAGCCGTCGTAAATAAGCGCATTTACCACGGTTGTACCTCTTCACAAAACGCAGTATCTGGCTGTGATTACTGCGTTTGTCCTAATGGGAGTATTAAAAACTCCCACGCCACCTCCATTTCCTTCTCCTCCTCCTTCACCCCTTCCTCCTCTACGCGTCCTTACAAAATGGCTGCCAGTTGGTGTCGTGTGTCGTGTGAGCTCCAGCGTCCCCGAAAATTATTGCCGGACGAACGGATGTGAAGTGCTTTCCAACAACCGAAGCTCGTTGCGAACATTGTGGAACCAGCCTGGACTGACGTGCGACGCACTGCAACGTCGCGTCCGAGTAACCGACCTTCGAGCCGACGGAATACGCCAGCGAGCCGACGCGAGGCCTAAATGCAGTGATCGCTGAGAGTGGCTCGTTAAAAACAACGCGGTTGTGCCTCTGCGAGGTGGTTGAAGGTAAGATTTTCACGTTTTTTATTGTACGCAACATTTTGGGAGACTGTGCCCCTTCCAGCGTCAAATAAACTCAACGTGTTTCCCGCGCCACTGCACGGGCGATTCTCCGCCACTGGAGGTGAGCGTTGTGCGTGAAAGACGGCACCATGCCCGGAACGTCATTGGGGAGGCCGAACGGTGTGAAAGCAATGCGTATTTGCGCGGGTCTCGAGCAGAACACTCACTCATTCACACTCGCAAGCAGAATGAAAACTGTCCGAACTCTGGACGCCTGTTAGGTGTTTTTGTTAGGATGTGTCTGTGGCTTACTGGCAAGCGAGGGTGAAGTTGGCCGGTCAAACGTCGCAGGGCGGCCGCTTATCTTGAGAAGTAGGTGTGGCGCCAGCCGCGCCTGCTACGAGGAGGGTGACTGCCGCGTGCCGCCGGCGATTAATTGCTTTCACTGGAAAGGGAGAAGGTCGGGGCCCCGTGGGAGCTCTGCGTACGCTAGGCGCGTGTAACTATAACCAGCAAACGCCATTCGAGGGAGCATTCTGTAGAGTCGAAAGACGACTGCTTATTTATTTTTTTTTGAAGGGGGGCACGCACAGGCGTCACGCCGACCGAAATTTTTCCTTAACTTTCGGTGAGGGGAGAGAGGGGCAGTGCGGGGGGTAAAACCTGAAGCTCGTTCCCAGAACACTACACGCAAGGAAAAGAGGGAAAGGAAGCATTTTGGGAAGTTGGTCGCCACAAGGGTCGCGCACCTTTTTGAACAGCAGAACACTTCGTTTTGACGAACTAGTGAGCGCAGGTGCCTCGGGCAGAAGTGCAATTTTGCGTAGCTTTAAACAAACATTCAGACATTACGGAAAGTTGGACACAAGAGTGACAAGTTCAGCGTCTTTACAGTGCCGTTTCTTTTTTTTTTTTTTTCAGGTCAGATGCCCAATATGCTTATGTATTTGTTACCGCAGATTTAAAGCGTTTTGCTATCCCTCTAATGAATGTGCTGCTGTGGCTTCCAGAAGAACGTGCCAGGGGATGCGGCAACGTCAGCGTTTGGGAGGCACGTGCAAGCAAACAGCGCACCGACGACATGCTGACCTCATTGTTTGCAAATGGCTTAAATTTTTTTCGTTGAGGAGTGTTGTAGTAGATAAAGTTCTTACCAAGATACCTTGTGTTCTCGATGTAGGTGTTTTGTTGATTCAGTGTTTTTATTGTCTTATTAACGTGTTCACACGTATATCGTATTCATGTAATTTTTATGCAATAAATTGACTGTGCAGAAAACAAACTTTTCATGTTTCGCCATTCAAAGTTTGAAGCGGAAAAAGACTAGAAATTACGTGATCCCCAACGAAAAATAAAAATACGACCTGTGCCCTTATTAAGAACTCCCAAATGCAGTAATAAATTCCACTGCAGCGCATATATATGAAGCGCACAAAAACACACACAAAAAAAACCTCGAATGCAGGTCAACACTGCTCCCAATGCGCCCCCTGAAAACTCCCAGTTGGAGGAAACAATACACTCCCAATGGTACCCCTGGAAACTGCCATTGTAGTGGCAGTAAAATGAAACTCCCATATGCTACTGAAAAAACTGCCGAAATAATGGGAGTAAGGCGAAACTCCCATTGGAAGGAGTTTTGAAAACTCCGAATTGGTTCTGAGTTATGACACAAGCCATTTACTCCCATTCCGGCTTATTTGTGTTCTGTGTGTAGGAGCAATCACATTGGTTTATTATATCCAGCTCGCCTCTCGCGTGCTGCTACCCAAGTATTCAAATGAAGTGAATGGTACAGCCAGAAGTTTTATTCCAGACCTTTCAATTGAGTTTACACCCAAATGTGCAGTTGTTTTGGACACACGTTTGTGAGCGCCGATCGCTTTCTTGACACGGGGACTTTCGATAGCCTGGTTATAGCAGCCGAGCGCTTTAGCGATCGCTCTAAACACGAGTTTCACGTGCCTAACATTTGATTGATCACTTTTTTTCACGCAATGTACACGGGACACCCGCCGCTTGACATTTCCTTGTGTTTACTGTTTAGAGCATTATTAATTACCGACCGACAACCCATGATTTCCTCGGGAAGGGAAGTACAGCAGCCTAACCTGGAAGTTCCTTTTGATGCCAGTGCTGGCTGCTCGGCCGCCTTTGCCACTACCGAGGTACCACATCATACATTTCTTTTTTCTTTTTTGGATGCTGGGGGGGGGGGAGGGGGGGTATCATTTAAAGCATGCAATTAATCTTAAATTTGGTGCTAATGATACGCCGCTTAGACAATTCGCGCCGCCTCTTCGCTCATTGAATCGCTGGCCGGGAACGCGGTTTCCGCTTTGACAGGTAGGCCGGCAGCCCATCAAAAATCATTGGAACGGCATCCGTCCGAAGCCTCGGTCTCCATCGCGGAAGCGACACGACCACCCCGTTCACGATGTGCTCGTCGGTTCTTACAACGTCGCTAGCACCAAAATGCTGTTCGCGAACCCAAACGTTCTTGCTTTCGAAGTTGAAACCACCAGCTTCCAACCGTGGTATAGCTCTCTTCCATTTCTCTCGAAGTTTGGCGCTACTTGGGAAACAGAAGAGCGACGCCTTTTCCTCGCTGCTTCGGTATCCGGAGCTGCAGCCCGTCAAACAGCATGTGTTAGGCATTGTGCATTCGAAATTTCATGCCGTCCACCTTGAACGCGGTGCACTGGCACATGAAGTTCGCGTGACGCTGATGCAGAAACTTTGGTGGAAGGAATACCGCGAGCTGTCTCCACACAACGCCTTCGGGCTGCCCGCCGCTGCCAGTGCGTTCCGCCGGGCGCAGCGGGGCGATGGCCCCCCTAAGGCAGCTTGCGCCGCGTAGCGGCCGTTCTTGGCACCATATCAAGCTCTCCCATTGAGTGACGGAGAAGTTTCGTGACCAGAACGGTATTAAGGGACTCTGGTACTACTTATGAGTATACAGTACTCATGAGTACATAGTCTCATGAGTACAGTACTCAAGATTACAATCCTCATGAACACTGTATATTCGAGTACATGCCCTCCGGAGTACAGTAGTGCAAAAACGTTCTATCATGAACTCGAGTCTGGACGCACGTGTACAGAGTCGCAAACATTTAGCGCTGCCCCTGTGCCGCTTACCTCTCAAACATGGTAAAATCAGACAACGAAAACTGCACCTCTCTCATTTCCCTGTCCCTGTTTGGCGCTGCTAGGATTTTTCGGCGGTCGCTCGCTAAGGTGTCGCGGGGAAAAAGGAAAAACGATGGGTGAGATCCTGGCGGGAAGTGCAGCCGCAATGACACTGTTTCTACTGCCTGTGTTGATTGATGCAGTTATTTTTGTTTACAAATACGCGGCCTTGGAACGCATAGCTGCTTCGTTCCGCTTGCTCCGTTCAAGTTGCTTTATGGGAGGCGGTGGGGGCTGCTAACAATGCATGCACTACGCGCACCCAAGTCGCTCTTTTCGGGTCTTCAGCAGTTTCATTACACGCATGTCACGCTTTGTAGTCGTTTCATGAGCCGAACCACTCGTTTCAACAGTCGCAGTAAATTTACGTGATTCGCGTGAAATCGCCTGCATTGTTTGTGTCACCGAGATTGTCAGCACCACGCCGCTGTGCGCATTCAAGCGATAATTTGGCTGATGTACGTGCGTCCATATGGTTTTATTAGGCTCCCATTTTGAACCTTTTTGCTCAGGTTCGGTAAGACTATGGTCTTGTGCAGTCCATTTACAAGTGAGCATATAGCCCCGCAAGCAGGATCGGTGGTGTAAGTTGCCATGCGTAGGAAATAAAATATCCGAGCACAGTGAAGAACGTTTGTGGTTTGTTAATCGGACATCATATAGCCCAGTCGAACGCGTGCGATGCCTTGTTTCGCCTGGCATATTTAGTCGAATGGCTCTGTCATGTTGCCGCTGGAGGAGCATTCTGCTTTCGAATGGCTTTGCTTTCGAATGGCAACACGATATGCCGCTTCGCGTTTATGCCACCGTGTAATGAGGAAGCTGACGGCGATGGTAAATTCCGGTGGTTGTTCTTCCCCTACCTTCATCTGCTATTAACTGGAGGGGCGACCAGCCCTCGCTAGCAACTACCGCCGAGTTTACGCTCGTACTGTGGATGGCCTAGTGGAGGGGCCCTTTTACATGATGAATGGCATCGCCAGACGTTGGGTTTTTAACTTAAGCTCGCGTCTTGGAACGTCTCGTAAACCACGTTGCTTGCCCATAACGACGCTACCGCTTTTTTTGATCAAAAGCTGTCAGCTTCGTCAGCACTGCTCGAGACAAGAGCTCACCACACGGGGCGCCTTGAGTAATCTTGGTGACGGTGTGGGTGACACCGTGGACACCGAGCCCCCATACTCAAGCTGTAACCGACCGTGGTAAGGAGTTATAAGGTGAAGGGTAGAAACCTCCAACGGTGGCCGTCGGAGCCCAGGTCAAGCTCCGGCGGATGGGCTCCCTCTCTGTTTACCAGGCAGGGAGCTCCTAGTAAGATTCACAGCTAGAAAGCGACGAAGTTCTCCTTATTTGTCATGCGCATTAAGGCAACTGACTGCCGCTACATTGAAACACTTTGTGTGTGTGCTTTCCTAGATGTATTCCTGGGTGGGGTGCTAAAAATGCACATTCAATGATTTTCTGAAAAACGCTAAAGAAACGATAAACACTACCAGAGAAAAATGATTGGTCGTTTGTTTGTATGTTCCGAGTAGACACTAGTGACAATTTATCGTACGACAGCTAATGGGAGAAAAAGCTCAAATGTGCCCGTTTTCGTAAGGCAGAACTTACAATGTACCATCCTACATAATGCCTGGTCAAGAGCACGAAGACACCAGAATAACTGTATTGTTTAGCTCTGCTAGTGGAATTGAATAATGAGAGCGTGTCAGCGTGAAGAGGCGTGCATGTGCTTTTATGAAGGTTTTCAGGTGAATGACGTTGTTTCCCCCCAGACGGAGTACGGAATATGGTGACCGATAGTTGGCGAAAATCTTGAATGCTAAGCCCGCAATAGAATGTGGTAGCGAGAGGCCGTGCGTGCGGCGTCGAAATGGACGTCATTAGTCGGCATTGGAAGCCACTAGTAGAATTAATTTTTGCAGAATGGGTAGGCATTCCTTCTCCCTGCTCATATTGTCACAAATTGTACAACAGAGAAGTGTTCCTGAAAAAGCCAATGTTAACTGTGGCGAAGTTATTCCATTTAATAAACAAAGACAAAACACAATAGCAAAAGGCACTTCCAATAAAGTGATTGATTATGAGGTTTAACGCGCTGATGCTACACGTGGGCTATGAGGCGCTCAGAGCGAAAGGGCTCCGGATGTGCTTTGAGCACTTGGAAATCCTCAACTTTAAAAGAAATATCAGCACACAGCCGTATTCTTTCGTGGCCCTTTTCAGAAGAGTAGCTACCACGGCCCAGATCCAACCTGCGTCCTTGGGCTCAGCAGTAGAACACCTAAGCCACAGATCCACTACGCGGGTATAGTCCACCAAGTTGCACGCTTTATCAAGCAGCGGTGAATGCAATGTCGCGGCTTTTGCATTCCTATCATTAGTTCTGTTGTCCTCTCGCTTTTAATACTTTGGATTCGACAATGTCAATAAGACACGAAAAGTCCGCTACACTGAAACCAAGGATTCACACTTTCCATTTCAAACTAGCTTGCCAACGGGGCATGGGAAAAAGAAGAAAACTTGCGCTTTTCGGGAAAGCCCAAAAAAGAAAGCGAAGCTCGCGTACCCCCAGCTAACAAACCAACAAATCTGAAGGCATTGTTTGCGGCAAGATCACAACGGCGAGTTTGTTGTATTGAAGCCATGATGGTGAAGGACCTTACATTTTCGTCCCTTTCTTATTAGATATTGGTGCCGCGAAACTCGAGGAAAAAATCCTGAAGTGGCGAGCCACTTTTAGCGGATTTTGCTTCTCCTCAGCCGCCCTCGCTTCACTCGGGCAAAAATGAAGTCACAGACAGGAGAAACTGATTACAAAAATTTTTCCGCAGCCTAAAAAGGAAATGCGATAACCCCGCCTCAGAAGACACACCTTCCCGACAGAGCCCAGGATGGCTCCGTGTGGTGACAACGCCGATGCGAAAATAAGCCGACGCCTGCCATGTGCGCCGTTCACCCAACCCTTACAGGATTTCCGATGCTGTACTGGATCACAAAAGCCGCGCTGGAGAGGTGGGGGATTGTCAGGTGAGGTATCACGCCCCCCGAGACGAAGTTCAAGACCTTCATCCAACAGAAGTACGCGCAATAAGTGAGTTGACAGCGGGAATTTTAATTTGAATGAACATCGTTGCCCAATAAAAAGATGAACAAAAGTTGATGATATTTATGCACTAATATTTTAGAGGCATCGATGGAATATGCTCACAAATTTGACTCCTCAGTTTGTGTTGCAAAACCCAAGGCCGCAGTTTGTTTCACAGGCGAGAACCTTAGAAAAACTAATTGCCCCAAATGAAAAGGAGAATGCGCCCAACACGAGAAATGCAGACAGAATATGAAATTATAGCTTCGAAATTACTGAACTTCAATCATGAGTCACAAACGTTTAGCAACGAATGACGTCAACAAATTTCAGAATCAACAAATTCTCAAGGTGCCAATAGAAATCGGCATTCCTTTGTCAAAAGTGAAAAGACATAATGCAAAAGACTTCTCACACGCGCTGAGGTTTCAGAGAAAAGGGCAACGGTTCCTACCACCGTGGGACGTGTGCAGAGAAGGCACACTAGCCGCGTCTCCTCTACCATAAATGATCTGACATGAAACAAAACAGCGGAAAAGACTCCTTCTAACCTCAATACAGCATCCCGAGTTACAAATGCATCAGACGCCACGATTAAGAAATCCGAGAGGCGTCGCACTGCTCCCCCTTCGCGAGATTACAAGGTTCGTTGGTTGCGATCAAATACACTTTCTAGGTATAAATTTTAGCATATTTTGGGGGACATTCCAGGGAAAACAACGCGAAAGGTGAAGAGGAAAAGTGAAATACCCCAGGAGCTTGAACCCAGCTGCGCTCGAAATTCGCAACAGCTGCGAAAAATTACTATCAAAGCTGAACGCTGAGAAATGGTATAAAGTCAATGAGAGCCTTCATTTTTCTAACAGAAGGCGTACTGTGCGGACCGAGACAAGGCAGACCACTAAATGAGCTTCAAACACCCCAAAACGTAGCCTGTGCTTTGAAAAAGCCGTGCGACGACTAAGTCCAACTGCTACAATGGAGTGATGGTTTTCCAATAAGCGAACAATACCTACATGGAAGATTGTGAAAAAAGCTGCACTAGACTCCCTAGGAGCCAACATATCGTGACTGCAGACGCGCAGCTTACGACTAAGCGACGGTCATGACGTCCTTATTGATACAAATGAAAGTCGCGATGTGCGAAACTCGACTGACTCGAGTGAAATATGGACATCACAATTTGTTCGCAACGGACATCCTAATTTAGTTTCGCTCTCGGGAGAATAATGTAAGAAAAGAAGCCATTTCTGTCTCGTGCCTCATATCCAGAATAAAAGTTTGTTTCAATAAAGGTATGATCGTGAGCGGTCTCGGCGGCTCGTTCAATTCTCCACAATTTCGAATGCGTTTAAAGAGCAAGTGCATATTTAAGTTATACGCAAGTGACGTTAACAGCCATTGACATGTATCAGAAGCGAGCGCTTCCTGTACGGCAGTATGCTCTCCGGATATCTCTATGGCGTGAGCCCGGACCTTCGTCTGTTGCTTTTTAGGCGGTTTATAGTGCACCTCTGAGGGTTTTGGAACTACATTCGCTCATTTGATGGATCGCGGCAAAAATGAAGAGCAGGCGGCTGTGATTTCAATTGTAGCCAAGTGTTGAAAAACAGAGCAAAAGGGATGAGAAATTGTAGACGATAATTGCTGTAGCAGGCTTGTTTGTTCTGAAACGTGCCCCTCTGAGTGCTGCACAACTGACTACAAGAGGGCGCCAGTTGTCTTTACGACGCCAGCATTTGGCGCCAAAATTCGGTGTATTTAATGTTTATATTAATGCATGTTCCTAGAAAGACACGATTGGTATGATTGCTATGATACATTTTCTATTCTTTATATGTGCAGGTTTTACCAACTAAATAAAACTTTTTAAGAGCAGAGCTGTTTAAGTCGAGCGTTATCCATTTTTCACAGCAAAACAACCTCGCGGAGGAACTACGTCGCATCTTGTTGCCTAGTTACCCCTGGCGCAGCTTTGCTTAGCTTGGCGCTCACTTCGGTAGCATAGGAATGCCTGCGTCAAGTTTCATAGGCGCATGTAAAGCCGTGACGCCAATACGCAACACATGGTATAAATGATCGTGTACAGCAGTGTTGTACAGGCTAGCCCGTTGATGGCACCACTTCAGGAGTTCGCAACGAATAACATTGAAAAATACCGAGCGCACGTGAGCGTGCGCCTCGCGAGGAGCGCCCGGCTTAAGCCAGCTCGACATTCGAGTAAACTCTGCCCCGTGTTTTTGACGTTAACTCTGGCGTGTGTTCTCCTCTTGCCAGTTCACGTGCGTTCGACCCCGAAGTGGGCAGCACAGACGCCGAGTTTGCGCGAAGCCGGTTGCCACGGGTTTTGACGCGGTCTATTTTCGGATAGATGTGAAAGCCTGCATGCTTCTTAAAACAACCCAGGGCTACCAGGCATAAAGTAAGTTAAGCAGGAAGTTCGGAAAACTATGTGAGGTCAGAACTGGCGGCCCCTCTCCTATGAAGGGAGAGCGACCGCCAGTTCTGCTGTTAATCCAGCCTTGCACCGCTAGTGCCATCTGCGGAAATTTTGTATTCAAATCTTAATTTTGGAAAAAAAATAGGCTTAGTTTCACTGCCATCCCCATAACTTCTCACTAACATGCGAGTGCTGCTTGAAAGATACTAATGGCTGAATCTGTCTTGACAGTTGTTGTGCTTCCTAGAGTTGGATTTTGAGAGGCACTGGGTACAGCGTGGCGAACAAGTGGACAGCCAATTTTGGGAGAAAGATAATAACGAACAGAGTTTTCCCTGGGGATCTGAAGAGTACTCCGGATTTTGCGTGAGCTTTCACCCATTCAAGCAGTTGGTGACACAAAATAGTTTAATATTACGGATAAGAGCAATTAATTTTTTTATTTAACGTACCGAAGGAACAGGTGGGCTATAACACATGGAGTTTTCTACTGCTGAGGAAGAAACTGGGGATCTTATGTCTGCCTATATCTTAACACACGGTACTTTTAGTTTCTTGCTTTCTTCAGAAATACTTGAATCGAACACGCCTCCACACTTTCGTAAATTCAAGAATATGGAAAGGCAACGTGCCCAAGAATCAATGGTTGCACAGAAACACAATGCCTAAGCCACTGAGTCACCACGGGAGGTGTTCTCCCCTACAGTAGAAGGGCGACGGAAAGGCTCTGCATTGTGGGTCGAAGACCGGATGGCGGTTATGTGTTAAAATTTGCCTTTGGCAGTGATATACCATTCGTTGTCTAGATGTCGAAAACGAGGATGCTTTACCGAGGAATTTAGCAATCCCCATTGATCGCGGAGAAACGCTTTATTAAGGCAATATTTTCGTTCAGTGGGCTTTCGCAGAAATTATGTATGCGAGTTTTGATCATTAAGGCTTTCTTGGCATCTCGCCTTGCGGAAAAGATCGATTATTATATTGTACCCTAAAAATTATTAGATGGAGCTTCTTGTGCAGAAATGTCGAAACATATTCCCGTCGAAACTTTGATAATATACCTGTCGAGCTAATTTTTGCTCTCTGAACGACTCAGCTAATTGTGAGTTGGCACTCGCGTTGTCTGCTTCATTTTTTCGCGTCTTTTATGCGTTGTTGCTTAGATGACGCCATACCACCTTGCCCAGCTTATCACTCTTTACCCTCTCCAATCTTTTTGAATGCAGACAAGAATTTTGTTTTAATTTAAGCGAACTCTCGTGTACGACTCTAGGAAACCAATCGGATAAGTAAACAATCACTTAGTGTGGGAAGCATTATTTCAGCGTGCATTTTTTGGTTTTACTCGAATAGCAATGCCTAGCGATGGCCTTTCGAATTGAATTATTCCGCGCACGAATAAAAATATGAGCGTCGTTTGTTTTAACCGGCAATCAGAGCTGATACTGTGATGCTTCTACGTTTTTTGTACCTCAGAACGCCATGTTGCGTTGCTGGTGTGAGACGCGAAGCTTCAATATGCGTAATTTACACTAATTGTTCACTCACTGGTATTGGTCAAATGTCAGAATTGAACTGCCGAATGCAGAATCTGACAAACGATATTCAGGAATGATGATAATAAATATGTAATTGATTGCTGTAAGGAGCATCTAAAGAAAATATAGCGGCATATCGCTGGCCGGAATCGACACAATGGCTTAGTCTCTCATTCATGCTGAATAACCCTGAAGCAGCAGAAATGAAAAAAAGAAAGTGAAGACCCAAGTTTTATTAAAATGGTTGACGTTTTGTACTACTTTGGTACTACTGAACCTAGTTATTGCGAACAAGAAAGGGATATGCGCGCAGTATTTCGCGAAAATTTACGTCTCCTTGAGGTTTGGCTGGCTGCCACCTAGCTACATGAGCTGGATGATTGTTTTCGCTCTTTTCCTTGCGCTAAAGGGCACAAAGATAACGCAGCCGGCACGCCGTCAAATGCGAGACTGAGGAACGATGCGCATCAAATCAGCAGGAGAAGCAGCACTTACGTGTTCGCGCATCGGGTGTTCTGAGTCCGCTGGGTGTGTTTTCATTTGTCAATCGTAATACCCTCGCCTAGTCACGAGGTTCACGTGCACTGAACCGGACGTGCACACGGCCTAGCTGTCAGTGGATGATAAGACCCACGCGAAGCAGCCTTCTCCCTCGCCCAGTTGTGTCGCTCCGCAACAGCGAAGCTTAAAGAGCGAAGTGATAAGGAAGGCGCATATTCTTGTAAGAGGACGACACTGATTGCGCCCCGGCAGCTGAAGTTCATTGCGACACGATGAATGACCTTGAAAATGTAGCATAGCACAGTTTTCGGTATTAATTATTGTTCCTAGCAGAGCAAAATTTTCGCTCTTAACTGTTGCTCCAATATTTCGAGACACTTCTGTGGAGCATAGGGTTTTTGATTTTAGAACATTGCGTTAGAGATCTTCACTTACCAGTAGCAAGCTTTTCAACAATTAGGGTTCTGCAGCTGAAGCAGCGTTTCATGGGCTGAGCACAATCGTTGCAATATAAGCAATGCCCGCATGGTGTAAATGAAATTTCAGCAGGTGCTTCAAGGCATACATTGCATTTTCCACTGTCAGGAATCCTGTAAATAAGCATATGCAGACTGTTAACACATTCGGGAATAAACTGCATATTCTTGAATATATTCTGCGTGTCCGTTAACGTCCAAATGTGAAATTGACGTTGATGCGGACATTTTGTACGGTATAAAGTGATACTTCCCTCAACAGTTGTGCAGGCATTAGCTGACCTTGGGAGGTAAGCATCCACTCTACGCCAAGAGTTTACCATTGAAGCGTAAAATCACTGCTATAATAATGATCACATTGCTCTCACATAACCTGTTTGAAGAAATTGATTAAATAAAACAAGCATGTCAAAAAAATGCTTGTATAGTCAGAAAGTACCCAAAGACTTTGAGAACTCGAAATCTTCGTCTAGATGCGTGGAAGGCGATGATGCTAGCGTACATTGCGATGAAGGGGACACACAGGGGCGAGCGGGCACCTTGTCATCTAAAGGTCAACTTATAGCCCGATGGGTATGGCGCCCTGGCAGCAGAGGTCGAGCTAGCGACCTCAAGTTTGTCCTTCACGTTGGCTAGAAAACGATATCTTAATGTTCCAACGCGTTCAACAAACGGCGCCGTTTCATACCGCCTTGCTGCGCCCTCATATTATACTAAGTTGCGACACGAAACGACGAGATGACACGATTGCATGAAACAAAACAATGAACTTGCAGTAGTCTGGAGTAAAAACCCAACCAACACGATGACGGTACACTAGGGACACGATAACACTAAGAACACGATGACACTGGCGAGATGCGGTGATCGCCAGCCGCATCTCGCGCCGGCTTACGCCAGAACATGCCGGCTCTTTGGACGCGACCTGTTGGGGCAGTAGCTTACGCTGCCACTGGCTTTACCGGGTGACGCAAGTGGCGCTATAAAATTCAATGCGGAGCATTCTTTGTCGAACACCGGCGCAGCCCGGACCGTGTAACGCCTTGTATTCGCACAAAAATGGATAACTGGCGGAACTGACACATATAATCACTATACAGGCTAAATGAAGATAAATCGGGAAACAAAACCTTGAAAAAAGGAAAAAAAGTAAAAATAATGCAAAAATCAAAGAAACTACCAAAACTGAAAAAATCTAAATTATGCATCTGTTACCATTCTCCACAAAACAAGGCTGAAACTACAAAAGTGTTGAAAAGAATGTTGGAAAAACTCGCGAAAAAATTGCAACAGGAAGCCAACCGCCTAACGGCCCGCATTCTCCTACAAGTGCGTCATTGTCGGATGTAAAATACTAGGCGGCCACGCAGACAGAACACACGGTTTGTTCATTCGATAGACTGCCTCGTTAGAATCATACTGACGAGTCTTTTAATGTGAACGTCGCTCAAATAAGCTATACTGTTGGGAAAAAAGGGAACGGCCATGCGACCCCCGACCTTATTTCCCGCCACAGAACCTATGATGTCGGATGTGACAGCAGTAGGATTGGTTCAGATCGACAAAAGCAAAGGAAAATTAGGCGGGGTTTATAAGCTCGCAGAAGGAGCTATTTGCGCTTACATTTAGGGCTAATTCTTTTTATAGCAGTAAGAATGGTGGTATAAACAGCGGAAGTTACGAACGTACACGCAAGCATAGAAGTGCTGACGCATACTTGTGCTGGTACTGCACGCACTATGCTTGTTTTCGCCCGCGCGCGCATGCGCTGTCGAGTACCGGTAGCCGCCACCGGTAGCGTTGCGTACGCTAGCCGCTGTGCTAAAATTCTGTATTTATTTCTTACGATAGCGCGAATAGATGTAACTTATAGAATGTAATATTTGAAAACCATGCAATACGAAAAATAGAACCAATAAAATACCAAAATTAATGGACTAAATAAAAAGCAGGCATCTTGCACATCGCAAAAAAAAACAGAGACTTAACGAAAACATTTTCCGAAAAAAGGAAAAAAAAAATAAAGAATTCCGATAAAAAACTACCGATTACATCAGCAGATAACTACAATGTTGGCGAAGAATAGGCACATTAGAGCTATACTATGTAAACTGACAATACTGGTGAAAAGAAGCAAGAAAATTGTAAAAACAATTATGTAACTCCACCAATTTTGATACTCATCGCGAAATTTGGCTGTAGAGTACTCGCAATGTAGACAAGTGGGAAAAGAATGCTACGACTTGGTAGCATTTGTATAAATTTATGCCGATGTTTCGCTTACTGTCACCGCAGTCAATGAGTTATCTGCACAACAGGTCCGCGCTATGTTAGACTGCACTCATGGTGCTCAATTATGTTTATACAGTACTTTTACGGCGAAAAACCAGGAATTCAAGCCAATGGTCATGCTTTTCGACGGTTTTACTTTTGACATATTACATTTATCGAAACGGCACTAGGAGGAGTATAGGCCTGAGGCTTAATCTGCTACCTTCCCGCGGCCACCGCTTGCGGTGCCGGCATGTTCAAGGATAGAACCGGAAAGTGTGGTAGCAAACTACAGAAATTGTTGGGAAATCTGGAAATCTGGAAACCACTGTTTCATATGCTATCGTTCTTGCCACAACTGACGATTATCTGTCGGGGGCAAAGAAACAACAAGAGCGCATAAAACTTCCAGTGCATAAAAAACGCTGGTCACATATGTCCCGTACCGAAAATGAAAACATCAAAAAAGGTGCAGTTTGGCTTCAATATATGCAGGAAATCATGGGTGCTTCAGTGCGCAATTAACTCAATAGCTGGTTTTTCAACAACCCTTTCAGTGCGATGAGATAGGGAAAAAATGTGGAGGCTGGGAGGGGGGTGGGGGGGGGTGCGTTTTTTCGACTTAGTTCGGTGTGGTGACCACCGTCATACTGCATTTCATAAAAGATTCCTCTTCGCTAGCGCCAATGTATGAACCAATCATATCGTATTTGAGATCACAAGCAAGTACACATTTTTGGTCAAAGAAACAGGGTAAAGAGCTAATAAAGATATGATAAAAAGACTAGTTTTTCTCTGTTTTTGCCCCTCATAGCAATCATCTGACCATTGTTCGCTGTAGTCATTCGACCGTATTCCTGACTATAAACAAACACGTAAGGCAAGGCTTATTGTCATGCGTCACGTGAACAATCAGCCCGAGTTTGTTCACAGCACTTCACCGAATATAATTCTTCGATTCGGTGGCCCACTTGTAAGTCCTCGCTTGGTGCCGCTCCGATTGCATTTCGGACACTTAATATGTCTCCGAGAGCAGTACGGGAATCGGGACACCGCAGAACAGTCCAAACACCGGCTATAAGGTATTATGTGTGATTAAAAAGCAAGATGCGGGCAGCGACTTCGCATTGTACGAAAAAAATGCAAGTGTCGCACGATACGACCGGCGCTACCCTTAGCGTGAAAAGGGGGGTTCGCTTTGATTTCAAACGACGGCCGCAGTTTTGCGTAGGTTGTATAACCTGCGTGGCTCCCAAAGGGTATTTAAAGCCCCTTCTTGTAGTATGAGCGTTCAACAGCCCCTGGGACACGTCTGTTCCGCCGAAATAAAGCGACGCGTAAAACAAGGATTTTAAACTTCCCAAAAGAAAACTCCAGAGAATCTTCTGTATGAACCAGTATTATCGTGTACACACACAGACACGCACACGCACACGCACGCACGCAAATATATAGGGCTTTATATAAAACCAGCCAATCATAGTGTACTCCTACACTAACCTTTAAATACAAACGAGGCGCATGCGTGTGCAATTGAGGGCGTGTAGAATATTATAGCGTGATATAGTATGAAGTAAATCTAGAATGCACAATGATTTTTGGAGGAGGCCTTGGCGAAACAATTTGGCTGCAAACAGCCGACGTAAATTTTGTACCATAAAAGTGCGTCGCTTTTGTAATACAGGAAAAGCGGCAACAAATTTTCGTTGTCGTAATGCTTATTGTAAGTAAATCAGAATGTTGCTTGCGTATGGAGAAAAAGTACTTCAGCTGCGAAAAGATTACGCGTTACTCTACGGGCCATTTCAATGGGCGGTGAAAAGTTGATGCTCGTGATGTCTGTGGGGTCTAAACGCAAACGAAATCAGTTATGTTTCATGTCGGGAATTTTCTCATTTTTGGGGAAGGTTCAGAGAATTTATGCAGATAGAGAAAAAAGAAATCTTTCTTAGATCAAAGAATTTGAAGGGTCGTGAGGAAAAAGAACCAATAATGTCAGTAAACTGGACCTCGTAATATTTATTGATTGGATTTTTTTTCAAAAGTTTTCTTAACTCTTCGTGAGATTTATTTTTAAATATCAAGGGTCGTGTTCCCGCAAGCCGAAAGCATGGAATACCACTTGCATCCCCAGTACGAAACACCAATAAACAAACTACATACGACCTATGGGGATGTGCTGTAAAAATAGTAATGCTGGTTTGTGGTACCAAGCATTTCGGCAACAACAATAATGCATATTACTTTAGCAACAATGACAACTTGTGGTGGAAACATGTTGACTTACCGTGTACATGAATTTACGAATACCAGGACTTGCAGTGAAGCAACAATGCAACGTGGGGTGGAAGCATGTTGACTTACCATGTACATGAATTTAGGTATACAAGAACTTGCAGTGAAGGCTGCCGCAGGTAGAAAACGATCTCCAAAGGGGTTTTGCCTTCTTTGTTGGAGCAAATAATGTCAGCCCCGTGTCGAAGAAGAAAGCATGCCATCCGAAGTCGCGGGTCAAACGTGAGACCACGCTCTGCAATTTTCTTCTCGACCTGTGCAACGAACGCCATGAAAAATCAGTTTTCAAGATAACTATGACTCCAACCTTGTTGGTTCTTTTGTGTGAAAAAGCAATGAATAAAATATTGATTAAAGCGGCGCACACATCTGTTCAATCACAACTGTCCATCTCAAATCTGTGTCGAAAAGCTCTTGCGCCGCGCTACATTGATTGATTGGTTTTGGTGTTTAACGCGCCGACGCTGCACAGGCGGTGAGGCGCGCCGTAGTGGAGGGCTCCCGATTAATTTTTTCCTCCTGCTGTCTTTCGCAGGCATCTGAACCTCGAACACACGGGCGTTTTTGCTTTTCGCCTCCACCCGAAAAGCGTGCGCTGCGGCCGGGAATTGAACCCGCGTCCTTGGGCTAAGCAGCGCAATGCCATAGCCCCTGAGCCACTGCGGCGGTACCTCGTTTACATACCTACAATGAATCCGCCGCTGTGAATACAAGAGGCACTGGCATCTCAAAGTCTAACTTATTTACTCCCACGTGTGGAAGCCCTACAACGATAAAAATATCGAAGCACCTCGTCGAGACAAAAGGTCCGCGCCTTTTTTTTAAAATTAGCTCTCTGCAGTGTTTCTGTGAAGTTTGCATAACCCTAAGTGCCCTTTAATAGTTCTCCGGCCTGTCAAGTCTATCCCTCCGCTCGAACTGCCTCGCTGTTTTTGCTGCCTTTTTCTTGAAATGTTACACGTAACAGTTAATATCTATATACCTGCGTGTCGAACCGAAAAAAATACCAATGTGGTTACGGTTCGAGTTTGGGTGGACTCATTTTGTTCCGGTTCAGTTCCGATTGGAGAACTCACGTACTTAACCGGTTTGCGAACCCGTTCGAAAGCTTTGAATCAGTTAGGGAATTTGAGCGATGAGTGAAACTATAAGCGAAGTGAGAACTAAATGTTCAATAGTTTAAGATACCGTGAAAATAAAATACCAACAAGAATTTATAATACTGCGTTAGACAAATAACAGTGGAGCAATTTTTAAGTCAACTTTAAACAATCAGGAAGGCATCAGCGAAAATAAACGAAGTAGTGCCGATTTATCAGCCATTTCACCATGAAAAACTCATATATACGCTACGTCTTTTAGGTATTTCAACTTTTCTTTGGTCATGGGTTTCCTCTTCCCTTATTAACCACAAACAATAGGTGAATGTTAATGGTCACAATAACGATGACCTTCCGATTACATCTGGCGTTCCTTTGCGGAGCGTACTAGGGCTTCTACTCTTTCTTCTTTGTTGCAATGATATTTTTGATGCAGTTGCCGAAGCTGTAAAAATACGCCTTTTCACCGATGACTGTATTATGTTTATAACGTTCACTCTGTAGATGACCAGACCTGATCAACATTCTTTCCTGGCTCAGTACATGGGGTATGCGAGAAAATTACAAAAGCAGGTTATCTTAGAATGACCAACACAAGTCTTCCCCTTATATTTTGCCACCCTGTTTCCAGCAATCCCCTAGTTTGAGTTAGGGAATATAAACATATCCGAGCTACAATTACAAATAATTAAACCCGAAACACTCACTTCCATAACGCTTGCACTACAGCGTTCACTAAGCTTTGTCAACTGAGGAATCAGCTTAAAGATGCGCCCCCTCATGTAAAATATCTGGCCTACACCACTTCTATTAGACCAAATTGGAACATGATTTTATAGTCCGGGATTCCTACGCAAAATCAATACACCACCACTACATCAATAGTATTGAGAAAATCAAAAGATGGGCACTATGCTTTACTTACTCAAACATTTCTGCAGAAATTCAGAGAATTATCTACAAATGCGTAGCATTCTTTATTCCGCCTGTCTTTAGTGTGAGATTTCGCCATTTTCTGTAATTTTATATATATTTCCTATTTTCTATTTTTCAAAAATTTCGTTCCGCCAATTATCCTTATTTACGTTACTGCAACAATTACAAGTGCAACTTTCGGGAAATCTGCATTATTGTGAAAATGCAGGGCGTTCCACTGTTCGCCATTTTCTGTTTTTTGTGTATATTTCCCATTTTTTATTTTTTCACTAATTTCTGTCTGACTCAAAAAATTCTTCTTCTGTTTCTATGACCCACCACAACCTCCCGTTTGCTTTCTGAGGTTTTCTCGACTGCCAACCCTTATTTTCTGTGTTTCTTCACCGAGCCCCTCATTTCCCATTTTCTGACTCGCTATATGCTTAGCGAGGGCCTCTGTTCTGGCAGTCTTGGTGCCAAAGGGAGCTTAAGAGGGCTCAGCGCTGGTCGACCACTCTCGACATGTCGTAGGCACTCGAGTCACGGCCCGGGGTTTTAAAGGAGGTCCCCTTCACCCCGTGTAGTACGAGTGGCGCTGGCTACCACCCCCAGGTAAGGAAACAAAAAATACCTTAACATAAATACCCTAGAAACTGGTGGGGAAACAGCCCCGCCGGTAGCGTGGTGGTTATCGTACCAGGCCGGTATTCTGGAAGTCGTAGGTTCGGATCCCACCCGGCGGCCATTTTTTCATCAATTTTTTTCTGACTTAAAAAATTCTTCATGAGTTTCTGTGACCCACCACAACCTCCCCTTTGCTTTCTGAGGTTTTCTTGACTGCCAACCATTATTTTCTACTTCACCGAGCCCCTGATTTCCCATTTTTTGATTCGCCATATATATATATATATCCGTATATATATATATAAATATATATATATATATATATATATATATATATATATATATATATATATATATATATATATATAAATAAATAAATATATATATATATATTTATAGCAAGTTCTCTTTGCTGAAACGTAGGCCACAATCGTGCTTTTACCTTGTTCGAAGTTTTTCTTCTCTTATATATATATATATATATATATATATATATATATATATATATATATATATATATATATATATATATATATATATATATATATATATATATATATATATATACAAAGTAAGAAACCTCGGTAACAGCAACAGCGGAGGGTTTATTTCGACGTTTCGACTTCGAGACAAGTGTTGTCCGGGAATGATGGCTTCGGTCGCTTTGGAAGGGAGCATATATGTCGAAAGTGGAAAGCGGGTTTACGAATGGCCAACGATACCACACACAAACATACGTGACTAACACAAACACGAAGCGGGAATCTTCCTTATTAGAAGAATGAACAAAAAATGAACAAAAAATGAACAACAAAGAGAGAGACGCCAAGATATTTGGAAAATCGGAAGATTTCACTACCAACGCCAAAAATTTAAAAACCATGCTGAAGGGGCAGGGGTACCCAGCGCGCGTAACTGATGACGCCATAAAAAAGGCCGAAGCACTCAACCGCGTGGATCTTATTGTGAACCGTCCCCCACAACGCGACTTACAACGAAGAGACCTATGCTTAATGTACAGCACCAACTTTCCTAACGTGAAAAACATCTTGAAGCGGCACTACAACATTTTCGAACAAAGTGAACGCCTCAAACGGCGTTTCCGTCCGTTCCAGGCGTCGTCTACCGACGATCCCGGAACCTCAAAGACACACTCGTGAACGCCAGGACAAATTCATTGTCCGCGCATAATGAATGCCGGCCATGCCTGAAACTGCGGTGCCTTGTCTGCATGACAATGCAGCAGACAAGCACTGCTCAAAGCTCCAACTCAGAGTACTCTTTAAAAATTCGCGGGAACATGACGTCTGACACTTCCAATGTGATTTATTTGATTGAATGCAATGTGTCTGGAATGCAATATATAGGGCAAACAGGGACCTCTTTCAGGCTCCGCTTCAATAATCACAAAACGCACGCCAAAGCGCGCCCGACCCTGCCCCTCTCCAGACACCTCAGCCTTCCAGATCCTTCTTTCGTTAAACTAAGCGTCACGCTCTTAGAGACGGGGTTCAGGTCAAACCGGGAACGAAAACAACGTGAATCATACCTCATATACCGATTCAATACAATCAAAAAAGGTATAAATGAGGACCCAGGCACACTTGCAGCGATTACCTAACCGTATCAGTGGCGCTGTGTATGTAGCCGGAACTGGATTCTCGAAATCACATGCATGTGTGCGTTTGTTCAGTGGATTTTTCCCACATTGCTGATGTCTTTCCGTTTTTGTTTTCATTTTTATTACTTCTCTCCTTTTCCGCTCTTCGTGTTCACTCCTATCCTTTTTCTTTTTTTCTCCCTTTTATAATATGGTGTTATAACTTTGGAAACCTTTTCTAAATCTCCGTCACAATCTTACAATTAAGTAGTGTTGCTTAGTGCCGGTGCTGTTTCAGCAATAACTTCTGTTTACCTTCTCCCCAAAACACGTGTTAAAAATTGGTTTGGAGATTTGAACGTTTGGATATGGCGCATAACCCGGAAGATAAGCAATACAATTCTGGGGTGCGCGTTATTACTCGAGCGCACATATCTTTGCCGCTGTTATCACTATTTGACCCCGCGGACTGGTTACACTTTTGACGGCTTGAAAATTTATTTTTTCCTCTCTCGCACCTACAGTCGTCTTCTAAGCCCGGCTACCGAACCATCGGGGTTTATTTTCTCCGTTTCTCCTCCATCCCGTTGAGCAGCTTGCGTTCTGGTTTGGCTGTTTCCCCCCCATCCACCACTCAGCGGAGGGGAGACACCGACGACGCACGGGTTGTCGCTGAGCTGCAAAGTGGCAGCTCTTAACAAAGACCTGAAAACTCGGCCTAGCGCCCCGTTCTCGGAAGGCGTCCTTCCGGCGAGGGAACGGTGGAATGGTGGTGGACCGTTTCCTTCTGCACGACCACAAAACGTCCTTTGTCTCGGCTCCGGGAACGGGCCCATAAACTGGCTGTAAAATGCCTTGTTCCCACTTTCCGAACATATGGCGGGACACTCGCTTTCAATCAACGGAAACGCGATCCCTCCGAGCGTCTGGGCGTTAGCATAGTGACGGCTAGCGGCGGAAGATATACAACCTTCTCTCCTTTGTTCTACAACCCCACTTTCGGACGCTGTTGAGCTTTTCGCGTTTCCGCCACCACTCGAATTCCTGTTCAGTGCTCTTTCGTCTCCCTTTCTGTCTTTTTTTAAAGCTATCTTGGCGTCTCTCTCTTCGTTGTTCATTTTTGTTCATTTTTTGTTCATTCTTCTAATAAGGAAGATTCCCGCTTCGTGTTTGTGTTATTTACGTATGTCTGTGTGTGGTATCGTTGGCCATTTGTAAACCCGCTTTCCACTTTCGACATATATGCTCTCTTCCGAAGCGACCGAAGTTATCATTCCCTTAGAAGACTTGTCTCGAAGTCGAAACGTGGAAATAAACCCTCCGCTGTTGCTGTTACCGAGGTTTCTTTCTTTGTGTTCACCACGCCTTCGGCCCTATCGCCAGCATGCCAGATATATATATATATATATATAGATAAATACATATATATATATATATATATATATATATATATATATATATATATATATATATATATATATATATATATATATATATATATATATATATATATATATATATATATATATAAGACAGAAAATAAGGGTTCGCAGTCAAGAAAACCTCGGAAACCAAAGGGGATTTTGTGGTGGGTCATAGAAAGAGATGAAGAATTTTTTGAGTCGCAAAGAAAGTGGTGAAAAAATACCCGCCAGGTGGGAACCGAACCCACGACCTCCAGATTACCGGTCTGGTGCGATTTTTTCACCACTTTCTTTTCGACTCAAAAAATTCCTCATCTTTTTCTATGACCACCACAACCTCCCCTTTGCTTTCCGAGGTTTTCTTGACAGCCAACCCTTATTTTCGGTCTTATTTTCACGGAGCCCCTCATTTCCCATTTTCTGATTGACTACACGCTTAGCGAGGGCCTCTGTTCTGGCAGTCTTGGTGCCAAAGGGAGCTTAAGAGGGTTCGACGCTGGTCGACCACTCTCAACATGTCGTAGACACTCGAGTCATAGCGCGGGGGTGTAAAAGAAGGTCCCCTTCACCCCGAGTAGTCCCAGTGGCGCAGGCTACCACCCCCAAGAGCAGGAAACAAAAATACCTTAACATAAATACCCGAGAAAGTGCTGGGGAAACAGCTCCGCCGGTAGCGTAGTGGTTATCGCACCAGACTGGTATTGTGGAGGTCGTGGGTTCGGATCCCACCTGGCGGGCATTTTCTCACCACTTTTTCTTCAACACTTTCTTTTCGACTCAAAAAATTCTTTTATCTCTTTCTATCACCCACCACAACCTCCCCTTTGCTTTCCGTGGTTTTACCGCCCGGCTGCGCCGGTCTGCGTTATCTCTGTGCCAAGGGAAGCGCTTGTTCCATTCTTTCTTTCTTTGCCGCATGTGTTATCTGTTCTGATAGGGAGAGCATTCCGATCTAACGTGAACAGCCCGGAATAATCTCCTTGGATCTACAATGTTCTCGACGCGAATCAACGGTTCGAGAACCACGCGTGCCGAAAGGTAAAAAGCAGGGAGAGAAGACGCCGGGGTATTCGATTCTGCGACGTTCGCCGACGCACGTCACTTTGTTGAGCGCTGTTTCGCCACCTCTGTAATCTTTTGAGTTTTTAGGGGAGCACAAGTACGCTCCAACAAACTTGTTTCTTTTACAAAACCACTGCGTCGTCCCTGGCTTCGTGACATCTGGTAGAGGTGCTGGGTAGCACCCTTCATGCCCACTACAACCTCTGAAAGCCGCCAAGCCAGTCCAACAAGAGCCAGCCTCTGCCGGAAAGATTTACCACCCGAGTTCGGTCTGCTACCGGAGAAAGCGAAGAAGAAAGACGTCGCAACCAGCACCATGGTCAACCAAGCCGATCGTCCCGTCGTTCTGCAGCAGCCATGGGATCCGCTATCATTACGAGGAGCCCCCGCAGAAGACCCAGAATAATGGTTGGAGAAACTGGAGCGCGTCCGGAAATTCCACAGGTGGGACGACGCAGAAACGTTCCGGCATGTTTTCTTTTACTTGAAAGATTCGGCTCGCACTTGGTTCGTTTGAGAACCACGAGAGCTCCCTGACAAACTAAGCTCAGTTGAAAAGCGAGTTCCTGAAGACCTTCACTACCGTAGTCAGAAAAGAACGCGCAGCGCTTTTGCTGAAACTCGAACGAAGCACCCCAACGAAGGGGTCATGATTTTCGTCGAGGAGATGAAGCGACTTTTTTTGCTGTGCGAACCGAGAAATGACGGAAGAAAAGAAACTACGGTTTCTGATGCGAGGTGTGAAGCAAGAGCTCTTCGCGTGCCTTGTTCGCAACCCCCCCAAGACCGTGTCCGAATTCGCGTCTGAGGCCGCCGCGAGGGAGAAGACGCTCGAAATCCGAACGAAGCAGAACGACCGCCCAATCAATTCGCTGGTTTTGAAGACGATTGGTGCCGGTGCTATTAACTCCGACTCACTACGCGACACTATCCGTGCAGTGGTGAGGGAGGAGCTGCGGACACTTTTCCCGACGACGACGCCACACCCTCAAGTCGCTTCCCTGACTGACGTGATCCGGGAAGAAGTACAGCAGGCTTTGGGAACTTCTATACCGTCCGAAGCACCCCGCGAGCCAGCGGCTATGACCTACTCCGCGGCTGTTCGTCGACAACGCCCTGTTCCAACACGTCGTCAAGAGGCCCCGCCCTACCGCCGCCCACTGTCACCCGCCCGACCCCCTGTAGTACGAAACCAGACGCCGACAAAGACTTACGTATGGCGAACACCGTTTAATCGTCCTCTGTGCTACCACTGAGGGGAGGCCGACCACGTCTACCGTCGCTGCCCATACAAGAGACTCGGACTTCGTCGTTTCTCCGTAGACACCCCACGCCCCCAACCCGGCCAGCGCCCATCTGACATTGAAGAATACCTGTCCAACACTAGCTGTGGACCAGCCCGTTTCAACCGTTCTCCGTCGCCCTACCCGTACCAGTCGCCGGACTGCCGAAGCAGTGCTGACTTCGCACGTGGAAGGTCCACCAGCCCACGCGGGGGAAACTAAAGGTGGCAACTTCTGCAGGTGAAGTTGCACAACAGTGAAAAACCGAAAACCCTGCAACGACGCAACAATTCGCCGAAGACTGGCTTACTAGATGCCCTCATCCCGACGACCCGACCTAACCCTGACGTGACTCCTGAACACGACGACAACCACAAGGCGCGACGCGTACTTGATATGACCAAACCTGCCGCTGAGACGACGACAACCACGACGCACAGTACCCGACCGTCAACACGCACAAGCCGAGATGCGACGCCCCGACGCCCCCGGAACTCGAGGAAGGCAGCGTCCGACGTCCAGTTGTTCATCTACGGCTTTGACGTAGTAGCCCTCATCGACACGGGAGCTGACTACTCGATGATGAGCGGGTCATTCGCGTCTAAGCGGAAGAAAGTTACGACAAGATGGGACCGTCCGCATATACGCACAGCAGGAGGCCATCTCTTAACGCCAAGTGGAACGTGTACATCTCGCGTCACCATAGACGGCATCACGTACCCTGCTGCGTCCGTAATTTTACCTAACTGCTCCCGGGACGTAATACTGGGAATTGACTTTTTGACGGACAACGGCGCAATAATTGATATCCAGACCAAGTCAATAACTTTTTCCTCTGATCACTCCACGACGCCGCCACTGAACCCCGATCAGCGTGCTGCTGTAAGGATCGCCGACGATCACGTCACCCTGCCACCACGCGCAAGCTTGATGATCGCCGTCTACTGTGAGAATGCTGCTTCTAACATCGACGCTATCGTAGAGGGTGACCAAAGGTTGCTTCTGAACCGCGGTGTCTCCGTCGCAAGAGGCATTGCGCGCTTTAAGCAATGCAAATCCCATGTTTTGGTCACCAATTTCACCGAGTAGTACCAGCATCTAAACAAGGGCGCTGCGATTGCGTTCCTGGAAGAAACGCAAGAAGCAAGTCAAGTGATCGCGGTCGCTAGCTTTGAATGCGCACGCGCAGATGCTTCCAAGCCGCCGCAACCTTTCGACGTGAACCCGGCGCTACCGCAAGAAAATCGGGACAGATTACTGGATTTGCTCCGTCGCTACAGCGAGCATTTTTCGGCAAACTCAAAGTTACGTCAGACACCCCTAGCGAAGCACCGAATTATAACCGAAGATGGAGCCAGACCTACCCGACAGTCACCGTACCGCGTCTCTTCGCACGAGCGGGAAGCCATCCGGACTCAAGTCGACGACATGCTCAGCGATGACATAATACAGCCATCTAAAAGTCCGTGGGCTGCGCCGGTCGTACTCGTGAAGAAAAAAGACGGCACTTCAAGGTTCTGCGTTGACTACCGGCGACTGAACGAAATCACCAAAAAGGACGTGTGCCCCCTGCCACGAATCGACGACGCCCTCGACCACCTCTGCCATGCGAAGTACTTCTCATCGATGGATCTGAAGACCGGCTACTGGCAAATTGAAGTGGACGAGAGAGACCGAGAGAAGACTGCATTTATAACCCCGGATTGCCTATACGAGTTCAAGGTGATGCCTTTCGGACTGTGCACGGCGCCAGCAACGTTTCAACGAGTCAAAGACACGGTGCTAGCTGGCCTGAAGTGGCACGCCTGCCTCGTATACCTCGACGACGTTGTCGTATTCGCACGGACTTTCGACGAACACCTCGCAAGGTTGGAGTCTGTACTCGAGGCCATTCGTCCGTCGGGGCTAATGCTGAAGCCTGAAAAGTGCCGTTTCGCGTACGAGGAACTCAAGTTCTTGGGCCACGTCGTCAACGCCGCGGGAGTCCTACCTGACCCAGCAAAAACTTAAGCCGTTGCGAACTTTGCAAGGCCTAAAGACAAGAAGGGCGTGCGAAGATTTCTCGGACTATGCGCATACTACCGGCGCTTCGTCCCAAACTTCGCACACATTGCTGAGCCGCTCACGCCCTTGACGAAAGATAGCACCCCTTTCGACTGGGACAACGACAAAGAAAAAGCATACGGCGAGCTGAAAAAACGCCTGCAAAGCCCGCCCGTGCTCGCTCATCTCGACGAAAACGCCGAAACGGAAATACACACGGATGCCAGTGATATAGGCTTGGGTGCCGCCCTCGTCCAAAAACAAAGCGGGTGCGAAAAGGTAATCGCCTATGCCAGCCGTGGTCTGCCGAAGGAAGAGAAAAAATAGTCTGCCTATGAGAAAGCGTGCCTGGAAATTATATGGGCGATTTCCAAATTTCGCCCATACGTGTATGGAAGGCCATTCAAGGTTGTGACAGACCACGACGCGCTGTGTTGGCTCGCCAATTTGAAGGACCCCTCTGGCCGTCTTGGGCGTTGGAGTTTGAGCCTGCAGGAGTTCGACGTTACAGTCGTTAATAAATCCGGCAGGAAACACTCCGACACCGACTGCCTGTCCCGCGCCCCCGTCGACCCACCGGGACACGACTCTGATGAAGGCAGCGCGTTCTTCGGAATCGTGACGCCGAGCGACCTAGCCGCCCAGCAGCGTGCCGACCCTGACTTACGCGTTATAATCGACTACCTCGAGGGATGCGACGTCACCGTATATAGAACATTCAAACGCAGCTTACCAGCATTCAGCCTGAGAACCTCCGTCCAAATTAAAAAGAATTTCAGCCCCGGAACGAGAACGAATTACCTTCTCGTCATCCCCGCAGACCTTCTTGGCGAAATTTTGGAAGCGTGCCATGACGACCCGTCTTCCGGACATCTCGGCACAGCCCGCACAATTGGAAAAATCAAGGCGAAGTACTACTGGCCCGGCATTACATCCGACATCACCCACTACGTCCGGAGCTGCCGTGACTGTCAGCGACGAAAAACGCCACCGACGAGACCCGCCGGAGTTCTGCAGCCGATCGCCGTCCAATCAAGGCCCTTCCAACAGATTAGAATGGACCTTCTGGGCCCGTTCCCTACGTCACGATCCGAGAACAAGTGGATTGTCGTAGCAACAGACTACACGACGCGCTACGCGGAGACCGCCGCTCTTCCGAGGGGGACTGCACAAGGAGTCGCCAAGTTTTTCATAAGACAAGTTGTGCTGCGACATGGAGCCCCTTAAGTCCTCATCACGGACCGCGGAACGGCCTTTACTGCAGAGCTCATGCAAGGAATCTTACGCTACAGCAACACGGATCACCGAAGAACGACGGCGTACCACCCCCAAACGAACGAACTAACGGAACGTTTGAACAAGACGATTGCGGATATGCTGTCCATGTACGTCGACGTTGAACATAACACTTGGGACGAAGTGCTCCCGTATGTCACGTTTGCGTACAACACGGCTATCCAAGAAACCAAGCAGATGACACCGTTCGAGCTCGTCTATGAAAGACTGCCGACTACAATGCTTGACGCCATGCTGCCTCACGTAGAAGACGACGACCTGAACGCCGACGTCCAAGGATGCCTTTAGCGTGCGGAGGAGGCCCGCCAGCTCGCTCGAGTTCGTATAACGGACCAGCAGCTGGTGGATGTCAGCCGCTACAACCGCCGACGCCGAGCCGCCGAGTACCACTCAGGGGATCGTGTGTGGGTTTGTACTCACATCCGACGACGCGGACTGAGTGAGAAACTTCCGCGACGATATTTCGGACCCTACAAGATTTTACGACGTGTTGGCCAACTTACCTACGAAGTGATCCCCGATAGTGACTCCGGCTTTTCACGACTACACACGCGGCCCGAAGTCGTCTACGTGGTTAGCTTAAAACCTTTCTACAGACAATGACGAACTTTTATTTTTATTTGTTCGGACTGTCGCTTATGTTAGCATCGGGTCGATGCACTCTTGGAGGTGGGGTAATGTCGCAAAACATGCATTGGGTTTGTTTGTGTTTTGGTTTTACCGCCCGGCTGCGCCGGTCTGTGTTATCTCTGTGCCAAAGGTAGCGCGTGTTACATTTTTTCTTTCTGTGCCGCATGTGTTATCTGTTCTGATAGGGAGAGCATTCCGATCTAACGTGAACAGCCCGGAATAATCTTCTTGGGTCTACAATGTTCGCGATGCGATTCGACGGTTCGAGAACCACGCGTGCCGAAAGATAAAAAGCCGGCAGAGAAGACGCCGGGGTATTCGATTCTGCGACGTTCGCCGACGCACGTCACTTTGTTCACCGCTGTTCCGCCGCCTCTGTAATCTTTTGAGTTGTTAGGGGAGCACAAGTTCTCTCCAATAAACTTGTTTCTTTTCCAAAACACCTGCGTCGTCCCTGGCTTCGTGACAATATATATATATATATTGTAAGGGATATAGTTGACCCTCCGGTAGTAGACCGAACGTTGTTTATTGGCAGGAGCAGAAGCAAGGCGAGCGCAGGTACAAGCGTACCGACTATGGCCGAACACACGCGCCAAGCACCTTCAGCCGTACTTCTTCTTCCACCGCTACCAGCGTGCGCGCATACCGTCGTGCATAGATTGGCCACGATCGCATGGCACTCTTTCTTGATGTGGCGCATACCCGGATAAGCTGATGGCGTTAAGAGCTGCTCGTTATCGTTGCTACAATATATATATATATATATATATATATATATATATATTATATTTATAATATTTTATATTGCCGCGAACCATGTACAGCTATGTTCATTTATTGTTTGTTTTTAATAACCCCCGCGCACGGGTCTGTTATCTGTGTCCCAAGCGAAGCGCCTGTTTCATTCTTATGCCGCCCGAGCTATCTCATTCAGATAAGGAGACTGTTTCGCCCTAACGTCGCTAGCGTAGAATAATCTTCCTTGATCTCCAATGTTCTAGATGTGAATCAATGGTTCGAGAACCACGCGTGCCGAAAGATAAAAAGCCTACAGAGTACACGCCGCGGTATTGCTATCGCCGACGCTCGTTAGCTCGCGTCAGTTTGTTGACCGCGGCTCCGCCGCCTGTATATTCTTTGAGTTTTTAGGGGAGCGCAAGTTTGCTCCAATAAGCTTCTTTCCTTCGAAGACAACTGCATTGCCTTTGGCTTCATGACATCTGGTAGAGCTGCGGGGTACGCACCATTTATGCTCTGTATAACCTCTGAAGCCGCCAGGCCAGTCCACCCAGAGACAGTCGCCGACGGCAAGGTTTGACGCCCTAGTTTGGCCTCCTGCCCGAAAGACCCAAGACAACGACCGCTGCAACCACCACCATGATGCAAGAAACAACGTCGCCAATCGTGCTGGCTGCTGCAGACCCGGAAACCGGCATCATTCCGAGGAGCCCCCGCTGAAGACCCGGAGGAATAGTTGGAGAACCTGGAGCGCGTCTGCATCTTCAACAGGTGGGACGATGAAGAAACCTTCCGGCATGTTTTCTTTTAGTTGGAAGATACATCTCCAACTTCGTTCGAGAGCCATGAGAGAGCCTTGGCCAACAGGACGCAATTCAAAAGCGAGTTCCTTAAGATCTTCACAACCGTGGTGAGAAAAGAACGAGGTGCGCTTTTGCTGGAAACTCGAACGGCACACCCATATAAGGCGTCGTATTCTTTGTTGAGGAAATGAAGCGACCATTTCGCCGCTCGGATCAGGAAATGACGGACGATAAGAAACTGAGGTTTCTGATGGGAGGAGATAAGCAAGAACTTTTTGCTTGCATTTTCCGACACACCGCTAAAACGGTGGCCGAATTCGCGTCTGAGGCGGCCGCCGTAGAGAAGACGTTGGAAATTGTAAAAAGGCAGCATGACCGCCCTGTCAACGCACTGTTCTCGGAGACCATCGGTGCCGCACCTGTAATGTCCAATATATTGCGGGAGACGATTTGAGCAGTGGTTAGGGAGGAGCTTCAAAACCTGTTTCCAACGACGCCACAACCTCAAGTGGCTTCCCTGACTGACGTCATGCGAGAAGAGGTACATCAGGTTCTGGGGACTTCTACGCCATCCGAAGTACCACGCGAGCAACAAGCGATGACCTATTCTGCGGCCGTTCATCGACCCCGCCCTGCTCCAACTCGTTGTCAAAAAGTCCCGCCGTACCGCCGTCCACTGTCGCCCACCCGGTCCCTTGTAGCGGAAAACCAGACGCCGAGGAAGAGGGACGTATGGCGAACTGCCAACAATCGTCCGCTGCGCTACCACCACTGCCCTTACAAGATACTCGGTTTGCGAGGGTTCTCCATCGACGCAGCTCGCCCTCGACCGGGCCAGTGCTTATCTGAGATCAAGAAATACCAGTCCAACACCAGCCGTGGTCTAGCCCGTTTTAGCCGTTCGCAATCGCCCTACCCGTACCAGTCGGTAAACCGCCGTAGCACCGATGAATTCTCAAGTGGAAGGTCCCCCAGCCCACGCGGGGGAAACTAAAAGCAGCAACTTCTGGAGGTGAAGTTGCAGAACGGCGAAAAAACAAAAACACTTCAACGACGCAAGGACGCGCCGAAGCAGTGATTCACATGCCCTCATTCCGATCACCCGACCTAACCCCGAGGAGACTCCCCAACACGACGACAGCCACATGGCGAGACGTGTACCCGACATAACCGAGCCTGCCGCTGAGAAGACAACGAATACGACGACGCACACTGCCCGATCGTCAACACGCGGAAGCCGAGATGCGATGCCCCGACGCACACAAAACTCGGGGAAGGCGGCATCCGACGTCAAGGTGTCCATCGACGGCTGTGATGTAGTCGCCCTCATGGACACAGGAGCCGACTCAGTTGTGAGCGGACCATTTGCGTCTAAGCTGAAGAAAGTTATGACCATGTTGGACGGTCCGCACATACGCACAGCAGGAGGCGACCTCGTGACGCCAAGTGGAATGTGCACATCGCGCGTCACCGTAGAGGGTACAACATACCCTGCGGTATTCGTCATTTTGGCTATCTGGTCCCGCGATGTAATTCTTGGAATGGACATTTTGATGGACAAGGGTGCAATAATTGATCTACAGACGAAGTCTATAACTTTTTCCTCCGATCACTCCGTGACGCCGGACCTGAACCCCGAACACTGTTGTGCTGTAAGGATCGACGATGATCATGTAACCCTGCCGCCCCGCGCAAGCTGATGATCACTGTCTCCTGTGAAGGAGCTATTCCTGACGTCGACGCTATCGCAGAGAGTGACCGAAGGTTGCTTCTTGACGGCGGTGACTCTATCGCAAGAGGCATTGCGCACTTTAAGAAATGCCAATCCAACGTTTTGGTCACTAATTTTACCGAGGAGTACCAGAATTCAAACGAGGGCGCTGCAATTGCGTTCCTCGAAGAAGCACAAGAAGCAAATGACGTGATCGCGGTTGTCGACTTTGAACGTGCACCCGATGATACCTTCACACTTCCGAATTCCTTCGACGTGAATGCGGCGGTACCGTAAGCGGAACGCAACATATAACTGACGTTACTGCGTCGCTACACGGAGTGTTTTTCGTCGAACTCAAAACTACGTCAGACACCTGTAACGAAGCATCGAATAATAACCGAAGATGGGGCCCGTCGTACCCGACAGTCACCTTACCGCGTCTCATCACACGAGCGGGAAGCCATCCGGACTCAAGTCGCCGGCATGCTCAGCGACCACATCATACAGCCATCGAAAACCCACTGGGCAGCGCCGGTCGTACTCGCTAAGAGAAAAGACTGCACATTAAGGCTCTGCGTGGACTACCGGCGACTTAAGAAAATCACCAAGAAGGATGTGTTCCCCTGCCACAATTCGACGACGCCATCGACCACCTCTGCCACGCGAAGTACTTCCCATCCATGGATCTGAGAGACCAAGATAAGACCACATTTATAACCCCGGACGGCCTATACGAGTTTAAAGTGATGCCGTTTGGGCTGTGGCAGTGCCAGCCACGTTTCAAAGATTCATGGACAAGGTGCTAGCTGGCCTGAAGTCGCACACCTGCCTCGTGTACCTCGACGACGTTGTGGTGTTTGCCTGGATATTCGACGAGCACCTTACAAGGTTGGATCTGTACTCGAGGCTATCGTACGTCGGGATAGCGCTGAAGATCAAAAGTGCCGCTTCGCGTACGAGGAACTCAGGTTTTTGGGCCACGTCGTCAACGCCGCAGGAGTGCTGGCTGACCAGCCAAAAACTTAGGAATAGTGAATTTACCAAGACCCAAAGACAAAAAAGGCATGCGAAGATTTGTCGGATTGTGCGGATACTACCTGAGCTTCGTCGGAAACTTCGCACGCATTGCAGAGCCACTCACGCGCTTGACCAAAGATAGCACACCTTTCAGCTGGCAAAACACCCAGGAAAAGCATTCCGCGAGCTGCAAGAACGCCTGCAAAATCCAACCGTACTCGCTCATTTCTACGAAAACGCCGAAACCGAAATGCACACGGATACCTGTGATATAAGCTTGGGTGCCGTCCTCGTCCTAAAGCAAAGCGGTTGCGAGAATGTAATCGCCTATGCCAGCCGTGGTCTGTCGAAGGAGGAGAAACCTGCTCAGCCTCTGAAAAAAAATGACTCGCTATTATAAGAGCGATTTCAAAATTTCGCCCTTTTGTGTATAGGAGACTGTTCAAGGTTTTGACAGACCTCCATGCGCTGTATTGACTCCCAAATTTGAAAGACCCCTCTGACCGTCTCGGGCGGTGGAGTTTGCGCCCGAAATATTCCGACGTTAAAATCGTTTGTAAATCCGGCATGAAACACTCCGACGTCGACTGCCTGACCCGCGCCCACGTCGAACCACCGCCACAAGACTTCGATAAAGAGACGCATTCTTCGGAGTCCTGAACGAGAGCGACCTAGCCGCCTAGCAGCGTACCGAAGTCGACTTACGCGTCCTAGTCGACTACCTCCAAGGACGCAACGTCGCTGGTCCCAGGGCCTTCAAACGCAACTTACAAGCATTCAGCCTGAAAAACCCCATCCTCGTGAAGAGTTTCACCACCGGAAGAAAGACGAATTATCTTCTTGTCATACCGGCTGATCTTCGTTACAAAAGTTTGGAACCGTGCCACGACGACCCGTGTTCCGGACATCTAGGCACAGCTCGCACAATTGGAAAAATCAAGGCGAAGTACTACTGGCCCCGCCTTACATTCGACGTTACCCAGTACGTCCGGAGCTGCCGTTACTGCGAGCATCGAAAAACGACACCGACAACACCTGCCGAGCTTCTGCAGCCCATCCCTGTCCCATCCAGGCCCTTCCAGCAGATTACAATGAACCTTCTCGGGCCGTTCTCTACGTCACAATCGGAGAACAAGTGGATTGTCGTAGCGACAGACTACATGACGCGCTACGCTGCTGCATTCGGGACGCCGCCCTCCCGAATTCCAGGTAACAGCTGGCAGAATCTCTGGCAGCTTCCGCCACTATAGCCCGGTCGCTGTCGACGCTGCTGCTGCGTTCTCGACGCTGTCCCCTTGAATTCCAGAAAGCGAGTTGCATCATCTCTGGTTCTTTTTGTAGAGCCACGTGTGTGAATTCAAGTGATGTTGCTTGAACAATTGTTGTGGGTGTCGTTTAAGGCTTTGCTTTCGAACCACTTTCACAGCATGAATTGGAGACAATGTTTCCCCAATTCTTCTTTTTTGGGATTTTTGTACTGCAAGCTACACTGGCCGAGGTTGAGCAGTTTCGCGTGGACCTTGAAGGGCCGGGCTGCGGAAGCACGAGGAGCACTGATTGGACAGGATTTTTAGAACGTGTCTATCGCATGGCAAGAAGAGCAAGCATTTGCCTCCAATGACCTGCGGGACTGGATAGAAAAGGCACCAGTGCTGGATCATTTTGACTAACATGCGCATAGAAAGATCCACACCAATTCCAGTAATGTCAATCTTCCTGCAGTCCTCCTTCTGTGGCAGGACGTAGCTAAACGAGTTCTAGCCTGTGCTACCCACACACTTTATAAAGCCGAGGTAAATTACTTAACAGAAAAAGAATGTCTAATCGTGGTCTGGGCCTTCAATAGGTTCCGGCAGTACCTTTATGATAGGCCATTTATAGTAGAGTTAACAGTGACCACCCATTTGTTGCGCTGGCAGGGAAATCTAAAAGACCCATCTGTAAGGTCCACTTATGAGATCAGCAGCCAGGCACCCGGGCTGTGCAGGAGAAACCGCCACTCTGTTTGGGGGCCCAGCACGGTGGACGTTGCGCCGCGGCTGTCGCCAATTTGTTACGGCGCGCACGGGAGACGGATTGTCTGGCCCACCGCATACCACAGGGATAATCCCCCATTGAGAAAGCAGACGACGCCGCCATATTCCGGCAACCGTCGACATAACGAGCGGAGGTGGTGGGATTACCGGCGTCGAAGTGCGCACCGCACGAGACCCCATTGTTAACGCGCCCTGACTGTCACAGTGCACTGTTGCCGTCTTTCGCTCTCACCCCGCGGGGTCGCGCGCACCTGCACGTCTGCGAGCGCGCCGTAGACCCAAAGATGGCGTCGCCTCATTGAATATTCCATGGCGTGCTGAGTGACAGCTGTCTACATGAATTTGGGCACTCCCTTACGTGTGTACGAACGCTGCAGGGGCGTTCTCGATAGAGGGTGAACTCGAGTTTTTATAAGGCCGAACTTGGCCGTTGGAAATCGTTCTTGTCTGAGCGCCGAGCTGGGCAGTTCGCGGCGGGACAAGGCGTCTCGACCGTTAAAGCTAGGTTAGGATTTGTGAGCCCCCTAGTCGAGGTTAAGATCGCGTCGGAGGTTTAGGGTGCAGCGCCGTACCGGGCAACTAGACGGATCTTGCGGCGAGACAGAGTCTTGGCCGGCGTTTCTCGAGCGGTTTGTGCACGCTCCGAGAATAGGAGAGTTAGACGAATTTGAGGAGCTCGAGTGATTTGTGTGCACTCGGAGCTAGCGTCTAGCTGCAGTTTGAAGTTTTTTTTATTACTCATGTACCCAGATATCCTACTGAAAATAGCTGTATATACACTTCCGTTTCACTTATTCAACCCTAACGCCTCGAGTTCGTCAATTCAAGCGCCATCTCCAAGAACTTTAACACCATCGCCCTGCCAGCCTCCTGCCAAATCAACCGGAGCCCGGGCGATTGGGTTCATGATCGACACCGGACTTCGGGGAAGCGAACTACAGAACCATCATTACTCCATCTGTACGCAAAGCTAGGTGGGGACTCCGGTTGCAGGAATACGAGATGAGTGTATTTTACAAGCCCGGGAGTACGAATCGCGAAGCGGATTGCTTGTCCGGGTGCCCGTTGATTCGGCACGCCCACACACCGACGAAGAATTTCCCTTGATCGAAGACGTCATCATCACCATCACAAGCAGCCTGTCTACGCCCACTGCAGGGCAATGGCCTCTCCCGTAGGTTTCCAATTATACCGGTCCTGCGCTAATTTTAACCCACTAATCCTCGGAAACGTCATGACTTCATTTGCCCACCTAACTTTCTACCGCCCCCTGCCACGCTTGCCTTCTCTGGGGATCCACTCTGTTGCCCTCATTGACCGACAGTTATCTTGCCTTCGCATTACACGCCCTGCCACACCCATTAATTCTTACTTTTACTAATATGTCAACATGCGTTTGCTCCCTAAACCGCTCCGCTCTCTTCTTAACACTTAACGTTACACCTATCGTCTCCCCTTCCATTGCTCGCTGAGTCGTCCTCATTTTAGCGTGAACCGTTTGACTGAGCCTCCAAGTTTCTGCCCCGTAGGTGAGTACCGGTAAGAAACAGCTTTTATACAGTTTCCGCTTCAAGGACAATGGTAGGCTGCCATTCATTATCTGATAATGCATACCGGAGCACTCCACCTCATTCTCATCATTTTAATTATCTCTGCTTCATGATTGAGATCCGGTATGACTACTTGGCCTGTAGATACATTCGCTTCCCATGCCACTGCCTCGTCGCCTATCGCAAACGGCTGTGTTCTGCGGAGGCTGGAGAGCATTACTATAGTTTTCTGCATATTAATTTTCAGGCCCACGATTATATCTGTCTGTCCCTTCGGTAATCATGATTTGCATTTGAAGGGGTCGTTAGAAGAGGTCCCGCCTTCATTTATTTTGGAGGGCCGAGATATTGGCGGAAGGCAAACAGCGGCGGAGACGAGCGAGCCATGACACCGGTGCTGATCCTGCGTGGAAGAGGCGATCTCGGTGCTGTCGGCTCGGTGTCTGTATTCCAACTGCCAGCCACGTGACTCGTGCCTCGTGTCTCGCGGCTCGGGGCAGGATCTGCACGCACGGGGTGCACTCCTCCCGCGGCGCGAGCTCCCTCGCCTGCCGCGGCTGAGCTGCTACATCTACCGCCCCCTCCAGTGGGCTCGCGTAGTGAGACGCCAGAGAACGAACAAAAATGAAGAAAATGTTGACTACAACAAATGTCCTATGTGGACTGTACACTATATACAAGTTTGTTTCAGTCACAGTCAAGAGTGAGGGGAACAGCAAGCTGTACACTATTTACAAGTTGTGTCCAGTACTGATCACGCCATGGAAGCTGTCCCGTGGTTAGCCATTATTTCCGGTGGTCGTCCCAAGGTTCTCAGTGATGGACAAGTGAGAGGGCGCAGCGCGAGTTAAGGACGGAGAGAAAGTAGAGTCTTCTGATTTGGCGGGATGTCGCACAGAAGCTTTGACGCTTCTAGTGGGAGAAAATGAGGCTATTTGGTGGCGAAGCGGTTGCTGCATCAATGGCAGGAGGCTTGTGATCAGGGAACACGGCACCGGGGCCCTTGGGAAACCTTTACTCGAGCTGCGAGTTTAGGACGTTCGGAATGGAGGGCCATTGTTTGGCCGCCGTGTATTAGGCGGTACCGTGTGGTTGGGCGTTTGTGTTGACACTGCTGATTGTAGCCTCGTGCCGGCGGTCGTTGTTGACGGTGACCGATTGGCGGCTGGTGCGCAGTACTGGCCATCATTCTTATAGGCACGATAGTCGCGTCTGATTTCTGGGCGTAGTGCTTGCCTTCTAGAAGATCTGCCCTACCAGCTGCCTCTGACTGCTGAGGTGGGGCTGGCGACGGGCTGCTTGTTGGTTGCGGTGATTTGTGATCACTCGGATTCGAAATGGCAGAACATAAAAGGCCTCTCTCTTGGGTGGAGGACATCACACGTTCTGGTGCATCAGCACTGACAGTGGTCAGCGTCCCGGGCGTGGTTCCCAGTTGACGCTGTGATCATGGTATCAGCAGGCGATGTGGAGCACAGAACTGATGACGATGTCTCCGACGTCGGCGACGGGGCGCAGCCAAAAGTGAGGGATGCACTGGGCTTGTTGTCGGATCCCAGTTGTGGGACGGGTACCGAACCTGGCTTGATTGTTTGTTCATGTGGATGGCATAAACTTGGCATAGATGGCATAAACTTGCTCGCTCTCGCAGTGGAAAATGGGGCCGAGACACATTTGAGCATGCATGTCTGACCTAATGGTATGACGAGGTCGAGACATGATGGAGAATTCGCAGGAACATCGTTACGAGTAGTAAGGGCTTCTGCGGTGCTGGGCGATGATGAGATTGGCGGGTCGGGCGGTGAGGTATTTTGATGAAGGCGTATTGGCGAGAGGATCGTTTGCTTCGGCAGGGAGTACTGGACTGACGGATCAGACAGCAGCTTGTAGCGAATGAAAAACAGGTGATCGGTTGGGGGGGGCTTGAATCACCAGTTTGCATTTAAGAACGTCACTGGTAATGCCGTTGACGGAGAAGAACACTTGGGCCTGAGCCAGCCATACCTCGACATCGTTGGCGTAAAACGGCTGGGACTGGGTAGGGACTGGGCCTAGAAACATCAGTCTTACCATCCACAGCACGAAAAAGCTCACAGAAACTGTTGAGCTTCGTGGTTGTATCGACGGCTCCGTCGGTGTGGATAGCAGTCAGGTGCGTATCGGCGTCAGGTGGGGCCGCAGTGTGTTCTTGTGATGCGGAGGATGAAATTGAACGTTGCGTCTCCGCAGTGGCAGCTGATGGTCCTGGGGCTGTTGCAGCAGAAGTTTGCTGAAGAAGAAAAGGGCTGGCCCAGCCGGAATAAGCAAGGACTGCCCCTTTAAAATCGTTGTACACATCGTAGCTTTGCAGCGGCAGCCGAAGTTGTGCCACGACGCGCTCTGGGACAGCCTTGCTGGCGATGTTGTAGTGCTGCGCCTGCTCTGTAATGCCTCGGATGAAAAAATGTCTCTCAAGCAGCGCGAGCCACACAGGAGGGTCTTTCTCGTAAAACTCCTGTAGTCCCGGAAGCGTGAGGTTGGGTGGCTGGACGGATGAGCTTGGAAATTTAGACCGGCGGGGTAAAGCCATGTATGACGCGTCCTAGAGCGCGATGGCAACGCTTGCGTAGCGTTGGTGATGCCACCGATACCATTGCCGTGAACGTTTTTAACTGCGGTGCGGGCTCGTTTTCCGGGTCACCAATTACGAATGGAGCGTGACTCGTTATTGAGGAGGGCCGGGAGGTTAGCAGAAGGCGAATAGCGGCGGAGACGGGCAAGCCATGGCGTGGCAGAGTCGAGCTCGGTGCTGTCGGCTTGGTGTCTGGATTCCAACTGCCAGCCGCGTGACTCGTGCCTCTGGGCCCGCGGCTCGGGACAGGATCTGCAGGCACGTGGTGCACTCCTCCGTCGGCGCGAGCACTGTCGGCTGCCGCGGATGTGCTGCTACACATTCGTCCCCCGAGTTACTTAGCAAAGTATTTGAGGTTACTGAGGTATTCGCTATTCACCCTAACGCCCACTTTTTCCCAATCCAGTGTCGCGAATACCATTTGTAAACATTATGTGAATAACGTTGCAGAGATTCTGTCTCCTTGCCTGACGCCCTCCGTCGCACCTTGCCTGACGCCCTCCGGCGCACTACTCTTATAGGTATATTGCTGTTCTGCTAAGGATGGACTATGGTAGGTGTTGACCTATTCTAGATATTCCCTAGTCATCATCACCACCAGCCTATCTACGCCCACTGCAGGGCAAAGGCATCTCCAGTTATTCTCCAATTACCCCGGTCCTGTGCTAACTGGGACCAATTCATTCCCGGAAACTTCTTGATCTCATCTGCCCACAAAACTTTTTGCCGTCCCTTGCCACGCTTCCCTTCTCTAGGGATCCACTCTGTTACCCTTAATCACCCACGGTTATCTTGCCTTCACATTGCAGGCCCTTCCCACGTCCATTTCTTCTTAAGTTCTACTCATACGTCCTTAACACACATTTGTTCCCTGACGCACTCCGCTCTCGTCCTGACCCTAATATTACACCTATCATCTTCCGTTCCATTTAAGTTGAACACTCTTAGTGAGAGTCCAAGTTTCTGCCCCGTAGGTGAGTACCGGTAAGATGCAGCTGTTATACACTTTCTTCTTCAGCGAAAACGGTAGGCTGCTATTCATTACCTGAGAATGCCTGCCATATGCACCCCACCCCATTCTGATCCTTCTAATTATCTCTGCCTTATGGTTGGCATCTGGGGTCAAACGTGGCCTAAGTAGGTATATTCGCTTACTATTTCAACGGCCTCCCCACCTATCTCACGTCGCTGTGCTATGCCGAGGTTATTGACCATTACTTTAGTTTTCTGCATATTATTTTCAGGCCCATGGTTCTACTTTGTTTGTCCAGTGCGGTAAGCATGCTTTGCAATTCCTCCCCCGAGTTACTTAACAAGGCAACGTCATCAGCAAATCTCAGGTCACTCAGGGATTCTCCATTAACCCTTACTCCCACATGTTCCCAATCCAATGTACTGAATACTTGTAAACTTGCTGTAAATAACATAGGAGATATTGTGTCTCCTTGTCTGACGCCCTTCCCTATAGGTATTTTACTTCTCTCACTATGGAGGATGGTGGTAGCTGTGGACCCATTGCAGATATCCTCTAGTGTTCTTACGTAATGCTCATGAACACCCTGGTTCCGTAATGCCTGAATGACTGCTGAGGGTTCGACCGAGTCAAATGCTTTCTTATAATCTATGAAGTCTATATATGGGGGTTGAGTATACTCCGCGCATTTCTCTGTCATCTGATTAATCATGCGAATATGGTTTATTTATTGCAAATCTATTGTTGGTATTTACAAAACCCTGGTTGTTGATTAGGTTTACTGAAACCTAAGGTGGCAGAAATTTCGTTAGCGCTACCTTTGTAAGTACTTTCTGGACGACTGATAGTGGGCTGACCGGCCTGTAAATTTTCAAGTCTTTGATGTCACCTTTCTTCCAGATTAGGAAGACGTTCGCGTTGTTCCAAGACTCCAGTACACTCGTGGTCATTAGGCATTGCGTATACAGGTTTGCCAGTTTTTCTGGTACAATTTGCCTGCCGTCCTTAAAGAGGCCGGCTGTTATTTGATCCTCGCAAGGTGCGTTGCCTCTATAATTTCTTTGAAAGCCTACTTTATTTTTCTGTCGGTACTGGTGGGGATGTATACCTCCTCTGAACTACTTCTTCGTTCGGTATTTTCCTCAAAGTCGCGGCTACTGTGCAGATTTCGAAAGACCTCCTTACCTACTGTAACTACCTGAGGAATAAATAGACAGAACCATTTTATCCCATTTTTCTTGACTTCCCCTTCCTTGTCTTTAAGCGCATACATGTGAAGTTTCTCCATGCCTATACGCGTGTTGAATGCTTCATTAGAGACGCCCTAACGGAGCCGTCAGTGTGTCTCAATGGTTCAACAGCCATGCCAAGGCACTGAATTGCTTTTCTCAATCAGGATGTGGAAGGCGGCGATGTCTAAATTCTCCACGCCTTTGGCCGAAACATCTGCTCCTTAACCATACGGAACATTGTTGCACACGCGGAAATTCAGAAACAGAGTGGACACGCTTCTGCGTGTTGCGCCAGCAGCGATGCGCCAGGAAATCGTATACGCATCCCGCGACGAAAACTCGGCGGTGCACCGGGGTATCTCACCATACACTGGCGAGGATCTGTCAAAAGTACTATTGGCGGAATTTATTGCGAACAGTTCAGCGCTACGTCACGAGATGTCGCGAGTGCCAGAGGTGGAAGGTTCCACCTTTGAAACCGGGAAGTCTTCAATAGCCGGTAAAACCACAGATGGCCCCTGTCCTGGAATCGGAATTTTACCTCGTGGGAGCATTTCCTGCCTCCACGAAGGGAAACAGGTCGATCGTGGTGGCGACCGTATATCTTACGCAGTATGCAGTGACAAGATCTGTCGAAGAGCTATGCGGCTGTGATTGCTCATTTCTTTGTCCACAAGCTTTTTTTACGGCATAAAGATCCCCTGGCTGTAATAGCAGACAGGGGCGTAGCTTTCACAGCTTTCGTCACGCAGTCCGTCATGATACGAACCCACACCACTAACAAGAGAACAACCGCTTACCATAAGCGGAATAACGGATTGACTGGAGGCTTAACCGCGCCCTAACCGACATGCTTTTAATGTATTTCGACGTGGAGCACAAAATGTGGGATTGGATCCTACCATTCGTAATATTCACGTACAAAGCAGCGGCTGGGGAAGCCACAGCGATAACTCCATTTCAGCTGGTTTATTGCCGCATGGCCCCCTCTACTCTTGATTGAATGCTAGGTTGTCATGAGGACGAAAGGAGCGACGGCGACCATTTTCAGAAAAAGCCGAGTAATCACGCCAGCTAGCGCGGCAGGCGATGCAACTTCAGGAGAGTTTCGACGCTCCTCGTTAAAACAAGCATTGCCGGGTCCTGCTCTACGAGCCAAGGGAGACGGTTTGGGTGTGTACACCGGTGTGACAGCGTTACGTTGGAAGAAACTGGTCCGTTGGCACTTCCGGCCATACAAAGTTCTTAGCCGAATTAAATACGTCAACTATGAAGGCGCACCTGATGGTATGGCGCACTACTCACGACGTGTCTGGCCAACTTTAGATGTAGTGCACGTGGTCTGAATGAAGTCGCAGTAGGACGGAGAGCGGACTTTTTTAATTCCAGATCGTGAATCCTGAACATTCTGATGGCAGAACATTGTTTTCGAACTTTCTGCAAAGGTTTACTGCACAGAAAACTTCTAAGAAGTCGACGCATATTTTTCAAAACGTTGCTGCTAGAAAACGACATTTTCATGTTTTACACGTACTTTCCGCCTCTGTATTAGGCAGCGTGTTCTAATTCCTCTCGGTGGTTCTCCAATTTATTTGAAATTATGTATGCAATTAGTGTTTGGGATCAATGCTGCCCATTTGTTACGACTATTGGACAGGAAAAAGAAAAAGGTGGGGTGGACGGCGAAATACTTTTGCTAGAGTTGTGGACTTTGTTTCAGCCAGTACGTGTTTGAAATGTTGTATAAATGCTCGGTCTACAGAAAGCACTCCGAGCTTCAAAATTTCAAGAGCAGTTTCATCTGCTTTACAAAATTCCGGATAATTCTTTACCAGTACTTGTTATTACCGCAATACGTTGGTCACCGGGATGACAGAGAGGAAACCGAGTGAGGCGCAGTAACGGATTTGGATACAAAGTAAAGATGGAGGCGTGGTGTTTTGTTGCTATGTGAACTGTTGGGTTCACAGAGAACGGTGGAGAGGCAGGTAGAGCACGGCTTATTCTAATGGTTTCGAATGCCCTCAAAAAATATCAAACCCCTTTCTTAGAAGAAATATATTTAACTCGCAAAGCTTTCTTCCTTGGAACCTGAGTAAAATTCAAATTCGACATTCCAAACTGCTTCGGCTGGGTCGCACGGGTGCATTGGAGTTTATGTCGGGTTCATAACGCGAGGGACCCATTTTCGATTCAGACTACGGGAGATGTTTTGGTCTAGGCGCTTGATGTGCCTTCACTTTTTATCATGTTTTGTAAAACCTTTTGCGTAAAGTCGGCTTTGCGGAAGTGCGTTTTGGCGCGACTTCGAACGCCATCCATGATGCTTGGAAAGCTTCGTTTTGAGAAAAAACGATGGCTTATCAAGCCCTCAGCCGTAACTACGCACGTGGTTACAACAAAAGAGGGGTTATTGGTGAAATCTAAACGTGAGTAAACTTTGTAGGAATTGTCAAAATATTGCATGCGTGAAAAAACAACTCGTGGTTTTAACAAGGTGTTAATGACATTTGTACAGTGGTACATAGATAAATGGTAAGTCGGAGCTTTTTTGGTGAGGAATACGCGATGTACATTTTTTATACTGGTGATATCCTGGGGAAAACGTTCACAAATACCTATAGCTGCGAGCACAGGTGTGATTGGTAGAAGAATTATTCTGTGAAAGACTTTGAATACCAGACTTCGCGTGACTACCTAAAAGACTGCCCACTTAAAGGGTACCTTGCTCTAGCGATTCATAACTGTACTTTTTACGTCCACAAGCTTGCCAAAAGATCTGGAGTGGGTCATATTATGTTGCAGAATGTGCGTAGCAGCATAAATCAAGCGCGGCGAAGGTATTCGAGTACAGGTTCGAGCGGACATACATGGAGGCTCCGATCTGCAATATACTTAACAGTAAATTGATTTCCCTTTGAAGTGCTCTATCGTATCTTGAGAAGTATAGTGGGCAACCAACGATGGCTGAGATATACCGGTGAGGAATTATACTTCCGCTTACGGGCCTCACATGAAAGCAACTTTGAAACATGAGGGCCAAAACATGCAGCCTACAAAGGTGCTACATTTTCTTTTACTGCAGTTCGCTTTTTCTACGGTTCGCTACAGTTCGCGTTCACTTTTATCTTCAAATGAGAGGTAACCTCTACATTACTTAGTAGTATATATATACATTATCCAGAAAAGACGGTCAAGAGGGCATTAGAACAGGGTGCTATGTCTATGCGCGCGTGGCGTGTGCCTTGCGGGGACGCTCTCAAGGGAAAAACAGAAAATATACTACTGTACATTCACGTACAGTTCAGCTCACACTGGTCCTGCCGCTGCGTAAAAATATTGTCACGAAGCCAAAGACGACGCAGTTGTCTTCAAGGAAAAGACGTTTATTGGAGCAAACTTGTGCTCCCCTAACAACTCAAAGAATACAGAGGCGGCGAAGCGGCAGTCAACAAAGTGACGTGTGCAGGCGAGCTCCAGCGATTCGAATGCCCTGGCGTCTCCTCTGCAGGCTTTTATCTTTCGGCGCAAGTGTTTCTGGAACCGTCGATTCACATCCAGAACATTGTAAATGACGGAAGATTATTCCGGGCTAGCGACGTTAGGGCGAAACAGTCTGCTTATTTGAATGTGATAGCCCGTGCTGCATAAAAATAAAGAATGGAAGCCGCGCTTAGCTTGGAACGCAGATAACACAGCCGGGCGTGGCCCGGCAGTAAAAATAAACAATAAATAAACAAACCCATACATGGTTCGCAGCATTACCCCCCTCTAAGAGTGCTACGACCCGATGGTAAAATAACACAGTCTGAACAAACAGAAAAAAAAGTCCGTCATCTTGCATAGTAAGGTTTCAAGCGAACCACGTGGATGACTTCGGGCCGCGTGCGTCGTCGTGATGTTCCGGAATCGCCTTCGGGGATCACCTCGTAGGTAAGTTGGCCGACGCGTCGTAGAATCTGGAAGGGTCCGAAATACCGTCGCAGAAGCGTCTCACTGAGTCCGCGTCATCGGATGGGAGTCCAAACCCAAACACGGTCCCCTGGGTTGTACTCGACGTCTCGGCGTCGGAGGTTGTAGCGCCTGGAATCCATGAGCTGCTGGTTCGTTGTACGATCTCGAGCGAGATGGCGGGCCTCTTCCGCACGCTAAAGGTATCCTTGTACGTCGAGGTTGAGGTCGTCGGCTTCTACATGCGGAAGCATGGCGTCAAGCATCGTAGCCGGCAGTCTTCCATAGACAAGCTCGAACGGCGTAATTTGCGTGGTTTTCTGGGTAGACATACGGGAGCACTTCGTCCCAAGTCTTATGTTCAACGTCGACGTACATTGACAGCATCGACGTACATTGACGTACATTGACGTACATTGACATTCAGACGTTCCGTTAGTCCGTTCGTTTGGGGGTGGTACGCCGTCGTTCTTCGGTGGTCGGTGTTGCTGTAGCGTAAGATTCCTTGCATAAGCTCCGCAGTGAAGGCCGTTCCGTGGTCCTTGATTAGGAATTCCGGGGCTCCATGCCGCAGCACAACTTGGTTCATGAATAATTTCGCGACTTCTTGTGCAGTCCCACTCGGTAGAGCGGCCGTCTCCGCGTAGCGCGTCATGTAGTCTGTCGCTACGACAATCCACTTGTTCTCGGATCGGGATGTAGGGAACGGGCCTAGAGGGTCCATTCCAATCTGTTGGAAGGGCCTCGACGGGACGGCGATCGGCTGCAGAGGTCCGGTGGGTCTCGTCGATGCCGTTTTTCGTCTCTGGCAGTCGCGGAAGCTCCGGACGTAGTGGGTGACGTCGGACGTAAGGCGGGGCCAGTAGTACCTCGCCTTAATTTTTCCAATTGTGCGAGCTGTGCGGAGATGCCCGGAAGACGGGTCGTCGTATGCACTCTTCCAAAATTTTGTCACGAAGATCTGCAGGGATTACAAGGAGGTAATTCATTCTCGTTCCGGGGCTGAAATTTTTCTTCACGAGGACGGAGTTTTTAAGGCTGAATGCTGGTAAGGTTTGTTTGAAGGCCCTAGGCACGGCGACACTGCGTCCTTCAAGGTAGTCGATCATGACGCGTAACTCGGGGTCGGCACGCTATTGAGCAGCTAGATCGGTCTCCGTCACTACTCCGAAAAACGCCCTGTAGGCATCGGAGTCTTGCGGTGGTGGATCGACGGGGGCACGGGAGAGACAGTCGGCGTCGGAGTGTTTCCTGCCGGATTTATGAACAATTGTAACCTCGAATTCCTGCAGGCGCAAGCTCCATCGCCCAAGGCGGCCAGAGGGGTCCTTAAAAATGGCGAGCCAACACAGCGCATGGTGGTCTGTCACAACCTTGAACAGTCTATCATACACGTATGGGCCGAATTTTGAAATGGCCCTTATTATAGCCAGGCACACTTTCTCCGAGGCAGAGCAGTTTTTCTCCTCTTTTGACAGATCACGGCTGGCATAGGCGATTACATTTTCGCAACCGCTTTGCTTTTGGACCAGGACGGCACTCAAACCTACATCACTTGCGTCCGTGTGCATTTCTGTTTCGGCGTTTTCGTCGAAATGAGGGAGCACGGGCGGGTTTTGCAGGCGTTTTTGCAGCTCGCAGAATGAATTTTCTTGGTCGTTTTCCCAGCTAGAAGGCGTGCAACCTTTCGTCAACCGTGTGAGTGGCTCTGCAATGCGGGCGAAGTTTGCGACGAAGCGCCGGTAGTATGCGCACAGTCCGAGAAATCTTCGCAAGCCCTTCTTGTCTTTCGGCCTTGGGAAGTTCGCATTGGCTGAAGTTTTTGTCGGGTCAGGAAGACGTGGCCCAAGAACTTCAGCTCCTCATACGCGAAATGACACTTGTCAGGCTTCAGCGTAAACCCCGATTTACGAATGGCCTCGAGTACAGACTCCTACCTTGCAAGGTGTTCGTCGAAAGTCCGGGTTAATACCACAACGTCGTCGAGGCATACGAGGCAAGTGTGCCACTTCAGACCAGCTAGCACAGTGTCCATGACTCTTTGAAACGTTGCTGACACCGTGCACAGCCCAAAAGGCATCACCTTGAACTCGTGTAGGCCGCCCGCGGTTGTAAATGCAGTATTCTCTTGGTCTCTCTCGTCTACTTCAATTTGCCAGTAGCCGGTCTTCAGATGCATCGATGAGAAGTACTTGGCATGGCAGAGGTGGTCGAGGGCGTCGTCAATTTGCGGCAGGGGGTACACGTCCTTTTTGAAGATTTTGTTCAGTCACCGGTAGTCAACGCAGAACCTTAATTTGCCGTCTTTTTTCTTTACGAGTACGATCGGCGCAGCCCAGGGGCTTTTCGATGGCTGTATAATGTCTTCGCTGAGCATGACGTCGACTTGAGTGCAGATGGCTTCCAGCTCGTGTGAAGAGACGCGGTATGGTGACTGTCGGGTAGGTCGGGCTCCATCTTAGGTTATAATACGGTGCTTCGCTAGGGGTGTCTGACGTAATTTTGAACTCGACGAAAAACACTGGCTGTAGCGACATAGCAAAGCCAATAATTTGTTCCGTTGATCTTGCGGTAGCGCCGGATTCACGTCGATGGGCTGCGGAAGCTTGAAGGTGTCTTCGGGTGTGCGTTCAAAGTTTGATACCGCGATCAAGTCATTTGCTTCTTGCGTTTCTGCGAGAAACGCAATTGCAGCTCCCTTGTTTAAATGCTGATACGCTTCGGCGAAATTAGTGGCCAAAATTACAGATTGGCATTGCTTAAAGTGCGAAATGCCTCTTGCGACGGAGACACCGCAGTCGAGAAGCACTCTTTGATCACTCTCTACGATAGCGTTGATGTCAGGAGCAGCATCCTCACAGTAGAGGGCGATCATCAAGCTTGCGCAGGGTGGCAGGGTGACGTGATCGTCGGCGATCCTTACAGAAGCACGGTGATCAGGGTTCGGCTGCGGAGTCATTTAGTGATCGGAGGTAAAAGTTATCGACTTGGTGTGCAGATAAATTATTGCGCCGTTTTCCGTCAAAACGTCTTTCCCGAGAATTGCGTCGCGGAAGCAGTTAGGCAAAATAATGAACTCAGCAGGGTACGTGGTGCCGCCTATGATGACGCGTGATGTGCACGTTCCACTTGGCGTTACGAGATGGCCTCCTGCTGTGCGTATATGCGGACCGTCCCATGTTGTCGTACCTTTCTTCAGCTTCGATGCGAATGAGCCGCTCATTACCGAGTAGTCAACTCCCATGTCGATGAGGGCGACAACGTTAAAGCCGTCGATGGACAACTGGACGTTGGACGCCGCTTTCCTCGAGTTTCGGGTATGTCGGGGCGTTGTATTTCGGCTTGTGCGTTTCGATGATCGGGCACTATGCGTCGTCATTGTCGTCGTCTTTTCAGCGGCAGGCTCTGTCATTTCGGGTACGCGTCGCGGTGTGTCGTCGTCGGGTTCGGCAGTCACGTCCGGGTTAGATCGAGTCGTTGTGCTGCGGGTACGGTGTTCGGTGCGGCTATGCGTCGTTGAAGGGTTTTCGTTTTTTCGCCGTTCTGCAACTTCACCTCCAGAAGTTGCTGCTTTTAGTTTCCCCCGCGTGGGCTGGGGGACCTTCCACTTCAGAATTCATCGGTGCTACGGCGGTTTACCGACTGGTACGGGTAGGGCGATGGCGAGCGGTTAAGCGGGCAGGTCCTCGGTTGGTGTTGGACAGTTATTCGTCGATCTCAGTGGGGCGCTGGACGGGGCGGGGGCGTGGTTCGTCAGCGGAGAATCCTCGCAGACCGAGCCTCTTGTAAGGGCAGCGACGGTAGATGTGGTTGGCCTCTCCGCAGTGGTAGCACAGCGGGCGATTATCAGGCGTTCGCCACACGTCGGTGTTCCTGGCGTCTGGTATTGGACTACCGGGGGTCGGGCCGGCGACAGAGGATGGCGGTATGGCGGGGCCTCTTGACGACGGATTGGAGCAGGGTGGGGTCGACGAAGAGCTGCGGAGTAGGTCATCGCTTGTGGCTCACGTGTTGCTTCGGATGACGTAGAAGCCCCCAGTGCTAGTTGAACCTCTTCTCGGATGACGTCAGTCAGGGAAGCGACTTGAGGTTGCTGTGTCATTGGAAAAAGCTTCCGAAGCTCCTCCCTGACCACGGCTCGGATGGTCTCGCGACATATATCGGAGCTTGCAGTTGCGGCATCGATTGTCTCCGAGAACAGCACGTTGACAGGGTGGTCGTACTGCCTCGTTCAAATTTCGAGGTTCTTCTCCAATGCGGCAGCCTCAGACGTGAATTCAGCCACCGTTTTAGGGGAGTTGCGGACAAGGCAGGCAAAGAGTTCTTGCTTCACTCCTCGCATTAGAAACCTGAGCTTCTTTTCTTCAGTCATTTCGGTGTCCGCGCGGCGAAACAGTTGCTTCATCTCCTCAACGAAGATCACGACCCCTTCGTTGGGGTGCTGCGTGCGCGTTTCCAACAAAAATGCGGCTCGTTTATTCCGCACGACGGCGCCGAATGTTTAAAGGAACTCGCTTTTAAAGAGCGTCCAGTCGGTTAGCGAGCTTTCATTGTTCTCGAACCACGTTCTGGCTGTATCTTCCAAATAGAAGAAAACATGGCGGAAAGTTTCTTCGTCATCCCACCTGTTAAAGATGCAGACGCGCTCCACTTTCTTCAACCACACCTCAGGGTCCTCTCCGGGAGATCCGCAAAACGATGGTGGTTCCCGAGGCTGTCGCAGGATGAAGGCAGGATTAGAAGCGCTGGTAATGGTGCCTGCGTTGATCATGGTGGTTTTCACCTCGTCTTCTTTCTTCACGTTGTCCGGAAGCAGTCCAAACTCTGGTTGAAAACCTTGCTGTCGGCGGCAGAATCGAGTTCGGCTTGCTTGTCGGCTTGACGATGGCTTAGGCTTCATGTACCCCGCACCACTACCAGATGTCACGAAGTCAAAGACGACGCAGTTGTCTTCAAGGAAAAGAAGTTTATTGGAGCGAACTTGTGCTCCCCTAACAACTCAAAGAATACAGAGGCGGCGAAGCGGCAGTCAACAAAGTGGCGTGTGCAGGCGAGCTCGGGCGATTCGAATGCCGCGGCGTCTGCTCTGCAGGTTTTTATCTTTCGGGGCAAGTGTTTCTGGAGCCATCGATTCACATCGAGTACATTGTAGATCGCAGAAGATTATTCTGGGCTAGTGACGTTAGGGCGAAACAGTGTGCTTATCTGAATATGATAGCCCATGCGTCATAAAAATAAAGAATGGAAGCCGCCCTTAGCTTGGAACGCAGATAACACAGGCGGGCGTGGCCCGACAGTAAAAACAAACAACAAACAAACAAACCCATACAAGGTTTGGAGCAAAATGGTGTTTGCTTGAAGCCGGTTTCGGCAAACGGCTGTCATAAAATCAGGATATTAGAACACACTCCATCGGAGAATGTTTTAATACGACTAGCAATAAACTGGAGGAATGAATATTGATGTAGTAGAATATAGGTTTTTATGGTGCAAGGGCGTTTCTAGCCGAAGGGCGCCAAAGGTGAGCATTACGCAAAAATGTTAGTTAAAGCAAAACTATTGCAATGAGCAGGCAGAAAACGTCTTATCAAAAAGAAAGAAAACGGTGTAGCTAGCTAATACCACCCGGATAAACATTTATTTGATCTGAAGAACTCTGTATTTCAAGCAAAAATCTGACCTGTATCAGGGTAAAATGACTACGTACCACTTGCATTCCACGGATTGTTGGGATATCTTGAGGGTAGCATGAATGCTCCTTCAACCCCATCAATATCAAGTGCAATGCTGTGTTTCCGTAGTGGTCTGTTTGCTGCACATTCGCCCCAGATAGGATCAGCAACTCTACAACGTCGCAGTAACCGTGTTGGGCGGCGAGCAGAAGTGCCGTTTGCTGCTGGTTGTTTGGAAGGTCGACTGTACATGACTCCTGTTGGCAGATAGGAACAAGAAAATGACAACAATGTTTAAAAAGCGTCAGGCACGCCCTTGAGGCTAGTTAAAATGCGTTATGGACAAGTACCCTGTAACGCTATAAAGGTGTATAAAATGTATCGATGCAATAACGCTAACCAGTTAAAGTTTTGCCATTCAGTCAGCGAACTTTTGTTGGAAGTCGAAATAAAGGTTTTGTCTAGTTTGCAAGCTATGAACACTTTTAGGAAATATTCGCTCTTGCGTGCGATAACGCTTTCCTGAGGAAAAGGGCAGAGGATGTCGGCCTTCGATGTAAAATATTAGCTAAATGGGTCAAATTTTTGGTCAACTATTGCTCTCCTTTTTTCTCCCAAAAAATTTACTGAGTTTTTTTCTGAACGAAAAGACTTTTTACAGATTGCTAAAAACAATTGAAATGCGAAAGAAAGATTTTACAAAAGAGAATATTTCACCGCGTTTGCTTGGAGGCTTGTCGCCTCTCTTGTGCCGAGTGTAAGGTGAGTCTTTTAGCAAACAAAAGTACGACTTCGCCATTTACTCACTGTAACAAAAATAATGTTCTGGTTTTTTATACGTTGTCGTATAAAAACAATTCGAGAAAGTTCAACAACACGATCTGACAAATAAACACTATGTCGATGAAACGTTTATTTTGTATGCGAAGTGGGTGAATTATTCGGACCAATCTGGTGTGCAGACAAATCTGGCGTACAGTTTTGGGCCATCTCGTATTTGCGGTTTATGTCCGTCGATATGTTCAGAACATGATTGCATTGAAGACTAAAAACAAATTTTCTCTGATAGTTTAGACATCACACAGATTCTATGTAGGCATTTCGAACATCTGAAGTCTTATCATGCGAAACCAATATGGGCACCGCAAGGCGGAAATCCTGGAGTTGTGAGCAGAAAATAGTATCTAAAGTACATGCGGCCTAACTTAATAAAAACGTCGCCGGTACTTCATTCAGCCTCAATGAATTGCGGTGACAGAGAAGTTGAAGACATTTATGAAGGTTTTTTTTCTGCGGAACATGATTTAAGGCACCACATGGACTTTAAAAGCGTGCCCTAGGAAACAACATAACATGGTTACCTGATAGCTTGCTTGTCACAAATTCAAATAGGCGATTGCACCCGCCGCATGCAGGCTTTATATAAAAAAGAATGGAGGTAAAGAGGCATAAAAGAATCGAAGACTTGGCAAGTTTTACAACAATTTCAAGCGCAAGTATCTTTAAGAAATTTTCAAAAAAAATGTTGTACGTTCTTCTTAAATACGTTACAAATGCAAGTATTTTATGACGAAAGCCTGCTAGCAGTATTAGTATTTATAAACATTTATTCACGTGAAAAGTTGAGCGGAGGGGTGCTGAGTTAGCCTCCGGTGTTCTGGAGGACGCGCTTCCGCTGCTTACAAGGTTTTAATCGCGACGGCTTCATGTTCATTCGGCGATGATTGGGTCTGTGCGGCCTCTCATTGCTCAATGGTGGGCTTATTGGAAAGTTGTTGTTGTGTGGGCAAGGGAAAACTATGTGGCGGGGGGTAAGAGGAAGTTTCAGGGCTAGCATGAGGGGTCTTTAAAGGTGGGTGATATAGAGGTGAGGATGGTGCGGTTCTAGAGGAGCCGATTTGAGGCGAAATGTATGCCTCGTAGGCGGATAGTGAAGGTTGAGGGGTAGCAGATCGTCGTCTGGAACGCAGGTGGTGGGCGAAGTTGGCGCTTTGTGTGGGTTCAATCGGGGAGAGGGGACGAGGGGAGGTACCCGCGTTTGGCCGTGCTAATGGGAAAGCACGGAAATGAAGATTGCGACCTACAATGTGCGCTGCTTCATTCCCTGCGAAGCCAATCCTCACCGGGGTTCCATATAATAGTGATTTTGCCATATTAAGGAAGTTTGACAAATAGCTTCAGGACATAAGCTGGTTCCAAGCAGGCTTTGTGAAGGTGGCGAGCATACCCAAAGTGCGTGATGATCTTGAGCTATGTTTGGGCTGTATGCAATGCCAGAGCATGGTTCATGGCTACTGCCTCAGCCGTATCGGAGATATTAAGTTAGGAAGTCGCCGAGGCCACGTCTTGTGAGAGTTGACGGTGATTACGGTGGCCCTCGTTGAGCGTGGGTACTGCGCAATTTCCGCATAGCAGATGTACTTGTCATCTGCTCCGCGCCTTGTGACTTGGCGTACCCCAGCACCTCTGTGGCCCTTGCTTCAGGAAGGGTTCATGTGTTCGGGTATCCGTGCCATTGTGATGCAGCACCGAATGTAGGATGGTATGAGTAAAGGGCGTTGCACCATTTGGGAGGTGGTCAGCCAATGTGAAGTGCTCTCTCAATTTATAAAAGTTGAAACAGTGGGCGGGCAGTGAATTCAACACAATGAGGACGTTTTCCAATAATTTTGCTAAAAAAGTTTATACGCGATTAAATTATACACAATTTTCATGGAGATAAAACGCTTTAATACAAAAGATTTGTGCAAAAATGCATAATTCACCAAAGCAACACATTGAATCGCAACAAATAGCGTAAATATATTTCGAGGGCAAGGAAGAAGGAAGGTAAACTTTAAAATAATATTATAATTTAACAATTCTGGCTTTTCATCAGAAACCCCGCTATAACAATGAAAACAAACGGCGTAAGAATGATATCCATTAGTGGACAGTTCTCTGTATTTCCGCAGACTTTTTTATTGTATTGTTCAGTTCGTGCCCCCCCACCGCACCAGTGGTGTGAGGGAGAATGCTCTGAGCGGCAGAAAAAGTGAACTACCTGCTTTTTGGTCTTACCATTTCCCACAGGCATTTCGGTTATTTACAAACTCGTTGCATTCAGTTGCGCGATTCCGACGTTTTTGCGTGCCCTGTGTGTGTGTGGATCCAGCCTGATCCGTCACACCAGTTATTTAGGTTTCATTGTCGGCGCCGGTGCTGACTACACAAGCTTTCTCTCTACAGAAGCTTGGACGGATTCTGTCGTAAAAATTGATGTATCGACTGCATTTGCCACATGGTTATGCCAAGTCGCTTCTCGCTTGTTGCCAAGCGGGGAGTCGTTATAGCCGAAAAGTGAGGAGATTCTGATAGATCTCTTTTGCACGCTCGGGCCAGCGCAATCACCGCATTTCTGTTAAAACATTTCAACAAGTGGAGATGATTGTACATGCTCAGTCACAGCTGAGCGCGCCTGTTATCTCAATGCGCTGTAGAAATGCTGGGATTTTGCAGCTGGAGTGCAATAAATTGGAGCTTTGCGCAAGGTGGAATATTCTGGCTCCGATGCCCTCTACAGCTCAGCCTATATTACCGTGACAACTTTGTGGAGGCACAGGGGAGCGAATATCGGCTTGCATTGGTGAATTTCTAACGCGCCTGAGAGCTGATCATGAAATGTCGCATGTAGATTTTGTCGCGGCAATCGACTTAGAGATGAAGCCCCGCAGTCGATCGCCCGTTCGGCGCGCTGATCTTGCCCCAACTGTTTCGAGCGCGGGGCACGAGCTGATCCCATTCCCCGTGTCCGTGCGAGCTGCTTCTTTTTTTGATTATCGTCAATAGATATATCGAGGACTAATCTGTTTCGACATGGTGGCTTTGGTCGCTCTAAAAAAAGTGGGTTGCGGAAAACTGTCTTTTTTGCGAAAATTAGTTATCTAAAAGGTGTCAGTTGGAAGATTGGTTCGGACGGTATTTTTAGACGCATCCATAGAAATGCCTGACCACGTCCTCAACGTCCTGTCAGTTTGGGCTCCAACAAAGTGTCGCTTTCCCTTTTCACATTGTTTTGGAGATTTCGAAATATCAGTCCTGCAGTAGCCACAAGAAAGCCAGCTGGGCACGCGTGAACAACAAATACCGTTTCCTACACCAAGGAACAACTCAATAAAGAAATTTTTTGGGTGCTAAAATATCTGGTTTATCTAGACCCACACGGTTAATCCAAACACCCATCTTTTGGGGCGCGACCTTCCTATCTCGATTGTTAAACTTCGTTGTTTAAGTTTTGTTGTCGAATTTGTGGGCATGCTGCTTTTATTGGCCACAAAAATGTACAAATTTCCCCGATTCATCCAGTTAAACCCAGGTACACCAAGCATTTTTTGGTTCACGTGACAGGGCATCGGCGACCGGGCCATTTGTGAGTACCTCATGCACCGTACAGGCCATACATTGTAACTCCATCTTCCGTCGTAAGAGCCACCACGCAGACGCTTCAAACGTGGCGTAAAGCAGTATCTAGCAGATTTGAACGCTTTCCTACCAGAACAACTTAGAGCTGAATCAGTATCAGTACTATGCTCCTTGGTATTTACGCAATGTATTTGTGTAACAGAAAATACACAAGAAATTAGAGTTGTAACCTGATAGTTGTTCTTACGAATAACGTCCACGAAAGCACATGAGTATCATCAACAGCTGAATCACACGCTCAGCAACGCCGGGGCTTGTTGTGAGTTGCAGCTTTCACCTAAAAGAGGCATTTTGTGCAAGATATCCCCCAAAGGCTTGTCTTCTTTGGTTCGAGCGCTGCTAGATGCTGTAGTAAACCTCACTGTTGCAAACAAGCCGAGTTGAGTGCATTGCCGTACGTAGTATTCTTTATCACTCTGTTCTCTTCGTCAGCGCATTTGGCTCGGCAGTAAATTATGCCTAGAATTTAGACGGCTAATACCCCTTCTAGAAATTGTTGCGCCATACGAATAGGTTTATGAAGGCCGAAGTCACGTTTCTCCCAATAGAGTGGCACACTGCCATGATTTGGGTGTGTGGCGTTTCACAAATTGTCTCGTTGTGGTGCCTATCACCGAGGATTTCATTCGTGCGGCCGAAGGCCCGTGTTATTCTTTCCTGAAGTGGGCTTTTTAACGCCAGAAACAGCTGGCGGCATGGCGGCGAGATTGAAAAAAAAAACGGCCGAGTGAGCCAATGCCCGTAAATAAAGTGATTATGGTTGACGGCTGGGTTTTTAGAGCGAAATATTTGAACGAGGAACGCAATCTTGATTATAGCTCCCAAAAACGTTTTGCAGGAGATTATAGTAACTAAGTGTGCTACCAGGCTAACTAGGCACGTCATTCGCCTAGCGCAAAGTGGCGTAGCTATGTGGAGTACACGTACACGTATTGGTCTTTTGGTCTTGATAACCAGTATCGTAACAGTAGAATGCAGTGTTGACTTGTATGTGCAAAATCGGGTTCAGCGTGCCCCGTCTGTTTTGATTTGCTGGCTCCACAAGCATTCGGCAGCGCGCATCATCGTAAACTCATATTTATTTGGCACTTATCGGTATAAACAAGCTCAGTCGTACTGCTCCTCGTAGAGGCCATTTTAGTCTATATTCTTGAACCTATTTTTGAGACATTGCAAAACAAGGAACACCTGGAAGTGGTTCTAAGGCTTGTTTTGAGGATGCAGTGTCATAGGCTTCGACTTTAATTCACGATTGGACCTTTCTAGTTCACTGACAATCAAACATTTATGCCGCCCATGACTTCCAACTTGGACATTTGACCAACCACATGAAAAAATCTCTACTTCCGAATAAGCACAGAAAATAAACGCACCCCTTTTTGGGACAAGAGGCGTTTTGCTTCTTTGGCTTGACAGCCAAACAGGATGTTAAAGGCGCTCACGAACCTTAGGTAGGAGAAAATATTCAGTTGATCTTGCTTTCCGCTGCTTTGATTAGAGTTGAAAGGGGGTTTGCGTGCGCATGTACACTAAGCACATCGTGTAAAACACACCTGTTCGAGAGCTGCAGGGCATTGGAAATATCTGCAAACTGTTCAGGCACTATCTTTGCTTTGGCCTTATGAAGCTAATCTGGCGCGAACTTTGATTTCTTCGTGTTCCGGCAGCTCCAATCTTCTTACCATTTTCTCCACCGTATTGGCCACGGTACAGAAACGACAGCTACATGGTGTTATTTCTCTGTGTTTCATTTCGCTGCGGTCATTCTTCGCGTTGGCTCATACGACGCCGGAAGGTAAACTCGGCAGTATATTGCGGGGACATTCGTCGATGCTTTATTTTTCTAATTGACTACAGTCCTTGCCTGCCAGATTTCTTGTAAAACTTCTTGTTTTTTGCCCACATCTTCCGTTTGAGGTGGGAAATATGCAAAAGGCAGGAACCAGACTTCCTTGACAGCTTTACTTACTCCATGCCCGGGTAAGATTGTATTCTTTCTTTTGTTCGCCAGAGCGTGGCAAGATTACGTGTATGTTTCTGCTATGTTGCTGGAAAACAACACAAGTAACCCCGTTGGATATACAACACGGTTTGTTTAAATGGCGACTCAACAAGTCGTGGCGATTCCTGCACTTCATGCATTCATGCACGTATTCTACCACTCGCGGAGCGGCTACGGGCGCAATGGCTTATTCATTAGGTTAAGTAACCAACCGGAAGACGGGTGACTTGGTGGCAAATGATAAAAGACCTCTTAAAACCTTGTTACGTTCTTTATGCACTTACTGAACTTGCCCAGTCTTTTGTCCTATAAGTAATTGCCGACCTTCCCGGCCTTAGAATTGCTATAGCAATTGGCTAAAATGATCGAATGAACCTAAAATAAAAATCAGTGTTAACCTGAAGGATCCTTATTCATACGAAAATATTGAATGGAAGTCTTTTTATGCAACCAGAATATCTGTGATCTACATTAATATTATGGATATAATCCTGTCTGCAGTAGCAAGCAGAACAAATTATGAATCCTTCGGGGTAGTAAGTGCCTTCTCCCATACGCTTCTGCAGGGAATTTTTTATTGTTTTTATAACCCGCTGCGGTAGCTCAGTTGCTAAGGCGTTGCGCTACTGAGCTCAAGTACGCGGCCGCGGTGACTGCTTTTGTAATTAGACGCGAAAAGCAAAAACACCCGTGTGTTAGAGGTTTCGGCGCACGTTAAAGATCCCCAGGCGGTAAAATTTATTCCGGAACCGTCCACTACGGTGCACCTTATCGCCTCACCTGTGTAGCATCGGCGCGTTAAACCTTGCAATCAATCAATCAATCAATCAATCAATCAATCAATCAATCAATCAATCAATCAATCAATCAATCAACAATCAATCAAAAATCAAATACATAAAAATTATAATTATTTGATTATTTAATTAATCGATAAATCAAACAATCCATCAATCAATCAATCAAATTCTTTTTATACGTGAACTCTGATATTGGGTGGTACGACCCTCTATAATTTGTTAACAACATAAAAACATTGCAATTGTTTGCACTGGTATGCGTCTAGTCTTGCATTCAGGCCCACGAGACTAGAACCTTGGGGAAACATCCCTACGCAGTGTACAAAAAGCGCCACCTGAAAACAATGTAAAGCGGTTTGAATGAACAAAGCTTCGAAGTTTAACACTAGTGCTTAGAAAGAACTCAGATGGTAACCAGAAAATGTTAGGTGTATAACCACCGCAGCGGCGCTTTTTATTTTATTTGAAATTATTATTTATTTTCCAGACAAATGTGGCTTGGGCACCTAGAGAGAACGGGTATGTCATTTGAAATGCTGTTACTCGAAAAACTGTCTTGTGGCTTGAAATGGGCCGAACACGAAGGCTTTAGAGGACGCCTGTCTTAACTGCGCCCTGTTTAAGCAGAAACGCGTAAGAGGGCTTGTAATGGTGTTGAACACCAGAACAAAAACCCCACCTACGTGTTCTCTGAGGCCATACGGATGTGTCCGTTAGAATATAAAAAGACGCAAGCGCATAGGATATTATCATTCTATCTTCCTGCGAACAAATATGTAAAATTGCCAACCTCCTAAATATTTAAGGGCGTCAAAGTGTAAACTACGAGTGTCATATGCACACTTTGTCTGCTCCAGAACTTGGTTAACAACAATGGGCCGGACTGCTTATGTGCAATAAAATTCGGCGAACTATTTTGCGCACCTGGAACTTCCCTCCCTACCTGGGCTAGCAGAGTCTCCACAACTTGGCAGTGGCCATTGACAGCTGCGAAGTGTAGGGCCGCATATCCATGATCCTGTTGCTGAACGTCAACGAGGTCACCCCTTTTTGAGAGGATTTTCTCGGTCATCCTGCCGAAAACACCGAGTAAAAATGTAAACACCATAGCTTCACGTCTCAAAGCAAAATAAGTGATTTATTATAAGAATGAGAAAGCACACCCAACATATGTGACCATTTCGAACCACAAAACATTCATTTCTGTCAGAAAAACAACTGGGAGTTGCTAGTGGCACCCACTTTACGTAAAGGCAGGAGTACAGTTTAGACTCAAATCCTGCTTCATACAGGGTTGGTACTCTCCCAGCATGGAAGCTTCGAGACTGGCTAAACAAAATGGGCATTTTAGTCACCACAACTTGTAGTACTAGTATTACGTAAGACCCGTTGCGTCAAAACCTTAAAATCTATCTCCGGCGAGTTAACAAGTGTAGGTTTGTGAATAAGAACATTTAATTGAAACGCAGTTCCGAATAAATACACCATTTCTCGTCCAATGTAGTGTTTTATTCCTGTTGATTGTCACATGAAATTACACACAGAACTTGCTCATACTCTCCGAGCATATGTGATGGTGACAGCAGCAAAAATGCAACGGTCGTTCTTCATAATAAATGTTATATAAAAACGGTATGTCAGCAAATGGGGAGCACACAGCACAGTATTCTCGTGACGGTACTTTTAACGCTTTAACCGAAAACGCTTTACAGTCAAACCCGGCTATAAAGAACCCGGATAAAGCGAATTATGCTATATTTCAAACAAAAATATTTCAGTTACGGAAATACATGGGAAACATATTCCTTATAACGAAGTTCACATGCGATATATCGAACTCTGGTCGCCTAGAATGGGCGCCGAAATGAATGATCTCGGAGTGGTGATTGAGATGTAGATTGGCCGCGACCACTGAGCAAGAGCCGCGACTGAGACGCTGCGCCCCGGACGGAGCGATGTGACGCCCAGTACATTCCGTAATTATTTTCGACGTGCGGGCCTCGCGACGGAACCCACCCAGTCAGCGAGTCCGGACCAAGGCACCAGCATCGGTGTACTTTGGGAAGAGCTCAACAACGTTCCCGATGATGTCGCGAGCCAAATTCGTCCGACGCTTATAAAGAAGCGCGTTTGGCAGTCGATGGGCTCCGCCAATGCTTCTTGGATTTTTGAGGACGCGGACTCGAACTGCCGCAAACAATGTTTTGTGTAAGGAATGCTAGGCTAGTTGAAGCCGCCAAAACAAAATTGAAAACAAAAATCACCGCTTTTTTTATCAATGTTGCTAGTTAAGGTGGAAAGTAGCTTTATTACGTGCAATAAATGAATTATTTTGGTATGGTAATGGCTACTGTACTGTGTTCGTTCTGCATAAGCGGATGGCGGAGTTGGAGAGGGGGTGGGGCGCTACCGCGGAAAGCGAACTCGTAACAATAAGCTCGTTATAGGCGGGTTTGGCTATATCGAAATATTGGATATATCGAACTAATCGCTATGCATTTTGCAGTTCGCTATAAACGGGTTTGACTGTAGTACGCTGACAGGAATATTATCAGAAGATTTTGAGACTCAAATATGCAGCAAACTGAGGAATTTCTTGAGGGTTTAGTAAGACTATTACTATCATAAATGCTTCGATGGAACGCAGGTGAAGTAGAGAAAAGTCAATTTTCTTAGCTTCTATAAAGTGTACACCAGATGGCGGTAACAACATCGCGGCGGAACTTCGCCGCCATTAGACAGACGTCATGAAGGACCTTGCAAGTCAACGCTGCTATTAATGCCATTTGGCGGCCCCACAAGCTTTATTGCTCTTCATTTATTCCGAGATTCGTGAAAAGACGTCTTGAGAACGTTTGACAGAAGACAAACCTGTCGATCTTTGTATGGCAGGCTATATTTGCACACAATGTATGTACTATGGCTTGCCGTCCCACTTAGACAAATCGCTCGTGGCGTGCGTTGCGTGCCAGACTCAAGGAAGTAGAGCGTATGCTTGACGTTTTTCAAAAATGGTTTAGGAGGCATGTTGTGCATTAGCTATAAAGACCGCGCTGAATAAGCTGTGCCGAAATGATACAACAGATCGCACCGTACTTTAGTTACAGAAATCGTACTGATGGGTTCGAAATGGATTTACTCAGGCGTTCATTGGTGTGTCGCAAAAAGCACACTCGTGCTTCTCGTCTCCTAGTGGGAAAAAGAAGGAAATCGCAAATAGTGATGCAAATGCGTCGTAACACGTAGGGTTAGAATGTTCGATGGCCTGGCGTATCAGACCGTTGTCGACGTTGTGTAAGCTGCCCGATCTGTTTTCTCAACATAAAGCAAAAACCTGGTCGGAACTTTTGTTAATCTGCTGTTTATGTCTCTGGTGAAGTTTCGTTTTTGTCGTCAGGACACTGAGTAAGGTTCATTCATATTTAGTTTTTAAAGAGGGGATTCACATGGAAGGTAAGTTATATGAACTTTCTCTCGGCGCCCTGTTTTCGTGTCCACCCTTAGTGATGGCGCGCGTCTGTGTGCGCAGCTGGCACAAACACTGACGGCTGCCGTTGGCAGGGGCGCCAGTGGGAACGGGAAGAGTTTGTCTATGCTGCACAGACAATTCCCTAGGTCGCTGGTCGGGCAATGCTCGGAGCGCGTCTTGGAACTCGGTTTTGTAAACTTTTGGTGCCTTGCTCTTTTTTGTGCTGCTGCTGATGACGGACGCGGTTAGCCCGGCGGGTCCGAGGTCCTGGCTGGTCGTGGTGGCTGCTGCCCAAGCGCGCCTCGTTATTCCAACTTTAAACACAGGCAGTGCGAAACGTAATAGAATGTATCAACAGCGTATTGAAAGAGCGATGTTTGCACATGAAGCTCAAGTATTTCGCGAGAGCGAAGAAATCCCCACGAGGCCGCCGTAATGGAAGCGAAGCCACTTTCGAGGTTCCGCCTCGATGTGTCCGCCTCGAGGGTCCGCCTCGAATTACTCGAAGGCCCAAACGACATCTAACAAAGGCTTGATGTTATTGGATCAAAGATTAAGACTATGGAAGCATCAGCACTGGCTCTGAAAGATGCTGGTAAAACATTTTTGATCTTGAAAAAGTGTGCAAAGTTTACGGAATAGTTTTGACCTAGAGCATCGGAGTAGGAGGAATATCTTCTAGTATTTGGTATTCCTGAAAAAGATAAACGATCGATGATCTTAGGGAAAGCGTAATTATTGACATGTTTACGAAAATGCTGCCTTCATGAAACGACTGCATAGTAACTGGACGGAAAGAGCCAGCAGTGGTCGGCCTCGTCACGTCAATTTTAAAGCTTATTTATCATCGTGAAAACTCATTAACTCATCGTGAAAACTCATTATCATCGTGAAAACTCATATACTCATTAACTGTTCCTAGCTCCCAGCTTAAGGGTAGCCATGCCTTCATCTCGGAGGACCTTTCTGTGGCCACGCCGCTACAACAAAAGAAGGTTTTGGACAGCACACCTGAGCTTAAAAATTCTTGTCAAAATGTGAAATCGGTTCAGGACAAGGTTAGAATGGACAATGAGCTTTTTTAATTGGATTACGGTTCCGGTAAGATGGTTAATATCGGTAGCGAAAATAGCAAGCAGACCCTAACCAAACGACCGGGAATGAGGAAAGCAAACTCTTTGCAATGCTTACACTTGATGCATGCAGCATCCCAAATAAATCTTCCGACTTCGAAAGCGTCATAGTAACTTACAAATCTGATGTGACTATAATAACCGAAACTTGGCTACAATCTGGCGTTTGCGACAAAGAAGTGACACCTAAAGGTTATCGAAATTATTACAAAGACAGGGACTTGCGGGGCAATGGTGGTGCGATATTTTAGCTCGAATATGTTCGTGTGTGTAGACTGGCGGATATTCCGGGAATAGAGTGCTTCATTACAAAATTACAGCTAGACGAGCTAAGTTTACTTATAGGTACAATTTACCGCACACCTAATGCAAACCCCGACTTCTGTGATAAGCTCAATAAATTTTTGTGTACATGTAAACAGGATCCTACGAACTTGATCCGTGCAGGTGATCTCAATATCCCTTCATTTCACTACTACAGCGAATTTCCCGTACCCTTACTAGAGATGCCCACAGTATTGCTGACGTACTTCTATTTTACAACCTAATACAGCTGGTAAAAAAGCCCACACGCGTTCACGGCGATACTAAGACTATTATAGATTTGTTTCTTGTGAACATTAGTGTTCGTAAATCGCATCCTCGTGCACTTTGTTGATGGCATATCTGACCAAAATATGATATGTTTGGCCCCACTCCTAGATTGAACTACAAAATAAAAGAAGAAACATGTCTGTTCCCAGTGTTCTCACAAGCTTCCCACGTTAACAGACTTGATGTTCTGGGGAGACGTTTTATGAATTCGTTTTTTTCTTTTGAGAACTGTGTGTGTTCGGCAGATTATTTGTGGCGTGTTTTAAGAATGTTGTTTTCTAGTGTATAGAAGACTGTACCAAATAAGTTGTAAAAGATGAAAACCTGTGGACGACAAGGGAAGTAGTCTTCCTCAGTCGCAAAGCAAAAAGGATAACGAAGCGGTGCGCGCAATGCTCTTCCCCTCCAAATATGAATAAGCTTGCTGCTCTGCGTTCGATCTTAGCGACAGTATCGAGAAGGCCAGAGAGTACTACTATGGTGTATCAATAACTATTTTCTGTTATCATCACCTACGAAATTCAGGTGATATTTTCTTTAAATAAAGCGCTTTTTTTAGTGTTGATAATAACAATAAAACAATTACAGACCAGACTACCATTGCCGAGATTTTCAATTGTTTTTTGCTTCAACTTTTACAAGATATGTATGCAAGAAACGAAGTTCTTCTATTCATGGAGAGCATCCCTCCTAATGGTAGTATTGAAATATCTGGACGGGGCAAATTGGCACTATTGCTCAACATTGCTGACTATTGCTGACTATTGACGTTGCAAGAACGCAGGCATAAATGCTTTACTGAATACATTTATTGTACTGTAAGTAGACTTGTGTCAAATACCTTTGAAATATATTTAATAAATCGCTTACTGAATGGGAAATTCGAATAAACTTAAAAGTGTCAAAATTAGTCCCTACAACTAAAAATAATGACACCAGGTCAGTTCCTTGCTACATGCCTATTTTGTTATTCTGCACTTGCGGAAACATTTCTGAACATAGTTTTTTCAAACACATGTCGCTTTTCTTGAAAAGCCATGTGAATTTGTGAATTTCACAATGGCTTCCGGAAAGGCCCTTCAAGAACCGCGCACTTACAGGAAACTGTTCATGACTTCGCTGCAGTATTACATAAACAGGGGAAGATTGGCATCATATTCTGGATTTCGTAAAGCGTTTGAGCGCATATCTTACTATAGGATAGTTGTGAAACTTCAGTTTATTCTAAAAAACGACTTTTTGCTGCTTTGGAGAGCAGCTATCTTTCACACCAGTAACAAAGCGTAGACATTAAAGGTGTCCCCTCAAGTACGCAGCCAGTTTAGTCCGGTATTCCACATGGGTTCATCCTAGCGACATTATTTTTCCTAATCTTTATCAGCAATATACCGGATGCCCTGCCCGTAAAAGTCTGTTTATTCGGAGATGAATGCGTTTTATATCCAGAAGTGTGCAGCCCTGCTTACCAGACACTTTTAAACATATTGCTCCTAAGAATACAGCAATGATACACAAGAATACACAAATGAAAATTAACGGGCTAGAAACTGTGGCATGATCTTGGCGAGAACCTTTAAAATTTACGTTCTGCATCAAAGATCATGTGCTTGCAAGTGCGGTCCAAATCGACTATTTAGGTTTATCATTTCTTCCGATTTGAACTGGAACAAACATATCGCGCCCATAAAAACGAAAGTCATGCACAGTCTTGACTACCCGAGAAAAGCGTTACAAAAATACACGCAAGAAATAAAATTCCTAGCCTGTAAAACTTACGTTAGACCCATACCTGAGCACGTATCTATAGTTGGGGACCCTTACACCGAGTTGAACATCAATGAATCAAAAGTATTCAGAGCAAAGCTATTCGCTTCGTGCATAGTAACTACGGTTGGCGTATGTACTCTTGTTTATTTTTTGAAAAGCACGGGTAACCAAACTGAAACTAAGAAGATAGTACGAAAGACAGAAATATATGTATTTGCTTTATAACGACAAGCTAAGGATTAGTAGGAATGGTTATATTGGATCAGTTATTAGGCGTTCCATTCGTTCGCAACACTCTAAGAAGCTAAAGGAATGTTCGTGCAATACGGAGAGCTCTAAAAATTAATTCTATCCCTGTAGCGTACGCGAGTGGAATCGGTTTAAAGCTGACGCTATAGAATGCTGGGCAGTTAAATAATACATGACTGCTTTAAAAATATTATCTTGTGTATATTTCTTCTGTCCAACAACATTCCCGTTGCATATCTTGTAGTGTCCGTATCGAGTTGTCGCTTGATGCTCATTCTGTACAGTTGTGCTTTGTGGCTCTCGAAGGATTTCGTGGTTTAGCCCGCCGTGGTGGCGCAGTGGCTAAGGCGTTGTGCTGCTGAGCACGAGGTCGCGGGTTCAATTTCCGGCTGCGGCGTCCCGGCCGCTGCGACCGCTTTTCTGATGGAGGCCAAAAGAAAGACGCCCGTGTGTACGAGATTTCAGTGCACATTAAAGACCGTCAGGCGGTAAAAATAATGCAGAGGCCTCCGCTACCGCGCGCCTTATCGCCGGCGTTGCGTCGGCTAGTTCAAACCGACAATCAATCAAATCAATCAAGGTTTCGTGGTTTCCTCCCACTGGCGCTTAAACGTGCCTTCTTCTTTTTTTCCCTTTTTTTCAGGAAAGTTGTCACCTTCTTGTCGAATATATTTTTTCCTCACTTTGTCGAGTTCTGTTGGGATGAAATCGCTGTTCAAAGATGCCTGGTATCTTGGCGCATTGTACTGGGTGGGTACTTTTGTGCAAAGTTTTCTTTTTATGCGTGCGTGTGCAATACTGCGTTATAGCTTTTGCCTTCCGTTGGGAGCATTTTTTGTGTATTTGTTATATTGTTCCTACATTGATGTCACTGCACATAATCCTTTCTGAGTGAGGCATATTGCTACAGACGTCCTTCGCTTGTTCATGTCGCGTCTTTTTTGTTGTTTTTTACCGCCCCATCCTGCTAAGAACCTTGTAATAGAGGCCGCCAGTACCTTGTAAGTAAATAAATAAATAAATAAATAAATAATTAAATAAATAAAGGTTCGCCTATGAAAAATACCATTGCCCGTTATCTGTCTTTCATGTATTGCCGGGTTTAGGCCATGTATTCATAAATTATAGCATGAAAATTTGTCAGTGAAGCGATGAATGTCCGGACGTAGTGGTTGAAGTCGGATCTAAAGTGGGTTCGTAGTATTTCTTATTAGTCCTACAACCTTGCGTAGCGTGCTGTGTACCCGTAATGAGTGTTTGTCGTCGAACACTTCCAAGATTCTGTTGTACAGGACACCAGAGACGACAGTATGGTACGGCGCTGCTGTTGTGGGGTCCATGTTCTTCTCTTGCTTCGAAGTTTCAAGCAAAATGCAATGGAATAGTGCCTAAAAGCACTATGCACAGCGAGGTTGCGTCATTCGAAGTAGTCGATTTTGACGATAAGCTCTTGGTTGGCAAGCTGTGGTGCAGCAGTGTCTCTTTCCGTCACGATAACATAGGGGTATGGCGTCTTCATTGCACTCCTTTGGCGGCGGGTAAACAAGGTCGCCTGATAGGCAGCTACAGTCCCACTATTTCGTCATGGATTTTTAAACGATTGCAATGTGGAATTCCTGCATGTGACTCTCGATCTCTAACGACGCCAGAGGGGCTTTTCTAATTAGCCAGGTAGCACAGCGTATTGTGGCCTGTAACACCTTAAGTGGCCTGCCGCAAACCTATTGGCAAAACTTATAAATGACCCATATTATTATGTCGAGGCGCTCTTGTTGCATGGCCAACTAGTTTGTTTTCGGATGAACCGCCGATGATGTAAGGGAGAACTTTTTCGAGGCCCTTCTGTTTTTGGATGGAGACATTACCGTAGCCTACATCATTGGCGGCTGTGTACATTTCAGCCTTCGCGTGTTCGCCGAAGTGTGAATGCACAGGGAGACGCCCAAGAGGATTTGGAAGCTAGCAGAAAACGTCATGCAGCTGTTGTTCGTAACAGAATTGAACCTTCTCTTTTGTCGCATGGTTGAGGGGTTCACCTTTTGCGGCGAAGTTTTCGACGATGCCCCAGTAACACGCGCACTGTCTGTAGAAAATTCTCGCCCCTGTTGTGTGCAATGGCCTCGGGAAATTCGCAACTACAGATGTTTTCGCTGGGCCAATCAGGACTTTCTCGGTGTTAATGCCGTTGCCCAAAAGCTTCACGAACTCCTGCACGAAGTGTAATGTTTTAGGTGCAGCGTTAATCTTGATTTATCGATTTCCGCAAGTACAGACTTTAACCAGGTGCACGTGTATATGCTAGGGGCGAACAGAACAACGTCACCGAGGTAGATGGGGAAGCTTGTCACTTTATTATGACTAGAGGAGTGCCAATAACACCTTGGAATATTGCTGGTTGCTTACACAGTCGAAATCCTTCAAACCGTAGTCTTTCCAGATTTATCAGCGCTGTCTTCTCTCGTTGTCTTGCGGCCACACAGATCGGGCAATATCCTCTTTTAAGGTTTATCAAAGAGAAGTACTTCGCCTTGCCGGGCGTCATCGATTCTTGAGAGGCATCAAACGTGTGTTTTTATGGTTTTGTTAAATCGTGCGTATTCGACACAGAACCTGAGAGTACCGTGTTTTTCCTTCGTAAGCACAACTGACGCCACCCAAGGGCTTTTCAGGGGTTGATGATATTGTTTCCAGCAAGTCGTGATCACTCTGTTGGTAATTGAAGAGATTTAAGGGAAATCTTCAAGGTGGAGTAAGTTTCGGTGAAGAAAAATTTGACATCCACCTGTATGCAGCGGCATCGCTACAACTGAAAGCTTTATGTGTTTCTCAGAAACTTCGCAGTTGAAGAAAAAACAATGCTTGCCCAGAATTCGAACCTGATACCACCGCATGCGTAGGGCAGTCGCTCTACCAAGTGGGCTAACAAGGAGGCCAGAAGTTTGTAGAACGAGAGCGAATTGCTCAGAAACTCGAAGTGGTGGACAGGTATTTCAGATCCGGAAGCCTGATATCCTTGACAAAGGGCAAAGGCTCTTGGAAACCGTGTGCGCAGTTAGCTTAAACGACATAGTTGGGGCTGCTTTTTATTATCAATGAATTATTACACAAACACACGCATTTAATGGACAGCCATAAGAAAACATCAAGGACAAGAGACACACAGCCTGCTCCTGGTTATCACAACAGGGGATACACTGGAAGTCCACGCTAAGACACTTACTCAACTCGGCAAGCACGTGTCCACCCCTTTAAACTGCACAAAAATTCTCATAAAGCTCATGTCCTTCGAAAAGAAGCCACTACGCGACAACGACAAAAGAAACGCTTTTACAAATCTCTGTTTTCAATTTATGAGCTGAGGGCTGCTTTAGGAACTTGGAAACCTTGAGCTCTAGCCGTAGACAACATTACATGCGCTTTGATACAACGCTTATACCCAGACACATGTAAAACAGTCCTTCACGTATACAACACATAATGGCTTTCGGGGCACGTTCTGAGGTCTTGGAGGGAGGCTATTGTAGGAGATTTTGTTAAGAAGGGGAAAGAACCTTCTTACCCTTCAAAGTGTTGGCCCATCGGCCTGACACACTGGACGTGCAAGTTACTCGAGAAGAGGATCTTTAGGAGACGTGTATTTTTTGAGTACATTGGTCTTCTTGAGAGCTGCCAGGAGGGCTTCAGGGCCAGGTGATTGAGTAACGATGAATCCCTGACCCTTCAATCGTACATCAGAATATCTTCGGCTGTAAACACCGTTGTGTAACAGTGTTTTTGACCTGAATAAGGCCTATTGCACCATTTAGTGCTAAGGGATCTTGATGGACCTGAAGCGTTTTGTTCAATCACGTAACATGATAAACACGCTACGCAGTTACCTGTCTGGGAGAAATTTCCCGTGTGAGTTTGAACTCCCGTGTGAGTTTGAACCCAGTTCTGTACCTTGTGCTCTGGGTTGCATGTGGCGCATTTCGAATAGTTTGTTCCAAGCCCTCTATGTTAAATGGCACAAATGGAGCCTAAAACATCAGCGAACCAACTTAGACCGGTTGTATGCTTTTTGAATCTTAGAAATGCCTCACCATCCACTTAAACCAGTTTTTACGATATATTCATATTTTGAAATTGTTTTAATTGACCGTCTGCTTATTCCCCCATCTCTTGCAGAGTAAGAAAGTAAGCTTCCGAGCTATCTATCCCCTTGATAGACACCATCACTACTTTTTCACGGACTTTCTAGCACCATAACATCTTCGCCATCTATCATGTGGTGTATATTTCAGAAATAATTCAGAAATATACATAACAGAAATATGGATGTATATTTCAGAGATATACATAGAAGAATTGTGTCTTAAACTGCGATTCTCCGGCATTTATTTTCTTTCTGGCAGAAATACATTTCCACCGAACTTAATACTTACGCATAATAAAGTGCCACCATTGTGTCCTGAGCTGTGCGTCAACCCACGTTAAATGTTTATGAAACCATAGAATAAAATACTAATATGTTCACGGCAAAGGCTTAGTCTAAACGTCTTGATTTTGATCATATCTTTCCAACTAGGTTTCTAAATCGTTATTTTTACTAATTCTGGGAGCGTTGTTCGGGCATCGGTGTCTGACATATTTTGCAGGAATCATGTAGTCGGTTATCTATTTATTGGGTTTATGTGCGTATATGAGGTAAAACTTCAACTAATAGCATGCCGGGTTCCAGGCCACTCTGGCGTCGCAGGAACTGAGTTTTCTGATAAAATCGCCACTGCTGCTGCACTTACAGATGCGTTAAAAATAGCGAAGGTACCCTACAACGACCTCAAGCCACATATCAGAGAACACCTGCATACAAAAGCACAAGCAGGCTGGAATCAACAGACAGACAACGAACTACACGTAATAAGGTCACACATGAAACGATACAACACTGACACACGGAACCGATACACAGATGTCCGCTTAGCCGTGTTGCGGATAGCAATGCACTCACATTGCTTAGAATGCATTCAGCCACATTCAATGCACTCAAATCTTCTCACGGAATCCTAAAGACAACTCGTAGCAGGTGTGGAGAGCCCCTAACCATATTTCCCATTTTAATACAATGCAAAAAACTGTACACAACACGACGCGAACACCTCCGAGAACTGCACAGGCGACATATACCACTACATTCGTCATCATTCTTACATGAATATCTTATAATTCTTGATAAGCAACTTATGAAGTACTTGTCAGAAAAATTTTCGAAGCTCAGAGCATATCGTGCATAATAAAAAAAACATCCTTTTTATGGTCTCAATATTATCGCAAGCCACTTATAAACCTTTAGACCGCGTTTATATAACCATGATTTGTCGCTCCTTGCCCTCGTTAGCCTTGCACCATAAAACCTTATTTTCTTCTCAATATCTAGCTATACATGAGAACAAGTACAATAATATAACAGGGTGGCACAGGATGTCTGAGCAGATCCAGACCAGGGGATAGAAATCCGGTGCAGCAAAGGAATGGCCTGCGGTTAACTCGTAAAGCCGTTGTTATTATTGATATGTAAGCTACGTCTAGGACAATGTTGATAAGTATGCATCAAAATCCAAAAAGCAAGATTGTGTCTAGATAGGCTTGCTCTTCCTAGGCTCTGGAAGAGGCCTAGCCATCAGCCAATTTAATAAACTAACCGTCCGTCAATATAATAGAGCAAGAGTATGAATCCCCCCAAAACATGCTTACTGGGCGAAATGCAATTTTAGAATTTGAGAAACGCCTCTTGCGGTCAAGTTGCAGCACATCAAAGCAAGCATTTAATACATACACGTAAATTCGTACAAGACCAACCAAAAAAAAAAGGAAATTCAAAATATCCACAAGCTTGTTCGCCATAATGATGCAGTGCCTCAATGGCAGGAAACAAAATAACAGGAAATAAAACAACCACAGCCTACTTGGAAAGTCGTTCAGTATATGTGTACTGTATACACTTCAGAAAATCTCGTCGTGTAAGTACGGAATCCCGCAAAACCATGAAGACATCAGGATAAAAAATTGTACACCAAGGTATTACATCGATTACATACCGTAATACAAATGAACTACCTTGGTCTGGTAAGAATCCGAAGAAGGAGATATCCTATTTGAATCTATAAAAAGGAATACCTTTGGGCTGGCCATGTAGGGAGACAATATCGCGACCGCCTCATCACCAGGATAACAGAGTGCATACCGTACAGCCAGTGTCAAAGAAAGAGAAGGCGATTAAACCGTGGAGGAAATGAAAAAAATTGGAGACAAAGAAGGGCTCTGCCTGGCTACAACCGACTGAGATCATTTGGAGTGGCATTCTTCCAGCAGTAGATCTAAATAGGCTCTTGAAAATAATTAGTGATGATGATGGTACTTTCTGGAATAATAAGTGTGTCAGGCAATCCGGCTCCTATTTCTGGTGGCATTGTCTTAAGGTGTGTGAGGTTTACAGTTGAGACAAAAGGCACTGGAAATACACTTTCGAGGACTTAATTTGATGTATTATATGTTTCCTTGTAAAGTAAATTCAAGTGATGACGTAAACAACTAGATTAGGCAAAAGGGTTAGGATGTACACCCATGAGAATCTTACTTGCTTGAGTATGTGTCATTTAAAAGAAACTCGCGAGTATTTAAAGAAATTGTGGTAAATAAATTTTTCATAGCCACATGGCGTGTTTCTTTCTGCTCATGACATGCCTTATTCGAATAACCTCTACAATCAGCTTTTCAGTTAAAGTAGCTGAAATGTAAATATTGAAATATTGTTATTTTTGCAAGAAACAGGGATACAGGGCACTTCTGTATTGTCCGCTCGGGGCAAGGCAGTATCCAGTAGCCAGAACCCGAGTTTTGGAACTCATTTCTTTCAAAATTTTTTGCATATGATAAATGATTTTTGTAAAGGTGACCGATAATGTTCTTAAGATCTATCAAAACTTACGTGGTGTCACCTTTCATGGCGGCCATGTGGAGGGCGTTGAGTCCATATTTGTTGGTGACAGTAAAATCTATATTCGGAAGCTCGACGAGCTCATTGAAAATCCCAACATTTGTATTTGCAATGGCGACATGTAGGGCAGTATTTCCAATGTCGTCCTGGAGAAACAAGGAATGAGGAATTATTTATTGAAAACAGCACTCCCAAGAATAATTAAATAGGCTACTTGGGAAATGATATTTCTGATATTCAGGTGACTTAAAAATACTTCCGAAGTGTGTACTAAGCCCCGCAAGGCATGAATCTTTAGAAGCTGCACGATTTCTTTCCACGTGAGCACTGAGGAACACATCACCACAAATTTGTACACGTATAAAATTTTTATTTAGATGAGGCGTTTTTTTCGAAAAGACACTTCAAGAATCCGAAAGTAAGTCACATTAAACTTCAGTGACAAGAAAATTTCCGCAATTTCATGTAAAAAGAGGTGGCAAGAAAATACGTGAGAGAGCGGCCCGAAAACGTGCAGGCAGATAGTAGGTATTATTGAAAATAAGGCAGATCTTGCATTGCTTTTGGGTTGACTATTTTCAGAAATTTTGTTTTTGCTTTACTAAGCTGGATTATGATGAATTCACATGGCAATTAGGAGATCAGCGAGAGATGTGTCTCCAGGCGACGAAGACGTGGTCGACTAAACAAGAGAATGAAATGAAACTGAGAGATGTGTAACAATTATTTGATCTCGTCTCCCCCGTCCCTACTTAGTAAAACCTCGTTATATAAGTGCTTTCACTCCCATATTTATTAAATTAACACTTAAATAAATAGCCGTCGCCTACAAGCCCTGGGTTGTACCGTACCTGCCTCACCCCTGTGAGGGTAAGATCCATTTCATTACGTTGAAGAACAACAAGATATAAGCAGCCTTTTTGGGAAGTGTTTGGGAAATTCATGGCAAGGCAATGAAATGAAAAACTTGCTGACTTTGTTAGAGCCTTCAAGCGTGCCCCAAAAAAGTATCCGACGGCAGAATCCGAAAAAAGTTGCTAATGGTGCCAAGAAGGGTTATCTGCCCGCGATGTGCAGTGGTACTGTTCCCGGAGCCCTGTTGCAGAGGGTTTAATGCCTTTGCTGGCAAAAATAAATCGCACAATTCTTAAAAGTCAATTTGAATGATGTTTGTTCTGAGAATTTAGCATCAACTGGAGTGTTTCTATTTGTTATGAGCCAAATCCAAACTGATCATTCCAAGATTGCTCCGATTCTCCGCAAAAGTTTTAGTTAATTGTGGCCATAAACTTCCGGTAGCTGGAATTAATAACATTTTACATAATAGCTTTGACAGTGCAGCATTTAGGTCCGATAACAAAACTACTTATTTCCTAAATTCGCTAGAGGTTGATTGGGCTCATTTTGAAAAAACTCCTGATATGTTCCGTCGTAGGTTTGCACTGTGGTAGTAATAGTCATCGTCATATGAATTGATATCGCCTTGTTCCTGATGCCAAGCATTACGTTCGCGGTGGTGCTTAATGGCAGCTGGGGCGCAGCGGCGGCGCGTACGTGCACGAAGCGTGCGGGACGTTCCTGGAGTCGTGCCGAGGTTCCGTGAAGTAGGTGTTCCGCCAGCTGTGGTTTTTTTAGTTGTTTGGCAATGCCAGGCGCTCCACGAGGTTTTGCAATTTTTGTTGTTGCTGCTGACGGGCACGCGCTGACGGGCACGCGCTGCATTTTCTTAGTAATAGGGAAAAAGCCCCTTTGGAGCAGGTGCTGATGGTGTCGCCTGCCGTCATCATCGTCGTGGTAATCGTCTCATGTAATCACGGTAATAAAACATAGGGTAACTTGTTTACGCCACGCGCTATTACCTAACGCGTATTAAAAAAACACCGGAACACTCGTTTACGCCTCGCGCTAGAGAAGTTCGTGCTTCAAAGACGACAGGCATTTACAGGAAAGCTCTATACCTGTAACTCCGAGCGGTTTCATCTCCGTTGAAAAAAAACGTGAAGGCGCGACGAATGCTTGCCCCGAATCACGCTTCACGTTTATAGAGATGTCACGGAATTTTTTTATCGCGTTACGCATTACACGCCACATAATATAATCAGCTACAACAGCTCCTCTGTTAAAAATTGTCCAAGTGGCAGTACATTCCCGACGTAGCGATAGGGGAGACTGGAATGGGGTCCACACATAAACAGTGAAAATGTAACGCACATGGGTATTTTCGGGCTAACACTAGCTATCAAGGACAAGCCTTTATATACGGTAAGAAAAAACCAAACTAACGGCCATGCGAATAAATACGGGCCATCTTGGGTAATAGAAATAAAACATAGAAAATGCCTGGTAATTATTTTGTCCCGCTTTCTGGAAATACCCAAGCATTTAGAATCGGATACATATTATATGCGACTGGGAACAACAGTGTAAGGAGACCATAAAAATGTCATTCATGATAGCGAGCATGCACCGCAATATGAGGAACTTTTGCACTCATCAAGGTTCTAGAAATGTGATTGCGGGAGCTACTTGACCTTCTTCCCAGCCTGAATTTAAATGCTGGAGGATTCATTGTATTTTAACAGATACTTTTGTGTTATGTACAAACTCAATCGGCGTGAGATATGTTCATCATAGCAATTATTTAGGTCGCACCTAATGGTAGTGCACCGAACTGGTTTCATGCAACAGCTTTTAGTTTCCATGTGGTACTTAGGCAGCTGCATTCAGCACCTCTTCAAAGTAATACACCTCATATATTTATCACTATAACAGACGTCAATGACAGGCACACGACCGACCGACCGACCGACTGACTGATACCGGAAGACTGGTACGAAACATCTCGACCTGCCAATTTCCCTTTCCAGGACTTCACAATAATAGAGCCGCAGGCACATCATTATAAAATCCTCTGCCTTAAGGTGGATATTATGTTTTGGCACACCCATGAATACATCGCTGAAATGTTGAGCTGTACAATAAGATTTTGCTGATATGTTATTAATTATTTTACTTACAAATACCACACAGGCACTTCTGCAGGGCATTGAGTAAGGGGCTGTCAAAGACAGGAGTAAAGTTTCGTGTTTTATGCAGGTAACCTAGAAGATGCCGATAAATATAAAAGCAAAACTTAAGCAATCGCATGCCGAAGTAAGCGCGAATCCATCCTAAAGTTTATAAAATCAAGTGGAAGTTACAGCTCACAGTACACAGGAGTTTCAAAAATACGCAGAATAGGTAACGATGCATCCAACATGATTCACTAAAAATGCTTGAGGATGTCAAACGAGTGATAAGAAAAAATTTGGCCAGACCTCGTGAACAAACACAAAAGTAAAGTGGAAGGAAGAAAGCAGAGCCCAAAAAGATAAAAATGTTTATGGCGCGTTGTTTTTGCCACAAGTGCGCAGAAAATGAGAGTATTAAAACAAGAAACAGATATGGAGTAATGCAACACTAAGTAGTGGGGGAAGAATATAAATCGGGGTAACATTCCCAAGTTTAAGAAAGATTACTCCACTACCTTAGATCCCTTGGCAACGAAGACACGTAAAAATAATTCGTTTTGCTGTACCTTATGCCAGAAGCTGCAAGGATTGATATGTCTATTTGATAAGAAGGATGAATGTTCACTGGGTAGTCTGGATATTTTAGTGTGTTTGGGATTTCATAAAAGAAGAGGAAAAAGCTTGCAGTGATTAACTAAACAACTAATTCGTAAAAGTACAGTGGACTATCGTTGAACGGAACCTCTAGGAACTGGGGAACTAGGTTCTGTTTATCAGGAGTTTCTGTTTAGAGGGAGAGTAGATCTAGCATCGTAGAGACCTCTTCACGTCGTTTGGAGATGGCGTACTTTGTCGCAAGCGCACTTTTTGTGAAGTGACCACTCTCGAAATCGTTGATTACCACCATATTTCTGGACCACGCAAGCCCATTGTGTGGTCTTGTCTGCGCTGCAATCATAAGATGGCTTCGCGACGAAATGTAGCACAGAACACCGCACCGAGTCGGTAACCACCGCACCAAGTACAAGAAAATCAGAAACTGGCGTAGGCGGAAACTGGAAAATATCCAGTGGGGGAACACTGGTGCGGACCGCGATTGCGCTGCGCTTGCCCAAAAAATTGCTGGTTCGAGTCTGTATTCGGTTCCGTTTCCGCGGGGGTCGAAGAAGATGAGTTTCGATTAACGAATTTTGTATTACTTTTGTTCAGTTTAAACTGTAGTCCTGCTAAACCAATTTCCGTTTATCGAGATTCCACTGTAGTTAAAAAGTTGTTTGACATTTGGATATGACCCACCCATTACCGGCGAATCTTAATTTGGCAAAATGTTTCTTCTATGAATTCTTCAATTTTCATGTGGCTCTCTGAATAGCTGATCAGTTTATGTGTGCAAAAAAGCAGAAATGCGGAACAACAAGGAAACATAAAAGAAATAAACTGGTTTTAAAGGATTCTTATTTTGCGAGGTCTTTTTTAAAAAAGTAGCGCGCGACCGGAGTGAGAAACAGTAGAATAAGTGCACAGAAACCCTGCTTGTTCATACAGCTTGAATTGTTGCGAGTAAATTCTTATCGAAAATAACAGGTAATACGATCGACACTTTTACACTTCCTCGCCTGATACGGTAAACATATCGTTTTATTAGGATCGCTGAATTTATGGAGCCAGTATTTCACAACGAACTGGTTTTTCGTGATAGAGGGAAATAATCTCAAAGCAAAATCGCGAAGTCTACGTGGGTTACCCATAAAACCTGTATTAAGAATATTTTAAGTTTTGGTAAAAGACACTTTGTTGCTTATTTATTATTTCTTTTTGGAAAAATGGTGCTTACACAATTGGTAAAAAGAATTTATTTCTGGATTCCGTGCGATGAAGAAGCAATAAATGAGCTGAATTTTTGCAATACTCCCCTGACACACTAGAGATGGTGAAGATCGGTCAAGCACCAAGTGCTGGACCGATATTTTTGTGCATTTATGAAGTCATTGGTATAGTGCATAGCGTCTAAATGGCCATGGTTTTTGCATTAGAGGCCTAACGGATAATTGCTAGCGTATCTCCTTCATAAGGTGAAAACACCACCAAAAATTAACCTTTAGCCGCCGCTGCCATGTAACTATGGCACCTGTTTCCGCTTTTCCTCCCGCATGCTTTTTTCTCTACAAGCAACTGCCGTGATTATTGGAATGAAGTTTTGCTTGTAATATGGCATTTACAATGCCTGGGCGGACTGATTCAACCGGCTGCGACTTTTTGAGGCTGTTGAATGAATCACCTTTTGTGTATATGCCAAAGAAGTTCTCCTAGTTATACGTCTGAAAAAAAAAGTGAAATCTTTTGCCCGTTTACGTAGGAAAGAAAACTCAAGTCCTGTTTCATAGTCCCCGCCAGGCGAAGCGGTGAACGTGGTTTCACACCGCAGAAGAGCAAATGCCCGACACAAAACACGATTGACCGAGGCGCAGTCTAAAGGGCGGCAAGAAAGAAAACACGACGATTTTGTCTGCTTTCGTTTGACCATCGTTCTGATTTATTTTTAATATTACAAATGTTCATCAATCACACTGTACTCTTAGTAGGAATGAGTTGTTGTGCTCCACAGCAGTTTTCTAATGAAGCTGAATACCTTAAAAGCGGGGCTTTCATGTTGCTTGTTACAAAACTGTGGCGCAAGCTTGTCCTGAACACGTTGAGAGAAAGCTTCGGATAGTTCAAAGAACGCTTGGGTCAGTCGTAAAATTTGTTTCGGAAATGTTCTAAAAAAGCACGTGCTGCAGCCGTTTTCACTGTCTATAAGTGCTCTCTTGACGGTAAAGGATTTGACAAAATATGAAAATTCATAATTACCTACTACTGCACAAACAATAAATGTAGCAAAAAGTAGCCTACGTCTTGATGGCAAAGAAAACATCTCAAACGTTACCAACTAACGGCGAAATATTTACGACCGTTGGAACAAAGTGTATTTCCGATTTGCATAGCGGCCAGTAAGTGCATTGTTAAATGGAGAAGAATCTTTTTTAAATAGAAAGATGCACATTTTTCATGGGTAGATGGTTGGTTTTGTTGCAAAGGTGACTGTTTTTACCTGCGATGTATACCTGAACACAAGGTCACGCATAAATTCACGTAAGCTACAATGCTGAATGAATATATCGCAACATTTGTGCCGAATTTTGTATTCGCGATGAATGTGTACACGGTCTTGGACTCATCAGAATTTCATCCGTTTTGTATAAGCAGATAAGAGTGCAAACGATGTTAGTCATGTACAGGGGGCGAGGGTATTATTATAAGGATGCACTTATTTTTATATCACGCCTAAAACACCGCCCTTGTTCATGAACTGAAGTTTAATGTAAAAAGGAAGCATTGAACCAGCCTATATGGATGCTGCATTAGCTTGGTTTGTTGACAACGTGCGCAAAAACACACTCAGTCCCTATTATTCATTTGGATGTGCAGCCAAAAAAAGAAAACGTGAGGAGAAAGGCGCTGAGTATCGTAAACACGGACCATGTTGTGCAAGGTGAAGGAGATTTGCCTTCTCAAGTACAAAGGTAAAAAAGATGACAAACACATGCGGATCAGTTCTACTCGACAGTAAACCTATTAACGTTGGCCTCCTCAAGTTTTAATGACGTCGGAGGCGCCCGGAAGTGTTCCCCATTCTAGTTATTGACCTGAAGCCTAGCTCGCGCTGAGTTGTCGAGTGGCTCATAAGACTGCTGTGGCACGCCTTTTTGGTACGACTGCGTGTCCGCTTAAATGTTAGCCTTAGAACTGATGAGCTGAATGTTGGTGCGTAACTGAGAGGCACAATTAGGATGTATTTCGCGAAGCATATGATGACAATGATTAAGCTGCTTGACGGAAGTCAAGGTGGTGTGATCCGCGGACGCTTTAAGGTGCTGCCTTAAACGAGGTTGAAGAAGTGGCACAAAGTCAAGTTTATTGTAAGAGCACTAGGGTGAAACGTAGCGTGCTTGCATATCGTTTTGGTGACAGCGAAATCACAGGGTTGTGCCACTGGTTATCTATGAATGACGAGACGCCAGCGGAAACCACAAGAATAATTGCGGTAGCCATTTCTTCCAGTTGAGCGACCACACTAAGTTGACTGAAGTTTGCAGCGCTTGCAATGGTACTCTTAATCACAATGCAAAGAGAGTTCATCAAGCAGCTATGTCTGAATTTAGGGGAAAATCACCAGATTTCTTTCCAGAGGATGGTTCCAATCTCAATGAATAGACGTGGCTGTTCTAACAGCGGCAAACATTCACCCAAGCTAACGAACTGGCGAACGTTTGTCAATGATGAAGGCAGGCTTCGGGAAATACTTCCTAATCTTGACTTTTGTAAGACGACTTCAGGTGCCAGTGGAGTAAAGATGATGTGGAGGGAAATCGATTATTGGTAGTCTGAAGTCACTTTCGCAAACATTGATGATAATGCTTTATCTCAGAGAATTGTTGAAGGAGGGTAGCGTGCAGCATGTGCTCATTTAGGATGCAATCTTCTACAATCCTGTCACGCACGTTGCAAAATAGAAAGAGCATCCGGCACGTGGTCGGGCGATGCATCACTCGAACGGTTTCACTGCATCATGTTTATTAAACGGCATGTGGCCGAACATAAGCGGCCAAAGCAAGTCGTGATTGCTTTTTGTGGAGTCTCCCACGGAAAATAGGGCTGAATAATATTTCCAAACAAGATACGTTTCAGACAGAAACGTCGTATCGTGCTGGCAATCGTCTCGTAAATTTTTACGAGCGGTTCATCATCATCATCACCATCATCATCACCAGCCTGTCTACGCCCACTGCAGGGCAAAGTCCTCTCCCATTATAATATAATTACACCGGTCCTGTGCCAACTGTAACCAATTTATCGCCGCAAACTTCTTGATCTCATCTGTTCATCTAACTTCCTGCCACCCCCTGCAATTCTTGCCTTCTCTAGGGATCCATTCTGTTACCCTTAATGATCAACGGTTATTTTGCCTTCGCATTACATGCCCTGCCCACGTCCATTTCTTGTTCTTATTCTCTACTAATATGTCCTTAACACGCGTTTGTTCACTGACCCACTCCGCTCTGTTCTTGTCCCTTAATTTTCCACCTCTCATTTTTCGCTCCATTGCCCGCTGAGTCATTCTCGATTTAAGTTGAACCCTCTTAGTGAGGCTCTAAGTATATGCCCCTTAGGGGAGTACCGGTAAGATGCAGCTGTGACACAGTTTCTCCTTCAGCGACAATGGTAGGCTACTATTCATTATCTGAGAATGTCTGCCGTGTGAACTCCACCCAATTCTGATCCTTCTAATTTCCTCTGCCTCATGGTTGGGATCCTGGATCAGAACTTGGCCTAAGTAGATGTATTCGCTTACCCCTTCCACTGCCTCGCCCCTTATCCCAATCTGGTGTGCTGTCCTGAGGTTATTGATCATTACTTTGGTTTTCTGCATATTAATTATCAGGCCCATGGTTCTACTCTGTTTATCCAGTGCGGAAAGCATGCTTTGCAATTCGTCTCCCGAGGTACTTAGCAAGCCAACGTCATCAGCAAATCTGAGGTTACTGAGGCATTCTCCATTAACCCTTACTCCCACCTGTTCCCAATCGAACGTTCTGAATACTTCTTGTAAACATGCTGTGAATAACATTGGAGAGATTGTGTCTCCTTGTCTGACGCCCTTACTTATAGGTATTTTAGTGCTCTCCTTAAGGAGGATGATGGTAGCTGTGGACCCATTGTAGATATCCTCTAGTATTCTTACACAATGCTCATTTACCACCTGGTTCGTAATGCCTGAATGGCTACTAGGGTTTCGACCAAGTGAAATGCTTTGTCATAATCTATGAATACTATATAGGGGTTCAGTATACTCAGCGCACTTCTATATCACCTGATTGATCATGTGAATATGGTCCATTGTTGAATACCCTTTACGGAACCCTGCTTGTTCTGACTGAAATCTAAGGTTGCAGAAATTTTGTTAACGATTACCTTGGTAAGTACTTTGTAGACGACTGACAGTAAGCAGATCGGCCTGTAATTTTTCAAGTCCTTTATGTCACCTTTTTAATGAATTATGGATACATTTAACTGGCGAAGTGCTTTTTGTAACAGGGTAAGAACGACGGTATTCTCCTGTGAGCTTCGAAGCGAGACATGGACTAGGACACGGCACCCAAAGACAAACAAGGGAGCCCAGCGAGAATTGCATGGTGCCCTGCACGCGACATGGCGAGATATATTTAGATGCTCGTGCTGAGAAGGAAATGAACGAGTGAGCTGGCGGCATTACTGGGAAAACTGCGAAATTTGGGAAAACGGGGTGCACTCGGAGTTGTCAGGGCGGTATAAAGTAGCGTGTCCAGCGTGTAGGCTGGCTGCCGTCTGTAGTGGAGCAGGAACGGTCAAAATCCGGTAGTCGTCTGCGTCGCGGTAAGGTACGCGTCCGTGATAAACAGAAGAACGTGATCCCAGTTTGAATGATCCGATAAAATATTCAAAGATAGCATGTCTCCAAGAAAGAAATTGAAACCTTTGGTTAGGCCGTTGGTTTGGGGGTAACACGCTGAGGAAGTGCGGTGAACTACGCTGAACTAGGTCAAGAGCGGTTTGAAAACTTCAGATAGAATGAGGCGAATTGTGTAGCTCAGCACCTCTCGTGGGGCTTTGTGTCAAAAGATCAAATGACGGAGAAGGAAGCATGCCACGTCCCGTGCCGTGGTGGCTGACTGGGCTGCTGTCTTGCCGTATCGCGTGAGATGGCCTACCGCAACTGTGATCCAGCTGTGTTCCCTGGATGTACACGGTAGCAGCCCGAAGAGGTCGATGCCCACTCTATCGAAGGGGTGCGCAGGGCACGGCAGAGGCGGGAAGCTTTTCATTGTTTTTCACGGAGGAGACGTACGGCACTGGAAATCTGTACAGGGGCGAACATGTTTTGCGACGAAGGTGTAAATTCTTTGCCAGTAAACCAGACGGCAAAGTCTCCGGCGGTATGTCTTCAGGATACCTCTATGGGCACACTACGCGTCGCCGCGGAATGAAGAGCAGATGTGTCAGAGTAAATGGCGAAGAAAGACAAGGGGCCATTTGCGACCATCGGACGAATACTTTCGGCGTTACAGGTTGTGTCACGGAGAGCAGAAAGAATATGTTGACGGGGAAGAGAGCGGGGCGTGGCTGCTGGCGACCGTTATGACAAAAATACCCCAAATGGAGGCGATCCACGGATCCTTTTGCTGTTCAGCAGGCATGTCAGTGATATCAAACGGGTCCAGAGGGCACTCCAACGAAGATAAATCGACAGGGACAGCTGGAATAGACCGAGAAAGGGCGTCTGCGTCTGTTTGCTTGTGGAAGGACCGGTCTACAACTCGCATGTCGTGTTTTTGCAGCTGTAGAGCTTATCGACCGATGCGGCCAGAGAGATTTTTTAGCGAAGAGAGCCAACAAAGGGTGTGGTGGTCTGTCGCTACGTCGAACGGGCGTCCGTAAAGGTACGGACAAAATTTTGTAATAGCCCAAACGATCGCTAAACATTCATTCTGCGTGACGGAGTAACTGATTTGTGCTTTTGTAAGGGTACGGCTTGTGTAAGCTACGACGTATTCCTGGAATCGGGTCTTGCGTTGTGCTACTACTGCGCCCAGTCCCACATCGCTTGCATCGGTATGAATATCTCTGGGAGCGTTTGAATGTAAATGTCGTAGTAACGGTCGCAAGATGAGACGGTGGCGCAACACAATGAAGGATTTGTCACAGGCAGATTACCAGTCCCCGATCTCGTTGTTACCACCAAGGAGTTTCGTCAAAGCCGCAGTGATGGTGACGAAATCGCGGACAAAGCGCCGGAAGTAAGAGCAATGTCCGACAGAGCTGCGAAGTTTTTTTATTGTCGTCGGTGTTGGAAATTCCGACAAGCACGAAGCTTTATAAGGTCCGGAGGTACACCGTCTTTTTACATGACGTGGCACAAAATAGTACGTTTTCGAGCTCCAAACAGGGATTTGTTCGTTTAACTGCAGGTCCGGTGTGGCAAGGCAGTTCAACACGTTTTCGATGAGGGTAAGATGCGTTGCAAAGTCACGGGAGAACAAGGCTGTGTCATGCCAGTAACGCAAGCATGTTTTCTATTTCAGGCCGCGCGATATGTTGTCCATGATCTTTCCGATGGTCGGTGGTGCATTGCACAGCCCAAAGGGCATGACTTTGAATTCGTACAGCCCGTCATGTGTGGCAAAGTCAGTTATGAGACGATCCGCTTCTGCCGTATGGACTTCCCAATAGCCGGATCTTAAATCCGATGAAGAGAAGAACTCGGCTCCTTGCAAGCAATCGAGCACGTCATCAATGCGAGGAAGGGAATATACGGGTTTTCGTGTTATCTTGCTGAGGCGCCGGTAGGTCACGCAAAATGGAATTCAGCAGTATTTTTTCGTCACATGTACCACGGGAGAGGCCCAGAGGCTCGTCAAAGGGCGTACAATGTCGAGCTTGAGCATGTCCGCGTCTTGCTACCAATGACGTGGCGCTCAGTGGGCAAAACACGGTATGGACGCTGTCTCAGAGGTGCGTGGGAACCCCTATCTATATGGTGCGAAACACTGGATGCCTTGTCAAAAGGGGTGTGTTGAGCATCGAAAGTCTTGGGATCGGTGTAGAAGGTTCAGAAATTTGTCGAGTTGTGCAGAAACTCAACCGTCGTCGATGGAACATAAGAAGACACCGGTGTCTCAATCCGGAGTAAGACCAAGCGCGGTGACATGAAGAGATGCAGAGTTCGCTGATACGCCGATAATAAGGTGAACTTCAACGTTCTTGCCGTGGCCAAGAAAGTCACTGCGAAGCAATGTTGCAGGGCAAAAGGATGGGTTTGAAGCGAGTATCCTTGGTGACCAAAAGCGAATTTCGCCGACGTCAAAACGTAGAGGCAAACATTTGCGTGCACTGAAGAGCGTCGATGGCGTAAAGGAAACTGTGGCGTCCTACAAACAGTCACATGACACGGAAACAAGGACAGATTTGCCAGGCGGAATGTCGATATCATTGGTTGCAAATAATTTGGCGAAACTTTTGGGTATAGTGCTGTCGTCAAACGGGACAGTACAATCTCAGTGCGAGCAATCCGAATGATAGCATGATGTCGTGACAAAAAGTGCCAACCGAGGATGATATTGTGCGGAAAGGGAGAGAAAACAATGAACTAAATGATATAGCCTTTTGCCTATATTGTAAGTCGGGCGGTGCACGTGGCCATTGGTTTTAAGTCTTGAGCATTAGCGGTCGGGGGAGGGGGGGTGGTGAGGCCAGACAGCGGAGTTGTGACTTTTCTTAAGGAACGACAAAGACTTTCAGGTATACACAGTGGCGCCAGTATCGATAATAGCGAACGCGGGAACACCTTGTACGGAGACGTCAATCTCGTTGTTAGGTGAAAGCGGAGGAGTTGAGCAGTTAGATGTGGACGCGGTTCTTGCCTTCGGTACTGCGGCCGCTAGTTTCCCTCAGCTGGTGGGTTGACACGTGGGCGCATCGGATAAATTGAGTGGGGACGCGGAGAAAGAGACGGCCGGCTTGAAGGCGCCCACGTCGACTGGTCACCACAGTACGAATTGGGGTGCGAAGGAATAAGTTTGCGCAAAAGAAGAGGATGAAGAGAAGAGAGGACGAGAGGAGAGCAAAGTCGAATTTTTAGATTTATACCTCAGCAGTGCAAGTAATCACATCTGCTGGCAATATAAAAGAAGATTGAAAGAAGGACTTTTGCAATCCGAAAGTGCACATTCAAAGTTGGTCAAAAGGGGCATCGTTATAAATTGTTGTCACTCTACTCTATCTTTTCAAGTCGTATCAGCGCGAACAGTCTGAAAGCTTCAATGCTCAAATGTCACGCCTTCAGTTAGCAGGTTACCCTTAATTTCATCAGTAGTGTCAGCGAATAGCTTTTTCAAAAAACCGAGCGAGCATCGAACAAAAAGGAACTACAGAAAGATAAAAGAAACAATCCGCAATGCATGCCTTGCATCCACAGGGTGTCCCGCAACATTAAACAAGTAGCCAGCCAGTACTGTGTTGAAATTGGTTCTTCAGCACCGTGTAAGTTAGAAAAACTCTGCCCATTAACGTCCCAACAAAAAAAAACAGATTGTGTGTGAAAACAGGGACGGAAAACGCTACACGGAATGCGTTACAAACGTAGTCTACAAAATTACTTTGACCTGCAAAAAAGAAATATACATCGGTCAAACTGCGCGCAATTTTATTGAGGGGGTGCGGAGCCCACTCTTTCTGTTGAAAATAAATAAGTAAAATAAATAAATCTGGAAATGCATTGTAAAACATGCGGCTCGTATCCCAAGCTAGAGGATAGCGAATTCCTAGAACGTTCTGAAGATCAAACAGAGGGAGAAATTATTGAAGGCTACCGAATTAGAGACTACGGGAAAGATTGCATCAGCAGGCCATGAGTAAGGGTCCTACCCCCTGAGTGAACCTTGTCAGAACGCCATGTTTGAAAGAACTTGGATTTTTTTGGGTATTTTGTAGGCTTTTGCTAAATGTTCGCAACGCACCCTCTGTGGTAATGACCACTTCCATTCTCCGATCACACCGTTATTACTCCCACCCTTGTTCCAATTCCCACTCCTTGTCATTAATTCCATCCCACCCTTTCTATTAGTGTTTTCGTTCTTTTGGCTCTTATTTTGTGCTTTTGTTCTTTCATCCTTGGTTTCAGATGTGACACGTGTTGATTAGAAAGATGAGTGTATTACGAAGTTTGACTCGTTTTAGGTCCTCAGAAGTGTTGGAAACGCGAACTGTGTTGTTCATCACTTCGATTATTCCACCGGTCTTATCATGTTATTTGGTGATTAGTGGTTTTGTGGCCTTTTGGCTCTGAGTTTATTCGTTCATGTTTGCTTTCAATTGCGACACGTGTTGACTGTGGAAGACCGGAACACGTCTAAGTAGTATCTGATATCTGGGTCATACTGTTTGGTTAGCCTGTTTTATCCGATGGTTTTGTTTGTTGTACTTCACGTATGATTCTTGTCACGCCGAATTGGGTGGAGCGGTTGGTGATAGAAAATAGAGAGTAACACCGGTTGGAGGAATATGTGTGTTTTGTTATTTCATGCAAAATAAAAATGGAAGTTGCTCTTGTCTTGCCCCTTTCCTCTTCGTCCTCGTCTTTTGCGCGAACTTAGTTCATTGTACGTCATAAAACAACTAGCCAGCAATCAAGTCCTAAGAATGGGGTGTTGCGCTGAAGTAGCGGGAGCGAAGGGTGGTTGAAATGTATAAGCTGGGAATTGGTAGGCGTTACTGGGAGGTAAGGGTGGACGGCGACATAGACGTGCGACATTTCCAGGAAGTGGGCAAGCAAAACAGACTGGGAACTTGTCGGTGGGGTGCCACGGATTCGGGCTCCTTGGTGCCATTAAGGATACGGCGCTGCTGGCTGCTCCGCGTGACATAAAAAGGATAAGAAAGGTCTATCGATGGCCTTGTGACGACGGAAGCGTCGGTGACCGGGGCAAGGACGTGTGATTGAATATGCGACGTGACGGGGGCTGCGACTAGCGCGGCAACTGGTGAAATAACGGTTTCAGGGGTGACTGGCGTCTAGCGGGCTGAAGGAATCGTCTCGGCAACATGCGCTTGGTTCACCCGTTAGACCGCCCGAGGCAGCAGGCGAGAGAGCTGTGGAGAGCAGGGAAGGAGGGAGAACTGACGCGAAACCTCTTTTCGCAGGAACTGCTCGATGTCAGGTAGACGAGCCGATAGGTCAGGAGAAGTAGCTAATGCCGATAGCGACCGACGTTGTGGAAATGGGATGCTTCGGGAGCTCGTCATAGCTCTGACACCTGTTGACAACGTGGCTAATAGGCCGGGTTTTTGATCAGCAGCATTCGTAACGCATCATCCTGAATGCCCTTGAGAATGTGCTTGATCTTATCGCTTTTGCTCATGCCTGGATTTACACGCCTGCAGAGGTGGACGACGTCGTCTATGTAGCTGGTAAAGCTTCACCTGCCTGCTTCGCTGGAGTTCGCAGCCGCTTATCGGCCCGGAGCTTGAGTACTACTGCCGGACGTCCGAAAAGTTTTATGACGGCATCTTTGAAGTTTGGCCCAGTGGCGCTGGTAGATCCCTTGTTGTCAGACCACATCTCTGCCACTTGCGTACAATAGAAGCTGACGTTATTGAGCTTCATCGTGTCGTCCTATTTATTGCAGGCGCTCACCCGTTCAAAGGTCGAACGCCACTCTTCCACATCGTGCCCATCGGTGCCGCAAAAAATGGCGCAATTTGTTGGCGGAGCGTACCGGAGCAGATGTCGGGCTAGCGGGGGGTAGGAGCCATTTCGTCGCTGACCGGGCGCCTTGTTCTTTGCAATTCGAGGCCGTCAAACTATCGGGGGATCGCGATCGTGCAATGTCCACCGAAAATGTGGTGACGTGTAATGACAGCTCCGCCTGCAAACGGTCACGTCGTCTAGCTTGGCCAGAGTCCAAGTGAGCGTAGCAAACCGGGGCTGAGGTTCGAGCTGAGCGAGCACACACTTTGCACTTTGTCTTCTTCAGAATGCACTGCGTGTGGCATAACCATCTGTAAAGACTGTCCACCAACTGCTATCCCGTGTTGGACATCGCCACTGGGAAAGTGTCCATCTCCTGGTGTTCATGTTTTTTGCTACACGATGTATAAAACTGGAATGTCCTTGAGAATATTTTGCTGTATCGAGGAAGTTTTGTTTTTACCTTGAGCAATGATATATGTAATGTTACTCATTTTGTAGGCTATCACAAAAAGAACGAGGCTGATTTTTGTCTTTTTCAGACTTCTTTTAAACTAAAAAAAAATTCAGGGCAAATAAATTGTCACACGTTATTGCAAAAACCAGCACAAGAACAAAATAGATGAGGAACATTTCGAAAAGCAACGATTCAGACTGTTCGTGATAGCGGCACAAGAAAGGTGGTTAAAACAGTGCCTTGCATGTTTGCAAATATTTGTCTTTTTGTTCTAGACCATAGTAGGAGGTCTCTAATGGAATAACAACCACTCCTTTTTTGGCAATTGCGAGACTCAAAGTAACTTTTACAGAGGTCATTTCAGTGGTTGCTGTACAGCATGCTTGTACTTCGTTATGAACACAAAAAAGAATTCTGCCCAAAATTCCTTGGTGTAGTGTTGTGGCCGGTATCTGCAGCCAAAAAGTGTTTGTAATGTTGTAACAAATACGATCTCCAGTTTGCACGTCGGCAGCAGCGAAAACTTCAGTTATCTCTTCGTACGAGCTCCGGAGAATTTTTAACCCTGTGATTCCCCTACCCAGACGGATAAAAAACCATAGTTGGAACAGTACAAATTAGGCAGGAGTAAAATTTCACAGTCTCAAAAATGCAGTGTTAGGTATGCTGACGGCCATGTAATGAAAGAAGGCACTTATTGCTGTAAAACGTTGTTTTTCATAGGCTTGAAATGCTCTAAACCTCTTCTAAGAGGCCGGCAATTTAGGAAGACCGTTGATATAGGGCCTTGCCAGCCCGCCTTAAAAACATCCGTTTGAATTCACCATGCTGCAGGTAGAAAGCACTCGTGGACCCGTTTTTTATCAGGTTAGGCAATTGTATGCGCTCAAAAAAGATTACTTGCCTGGATATTGGGATTCAGTGTGTTGTGGCGCTCTGTAAGTTCTCGTACACAGCCGAGAAAGCCTTGTTTTGCGGCAAATTGCAGAGCTGTGTGGTTGCGGTTGTTGGTAGCATTGATATCTGCGCCCAAACGGAGAAGATGACTTATAATTTTTGGTTGGTTGCTGAAAAATAGAAAAAGAAAGTGTGAACATCAGGACCGCTTTAAAGGCTTCAACTCGTTTTTTTCAAAACATTGTGCCACGAAACCAGTACACAGCTTTCACTGTATGGTAATGGAGATAAAAATAAGCTTTTCGTCTGATTAGCGGCTAGGAGGGCGGAAATACTTAAAAATACAAATTCTAGCCGCTATTATTGTAGCGTCTGCAAGCGCATATTATTTTTGTGTAATCGTTTCAGGTCTAACCCCATAAGTCACAGTATCACACAAATCTGCATGAATGATTCACTATTTGTAAACGAAATCTCAACATACAGTTAAGGACGGTAATGAGGAGACAAATTAATATTATTGTAGGAATTTTGTTTTAAAACATCATGATTTCCTGCGGCAGTGCTAGATGTTAAGCTATGGTGAAGAGCGCGTGTGTTTGTTTGTCTGTTGCCATTATTGTGTAAAAAGACGAGACTAGCAAATGTTTCATACGTCAACTGCACCTCTTGCAGTACTATTGTTCTTGTAATGGAGGTAACTTTCAGTCGACCTACAAGCTCTAGATTTCTTACACAACAGGAGTTTTAAGTGCGAATGCACTTTATAAGAGACCCTGAATTCCGTTGACCGCCGTCCGTCCACATAGCAACAGCTGCGGGTGCGCGCGCTCCTCGTCTTCCTTGGCAAAGGGGGGAGATGGCACATACCCACGTGGGGGATTGGCCAGGAATCTCCTCGTCTTCCTTGGCAACGGGGGGAGATGGGCGCGCGCTGCCTGGCCGCTGACATGGCACATACCCACGTGGGGGATTGGCCAGGAATCGGGCGTGAGAAGGGCTAATGCACCCGCTTAAAGGAGTACTGAAACGGAATTTCAAAGCTGAGATCCGCTCTAGCAATCAAGTACAACGACAACACAAATAGGTGTCTGTGCATGGCACATACCCACGTGGGGGATTGGCCAGGAATCGGGCGTGAGACGGGCTAATGCACCCGCTTAAAGGAGTACTGACACGAAATTTCAAAGCTGAGATCCGCTCTAGCAATCAAGTACAACGACAACACAAATAGGTGTCTGTGAATAAATGCATCTTTCTTTCTTTGTGGTTGTGTGTGTGTGTGTGATCTCTCTTTCGCGAACATTACCGAACCGCGCAAACTCAACTCGTGCATTCGCACTTTCACATTCTTCCCCTCGGGGAAATGCGGTGAAATTTTAAAGATGCGTTAAATTAAGTGCCTGCATATTCTGGACACCCGATTTATATAATCACGTAACGAAGAATGACGCAGGTTCATTGAAAAATTGCGTTTATTGGAGCAAAGTTGTACGCCTTGATGAACTTCAACTAGAAACGTCGGTGAAGCAGTCACCAGCGTGATACGCATAGGTGAGCGTCAGCGAAACAAATGCCTGGTGTTTGCCCTGCGAGAATTTATCTTTCCGGTGTGCATTCTGGAACTGCCAAATTAGATGGCGAACACTAAGAATTATTCTAATATAGCGATAAATAGTGGGAGTGCTCTCCGTAGCAAATCAGATAGCCTGCGCAGCATGCAGAGAAAGGGAGCATAACGCACGCTCCGCTTCGAACATAACTAACACCTTCAACCGCAGCCTGACACCGGATGTAATACGCACAAGTAAACCGAATTAAGGCATGGTTCGCGGCATTACTCTCGTCTAATAGTGCATTGACATGATGCAAAGATAAAACAGCAGCCCAAACAAAAACGTTCGTCATCTAGCGTAGCAAGGATTGAGGCTGACAATGTGGACGAATTCTGGCCGCGTGCGATGGCCCGACGTAGTGGAGTTCTCATGGTGGACAACCGCGTAGATGACTGGGCTGACGCTTCAGTGAATTCCATGGGGTCCTAAGCACGGGCATATTATTGAGTCCACGTCGGCGAAGTGGCCTCACAACCCACGCAAGATCACCAATGTAATACAATGTGTCAGGCGACAAATGTTGCAGCATTCGGCATCCACAGCCCCGGCTCGGTTGCACGAACTCAAGCAATCTGGCGGGCCTCCGCCATCCACTGTAGGTATGCATGAACATCGGCTTTGAGTTCATCTTCTACGTGCGGAAACGCCGGGTCCAGCATTGTTGTCAGGCGGTTTCCGTAGACATGCTCGAACGGTGTCATTTGCGGAGGTTCTTTGATAGCCGTGTTGTATGCAAACGTGACATCAAGGAGGCCTTGTACCACGTCATGTGTTCAACGTCCACGTACATAGCCAGCATAGCAGCGATAGTTTTGTTCAGTGTTTCCGTTCCTATAGGTTGGTGTGGTATGCTGTGTATTAAAGGTGATACGTATTACTCTAGCGGAAGGCTCATTACATCAGCTCCACAGTACGGTCTTTCCGAGGTCAATGATTAGAACTACAGAGTTGCATGTCGCTGTACAAATTGTCTGGGGAAGAAATTCTCGGCCTCTAAAGCAGTTACCTAGCGTAGCAGGTAGTCTGTGGCCGCAAATATCTACCTATTTGCGGCTAGGGACGTCGGAAACGGGCATGAACGGTCCATTCTCATCTGTTCGAAAGTCCGCAATGGTACGGCGATGGACTGCAAAAGTGCGACATGTTTTGTGGGCGACGCTTCCCGCCGCTGGCAGTAGCGGCAGCTCCAGGCGTTGTAGGTTACCTGTGATGTGAGCTCAGGCCAGTAGTATTTTCTCTGGATCTTCCGAGAGTAACTGTGGTACCAACGTGCCCTACAATGGTCCATCGTGAAACAATTTCGAGAATTCGTCACGGAGCCTGCCTTCAATGAAGAGAACCCATTTTGTTGTCGTTTTCGGATTGAAGTTTTAAGTGCAAATGCACTTTATAAGCGACCCCAAACCATCCACCGGCGGCGGCGGCGGCGTCCGCAGTGCTCCTCTATATTTAAAAAAGAAACAGCATCCGGCGCCAGGTTTCGATCCGAGGACTTTGCGGCCGCAGCGCGACGCTCTACCGACCAAGCCACGGACGCGACGCTGATATCAGTGTTAGTGACGCGCCTTATATCTTTAACGCATTCAAACTACGTCGTCAGCGGCGTGCGTTGGCGACTCAGCGGCGTTATAGCGGCTTGATAACTGCGTGGTGTACACGTGATACTACAAACCCGATGGAAGAGATGGAAGAGAAGGCGGCGAGGCGGTGGGCTGCGGGGGCCGAGCGCAAGCGCCGCAAGCGGGCCGACAACCGTGCATTCGCACTTTCACATTCTCCCCCTCGGGGAAATGCGGGGGAATTTTTTTCACCAGCACCGAATATGTTGGGCGAAATGCCGCGGAGTACCGATTACAAACTCTTGGCACGGCGACATTGCGTCGTTCCAGGAACTCGATCGCTATGCGCCGATCACGGTCTACACGCTGGTGGTCTGTGAGGTCCATTTCCATCATGATGTCGAGGAACGCGGTGTCATTGAAGTCTGTTGGTGGCAGTTCAACAAAGGTTCGTGACAAGCAGTCGGCGTCCGTTTGTTTCCCGCACAATTTTTGCACGATTCGTAAAATTGCCAGCACCACAGTTGGTGCTCAAGACAATTGAAAGTCCGTGACATAATTGGAGGCTTTCTCCCCACGTTCGCAGTCTTGGAGGTTTTCTAGAATGGATTCATGAGACAGAGTTTCGCAGGCCGCTTCCTTAATGTCTACGTTAAGAATGGCACTTTTTTACGTGTGGCTCATATTTTCACCAGCGTCTTCAGTGGTTTGTAATAAAGTATTGTCACTGGCAAGTTTCTTTCGCTCCTTGCTATAAACTGAACTGGTGGTCAACCCCTCTTTGTGGGTATGCGCCTTTTGGGATAAGCTGACCCATAGGCTAGAGGAGGAAGATGAAGACGCTCACTCATAGTAATATGTGTGCAGTACCTGGGACATCGCAGCTGCCTTTTCTACCTAGACTATCCCATTGTTATTTTAATTACTTTCTGCAAATACACCCCCTTCGTTGCCACGTCACAACTTATAGTGATCGGGCTACGTTCTGTCTCCGTACCGCTCTCCGGGCCAGTTTGAGACAATACGCAGCTTCGGAGAGGGTGTCACATTCACAGCTGCAAGAAGCCGCCGAGCGGTGAGCCTAAATATACTCCGGCGTAGTCCTCGTTTCTCACCACCATGATCCCGGAAATTTTACTGGCACTGACAACGTCGACGCGGATGAAAGGCTTAGCGTGTATGAACGCACCGGTGTTCGAAACCGGGGGGATGTAACAATAATGCTGGTGAATGTCTGCCATCTTGAAGGGATGGCAGGGGTGTGGTTTCTAAACAACAAGGCGACGCTAAGAAGCTGCAAAAAGGTGTACGGTAGGGCTTGTTGGTATATTACATGTGTAAAAAACAGCACGGAAGACGGTGCTGCGGAAGAAACAGACGACACAAGACGGTAGACGACGCAAGACGACACGAGGGATACTATTGCTGTCATTCTCACTAATCTATTATCACTTCTTTGTTATAATGTTTTTTTTTCTTTTCGAATATTATGTATACTTCCCTTCGAATTAAAATGCCCTACGTAGTTCGTACAGCACTAGTGTAGTGTCGGTTCCTTAGTCCAGTCTTCCGCGCTGTTTTTAAACAATATAACTAGGTGGGATATCTTCAAACAGGAGGTCCGCGATTCGTTCAGTAAGTCCATGTTCCGTCAGATGGCTGCAAAAACAGATCTCTCTTCGAACGCTCAGTCCTGAACTGAGTCCTATGTCACCTACATCCAGTAGGTGTCGGCTAGATGTAGGTGTAGTAGGTGTAGTGGATAACATACTAGGTGTAACATACCAACTACAATAGTGCAGTAGGTGTAGTGGATACCAACATGCCATCGTCTGACCAGGTTGGGCACGTCCTAAAGGTAAGGCAGATGATGCCTTCAATCTGCTCATGTGTAAATTGTGCCCCGATTGACTCTGTACTGAGAAAATGTCGCCGATTTCAGCAAGCGAAATGCCCCCGCACAGCGCAGCAGTTCACCCGGCTGCCTCCCACCGCAGCAACTTCATCGTGTGCGGATCTGACGTCACCTAGCAGTCCCCCGACGGCACTAGGCCCTGTGCCACATTCTGACACGTTGACCAAAACTGTGCGCCGAGAAATCGAGGCCATGCCTATGATACTTTACACCACCATGGGTGCTACCACACTCTGCCTACTATATTGCTTATATAGGCCGTGGTCCATGAGAAAGTCGCCAACCTTGGCATCTACTCAGTGTGCGGTGAGGCTTGTACAGACGTCCGCCAAAACCGTGCGCTTTCATGGCCAGGAATAGCTTCCCACGCCGTTATTACGCACCACCTCGTTACCGTCGCCGGGACCCCACGGTATAGAAAACCCCTGACTACCGGTCTATATGCTTTGAGTGCTCTCGCGTTGGTCAAGTGGCCCGTTATTGCCATCAACGCTGGACATCCCCGCCACAGTCCAGGTTTTCGGCCACCACCTAGTCTGTCCACCGGCTTAATAAATTCCCGCCTCGTACTCAACTCCAGTATGTTCCCGACAGCTCCCGCAGCGACCACTCTAGCTGCTCCCCGCCCCCACAACGTCGCCAGTCCCAGTCGCCTGAGCCTCGCCGCTCTTCGTCGCCAACTTCTTACGCACGCGCCTCTCCAGGAAACTAGCCAGTGCAGCTCCCGGAGGTGGTGCTTTTGTCCGACCCGGCCTGAAAATGCTGCTTACTAATTGGCGAAGCGCAATCTCCTTGACGTTGATGTTAAGGGTGTTCGTGTAAGCACTCTAATAGATACCGGTGCCAATATCTCCGTCCAGCACTCCAACCTTCGCAGCCACTTCCAAAAGTTTCTCACGTCTGCCCCCTCTCCTGTCCTCCCAGTGGTCGACGGTCGTACGCCCACTGTTGAAGAATTCTGATCCGCTCGGGTTGGTGTTGGTGACCACCAAATTCATTTCCTATTCACTGTCTTCGACGCAGGCCCCCTTGACATCATTCTCCGGCTGGACTTCCTCACCGACAACGCCGCGCTTGCTAACTGTGCAACCGGTATTCTTCGTCTTGACCTGCCGTCCGGTCCTATACTACGTCGCTGTTCCTTACACTGTTGTCACCCTCACCAAAAACGAAATAGGCCTGCCTTTTCTTATTTTGGCTCTTCGTCACATGTTCTCCCTGAGCGGATATCGCTGGCCACGTGTTTACACCTTAACGAATGCTAATTTTCTGCCGTGTAGAATAACGCCGGCATGGTTACAGCGAACGATTCCCAGCGTCGTTGGGCCACTCCTAGTGATATCGAAAAAATGATAGCGCCGTACCTTCCTTCTTCACAAGGTCGCCAGTTACATCGCCTGCTTTCGTCACACAAAGACATGTTTTATTTGGACGATGGCCCTTTAAGACAGACATCGATGATAACCCACCGCATAAACACCGCCGAATGCGAGCCCCATCCATAGGCTCCCAAACGGGTTCTCTCACGGCGAAAGACAAATCATTCAAGATGAGGCCGATAAAATGCTGAAAAAGAATGTGATTAAACTTTCTTCCAGTCCAAGGGCGTCACCAGTCGTTTTAGTGAAAAAAGAGGATTCATCGTGGCGCTTCTGCTTTGATTTCCGGCACTTGAACAAAGTCACAAAAATGACATTTATCCACTTCCTCGCATTGATGACGCCTTGGATTGATGGTGCCCTCGATTGCCGTCATGGTACGTCGTACTTTTCTTCTATTAACCTTCGGTCCGGTTATTGGCAAATTGCTGTTGATGCCAAGTCCACAAAAAGAGCATTTTTGACGCCGGACGTGCAGGTAGCAATTCAAGGTCTTGCCCTTTCGTCTCTGCAACGCGGTGGCTGCTTTCAGAAGAATGATGGACTTCCTCTTACATGGCTTAAAGAGGTTGACCTGCATATGTTACTTGGACTACATCATCGTTTTTCCCTAACATTTGAGTATCATTTCCGTTGTCTTGCACACATCCTCGAGGTTTTCCGTAGCGCTGGCCTCGAACTGAGTTCCTCGAAATGCCATTTCGGTGGCCGCAACTCAAGATCCTCGGACATGCAGTCCAGGCTGCTGGTGTCCGACCTGATCACGATACGGTACGCACCGTCAAAGAGTGTCCAATCCCGCGTTCGGAAAAGGACGCTTGCAGCTTTGTGGGACTATGCTCCTACGTGCTCCGTTTTATCCACAATTTTGCTGAGATCGCCCGGCCTCTGACAGATCTCTTTTAAGGCCGATAGGTCGATAACAAATTCTCCTGGGCTCCGCCACAGCGCTTTCCTCTCTCGCTGACCGCCTCACTCGTTGGCCAGTTTTGGCCCATTTTAATCCGTTCGCTCCCACAGAAATTCTCGCGGACGCGAGTGACCACGGGATAGGGGCAGTATTGGTTCAGAAAGAGACTGGTCACGACAGAGTGATAGCTTGCGCCAGCCGGCTTCTGTCCCCTGCTGAATGTAGCTATTCCATAAGGGAAGGTGAATGACTCGCACTCGTCTTGGCGGTAAGCAAGTTCCGTCCATGTTTGTAAGGTAAATCCTTTGAGGGTCATTACCAGCCATCATGGCCTATGTTAGCTTTGTTCGATAGAAAATTAATCATGACGACTCGGCCGCTGGGCATTAAGGCTTCAGGAGTGTGACTATTCGCTGCCCTACAGGTCTGGGCGCTTGCACCGGGGGGAGACTGCTTCTCTCGTCATCCTGTGGATTCGCCTCCTCCAACGTGCACTGACGAGGACCCCGTGTATTTTCTCGGTCCGAATTGCATGACACAGCACCCACCAACGACTTGACCTATCGCTTCGACAAGTTATAGACCATCTCAGCTCAGACCTGTACGATCCATCTCTTCACGCATTTATGCTGCGTCATGGCGTATTCATCATCATCATCATCATCACCAGCCTATCTACGCCCACTGCAGGGCAAAGGCCTCTCCCATTATTCTCCAATTGCCTCGGTCCTGTGCCAACTGTGACCAATTTATCCTCGAAAACTTCTTTATCTCATCTGCGCATCTAACTTTCTGCCGCCCCCTGCAACGCTTGCCTTCTCTAGGGATCCACTCTGTTACCCTTAATGACCAGCAGTTATCTTGCCTTCGCATTACATGCCCTGCCCACGTCTATTTCTTCTTCTTAATTTCTACTAATATGTCTAACACCAGTTTGCTCCCTGACCCAGTCCGCTCTCTTCTTGTCCCTTAATGTTACACCTATCATTTTCCGCTCCATTGCCCGCTGAGTCGTTCTCTATTTAAGTTAAACCCTCTTAGTGAGCCTCCAAGTTTCTGCCCCGTAGGTGAGTACCGGTAAGATGCAGCTGGCATATACTTTCATCTTCAGCGACAATGGTAGGCTGCTATTCATTATCTGAGAATGTCTGCCATATGCACCCCACCCCATTCTGATCATTCTAATTATCTCTGCCTCATGGTTGGGATCTGGGGTCACAACTTGGCCTAAGTAGATTATTCGCTTACCACTTCGACTGCCTCGCCACCTATCTCAAACCGCTGTGCTGTCCCGAGGTTATTGATCATTACTTTAGTTTTCTGCATATTAATTTTGAGGCCCACGGTTCTACTCTGTTCGCCCAGTGCGGAAAGCATGCTTTGCAATTCGTCCCCCGAATTACTTAGCAAGGCAACGCCATCAGCAAATCTGAGGTTACTGAGGTATTCTCCATTAACCCTTACTCCCACCTGTTCCCAATCCAACGTTCTGAATACTTCTTGTAAACATGCTGTGAATAGCATTGGAGAGATTGTGTCTCCTTGTCTGACACCCTTCCTTATAGGTATTTTACTGCTCTCCCTATGGAGGATGATCGTAGCTGTAGACCCATTGTAGATATCCTCTAGTATTCTTACATAATGCTCATCTACCCCCTGGTTGGGTAATGCCTGAATGACTGCTAGGGTTTCGACCGAGTCAAATGCTTTCTCATAATCTATTAAGGCTATATATAGGGGTTCAGTATACTCAGCGCACTTCTCTATCACCTGATTGATCGTGTGAATATGGTCCATTTTTGGATAACCTTGACGGAACCCTGCCTGTTCTTTAGGCTGACTGAAATCTAAGGTTGCAGAAATTCGGTTAGCGATTACCTAGGTAAATACCTTGTAGACGACTGACAGTAAGTTGATTGGCCTGTAATTTTTCAAATCCTTCATGTCGCCTTTCTTATGGATTAGGATGATGTTGGCGTTCTTCCAAGATTCTGGTACCATTGCGGTCATTAGGCGTTGCGTATACAGGCTTGCCAGTTTTTCAAGGACAGTTTCTCCGCCATCCTTCAAGAGGTCTGCTGTTATCTGATCCTCACCAGGTGCTTTGCCCCCTTTCATTTCTTTCAAAGCCTTCCTTACTTCTTCGGTCGTTACTGGTGGGATGTCTATCTCCTGTGAACTACTGTCTCGTTCGGCATGATCCTGTATGTCCTGGCTACTGTACAGATCCCTATAGAACTCCTCGGCTACTGTTACTATTTTATCCCTATTTGTGATCACATTGCCTTGGTTATCCTTAAGTGCATACATCTGATTTTTCCCCACGCCAAGACGTCTCTTCACTGCTTTCAGGCTACCTCCGTTCTTTACAGCGTATTCGATCCTCTCCATATTGTACTTCCTTATGTCAGCTGTCTTACGCTTATTAACTTCGATAGCTCCGCTAGTTCTATTCTCTCAGCTGCGGTGGAGATTCTCATAGTTTGCTGTTTCCTGATTAGATCTTTCGTCTCCTGTGAAAGTTTACCAGTATCCTGTCTAGCCATAGTGCCCCCGACTTCTACTGCACACTCCGCGATAATGCGTGTAAGGTTGTCGCTGGCTTCCTGTGTCGTAAACTCGGCTTCCTCGTTAAGAGCGGAATATCGGTTCTGCAGCGCGATCCTGAATTCTTCTACTTTACGTCTTACGGTTAGCTCATTTATCGGCTTCTTTCGTACTAGCTTGTTGCGGTCCCTCCTCAAATCTAGCCTAATTCGAGATCTTACCCTACGGTGGTCACTACACCTTACCCTTCCGAGCACTTCCACATCCTGCATGGCGCCAGGGTTATTGCATTGTATGAAGTCGTATCATTTTTGGGCTGCCCATTCGGGCTCCTCCAGGTCCACTTCCGACTCTCCCGTTTACAGAAGAAGGTATTCATTATGCGTAGGTTATTCCGTTCTGCAAACTCAACTCGTAGGCCCCCCCTGCTATTTCTACAGCCCATACCATAGTTCCCAACTGCCTTGTCACCAGCCTGATTCTTGCCTACTTTAGCATTGAAGTCTCCCATAACTACGGTATACTGTGTTTTTACTTTAGCCATTGCCGATTCCACATCTTCATAGAAGCGTTCCACTGCTTGGTCGTCGTGGCTAGATGTAGGCGCGTAGCCCTGCACCACCTTGAGCTTGTACCTCTTATTGAGCCTACTTAGAAGACCTGCTGCCCTTTCGTTAATGCTATAGTATTCGTCTATGTTGCCAGCTATGCTTTTATTGACTAGAAATCCCACTCCCAGTTCTCTTCTGTCCTCTAGACCACGGTAACATAGGACGTGTCCATTTTTCAGCACCGTAAAGGCTTCGCCTGCCCTCCTAACCTCACTAAGCCCTACTACATCCCATTTATTGCCCTCTAATTCCTCGAACAACACCATGGCTGCAGCGATGGCGTAGAGGTAGAACACCCGTCTGGCGTGCAGAAGGACCGTGGTTCGAATCCCGGTGCCGGACGATTCCCACCTGATTAAAAAAAAATCCGCGTATTGATGGAATTGCACAAAGGGGCTTGGGGTGCGGCCTGACCCCGGCGACCATTGCCAGTAATGCACTCCCTCACCACAGCAGGATTGGCCACCCTGGTGTAGTAGTGGCCACAACCTCCAATGAATACGCCAACTAATCCCATGGCGTATCATTTCGCCGCAACTTCCGGACGGATGAACCTGACGCCCTTCTCGCCGTACCTGAGCATCTTCGTTCAGACGTCCACCACCAGCCTCATGACGTGCCGACGGCGGACCATCTTGGCCTCACTGGGACCTACGAACATGTGCGGCGACGGTTTTACTGGCCCCGCCTTTACCGGTCTGTGCGAAGGTACGTCATGGCTTGTGACCATTGACAACAGCGCAAGACGCCTGGCTTCTTTCCAGCAGGCCCTATTCAACCGACTGATGTTCCTTCTGAACCATTCCTAAGCGTTGGACTGGACCTTTCGCTCGTTTCCCCTTATCCCACTCTGGTAAGAGAAGAATCACCCGTGACACCATTACACCACGCGGTAAGCCATCACACGTGCCCTTGCCACCAGCTGCGCCATAGACGTCGCCGATTTTCTACTACAAGCCGTCGTTGTGGATCACGGTGCTCCTAGTTAGCTGATCACAGACCGTGTTCGGTGCTCCTTATTTCAGGTCATCGACGACGTTCTTCGGCCCTGCCGCATTAGGTACAACCTCACCACGGCCAATCATCCGCAGACCAGTGGACTCACTAAACTATTTAAAAAAGACACTCATGGATTTGCTCGCAATGTACGTGCCCACCGACAATCGTGGGTGGGACGTTCTTCTTACTTAGGTTACTTTCGCGTAAAGTTCGTTGAGCCTCGATTCTGCCGGCTACTCTCCTTTCTACCTCTTCGGCAGTGACCCTGCCCTGCCACTGGATAGCATGTTGCCTGAATCGACCGCACCACGAATAGAGTACGCACGTGACCTTATTGCCCAGGTGGATGTGTCCCGCAAGACTGCCAGCGCCAAGATTACGGCGTCACAGGCGAGTCAAAAGCGTAGCTACGACGAGACCCACCGTGATGTGTACTTCCCACGTGGCTCCCTAGTCCTCCTGCGGACACCTTCACACCATTTTGGGCTGTCTGAAACTCTACTGTCCCGCTTCACAGGTCCATACCGCATCATTCGCTAGGTCACTCCTGTTACGTACGAAATTGTTTAGTCACGCCCTAACCGTCAACTGCGCAATCAGTGCCTCAACTTGTGCATGTGCCCCACCTGAAGCCCTATTTCTTACGCGATTAAGTTCAGCCCTCACCTTCTACCGTCTTCAGCACCAGGCCGTTGCTTCTGGCACCGGGGGCATGTCACAAGCAAGCTTCCTTGGCTCTTTGCTATAAACTTAACTGGTTGCCACCGCTCTCGGTGGGCGTATGCTCTGTGGAATAAGCGGACTCATAGGCTGTACGAAGAATAAGAAGATGCTTGTTGATGTTGGTTCGTGTGCAGTACCTGGGACAATGCAGCTGCCTTGTTTGCCTTTACTATCCTGTTTATATTTTTATTACTATCTCCAAATACATCTCCTCTGTTGCCACGTCACATTATACTGCGTGGATTGGCAGTGTGGGTAGTCCTACATGGTGTCCCGATATGTTCTTCTATTTACTGTTCTTTCATCAATATGAAGAGCCAATGTATTGAAAACAATGTGCTTTATTATTTACCCGAGCATGACGCCAGGGATGTGGGTCTGCCATTTTAAATATCTAAGGGTTTGTTGGGTTTCTGAGTGATAGTAACGTTAGTGTTTTCCAATGTGGCCTGTAGTGTGACTCGTCCCAAAACTTCGTTGGTTTTGCGAAGTTTTTTTTTCGGCCTATTTTCCCTTCTATTGCGGGTTACCTTGATAGATTTTTTGTGCTACCGGGTAATGTATCTTATTAGTTTGTTAAAAGGGATGTCCAACTCACACATGGTGATGGTCGGTCTTGTTTAGGGTTAGAGTCACTTTGTAGTCCTAATATGTGATGACTGGTTGCACTTACTGTCTGGCGGTACCACTTACCAGGAAGGTTTTGGCACTTGCATGTGCTGCTTTCGGCGCACATAAAAACCCAAATGAACTGTGCCACTTCTGTTCTGGTAAGCAACTTGCATTCGCTGTTTTGAGAGATGAGTGATTCTAAGATATTCCTTGTGGGTCTTGCGCCGAAATCCTCTTGGACTTTTTCCAGATGACTTTTTTTCCTGTATTTCTAATCGGTGCGTTGATTCTTAAGCTTGCTTCATCAATTTGGCGAGACATTTATACATTTTTATTGCAATGCTGTTTCTTCCAGCAACGGTAGATGGCGCGCTAGGCCTTCTACATTTGTTTAGGGTGCAGATGTCTCCCAAGAGTATCTATTGATATCTGAATTTCTTTTTATACGTGCTTTCTCTTTCAACTTACCTCTTTGCCCACTTTCCTAGGTCGCCGGAATGATCGTCTTGATGTTCGTTTGCTTCTCTAAAACATTCCAATGCGTAATTCTGCTGTTCTAATTCTTGTTCGTTTGTGGTGGTGATTCAGCCTCAGATAGATGTTACGGAGGTTATTGCGCAATATTTCTTGCAGTCTCTCGCAATCTACGCGCGGTATTCTTCTCCAGAATACGAGAGCTCGGCTGCTCTCATGTGACAGGCTATAAACAATCTGGGATTGATACTGCATATGCTTTTACAGTTTGAGGCGGTGGTGTTGGATCGCATTCAGTGCATTTTTCCTCTTCTTAAGCTTTAGGGTATATGTTGATGCTACGTAGGGTGGTAAAGTCACCAACCATTAGAACTTCGTTAGCAATGTCACTCTCAACACACTGCAAATGAGGTTGCCCAGGTCCGATAGCTCGTCCGAAGGTGGGTGTTAACTATTCAATGTAAACAAACATTTATAGTTTTTCTTCCCAGGTACCACACAGGTTTGTCCAATCCCAGGTTGGGAATATAGCTACCGCCCCGTTAGGACGGTCGTGTTCAGCGTTAGGTGCCGTTCCGGGGGCCGAAAGGGCAACGACTTGTGGCGCGTACTTCCTGACGGTAGTGTTTCCCAAGAAATTCTTGACGATTGCAGGATGTTACTTTCCGTACCCATAAATTCATGAATACGCCGTACTACTACTTTTCTTGTAGACGAATTTCATTCTTTTTTTTATGGATGAGGACGAGAACGTATTTCAGGTGGGCTCTGTGGAGAGAGTTCCTTAATGTTCGTCTTTACTGTGGTTGTATATTGAACCACAGCGCAAACGACGAGACCAAGGACAATAGCAAGAGGATACACGAAGCGCTGGCTTACAAAGAGATCTTTATTTTGTCCAACTGCGCCAAATACAAACTAAATTGAAGAAAACAAAAGATACCAAACATGAAAAAACGGCATGAAAAAGCATAGAGTCAACCACGCAGTTAACCATTATTGGCACATGTCCTGTTAAGACATTCTATCTCCTTAGTGAGTGCAATTGAGACTATACTGACGCAATTCTCACCCAGGCGTTATATCTCAGCGACGTCTATAATTTCCCGAGTTAGCGTGTTCATGTTTCTGGCGATAACACGGCAATGTTCAAACAGCGGCTCGCAGCCGCATGTGTTACATTGGGCGGCGAGATTACCAACCGTTTCATTTTTAACAATATTATGGTGTTCCCGCTTGGTTGGATATGGCCTGAGGTCACCACTCACTGCGACACATGCGGCTGTGAGCCGCTGTTTGAAGATTGCCGCGTTATCGCCAGAAAGGTGCACACGCTAACTCAGGAAATTTTAGACGTCGCTGAGATATAACGCCTTGGTGAGAATTACGTCAGTATAGTCTACATTGCACTCATCAAGAGAGAGATGGAATATCTTAACAATACACGCGCCGATAATGGCTAACTGTGTGGTTGGCTCAATGCTTTTTCATGCCTGTTGTTTCCTGCCTTTATGTGTTTATATGCTTTGTTTTCTTCAATTTATTTTATATTTTGCACCGCTGGCGAAAAAAATTCAGTTGTAAGTCGGCGCTTCGTGTGTGATCTTGCTAACGTCGTTTGTCTCGTCGTTTGCACTGTGTTTCAAGATGCATCACCAACTCGCCCAAATTTTGACGTTGCTGTGATTGTACTTGCTCGGTCACAGTGGTGGCTGGGGCTCAATTGGCCAATTTGGTTGTCATTGCACAATGTTTCTTCTAGCCGTTTGCATTCTATATTTACCATTTCCCTCAAAAGGCGAGATCTAGACTGGACTAATTTCACAGGCTATTACCAAACTGGGTTCTATATTGTATGTCGCCCCATATGGTGAAGCGGTGATGTTGGGCCGCTTTCTGTACCTATGCCCCTTTCGTAAGCGTTGGGATATACGATAACGATGGTGGCGCTTTATTCACCAAAGATTATAAATTTGCTCAGGTTGTTGTCACCCTCACACCAGATGAATCAGGTTGTTCAGTTCCTCTAGCTTGTGCTAGGGTGTACTGTAACCATTCAATATAAAATACTTTTCTGTTTTTTTTGGACGCATTCTCAACTAAGGTGCGTTAACTCCCGTGTTCGACGTAATGCTGATCCGCCGTAAAGCATTTTGGGGTTAGAGGGTTGTGCTGGTCCTGGGATCTGCTTTGTGCATCATATCGCCGCACGACTACTGTCTCGGCACCTGTGTCTTGGAGGGCCGGGTCGCCCGGTTTGTTCTTTTCAGTTAGTCGTAACAGGTTCTGTCTTTCAGCCTAATTGTCCAGCAATTTCAATGCAAGTGTTTCGTCGTCTATTTGCATAATTGGCGCGGTGGTTTGGGTAGGGCTATCCATCGGTGTCTGTCTCCTGTATTATTGCCTGTTTTCCCACTTTGTTCTTCCCGCTATTCAAGGTTTATGGATTTGTCCTTTTTTCTATAGCAGTAACCATTCATTCAAGCTCTGCCTTAGTATTTAGGATAAACTCCATTGTCTCCCTAATTGTGTGACGGCCCGTCTTCGACGAAGAGACTTCGGCAGGTGGTTGGCAATCAAGAAACTGCGCATGGTGCCATACTGGTGCCGTGTCATCCGGCAGCACACCAATCTCGGGGACCAGGGCTAAAAGGCACTCGCTTGTTCTAATCAAGTACAGGACAGTGTATGTGCGTGTGCGTGTGTGCATTGAACTTTTAAGGATCGGCAACGGGAACCTACCGAAAAGGGACGGTCGATAGCTCCACACGGGGACGGCGTCACCGGGCCAGTGCCAATGACTCACAGTGCAAAGGTGACATTGGTACCACCCACCACGGTGGCTCAGTGGCTAAGGCGTTGCCCTGCTGAACACGAGGTCGCAGGCTCAATTCCCGGCCACGGCGGCCGCATTTTTGATGGAGGCAGAAAGCAAAAATGTCCGTGTGTACGAGATTTCGGTGCACGTTAAAGATCCCCAGGTGGTCAAAATTAATCCGAAGCCCCCCACTACGGTGCGCCTCATCGCCTGCGTTGCGTCGGCACATTAAACCCCCCCCAATCAATCAATTACATATTTACCGTCTTGGAGACGCCTCGTGAACCCTTCCGATAAGAAAACTAATTTTGGGACACGTAAGTGGCTCATTATGTTCCCGCCAGACACGAAGGGACAGCGGTCATTGATAGCTTGGGAGGAGAAGTGGAAGAATGACAAAAGGAATTAAAAGAGAAGGCCCAAAGGTGGCGAGGTAGTCAAATCCAGGGAGTCAGATTTGGGCAATCAGATCCTTAATGATCGGGGGACAGCAATGTGGGGGTGGACGAGACGAGTCGCGAGATGCGTTAGGCCGAAGACAGGGGGGGGGCTCGGGCACAGGAGCCTAGCCATTGCTCAGGTGCGACGTCTGAAGGGAGAGCGACCTGGGGCGCGGACGAGACTAGACGGAGAGAAAGTGGTAGGCAGAAGGCAGGGGAGCTTAGGATTCCAGAGCCTAGCCATCACTTGAGTGCGACGTCTGACCACCCGTCTCCACATTTAAGCCAACCAAAGTCCAGCGATCGTAGGAGCAGAGGTCGGCGGACTCACTCATGAGTCCACTCACTCAGACTCATTTGGGCTCAAACTCACACGTGAGTTTGAGTGAACGCTAGGCTAGTGTAGCATGGCGAGTTTTAGTTGGAGTAAGTTTCATACAGACTGAGTTTGAGTACGCCTGAAAACGAGTGTGTTCTGAGTCCATTTTGAGTTTTGAGTACATTTTGAATTTTGAGTACATTTTCAGTTGGAGCACATTTTGAGTACTGAGTACATATTTTGAGTTTGAGTACATTTTGAGTACTTTATACATTTGGAGTTTGAGTACATTTTGAGTACTGAGTACATTTTGAGTTTTGAGTAGATTTTGAGTTTTAGTACATTTTTAGTACTGAGTAAAATTCGAGTTTGAGTACATTATGAGTTCATAGTACATTTTGAGTTTGAGTACATTTTAGTACTGAGTACATTTCGAGTTAGAGTACATTTTGAGTTCTGAGTACATTTTGAGTTTGAGCACTTTTTGAGTTCTGAGTACATATGGGTATCCTAGGAGTCAGATATGGTTGGCAGTTAAGTTTCATGTGCCGCTTTAGGATCGCAATTCAGATTAGCTGCAGGTACGGCAGCACTCGTGATGCCCATGATCAGTGGGTGAGAAAGAGGGGGGGTGTGTGTGATATAGCGGCTGGGAGTGTGAATAATATTTGACTGGAGAGGTCATAAAAAAGGGTTATAGCATCTTTTCCTTTTGATGGATCCTCTAAGAAGGTGGAAGAGGGTGGTGGGAAGGACACGGTGGCGATTTTGTCTGGTTGTTCCCCTGCTTCTCTTAACGGTTTCATTTGCTAGGTTCAAAAACGAAGAAGCCAGCACCGGGCGGAAAAGGTGGCGGCTGTCCCCTCCACAGTTTTAAATGCGTTATCAACTGACCTGACTAGGAGACGCCTGTTTAGATAGAATAATGACAATATTATGAGATAGATTGTGCGAAAATTCAAACATAAGTCGCTAAGACGTGTAAGGTATTAAAATAAAGGTCCCGATTAACGGAATAACGCGAGGTAAATAAAAAAATGCTTCCCGTGTATAGTCGTCAGGCAGTCATAACAAGCCATAGATTGGATTAAAATTCCAAATGATGCCCCGAGGGTGTGCGGGAAATCATATTCAAGGTCTTGATAAGGGGAATCACGTGGATGAAAAATGCGTTACGGTTGTATTATGACCTAGTCATGGCTACTAATAGATTCGGTAAGAATTTCAATTTATAATAATATAGATTACCGGAAAAAAAGTCTCAATGAAAGGAATCACTACGGACAAATGCAGATGTGCTTACTGATTATTATTGAATGACATAGTCATAATGGGTCATAAATTGGTATCAAATTCACAATGAAGCTACTCGGGTGTGCGGGGCATTAAATTGAAGGCTGCGGATAGGGAAATCACATGGGAAAAAATGCGGTATGTCTATAGTTTGAGATAGTCATGGTTAGTCATTGTTTGGGTTAACATTCAAATTGATGCCACTAGGATATGTTGGGTATCAAATTTACGTTCTCGGTTAGAGGAACGTAGTAGGGCATATACAAAAATGCTTCCTGGTTATAGTCATAAGATAGTCATGGCGAGTCCTATACTGTGTTAACATTCGAAGTGACCCCTCGTTCGTGCGTCTAGGACAATAAATTTACGATCGTAATGAGGGGAATCACGTTGGACAAATTCCAAAATGCTTCCTGGTTATAGTTAGGAGATAGTAATGGCGGGTCTTATATTAGGGTAAAATTCGAAGTGACCGCGCGTGGGCGTGTAGGTGTCAAATTTTTGATCTTGTTGACGGGAATCACGTGGGACAAATAAAAAAAGGCTTCGTGGTTCTATTATTGAGGTGGTCATGGTGAATCATATATTGGGTTAAAAATCAAAGCGAGGCCCCTAAAGCAAATGGGGTATCAAATTCAAGGTTTCAATTGGGGGAATCACGTGGGACAAATAAATAATGAGTCTTGCTTAGAGTCTCGAGTTTCATGGTTATTCAGATTTGTTTACAATTTCAAATGATCTTGCAAGGGTGTGTGGAGTGTCATAATAAATGTTTCATTGAGGGAAATCACGTGGGCCAAATATAGAAACGCTTTCTGCGTATACTTATGAGACAGTCATTGTGAGTCATCGATTCAGTGAAAATTTAGAATGACGCCAGTAGGGCTTGTTGAGTATAAAGTTAAAGGGGCACTGACACAAAAATTTTGCATCTTGTTTTTTTTGTTGCGATAAGTAGCTAGTGACCTACTTATAACCTGCAGAAACCTCATTTGCTTCAGCGTGCGACGGTTGTTTAATTAGAGGCATTTTCAATGCGGCCAGTCGCAGTTTCGGTTTCAGCGAGTGCCGCGAAACGATGGATTTTGTGGATTTTGTGTGAACAAAGCTGACCACGTGACCGTGGCAGGGATATCACAGTTGCAGAGCAGAGCCGCCGTAGCACTGTCGAATCCGCATCGACGGCAGTATCTGCGAATGCCCCCCCGTACTGATCTCGTGAGGCGCCTAATTAAAAAGCGACCGTGGATGTGACGCAGGCGCTGCGAGTGCAAATGCTACCGCGGCTAACGAACGACGCGCGACGCTCGAGACGGTGGGTGGCAAGACGCGCGCTGGGAGCAGCCGGCCGGTCTGCCTACAGGTCCGCCTACAGATGTGTTCGGCTTAGCACTGCGGCGGATATTCGAGTGCCGCTCTCGTAAGCGGTGCAGATGACAATTTTGAATGCAACCCGCCATGGCATCATTAACTCCTTTCTCATGTAAGCCACCATGGTCGGGACTTGGGGACAATTTCGTGCAGCGGTAACACTCGAGCTACCTGCGCCGGCGTGGGCCACTTCGCGGCCGTGGCCGCCGCCTGCACAGCGACCGTGCGGCTTTCTCAGTGGCCTTTTCGTGCCTCCGGCACGTTTCCGCATCCAATGGTAATAAACAGTAATAGAAACAGAGTGCCTGGAATCGCTGTAGAACTTTGGTCGCGGCCAGCTGCCCGATGAGCTGACGAAATCACGGCGCCTCCGCCGCCAACGATCGGGTCGTTCGTTCTCGAGAGCAGAAGCTCCGCCCTCCGGCCCTCCGATTGGAGCGGCGAGCCGGCAGTGCGGAAGCGGCAAACACAAACTCGTGACGTGTTTGGATGTTGTTTATTTACACTTGCGCGTGGTCCTCTGCTGGCCGCTCGGTTGCGTTTCGCACACTTCAAAATTGATTTTAAATATGTTCTAGGCTGTATTCACCGCTGATATTTTGCAGATGATGTATATGTGTTCCCACCAATCTATCTCCGAAGTTATCTCGCCTTCAAAATTTTGTGTCAGTGCCCCTTTAAAGGTCTCGGTGAAGGGAATTGCGTGGAATAAATAAAAAAATGCGTCATCATGATACCATCATGATATAACCATGACTAGTCATTGAAGGATTGTTGTAAATTCAAAATGATGACGATAGGGCGTGTAGAGTATCAAACTATTGTCTTGGCGAAGAAAGGTGGGTCGGATGCAACCATCGCGATTCATGTCACTGAATAATGACCAGTTAAATAAAAAGTCTTATTCAGTGTCCGGTAGAAATAATTGTAATCATTTATTGGTGGCCTGCCATCTTAAAAGCGTGTTTGGTTCGACACATTGCCGCACTCAACATTTGTACAAGCCTGCGTTTCCATGAAACAGCTTAAGAACTATTGGTTTGCATCCTACCTATACGCTAAGAAGTAAGTGGGTTGGCGCAATCAGCGAATGCCTTCGATCGCCCGCGCAATAGTCAAATTTCCAAGCATGGCTTGCTGCTGTCGGTGTGCGCACGTGTTGACATTTGATTCGAGCTCCCATTCCTCATTCGGAGTTGGTTGTAAACGAGGCCGTGAAATTCCTTCACTATGCAGGTCGTAGACGTACCTGCTCAATAAAGTAAAATATTTACCGCCTCATAACACTATTTTATGCCGCCAAACAGGGGCAACCTATTCGATGCACCAAGATTTCACGGTCATTTGCTTGCTTAAAAAAATTCAGCGTTTCAGTGGCGGGGGGGAACCGCGAACAGCTATTTACTGACACGACGGGGTGTTCTCCTCCACCGCGACGCTTCTATATCGCTTTAGGCTTCAATTTTTTGCATACCCGAGATGCGGCATAGGTGTCCGGATGATTTGTGTCGGCTTCCTGTCGATGAGATGAACAGAACATACCTCCAGAGAAAACAAAAACGTGCGATAGGGATTGAATATGAGGGCGAATAAACAGCCCATACAAAAACACCTCTTGGGCGGTAATGGAAAAAATGTATGGTGAGCTATGCCCGCCTATGGGTCCCTATGGTCACCAACAAAAAGGCATACATTAGGCTATTGCCAGCTATTCAAGTTTTTATGCATCCTGCACTAAAAATTGTAAACCATACAATTCTCTTTAGACGATTATAGAACATCCTAGTGTGTTTAGTCTATAGAGTCGCAGCTAGTCAGGTTACTGTAGCCAGATAAAGAAATATATATGTCTTTAGTTCTATAAACCAGCCGCGACAAAGCTCTTTTGGCTGGCTATATGCGATTATTTTGATTCAAATCTACAGGCTTGAAACCATTCAGCTCTGTTCTGGCAGTTATTGGAGAGAATGTGCCCTAAAGCTAAAGAGAGGTAGCCTTAAAAGATTCTGCGGCTGGCAACAGCGCAATATATAACTTTGAACCATTATACGTGTGACAATTAGGCAACATTTATCGGGCACTAGGAAAGCGTTTGACGCAGCATTTAGAGGCCTGCATCTATAAAAGCTTCCTTAGCTAACTATATAGTGAATTAAGGCTCCAAGTCTGCAGCCGCAAATAGAAAAGTGTTAGCTGTAAACGTAGAATTAGAGCAACCATTAAATTCTGTTCCGCTAATTTCAATATGACTTATGCCGCGAAATTAATATACTCATGATTTACCTAGCAACATCTCCAACACAGATTGGATAAAGATGATGAGGTTGATGGGCCGGTTGTAAGAAAGTATTTGTTCAATAACGTTAGGTACTTATTATGCCAACAATATGCGAAAAGTACAAGAAAGGCAGCTACTCATTAATGCTCAAATTAAGGTTGCGAGTTTGGATACTGCGCGTCGGGAAAGCTTGCAAATGAACGTTGACCAAATGACGTATAAGTTCGGAAAATTCTTTCTCTGTGGCCCTTCGCTGCCGCGGTCAGGTAAAAAAGCGCGATTCTCTGAAAACGGCCCTCTCAGCGTCGAAAAAAATTGGAAAGAACTTTCGAAACGCAAGTTAGGTGCGGACACGGTCAGGAATATGGTGGCAGCTGGGAACAACCACATTCCTTCTCTTGCAGAGCAAACTTTGAGATTAGTCATTGAGAAAGGGGGAGAGCCACCCACGCTCGACCAAAGGAGGGACTGCAAGGAAATTCTGGAAAGCATTTTAAAAGTAGAGGGGACACCCCTGCTTCCTGTTTTATTTCCGGTTATTTGTTTGGCACCCTGGTTTTGGCGATGGGTACCAAAGGACACGGCCTTGCTAGAGGGGTGGTGGTTTCGTTGAAAAAAAGGGTCAGGCGTTCCGCGCTGTATTAGTATTTATGCGCGGCTCAGGATAGTGACCGACAATTTTCCCTGAGTACTGAGAACAGATATAGGTTTCAGGAAGAAGAAAACAAAACGTTAAGTGATGTTGCGTTTACCAAACAAAATGATTACAGCCAACATGTTAGCAAAAGGTCGAAAGATGGGCACGTATCTCCCCACTATTTGCTAGCGCGATGGACCTGATTATACCTGGATGTACTCAGTCAGCCACACTTCGTCTCCTTGCGCACGTGCGCGGGCATGGCACGTGTTGCCTTGTGCTGGCAATTTACGATTCCACCGCACTGTGTTCGTGTAGACGGTTTGACGACAAGCGAATGTGCCGCTTTTCGCTGCCGTAAATTGCGGTGTTTATGGTGACGGTGTTTACGGTAATTAATTCAACGTCAACTTCAAGTCATGCGAAAACAGACAGCTGCGATACCACGACAGGAATTTTATCGTAAGTAAAACTCCTGGGTTAGTGATCTCACGAACTGTAGAATCTGTATAGTGCGAGAAATACAGCTCTTTTTTTGGTGTTAAAGAACACGTTTCCAAACTACCCTGCACCACATGGGCATTGCAACCTACACAGAAGTGAAGATTTGGCCGCGGTGATGTGATAATTATTTTTTCGCGAACTGGCAAAACTTACAAGGAACTGATTGAGCGGACTTGGGAAACGTTTTTATTAGTGCATTTTGTGCGACCGTCTTAGTTGTTTCATTTCCGTTTCAGCTACCGTACTAGCACCTTTGTGCATCGAGTACAACCTGTAATGAACGACTTGTGATTGCTCTCTTTTCTATGGACTACCCAGCGCCTGTAGGTATTTGTATCTCGGCGGGCGTTCGCCGTGAATGTGCCGCGTAGTGTGGCTGTTTAGCGAGTAACCTAGGCATTGGCGTGAGTGTTGGAATGCGTGATCACCGTATGAGAACTGTTTACTAGCGGCGAAGCAGCTTAGATTGTAGCCGTTTATGTAATGAATAAGATGAGTAAGTCCCTTGGTTTTACTTTCCTTGATTGCTTGTTTTAAGCCTTTTGTAAATGAAAACTGGCGAAGTGTTTGCAATCGCAACCTTGTACTCCCCCTGTATCGCTGAAGTGTTCACGGAGCATATATTACAGAATACAGCTAGGCATGCAACCTAAGTGCCACAGGAGACGTTCTAGATTTTCGCAAGGCTATATTCTGTCATGGTAGCGTGCTAGTAGTATCTCAGAGGCTGCTGCTATCGCTGTGTTTCAAATAGTGCTGATTCTCTTCTAGATGCAGCCCATGCAAAAATGTCGTATGGTCGGGTATTGCGAACCCTTTTTATGGTTGTCTTTTGCTATTTGGTCCAATGGTCTTAAGACGTTTCTATGGCTGTCTTTAGCGCTTCCTATCGACATTCCTATAGTTGTCTTTTGCTTCTTCTATAGCCATAGCGATATCGAAAGAAGAGAGGTAAGACACCCATAGAGAGAGAGAGAAAGACTTTATTTGAGGCCAGCAGGGAGTGGGAGGTCGGGATGCGCAGAGCTTCCACATCCCACCCACGTTCACGACGTCCTCGGGACTAGGCCCCGCCGGTGTCGGCGTGAGCGGTGCGCGAAAGGTACTCGGGAGTTCGTCCCTTTCCCCCCCGTCTGCGACTCGCTCCGCTTCTGCCTGGCGAGAGCAGCCTCGAGCTGCTGGACGGCTAGAGTTTGTGCGTTCAGGTCCGTCGAATAGACGGCACTCGTTATGGTGTCCGGCAGCCGGCCGTAGAGGTCGGCAGCTTCCACGGGGTGCACTGCACCCCGAATAGCTAAAGACAACCATTAAACCGGCTATAGAAGAAGGTAAAGACTCCCATAAGAATGTCGATAAGAATATCTAAAGACAACCACAGAACCGGCTATCAAAAACGCTAAAGACACTCATAGAAATTAAGTTTTATCAAGGTTTTAATCCTTGTCGCGCATTTCGGTAATCAATTATTCAATTTACTCACGTGCTGGTCAATCCCGTCCTGGTCAATTCACGTACTGGTCAATCAGAATGATTGACTGGTTACTTAGTACTGGCAAATCAGATGGATTGGTGTCGTACGGGTAGAGGATCCGCCTCACGAGGGGAACGATGAGCAGAACAACTGCGCTATTCCAACCGCACAAAAACGTATGTTTTGATGAAATCGCAGAAAAAGGCTTGATGGGCGGCCTGATCTCGGGGACCATTTCCGGTAAAGCCCTCCCTGACCAGAACAGGATTAGCTACCCTGGTGTAGTAATGGCCAAAACCTCTAACGAATACGGCAATTAACCCTCGACTGTCAGTTCCCAGCGGCTGCGAAGCAACATACCACGACGGCACTCAGACCCGTTACGCAGCAGAGGGTGCGAAGAATTCTAGGATCCGAACACGCCGTCATTGAAATATTGTCACGATGGCAAGGACGACGCCGTTGATTTGAAGGAGAAACAAGTTTATTGGAGCGAACGTGTGCTCCCCTAACAACTCAAAAGAATAGAGGCGGCGAAGCAGCGGTCAAAAAAGTGACTAGCACGGGCGAGTGTCGTCGATTGAATGCCGTGGCGTCTGCTCTGCAGGCTTTTATCTTTCGGCGCAAGTGTTTCTGGAAACGTCGATTCACATCCAGAACATTGTCGATTACAAAAGATTATTCTGCGCTAGTGACGTTAGGGCGAAACAGTCTGCTTATCTGAATGTGATAGCCCGTGCGGCACAAAAGTAAAGAATGTAAGACGCGCTACGTATGGAACGCAGATAACACAGCCGGGCGTGGCCGGCAGTAAAAACAAACAATAACTAAACAAACCGATACATGGGTCGCGGCAATATGAACCTAACAAACACGTGCTAACAACGCTTAACACGAGAACTTCATGTGCGCAGGCGAGTCCAGAGGTGTTGTTGAAGGCATTCGAGAGGATTAAATGGGATTCAGTAGGGTATAGTGCGGTTAGGACATGTGAAGCCTTACAGGGCTGGAAATGGACACGTGCTATGTTACTGTGGTCTAGTTGACCGAATAGAACTGTGAGTGGGATTTCTAGTCAATAAAAGCATAGCTGGCAATATAGACGAAAACTACATCATAAACGAAAGGGTAGCCGGTTTTGTAATGAGTCCTAATAAGAGTTACAAATTTAAAGGTAGTACAGATCTACGCGCGTAGGCGCGTGGCTGTGAGCATTTCCATAAAGATTGATTGATTGATTGATTGCGGGGTTTAATGCGCCGACGCAACGCAGGCGATGAGGCGCGCCGTAGTGGAGGGCTCCGGATTAATTTTGACCACCTGGGGATCTTTATCGTGCGCCGAAATCTCGTACACACGGGCGTTTTTGCTTTTCGCCTCCATCAGAAAAGCGGCCGCCGCGGCCGGGAATCGAACCCGCGACCTCGTGCTCAGCAGCGCAACGCCTTAGCCACTGAGCCACCCCGGCGGGTCATTTCTATAAAGATGGGAAATCGGCAATGGCTATAGTAAAATCAGTATACCGTAGTTACGGAAGACTTCAGTGCTGAAGTTAAATAAGATAAAACTTTATTTCCGACAAGCGGGGGGCTCGGAAAAAAGTGAAATTATTCACTTGACAGAGTACGAGCCCCGGTTACAGACAGCAACGGGCATCACAAAAGTACATTTTTCCAGAACAAATCGTTTTTGTGGCATCATTATACAAAGTGTTAAGAAATTATTCTGCTGTAACAAAATGTTTTTTTTAATACAACGCTGTTTTAATGCTCAGTGGTAATCTCATTGGCGACACTCTGGTTTAACAAGGAAGGCAAAGTGTGTCGAATCATTTGGTTTCCAAAGGTCGTACGCGAAAATAGTACAGTCCATATCTCTTGTGAACACGTTGGGTATTTGTGTGCTTTTGCTGTTAGGTTCGCAATTGATGTTATGAAAGTGTCAGGATGATGTAAGTGAGATTGGTATGATTTTGATAGGTTGAAGTTGTAAAGTTTGTGTACTGATATCAAATTCAGTTTGTTCAATAGGTTTTTAGTATGTGCGTTATGCTCTACGACAGCTATATGTCTCATTGCGTTTATTTGTAACACTTGCATTCGGTTTAGGTTTGTTTTGATTGTGTTTCCTCCCACAAGAAAGCAGTAATTTATTTGAGACATAAACAACAAGTTATAGATATGCAGGTTAACAGCAGGGGGAAAAATACTTTATTTAGCTAGTATTCCAACAATTTTGGATATGCGCGTTATTACATTGTTTACAAGGTCGTTCCAAGACATATTTGTGTTGAATAGTGCACCAAGTGTTTTTACGGAATCCACTACTTGTATAGTTTCATTGCCAAGAGTAATATTTGCATTTAGGAATGCACTTGAATGCCTATGCCTAGGGGAAAAGAGAACAACTTTGGTTTTTTTAGTGTTAAATTCCAAGGAAATCACTACGCTCCAACCATGCAGCTTTAAGTGTTTTGTTTATTTCAGATCCAAGCGTTTGCAATTAGAGCTGGAAAATAAAAGAGTTGCATCATCTGCATATACGACGTACTGCGGAGCTTGGCTAGTTGTAGTAATATCATTGATGAAAAAGTTAAATAGAAGGGGTCCAAGAATACTTCCCTGAGGAACGCCCGCATACAATGCCCGAGAATCCGATGAATTTTCACCAATTGAAACTACTTGCGTATGATTTTGTAAATATGATTTTACTAAAGCCAATGGAATACCTCGTACGCTATACAGTTCTAGTTTTGCTAGTAGAGTCGCATGATTTAGGCGGTCGAATGCTTTTGAAAGATCTATATATACTCCAGCTACAAGCTTTTTTCTTCGAACGCTTTCAAAATAAATTCTCTTTGTGTAATAAGGGCAAGCTCTGTAGATCTGTGCTTACAAAAACCGAAGTGTTCCGGAAGAATCAAATTAAACTTATCGGCGAAACCTGTTATTCTAGTGTGCAACTATTTCTCCAAACCTTTGGAAAATACTGCTGAATGGAGATCGGTGGGTAGTTCGTAAGAGAATTTCGGTCGCCACCTTTAAAAATAGTAGCCACTCTCGATGCTTGCATCTTCTTAGGAAATATACCCATCGAGAGAGAAAGATTATATACGTATGTTTTTGGAGTTACAATTAAATCAAAACATGTTTCACCCGTCTGATTTGAAAATTGTCCTTGTCACGGGCTGAGCTATTTGAAAAAGATTTATATGTTAAGCCTACCTCGGTTTCAGATGTGGGCGGAGAAAGAGACTCGCATCCCTTCTGATGACAGCATTTGCAGCTTCAGGGGAATTTGAGCTGGTAACAAGGTTTGTAAAGTATCTGTTGAAGGAGTTAGCTAAATCAGTGCCACTAAACGTTTTGTAGTTTATTGTCAATTGCCTTATGGGTTGCCGGCTCGGGACGTGGTTCAGCAGTTCATTATATTTTTTCCATACGTTGTCTGGCTTTGGATTACAGCATAGTTCAAAGTAATTATAGAAATATTGTTGCCTCGCCTGCCGAATTAAGGTATTGGTTTTGTTTTTATATTTCCTAAATATTTCCCAGTCTGCTGGTTTACGCGTTTTTAGAAATTTCCTGTTCAGTTTATCTTACCGTTTTATCATTTTCAAGCACTCGTTTGAAATATAGGATTTACGTGCCTTCCTAGGCTTTCGAACGTTAACCAGAGGAAAATATTGCGAGTATGCCTCCCCGAAGAGGCCCAAAAACTCCTCATGCGCTTTATCTGGGTTGCTGGAGTGATACACATTATCCCAATTTATTTCAGGAATGCTTGAACGAAAGGCGTCTAAACTGCCGGTGTTTATATTTTGAATTTTTACATTTGGATTAGACTCAGCTTTTCTTCGGTTTGTAGGTTTCTTTGAAAACAGAAAGATGGATAGGTGATCACTGATGCTTGATTCGAGCACACCTGTAATTATTTCGTCATTGGAGATGTTGGAGATGAAAACATATAGTAATGTTTGCGAATTTGTTGTAATACGCGTAGTGGTTTTGATCTGTTGATTGAAACCATTTGATAACAGCAGTGTTCGAATTCATGTTGCGGGAGCGATGGTTGTAGCATGTTTATGTTGACATCCCCACAAGAAAGCAGTAATTTAGTTGAGACATAAACAACGAGTTATAGATATGCAGTTTAACAGCAGGTGGCAAAAAATACTTAAATTTAGCTAGTATTCCAACAATTTTGGATATGCCCGTAATTACATTGTTTACATGGTCATTCCAAGACATATTTGTGTTGAATATAACACCAAGTGTTTTTACGGAGCCCACTACTTGTATAGTTTTATTGCTAAGAGTAATGTTTGCATTTAGGAATGCACTTGAATGCCTAGGGGAAAAGAGAACAACTTTGGTTTTTTTAATGTTAATTTCCAAGGAATTCACTACGCTCCAACCATGCAGCTTTAGCAGTGTTTAGATTACCTCAGATGTAAGCGTTTGGCAATTAGAGCTGGAAAATAAAGTGTTGCATCATCTGCATATATGACGTACTGCGGAGCTTGGCTAGTTGTAGTAATATCATTGATGAAAAAGTTAAATAGAAGGGCTCCATGAATACTTCCCTGAGGAACGCCCGCAAATACAATGACTGAGAATCCGATGAATGTTCACCAATTGAAACTACTTGCGTACGATTTTCTAAATACGATTTATATTAAAGCCAATGGAATACCTCGTACGCCATACAGGTCTAGTTTTGCTAGTAGAGTCACATGATTTAGGCGGTCGAATGCTTTTGAAAAATCTATATATACTCCAGCTATCATATATACTCCAGCTATATATTTATACTCCAGCTCCAGTTGTCAAGAAGCAGGTTGGAGTAAAAAAGGTTGGGAACTATGCGGTGGGTTTTAGGAATAACCGAGGAAATTTATTTGTATTGGTCGCAAAAGGGCATGGGATACCCATCGTCAATACCTTGTTCCTCAAACGGGAGTGCCAGAAGTGGATATAAAGGAGCCCTAATGTCGAGCATAAAAATGAAATAAGCTTCATACAATGCGGTGACCCTTGTGTCGTGCAGAATGTGGGAGTCCTTGGAACAGGTAAGATCTAGAATTAGGCTAGCTGTGAGAAGCGAGCGTAGTAAGCTGATACGAAAGAAGCGGGTCAATGAGCTAGCAGTGAAGCGAAAATTTGAATTCAGGATCGCGCTGCAGAAGCGGTGCTCATATTAAGTGCGAATGCACTTCTTAAGCGACCCTGAACCTGCGTCCACCGGCGATGTCCGCGCTCGTGCGAATGCTCGTGCCTGGCCGCTGACATGGCACATACCCACGTGGGGGATTGGCGAGGAATCTCCTCGTCTTCCTTGGCAACGGGGGGAGATGGGCGCGCGCTGCCTGGCCGCTGACATGGCACATACCCACGTGGTGGATTGGCCAAGAATCGGGCGTGAGAAGGGCTAATGCACCTGCTTAAAGGAGTACTGACACGAAATTTCAAAGCTGAGATCCGCTCTAGCAATCAAGTACAACGACAACACAAATAGGTGTCTGTGAATAAATGCATCTTTCTTTCTTTGTAGTGGTGTGTGTGTGTGTGTGATCTCTCTTTCTGGAACATTACCGAACCGCGCAAATTCAACTCGTGCATTCGCACTTTCACATTCTTCCCCTCGGGGAAATGCGGGAAATTTTTTTAACCGAGGAAACAGACTTTACGACACAGGAAGCAAGTGACAATCTTACACGCATTATAAAGGAGTGTGGAGAAGTCGCAGGTAAGATTGCTAGGCAGGATAGTTCAAAATTTCCCAGGAGACGCAAGATTTAATTACGAATCCGGAAAGCATGACACTGGCCACCGCATCAGGCAGAATTTAACTTGCGGAGCCTTCCAAATTAATCTATAAGCGTAAGACAGCTAGCATACGGAATTATAATGCTGTAAAAAATGGAGCAGGAAAAAGGCTCCGAGGCATGGGGAAAATTGAGATGTATGCACTCAATGACACGTAAATGCAATGTCATCACAAATAGAGATAAAATAGCTATAGTAGCTGAGGACTTCAAGAGATCTGTGCAGTAGCCATGACATCAATGATCATACCGAACGCAGAAGTAGTTTAGAAAAGGTCGACATACCAACAGTAGCGACACAAGTAGTAAACAAGGCTTTGAAAAAATGCCAGGTGGGCAAAGCACCTGGTGAGGACCGGACAACGGCAGACCACTTGAAGCATAGCGGGAAAATCGCACTAGAAAATCCTTGAAACCAGTATACGCAATGCCTCAGACCGCATGGGTACCGGAGTCTTGGATGACCTCGAATATCCTTCTAATCTATAAGAAAGGTGACATGACGGATATGAAAGATTACTTTGCGATAAGCTTACTGTCACTAGTCTAAGATACTTACATGGGTAATCGTAAACAGAATTTCTGGCACCTTTAATTTCCGTCACCCTAATGAACAAGCAGGGTTTCGTAAATGCTATTCAAGAAAAGATCATATCCCCACGTCTAGTCAGGTGATAGAGAATTGTGTGGAGTATACCCAACCCCTATATGTATAGCGTTCAAAAATTATGAAAAAGCATTTGACCTCGTGGAAACCTTACCAGTAATGCAGGCATTGGAGAATGAGGGCGTAGACGAGTATAACATATGATTTCTACAGGATATTTGCAATTGGTCCACAGCTGCCATATTCTTCCATAAGGAGAGCAGTAAAGTACCTATCAGGAAGGGCGTCAGACAACGAGATACAATCTCTTCACGGTTATTTACAGCATCTCTACAAGTACCACTCCGAACATTGGATCGAGAACAGGGGGGCATAGGCTAATGGAGAATATATCAGTAACCTCAGATGACATTGTTTGCCGATTGCTGATGACGTTGCCTTGCTATGTATTTCGCTGGATTAATTGCAAAGAATGATTGCCGCATTGGACAAGCAGAGTAGAATCGTGGGCCTGAAAATAATATGCAGAAAATCTACGTTATGCCTAATAGCTTCGGGGGAGCACTGCGGGTAGAGATAGGTGGCAAGACAGTGGAAGTGGTAAGCGAACATATCTGTTTAGGCCAAGTAGCAACCCTGAAACGCAACCATGAGGCAGAGATAATTAGAGGATAAGACTAACGTGGAGTGCAATCGGGAGGCATTCCCAGATAGTAAATTTAAGCTTACTATTGTTCCTGAATTGGAAAATTTATAACACCTACATTTTACCGGTAATCACCTATGAGGCAGAAACTTGGAGGCTCACTCAAAGGGTTCAACCTTAATTGATTACGACTCAGCGACCAATAGAATGGAAAAAGATAGGTGTAACATTGAGAGACAAGAAGAGAGTACAGTCGGTCGGCGGAAACACTTATGTTAAGAACATTAGTAGAAATTAATAAATGAACGGCATGTAATGTGAAGGATAGGAAACCGTTGGTCATTAAGGATAACAAAGTGGATTCGTAGAGAAGGCAAGCGTGACAAGGGGGCGGCAGAAAGTTAGACGGGCCGACGAGATTAAGAATTTTGCAGGAATAAATTGCTCGCTGTTAGCACAGGACCAGGGTAACTTGAGATCTATGATAGAGTCCTTGGCCTGGCAGTGGGCGTAGACATTCTGATGATGATGATGACTGGTAAATACTTGGTGTACTTGTGTTAATTATCACTTGGCGTTTGCGGGGATGGCTCACAGGGAAGAGTTGATCGTACGTAACTCGAATAATTGCAGCGAGAAGCAGGAACACATGCGGAGCATGGCACACTTCGTGGCCCCCTAATGATATGTCCATGATAGTGTAAATAGATTATTTTTCTTACTATTGGAAAAGCGTAAAAAGGCCGTTTGCTCCAATATTATCCAGGAAGAATAACCGATGCTGCACATGGAAAGAGGGTGCGTAAAATAATATTTTTTGATTGCCATGCTAGAGAACAGCGCGCTTTCTTTGTTCTTGTGAAGATATAAAATAATATAGGGTCCCGAAAGTTTTTGTGTTTGCATCGACTGGCCACTCACATGTGCTGTAAGCAGTAAAATGCAACAATTTGCCATGTGATTATTCTTTTTAGGTTTTGCTTAGAGGGACTACTCGCGCCCACTTATGTTATCCGGTGTTTCAGTGTTTGTTTTAGGCCCCCGTTGATTCCTTCTGCCGTATGGGGTGGTCAGAAAATCTGGTTTGATAGTCAAAGGAATTGATGTTCTTTCCTGAGCGACAACATTATCAAACTAATTTTTGGTTCTAGAACAGACGTAGTTCTGAGATGAATGCAAAGCTTGTAAACGCCGAAGTAGTCAATTAGCCGAGCTTTGCCCGTACGCGTAGCCTTGCTTACTGCTTCAAAAAATCGTGAGGATGTATTGCGTGCGATCTTCAATTGGCTATAAGGTGTGCTTTAGTGGAAGGGTTCAGAAAAAACTCCACCTTGTCGCAATCTTTGCCGTGTCCCTATTTGTCCACATACGCGACGTTTCTATTTTCTATCTCATCTGATTATTGCTGATGCGATGGACATAGACCCGTGGTGGGTGACCCCAACTTCGACGTTTGTGATGTCTATTTGTTTTCGCACTGCGCAACTTCATTCAACTAACTTTGACTTATTCAAGAACGCTGCGCAATCCTTAGCTAGGTAAAATCCTTAGTCCACTCCATACCACGACAAGAAAGCCATCAACACTTAACACCTGCAACCGGATTTGGCCTCCTGCCACAAATAAAAAAAGCGGAGTATGCGGCTTACACAACGATGAACAAAGCTAGGCTACCTGTACTCCTCCAGTGCGTGCTGGAGACATGAACGTTTTACTCGTCCCTGCGGACGACACGGAGAATTGGGAGAAGACCTAGAGCAACTTGAACAGAATTTATCCAGTTTCACTATGAAGAGACACCAAAGCTTGTGTTTTATGCCGCAATCACTACGTTTAGGGTTGTTTCAAAACCATTAAAGTTCCGTATCCTCCTCGCGTGTGCTCAGAACCAGATTTGTTTTGGAATTCAGTGAAGGTATAAGGACAAAGTTAGCCGAGATCCACGCTCCGACCTCTCCGTCACCCCGGCGAATCGGTCGCCGTGTTTATTGAGAAATAAAGTGGATCTGTAGGATTCGGCAAGCCAAGATTACAGAATAAAAAAAATCAGTTGTCTAAACACGGAGTACTACAGGAACGTATATATGGCCCCCTTCTTTGCCCCAGGGTAATTGATCAAGCTATGCTATCAAAAGTCGAAGTGAAAGACACGATCCCCCAACTCCCAGAAATCGCATTTGAAAGAAAAAATTAGCACGTTCTCAGAGAACCGAGTCTATACCAATGAAGTAGCAATAAGCTGCCTACGACCAACCGTCCTCTCTTTGTATTCCGACAAACTAAGAGAACTCGTCGTCCCGACGACAGCCTTCATTACTGACCTCCTTTACGTACCGCTGGAAGAAGTGCTGCAAGAACTGTAGAATTCTGCACCTCGAGAAACACCATCAGAGCCGTAAGCTATGACCTACGGTACTTCTGCTCATTTACATTGCCAACTTGTACCTCCAGTTTCGACGCACGTTGCAGCCTGCCCGTCCGACTGTGGCGCAGCAATCCACACTATGAAATGTCGACGTACGACGAACCACCGATCGTCATTCACTGTGGTGTGACCGCGGAGAAGCTAGACACATGCACCATCGTTTTCTCCTATAAACCGGAAAGTTCCAAGGTGTCTTCGTCAACGCACCACGCCCTATGCCAGCCACCGCAGAAAAAAGTCGAACGACTATCTCTATCAAACGAGCCGCCGCCCGTAGCACAACCTTTTCCTCGTTGCGGAATCAGAACATTCCGGTCCAGCCAGGCTGCCACTGGATCTTGAATTGGAAGCACTGAACTCGCAAAATGTGTTTAGTAAGGTAATTTTTCAGCATAGGTCGGCAAAATAGAAAGAACGCACTAAACTTTGATCACATTTATTTTCGTTCACGCTTTACTCAATCACACTCAGACTGAAAATGTCGTATACTCTCAAAATCACTCGTACACACTCATCACAAACTCATTTGGAATCGTACTCACTTGTACTCAAGCTCCTTTCTCCTCACAAGTATACGTACTCAATCTGCACTCATGAGCAGTCAATCTGCACTTATGAGTACTCAGTCTGTACTCATGAGTACTCAGTCTTCTGTACTCATGAGTACTCAATCTTCTGTACTGATGAGTACACAATCTGCACTCATAAGTGCTCAATCTTTACTCATCAGCACTCAGTTTGTATTACTCACGAATACTCAACTTATCGGCACTGTTAGCTTGGTCGTGCCTCGAATGAAAGACTAGACAAAAATAAAAGTGGTTAGAAAAACTGAGGTTACATATAGATCAGAACAGAGGAGCACGGGAAAAAAACGTCTGACGCGGTGCACTGTCGTAGGGCAACTCACTGTGCAAAGGAACCCACCCATGGGAGAGCTAAACGGAACGTAAGCACTCACGTTGCGTCTAGCGCCTCCGCTTGTTCTTAGGAAGAAAACAATGAAGTCTGTGCCGGGTCGGACTCTCGGTAGCTCGGGACTTCTGGGTGCGGCCGTGGCCGTAAATTGCGGTTTTCGGTATATCTTCGGCTGGGTGGCCACTTTTGTCGTCCACTTTCGTTTTCGGGCGCGCTTATTTTCCCCGAATCTTCCTCCTAATCCGAAGAGTGCCCACCCCCAGGTACGTTTAAGTGTCAGCGTAGATTAACGTCCGGTGTTATCCATATCACTGTGCCGTTATCGACAGTTTTTGATGCTGGCCTTTGTTTTTTGTTATACCGGACACAAGAATCTTCGTTAAGAGGGCGTTCGTCTCGATGAGGTTCGCTGAATATCAAATCGGCATGATTTGTGTGCGTGGGTGCCATGGGATTCACTTCGTCGGACCTCAGCTTGACAGCGTTTACTTCGTTGCGTTAGTCGCGTCGCTTCCGTCGGTGATTGTGATTGTATAGCTCGTTGTGTGCTTGATGCATGTGGGAGCGTAGATGTCTGCTTTCTCCTGTGGCGAGCTGCGGTGTGCAGGAATGGCATTGTTCAGAGCGTTGAGGACGTTGCTTCGAGTGTGGTGTGCGTAGCGAATGTTGCGGGAGCTGTTTGGCTTTCCATTTAGCGTGGGTAGCGGGCATTGTCGTAGGGTGGCGTGGCTGATCCGTAAAACTCGTTGTAGCCCAGCGCTTGCTTTCGCCGTGGCTGCTTCGGAAGTGAAACCAATGTGGTAGGGAAGTGGGTGTAGTTCGTCTCGTCTGTTCGGCCCACATTCGTTGGCATCGTAAGCGTGACTTGATCTGTAGGGCATTCGATGCCTTCCTCTGAATCGGGTCCATTCGTTGTCGTTCTTGCCGTGCCCATGTCGTCGCTCAAGCTCTCGTTTTTGCAGTTGTTTCGAGCATGCTAAAATCGGTATCTCTCCCGCGCAAACAGGCTCGAAAATGTGCCGCACGTCGCGAGTACGCTTGCTCGCACTTGCGTCCTCTTTTACGAAATGGCGTTTGTCGGGTGATTCTCGATCGAAGCAGCGGGTGCCGGGGATCTTGTCCGTTCCGGCTCGGGCGTGCCACATGCGCTGGCCGTGTCGTTGGTCGTTGATGCAGCTGCCTGCACGTGTGTCATGCCGCTCGATCGCTGGACTAGGGCTTGTGCAGCGGGTGCCGGAGAGCAAGTACGTTCCGTTAGGGTTTAAACGCGTGTGTTGGGTCTTTTGTCGCTTGTGGCAGGGCTGATTTCTGAGGTTGTGACGTTCGCTGACCAAGTCCGTGCTGCCTGTGCTCTGTCCGCCAGCTGAAGCTGCGTAGGCAGAGAGGGGCTAGACAGTAGCATCTCAACATTGTTGTTGTTCCGTAGTTGACAGAAAGAGAGGAGGGTGCTCAGTGCTAAAGTCACACACTCTAATTATGTGGCGGAGTGTTTGTTCTTCTGAGCAAAATTTACTATCAGCGTCGAAGCGAATCAGGTGCATTATGTGAAGACGCGTCGGGTGTGGGAAGGAACCGGATTATATTAGCTAAAGGGTAGTTTGTTGTTCTATGGAAAGGTCATGCTAAGGCGAAGGCAGGGTCTGTCTCAGAAGGCGATAATGATGAGTTATGTCCCTTAACGAGACAAGAGGATGACTGTCATCGTAAAGCTCCATAGCACGGGGGGTAAAAGTGCAGGCATGGTGGGCGTATTCGTTGCCCTCCATGGAAGCGTGAGCGGGTGTCCAGATGACCTGAATGGAACCATGTGCGGACCAGTTTTAGCACACGAAGTGCAGGTCAGGACAACGAACCCGACTGGTAATTCCGGTAGGCTTGTTGGGAATCGGTAAAAATTTTGCGAAACCCTGCTTGAGTGAGAGCGAAGACGATGGCTGCCACTTCTGCTGCCGCCATGTCTTCGGGCTTGAGTGAGGCGCAAGCAACGAGGTTGGTTCTCGAGGTAGCCACAATGATGGCGTACCGCTGCCCTCGGTGTTGGGAGGCGTCTGTGTAGATAACTGCATGATCCCCACCGAGGATGGAGTTGAGCACTTGAGTCCGTGCTTTTTGCGACTCTCGTCTTGTGAGGGGTTCATATTTCTAAGCAAAGGGAGCATCTTTATTTCTTGTCGCCAAACGTCGAGTAGTACATCAAGCGGAGTGACATTCTGTGCTTTCCAGCCAATCTGGTGACGGATGCGGCGACCCACCACAGTTATGCTCATTCGGAGTTTCTAGACAGAAGCTGGAAGAGCTGGCCCTCTATCAGCTCTTCCACTGTGTTGTAGAGCCCCGTGCTAAGCAGCCTCTCTGCGGACGCACTCATGGGAAGACCAATGGCTTGCTCAACCACCTTTCTAATCATCATACAAAGCATCTTTATGTCCTTCTTGCCGAGAAGAAGACAGGCGGCTGACGTAAGTAATTTTGAGAGGGCAAAAGCTTGAACTAATTGAAAGGTATCGAATTCCTTGAGGCCTCGCTTCTTGGTTGCAACTGGCCTTATCATGTGTATGATTTTATTGAAGCTTTGTTTAAGGTGCTGCAAGGAAACGTAAGTCTTGGTGTTGGCCTGAAGATGTAGGCCCAGAATCTTGCTGCTGGGGCTTCCAGTGAAGCCCGGCCATCAAGGAGTATTTGAATGTGTTCCTTGAGGTGTCGTTTGGCTTGAGGGCGGACGACAAGGACCTGGAATTTTTTACGTGAATACTGGAAGCCAGAGGCTTCATTTCATTGGCCTACGAGTTGTGAGATGCCAAGGGTTGGTAGCTACCTTTATTCACTATCATGTGGCATTCAGCGAGAATGCAAGGGTTTAACCCGTAGATGTTCTTGGTGGGAGAACCACTTGTCTTCACCGTGTTAGCGTGGGCTCATACCTAAATCGGTAAGACAACGGGCTCTGGCCTTGTTGCTATATTAGTTCTAGGTTCGATTCCTGGCGGCGCCAGTAAACTCTTTTATTTGTTCGCTGAGTTTTCTGTTGACACCAACGGTCGCAAAAGAACCCTTGATGGGGTAGAGGTAAAAAGCTTTCCTTTAAAACCTTCTAGGGGGCGCGATGCCAAGGAGGGAGGTCCCGCCGCGAGATAGGGACAAGGCAGGGGCGCAACGCGTCGTAATGCCTAGTTCCATTGAGAGCCCGGGCAAAACGCACACGTTTTCGACTTTAACCACTCATTTTTGTTTGCGTGTGTGTGTTGTTGGTCCGGAGCGTCCGATACAAATTCGCTGCACCTGACGACGTGCCTACGGTGGGCCCGATTCACGCCTCGCTCAAACCACCCGCAGCAGACGTGCCGCAACCTGATGGGAAACGGCGCCGTCGAGTCTGCTCTCCTTTCCCATCGCCATGTCTGGACCGAACCATGCCTGGGACGAACGGCTCGCGGAACACACGGAGCAAATCGGTCCTGGAGAGGGCGCCGGTGAGGCGCCTTTCCTTTCCATGTCGTGGCGGCTAACAAAATCGCCTTGCATCCCTTCACCGGATTCATGTGCGGCCATCGATAGTCCTGATTGGAGGGATTCGGAGTGTGCGCGGCTCCAACAGAAGCTCGGGGGTATAAAACCAGTCCGGAAGCAGCGGCACTGCGGCGGCATGTGATTGGAGGCACTGAGTTGAGAAACGCTGTTGATACGTTGCATGTATTGAATATAAATGCAGCTCAGAATCACCATCGGCTTGACTAATATATCGCTCTGCTCTACGATAAGTCGATAGCGCACTGAGCAAAGCAACGTCGGAACAGTCGTGATTGAGCTAAGATGGCCTTATACCTACCGCGTGTGTGTGGGTGTCTTTGGGGGGTGGTTGCGTGGAGCGTGTATCGCTCGCACTCGAGGGCCACAGTGCACCCGGCTACTACCGGTGCCTGGCAAACGTCACACCACCGTCCAACTGCTCTGCCGTGCTTTGTATACTCGGTGAGATAGTTTGCAGTAGTGTTTAGATGCAAAGCATCTCTTAGTCTACCCTCCGTCGTCCGGCGTCCACACCTCTCCTCCTCTCCACAACAGCTGTGATAACGCCACTCTATCTCCCCTCCTTTCTTTCCCAGTACCTGTGCGCTAGCGCGCTGCTCCTCCTCTCACCTCTGCACACGAGCTGTCCAATCACGCGCATGTGCGTTGCTCCTCCTCGCCACTCCCTCTCCTCTGCAAATAAACCCGTCTGCACTCCGCGCAATTGCTTGTCCGGTACTGCGCAGTCTGATGACTGCAAATGGACGCCAACGATTCCGTCAGCGAACTGGCTGGCGCACCTTCAACTAGCGCCAGCCAGCACACTGTCAGAACCGCGAGCACCTCCGAAAACAAGGCTCACAGAGGAGAGCTCGCGATGTCGAACGTAAACGGCAGCGTCGAGCAGCGGATTCCTCGCTTCAACAACGAGAAGCCGCTTTGAAACGCCAGCGGGGAGTAGCTCATCCAGATGGCGTTAGGCAACGGGACGACGTTTCGAAACGCCAGCGACGAATAGCGGATTCCTCGCTTTGAGAACGGCAGGCCGCAAAACGTTCCCCACAACTCGATAAATAAAGAAGACAGTTAATACGCTACTACGCTACTACTACTTTAACAACGAATTAACACGCTAATACTCCACGGCTTTGCATCCCCTCAGGGTTCCCACGTGGGAAGGTGGTGTAATTTTTCGGAGGCGTGATAGCTTCCACTGAAGTCACTGTATTGCCCTGTTGGTGCGTTGTTGGTGCACAGTAGAAATCTGCAGCTCTTATCTCGAGCGGCGTTGACGAAGCTAACAAATATCAATGAAAAAGTGCGGTAGCGTCGTTATGTGCGAGCCACATATTTTACGCGACGTTCCTAAGACGCGAGCTAAGCGACAAACGCGGCGTCTGGGGTTGGCGTTCATGAGGCCCTTCACGAGGCTTTCGACAGTGCGAGATTAAACTCGGCAGTAGCTGCTAGTTAGGGGCAGCCGCCCGGCCACTAAACAGCAGATGAAGGTACGGGAAGAACAACCACCGAAATGCACCATCGTCGTCAGCTTCATCATTGAACGTTGACATAAACGAGAAGCGGGTTGCCATTCGAAAGCAAAGCCATTCAACAGCAAAGCGCAGCTCCAGCGGCAAGATGCCAGTGCTCTTAGATAAAATATGCAAGGCGAAACAAGGCTTCGCACGCATTCAACTTGGCAATATGATTCCCGATTGACAACTCTCAAACGTGCTCAGGTGTACTCGAATATTTCATTTCCATTTTAGGGCCAAATTCCGCCGCCGCATCCGCGTGCTGGGGCGATATACGCGCGTGTAAATGGCACGCCACGAGACCACAGTACTAGCGAACCTGAACAAATTTTTTCAACCGGGAGCTTAGTAAAACGCGATGGCCGAACATACATGAGTTATATTATTGCTTGAATGCGCACAGCGGAAAGCCGCGGACAATTTCGGTGGCAGAAACCATACAGTCGGTTTGACGCGAATTACGTAAATTAATCTCGACAATTTCAATTAGCGGTTCGGGTAATGAAACGACTACACAGCGTGACGTGCATCTAGGGAGACTGCTGAAGACCAAAAAAGAGCGAATTCAGTGCGCATAGGGCATGCATTGTTAGCAGGCCCCCTAAAGCGTCATCCAAGGGTTAGCAGCCCCCACCCGTACGTCCATTCTGGCTCTAGCGGACGTCCGTATGACGTCCGTTTCAGGGCTGATGGACGTACCATGTACGTACGTGGGACGTCTGCTTTTGACACTTCCGTACATCCGGTCGGACGTCCGAAAGTTGTATTTTGGATGTTCAGTAAAAAGTTCCAGAAGCACATAACAAGAAGCAAATGTTCCTACAACAAATAGTACACCACGCCAGGCTAACGCACTACCGGGCAGACAGCATACATGAACACAGTGAACTTGTTCACATGTTTCGTAAGCGCTTCTCAATTCCTAAATATCCTTCCCCAAAGTGATCGTAGTTGGACTTGATGAAATGCTCCAAAAAGTTTTAAAAATTCCGTTTAATATTAAAAATATGCAAACGAGACGCAACCTATAAGACAGGGTGTTGATGTACAAAATCTTTTTAGTTGAAAAGCACAATAGGTTTTTCATTTTCTCATGTTGATTTAATTTACGCCATTATTTGAAGCTTCATATTTACTTTTTATGTCCATTGGCGGAGGTCATTGGGACTTGCACATTCGTTTTTGGATGTCAACTGTACACCGAAAATGTGCGTCCAAACATGTACGTACAGTCACCGTCTAATCTGGGCCTTGGACGTTCGGCTGTAATGGGGACGTCCCACGGACGTTCCTCGTTGCTTGGGACCGCCTCTACCCTAGAAAAACTTGAACGGAGCAAGCAAAACTGAGCAGCCACGTGTTCCTAGGCCGCGTGCTTGTAAACAAAAATAACTGGGCCGTAGAAACAGAGCAACTGCGGCCGCGTGGACCGCCAGGCCGTCACCCTCTCGTTTTCCCCTTTTGACCGTGACCCCCTAGCGACCCACCACCGCAAAACGCTAACAGCGCCAAATAGCGACCGGGAAAGGAGACAGGCGCAGTTTTCGTTGCCTGATTTTACCATCCTTGAGAGTGAAGTTGCACAACGGCATCTCTAAAAGTTTGCGACTCGTACACACGCGTCCAAACTTCAGTTCGTGATAAAACTTGTTTGAACTACTGTACTCACGAGTGCAAGCACTAGCAATTACAGTATTCATGAGTATTGTGCTCATGAGTGCTGCACTCATCATTACTATGTACTCATGAGTACTGTGTATACTCACGAGTACATAATCTTCATGAGTACTGTATATTCACGAGTTGTCATATTCATGAGTACTGTGTACTCATTCTGGCAGTGCGTGTTTGCCATAAAAGCACAGCCGCAAGAATAACACGCGCTCTCGTCGTCATTGTGCGCTTCAACATTTGGAACACCGTTGAACTTGCAACCGCGAATTTTTTCCTGCCGTGATAGCATGGCGAAAATGGGAGGTGCTTCACCTTCAGGAAAACCTTGACGTACTAAACGCAGTAGACGAGCAGCCAGTGCAGAAGTGAGAATACATCGCTAGGTACTTTGCGTTGCTACGCGTTGCGTTTTCCAATGATCGCTAAAAGCAGCAATCCTACATTCTCGAGTTTTTTAAGGTTCCAAAGCAGAGTTGCAGGAATACATGGTTGCAACTCAATGCTACACTGTTTCTATTCATGTTCAAAGGTTTTCTTACTGCTGCATTTTCCTTCTTGTTACGTTTTGTTTTCCCGGTCAGGTGAAAAACGTATGAACAGGGTACCACTGTAATCTGAAGAACACGACATGCCTCTTAACAACCGGGAAGTGTAAATACTGAATTCAGGCCTCTGGTATAGCTTCTTCGGCTTGAAGAAGACGTTCCACCTTAAATGCTGAAGTCCTTTTTGTTAGCAGGACAAGCCTTCCTTTTCACATGCAAACGACACATTTCAAAGACAAACTGACATCAGCCTCCCACCCGGTGAGTGCCAGCGCTTCGCAATCAGACAACCATGGCCCATCTTTTTCTCAGTCTCCTGCGCCGTATAAATTTACAAAATCTCCGACATCCCGTAACCGTGCACTTCCAAAACGGGTCCCGCGTGGTCGCCGTACTGTAGAGAAATAAGGCCTGTCAAAGGCAACAAGCGTACACCTTTTTGGCGCATTTGCCATTTGTACATACTCTACAGATGTGAACCAAACCTTCGCATTCATTTATTCTAATAAGACAATGTCAATTGAGCACCACAGTTGCCGTAAACTTAAAAGAAAATGTGCTGTTTTTTCCCGGGTGCAGCGTTCACACTATTTTGCCCTCATTTCACAACTGCACTGCGCCCACACATTCACAATATTTCTGGAACTGAACATCCTGCAATAACCCATTCTGAATGATTGGGTCGTATTTGAGCACAGTATTATACTTCTACAGACACTATGGGTTATGATTCCAGGAATACTTCTCCTGTAAAGAACATTGCAAATTCTGCTTCACACAAGTGTATACTGAACCCCCTCCAATACTAAGTGCCACCTCTCCATCACCGCGAACGCCTTGCACTGTAAACAATGGTACATTGAAGCCACTCCTCTGTGATCCTCAAGTGATGATTCCCCCCTCCTTGACCCAGGGAAAACTTCTTCAACAAGGGTCACGCCAATGAAACTTACACCCTTCAATCTTACATACCAACCTTCTTTCTAACGAATGCTATAAAATCTTTTTCATGTGTGACCTCGCGAATCTTGGAGAAATGCTCTTGGAGTTATATCTCTTAGAAATGTCTACATTGCTCAACGCACCAAAAAAAGGCAATACATATTATTGACAGTTTGTACTGCACATTCTATGACTATTTTAATAAAAGGTGCCTCACAATGGGTACCTTGGATAGGTCGAATAATAGACCCATTGGCCTGCAGCATTCATTATAGAAATGCTTGAATCCCCCTAGTTTTTTTCTTTCCCAAAACTAGCCTCTTCAGTTTTACTGCAAATGTGATACTACTCTTTTTATTTCCAAAGTAACGTGAACTGAATGTACTCACCTGTGGGCTGCGTAGTGAAGAGGCTTGTTTCCGTTTTCGTCTTCACATTCCACGTTTAAACCAGGCGAGATCGCGTCACTGAGCAAATGTTTGTTGCCGGAAAAGCAGGCAGCGCGCAGGCTTTCTTTGCGGAGCTGCGGTAAAGAGTACCAAGTGGAAGACAATTGAGCCAAGCTTTTGATCGACTACCGTTTCTTCTATTCGAAACTTTAAAGTGTCCTTCCGCTCCCTTCTGCTGTCGTAAAGAGTTCCGGGGTAAAGCCGCCCACTTCTTTGTGGTTCTGTTTCGATCACAGAAAATAAGCGAAAGGAACTTCAAATCTCCCGGAGGGAGATGGCAGGCCCACCTTTGTCATCTAAAATAAAAGTCGAGTTGACAGTTTTTTTGAGCTTACTGATTTAGAAGTATTCAATTTCCAAAATTACAAAACAAACTTGTTAAAAGCAAAGCGTTCTATGCATCAATAATGACAGCGTTGCCCCAAAACCCACTCACGAAAAGCCGGCTTTTTCTCATCATGATCATGACCGTAGAAAAACTGAAAGGTGGTTGAACCACGAAGCGCTCTGTGGTCAAAAGCCAATGTCTCAAATGTTCACACTTAAGAAGCCTACCAAAGTACGCGATGTTTTTTCTCAAGGGCTTGCTGCCCGTAATCGCAATTCCAAAAAGAACGCGTCGCAGTCGTGAACGTCGCGTAGTTGCAAAAGAACACTTGCCGTAGTCGCACTTCAAACTGTTTTTTTTTCACGTTATGAATCCGACTTCGTTCCACCGGCGCGAGTCCAACATGGCCGAAGATATTTGTCATTTGGATTGTGAATTTGACTCAGGTTGCATGACAGAAGGCTTCGCGATGAACAGGTTTTGTCTTCAAAAAAGCTTTGATTTTTTGTTAGCACCCTTTCTGTGCTGCGGCCAGGTCACTGCCCATTCTTCACAAAGTGTAAGGGTACTCATTTTTTAACTTTACCTAAAGCTGCTGTCTGGGGGTGTGACGCGGTGACCTTTCATGATGGTTTCTATCTATCCTCTTATGTGCTTTGCATCTCGAAGAGCCTAGGCAGTTATGCACTGCCTTGGGGCATGTTTTCACCTAAATGCTTTCCTGTGGCACTTGGCGAGGAGTAATACGTTTGAAAGTGATGCGTGTATCACAGGCACTGCTCTGTAGCTTTAAATGCGATCAGTGTGGCTATGGGCATTGTGCCTAATTCACTAGAAATAAACGATCTATCTGCAGAAGCAGTATATTGTTAAATAGTATTATCTCATTCCCTTCATTTGAGAAAACCCCTCGTACTCTTATGGTGTATATATACTTGTTCTTACATAATCGTTTTTCATTTACTTGGGCTATCCTGCATCATAGGTTAACACAGCTGAGTAACAATAGCGAAGGTTTGTTTATCCAGCACGTCTAATTGAAAGTCATCAGTGATGTTTTTTTCTTGTAAAATAAATTTTCACTAATAAGTTTTTCACTAATAATAAATAAATAAATTTTTTCACTAGTGGAGACATTTCCGACCAAGCATCCCGATTATTTTTTGTAGATTTTGCGCAGGAATGTTTACGTGGGAAATTCAAATAAGCAAGAACAGCATTATTTCAATGTCAATCATTGTGAAAATTATTATGTGGTAGCCTCCGTTATTATTTCGGTTTCTCTACATCTGAACCGACTAAGCACTCTGCTTTATGTCTGCTGGGACATCAATGTAGGCCCGGCCGCCAATATATCGCCGTTCTTTAAAGTAAGGGCGATATTAATCCGGAGAAATGTTTGGTAAACATCTCTGAGTTTGTACCCGCATATCGATACTTTTGTTGCTTTTTTGGCATCTTAAAGCTTCATACAGTTGCGGATGAAATTCTATTGTCTCAGCAAACAGAATTCGTAATGGCCGCGGAGTACACAAGAACGCTTGTACTTGTGTGGCCCTATTGGATTGTAAAAATACGCACAATTGTGTAATATGTACGTGCTGTAACCATTGTACGTGCTGTTTGGTATTGTACCCACGGCTGCTCTCACAAATGAGGCAGCCGCCACGCCAAGCTGTCACGCAGCTTTTTGCGGCCGCTCCATCTTTGTACAAAAGGAAATAAAACCATATTTTTAAAATTATGACCCAGGAACCAAAGAAACATGCTAATCAAGGGCGAAGTGCTGGAGGTGTTAAAGAGGCTGTGCTCTGCGTCAGCAAAAAAGGACCTAACTTTTAGGCCTGGCTTTCACAAGAAAAAGCCTGGACAGCCTCTTCATTCCTGTTGTTCGTTTTGGGGTGCGTAGCACACGATGCAGCATTAACAGTTTTCAATTCCGCCCCAAATCTCGTTCCCTTCTCTTGAGCGCAGATCAAAGGCCGGCGCATGTACTCAGATGATCCGATATTTCTTGTTTTCTCACATTGATACACAAACAAAGGCGTGATTGCGATATGTCCAGTTGCCCGGTAGTCACATGTAAAATCGTTCGTAGGTTTTTTTTTGCAATTCGCAAAATATACAGTTTTAGTTTCACGTACGTAGAAGCTTCACGTACGTACAGCTTCCACGGATGAGTGCGCATGCTGATAACGCAAACAGTCGCTGTGAGTCTCACAAACTAACGTGAGATTCGAATTTTTACGCTGCAGTCTTTACGTAGCTCACGTACGCAGAGATGACCAACAATGCGGCACCCAGTCGTCGCGCCTCACAGCGATAGCAGCTTCGTCGCCAAACCATAAGTGTGATAGCGGGTTCTTAGCTGTTAATTTCGCCTTCGCTTTGCCTGTTCTTACCCTCACCTAAGAGTTTCAATAAAAAAACCTCTTCCTTTTCAGATAGAAGAGCGATTTTTCAGCTGTTAAGCGTGACGAAGTGGCGTTTGTCGTCGCCTTAGCAAAAGGCCCGTAAGATCAGGAGTGGCTAAAGCAGTGTGTGTGCCAATTCGGAGACGGCACTTTCAAACTACATCCGCGTGGACTACGTATACTTCTCACATCTGCGTATGTAAACTGTGTACGCACGTGCAAATAAAACTGTCTCATAAGAACTGAAAACGCAAGTAGAGAAGACACTTTTTGCGCTACATTGTAGGAACGGTATTGGATAAACCTAATCTGCTCAGAAATGCATAATTCGAAGAGATAGGCTTCACCAATTAATTTAACCTAAACAATCTCGCCCGCTTTTTCCAATGGGCTGTGGACAATGCCGTAAGCAAGTACATGGGAATTGGCAGAGGTTTTGTGCAGGAGGTCTGCAAAGTGGACGCTTCCGGAAATACAGGAGTGCATGTTAAATATAAATCTGGCATCAGCGAATATAATTACAGTGACAGCCTGTAATATCTAGCTGCTCTCTATGCAACCACTCTGTATAATATTGTTGTACACGGCAGGTTTCGGGAATTCAAGAGACTGCCAATATAATCCAAAACGTTGATATTTTCTGGCATGTTGAGTAAAACATAAAACTTCGCATAAAACCATATTCACATGACTTGTCAGCACATTTGCGTTATGGCTGTTTTAACTACACCGTATAAAACATGCGAAGTAACGACCTTATTTTGCCTATTATTAGGCTATGTTACTAGCACTTGATGAACGCCCGAATAAATCGCCCTACATATGGTGCTGCAATTCTAAATGACATTCCTCTTTTGACAACAGTGATCTAAGCTACGGTGTAACAAATATAAGACAAACGCATTTAGAGATCTGTTCATTCTGTATGATAGCGGATTATCGTGATAAAAATGGTTAGGATATAACATTTTTAAACGCAGTTTTCAATAGGGAAAGATCTTTTTTACAGCGTTGTGCAAATGCTACGGACAAATTTTTTCGTCAAATCTAGGTTACACCTGTTACACTTCCACATTGGCATTGGCACGCCACCTATGGAGAGAATGAGTGGCCAAGGATGCGCCGGTGAAGCAACCGCTAAACCCTAGGACTGTGACATAGTAACGCAGCGCCGAGTCACAGAGCGAACACACCGGCGGCACCTCACTTGGCCTTAAAGGGATACCTCAGTGAATTTGTCAAGCTTCCGTTGCTGCTTGCACTGCGTAGACTGGCTTAACTTAACAGTTTTCGTAGTTTATTTTGTTGATAAGTCGGTAATTATTTTATAAAGCCCGAAAGAAGGATACCTACCATACTCGGTCTGCGGCAGCCTCACTAACTAAAGGCTGTGACGTCGAGAAGAGGTGCACCGTGTTTGGACGATGTCCAAGATTAGTCTTGAAAGAGGTTTCGATTTCGGGTGTGTAAGACAGCAGGCTTGACATCCGACTTTATCGTTGGATGGCAATTCTATACATCTGAGTAATCGTCATACCGCGCTTCTGCCATGTTGTCTGCTGTGAAATGCCTAAGATAAGCCTCCCAGGATGGCTTGGAATCGTACCAATCACTTGCCGAGGCCTACGCAGTGGATTAAGGCCCTCTCCGTCACCACAGAAGCTATAATTCCGTGTGTTTACCCCTTCACTCAGAGCTTGCCTCACTCATCCGTGTTTGCACCAGACAAAGTGTCTGCGGATTCTGCCCTGTGAGAACTGCACGCAAGCAGACGGTGCTTATGGCAGCAGCACGCTAAGGAGAACTCGCTGGCGCATCAGTGTCAGTCTGCGCGCGCTCTGCGAACTCGCTCTTGGAGCAGTAAACGTGACGGCCCAAAAAATGGTGAACTCGGTATAGAAAACAGCGACCGAAAACAAATAAATCATCTTATAAAAAATCCTACCCTCGCAGATTCGAACTTGCGACTTTTAGAATAGCATACCTAGCGCTCCAGACGACTCGGACACGGGCTAGGGCAGGTGGCGTTGGAACTATAAGATATATAATGTATAACCAGTTCATACTTTTATTTACTTTTAGCATTTCAAGCACCTTAAATTACTATTTGTTGTAAAACGCTCAGGCAGTAAGCGCCCCCCAAATTTTCAGAATATCTTACGTCTAGCGATTGCATTTCTTAGACGGAAAAGCGTTCACAGATGGCTGGTCGTGCTGCTGACCACTGTGCTTGTTCCCCCAGCGGAAAAAGCGCTTCCTGCACCCTACGTTTACGCTTTACGGTTAAGGTTCAGGTGGGTGTATTTCCGTAGTACCTATATTAACTTCGCTGACTCCTCTCCCGCTTTCAATTGGCTTCAGATTTTCCTACTAGCCTTCCAGTCAGCGAAGTGTCGTCAGCGAAGTGTCGCGTGTGTGTTTGTGGAGCGCTTGTGTGGAGGGACGTCAACGTAGGGCTTAATACAGTGCACAAACTAATGAACTAAAGAAAGGCACTTTCATCCATTCACAAACGTGTTGCGGCTTAGTTTCAACTGAGCGAACGAATGGCGACGACCCGTCGATGGCCGGCGGACTGAACGCTGGGCCGACTGACTCCGTTGTAAGGTCGGCGAGCAGTGCATTAGTGCAGTCAAGCCAATTCATTTCCTCCTGACGTCACACGAAAACGCCACAGAAAATGGGCGAGGATGCAGAGAGGAGGACATCATTTTCGAAATGATTTTTCTACAAAATAAATTCGCCGTAAACGTGCTCACAGTGGTCAAAACATATCCTCTAGACTGCGGAGTACAATTTGCGCAAGTAATACCGCAATGTTTACCAATCCCTTATGTGACGCTTTAAAGAACTGTTTCAATGCTGGAACGCCTCAAGGTCATTAGGAAGCGAAAAATGACCTTGCGGAGCGTGACGAAGAAAGATTCCGCTGAAATACAATTTGTAGCTTCAGGACTGATAAACATTACAAGTTTAGTGCTCATGCAAGATTGGTTCACAACTCTGGAATATTGGCGAGTAATTTAAAGGATGATCAGAAGAAACTTGTTACAGAAGTTTCAACCAATAAATTAGCAGTTGATTTGCCAGGTAATTTAGTATACAACCGAAATTTCTATTAGTTAGGGCCAGGAGGTTATTACGTAAATGCATTTGTTACCTTGTCTTCTGGGTAACGCCCGGGATCGGGACAAACACGCATATTTGCCGAAAGTACCGTGTTTAGTAGCTATCATAGCGAACTGAAATGTAGTTGGTGGAACGCGATTTTGGAAAACCAGAATTTAGAAACCAGAGAAAAGAAAATTCTACAAAAATCAGCTACCTAAATAAAGAAGTGAATCTTATACACATCCCCCCAAAGAATATAAAATTAAAAAGACGTGCTAAAGAAAATCAGAAGAAGTTGTAGAATTATTGAGACTTCACAACTGTGTAATAAACTGCATTACGAAAAACACTGCATATGTACCGGACGTAACAGGTTTTGTTGTTTATTACCCAACAGAGTTTTGAAAAATTAACGATATAAAACTAAGAAAAGATAGAATTTAACAAAAGCTGTATCAATGAAATGAAAAATAGGCTTCAGTAACACCGTTCGAATATTATAGACAAAAATAAAGTGGACAGGATAAGCATGATAAAAATAAATTTACCATCCGGAAATGAGACCAACTGTGCGCCATCCCTTCAATAGGGAAAAATATAAATGGCTAGGTCAAGGATGGAAGTATATAATTGACGCCAATGTACCTAATCTGCAAAAACAGTGAAACCGTCATAGGCATTTGACCATCCATTATGAAAGCTGGCTGTAAATATTTACGACAAATATAACCTGCGCATGAATGCGTGCATACGTATGCTAGTCTCCTATCTCTGCGATCTTTGAAGGTGAAGTTTGGGTCAGTTAACGCAAGCAGCGTACCGAATAAACTGGCAAAAATTGCTTATTTACATTCCGTTTTAGCGGAAGTTCGGCTATGAGATTGCCGTGTTTTATTGCATCAGCCGGACTTGCGTGATAATATAAATTCGATATCGGTATTTGATATAGTGAAGAAGTATAAATAGGCAAAATATGTGTGTTCATATTAACGAATAACGCATCCGAAATATTCATACAACTTGCGACCGCATAAATAAGCTGTTGCCGAGTAAAGACGTCATGTGTGTCAAAAAGCGCAATTGAATGATTTTTATTTGAAATGACTTGATCTTCGTATTTTTTTGCATGCCATGATTAGTGGGTGGGGCAACAGTGCACTAGGGTGACATTCATGTAAGACAGATAGCGTATAACATGATTTGAATAAAATTATATTTTTGAGCAGCATGCATGAATTTCGTTTGGAGCCCAACGTGTTCGCTAAGTTTTCTGGCATTGTTTGCCGGAAGTAAGGGCATTTACGGCGTGCCTGTGGCCTTGTTTCCGATGACCTGTTTTGGCTTAAAGCTTTTGACCAGGTGGCATAAAGCATTGGTAAGGAGTAGTTATTTAAAAAGCTAAAAATGACAAAAATGCTGTACGCCCAGACGGATGACCACCACGGTTGAATGCGACGCTTTCGTGTGACAGATCCTTTAGCTTTCGTCGGAGTTTGAACTAAGTTTCGGTTATCTCAAAATTGAGCAATCTGAGAGACTCCGGCTTCATAACGCGAGGGATCCAGGTTGGATTCCGGCAACGCGAAGCGTTTTTCTTTCACTTCACCCACCATCATTCATCATCAACTTCAGAAAAAGTTGACTTTCTTGCAGGGTGTTCTCTTGTTATAGATGCCATCCATGTGAACAATAATGCTTCGCTTTAAGAAAAACAGTTTTCCTGACCCATGAATTATGGATTGGTTGCATGCGCAATAAATTGTCCTGAAATCAAGTTTCTGTCACAAAATGAATGTTGCTGTAGTTGCATTGTTGCCTTTCTTGAAAAAAAGAAAACGTCATCTTTACGGAAGGTTGCAATAAAAATGTTATTAAAAACGTATTGATTGTAGTTTTTGACCCCATTGCTTTTCTAATGAAAGAAATGTTAATCTTCAGATCTACTTTGGGCGACCTGTTGCAGAATGTGTAGTTCCAGTCGATTAAAAAGGCTTTTTTTCTATCCACAAAATAAGTCACCAATATCCGTTTTGCCTGCCTTCTATTCATAACTAGCAAAGAAATTTGATTTAATAGGAGTCATGAGGACAACATGAACAATTACAATTTGTTTGGCCTGGCCCCTCTATCAAGACATGAAAACACGGTTGTGAGGAGGCGCTGCTCACCGGACAGGGGTCGGCAGGTGGAAGCGAGGAAGACGATGTGTGTGCGGAGGCCGAAGAAGGGCGCGGGAGAGAAAGAGGAGGAGGAAGCCGAAGGATCGTGGCAGGAGAGCGGAAGGAACGAGGTTCGAGGAGCGACCTGCCGGACAAGAACGTTCGGGGAACCTCCGTTGGGAGCCGCACCTTCCCCGCGGACATCAAGGCAGCTCAGCCGAGACTGGCCACGGAGCACCCGGGCCGAAGCACTCATCAGTCGCAGCACCGGCGTTGACAAGGGCACCGCGGCAGCGCCCCGAGCCTAGCGCACGGGACCCGACTTTGCGGCGGCCAACGCCAGCGTCAAGGAGACAGCGCCTGCAGCCATCACACCGATCAAGTGTACCGCCACAGCTTCCTACCGCCGAGTACTGCAAGACTGCAAGACGTGAGCGGAAACTCTATTGAGTTAACAGTGTCTTGCCGGACATCTAGTCCTTTGATTAGATTAGGTCATAGTTAATTGTGTATTTTTTTAGTTCTGTCCCGTTAATATACGTTGTCCTTGTCTGACGTCACGTGCCTCGCTTCTTCTTCGCGAGTGAAACTTGACCTCCTCATCCACACAACAACCCGCATCACAACGGTCTTCCCCCCGTACGGGGCACCTTGAGTAATCTTGGTGACGGTATTGGCGACACCGCGGACCCTGAGCGCCCATACTCACGCTGTAACCGACCATTGTAAAGAGTTTTAAGGTGAAGGGGAGAAACCTAAAACGGTGGCCGTTGGAGCCCGGGTCAAGCTCCGGCGGATGGGCTCCCTGTCTGTTTACCAGGCAGGGAGCTCCGGGACCTATCAAGCTATCAGTGTAAGGTTTGAGAACAAAGTACCCCCGTTCCCTGCTTCTGAGAAGGGGCCGCACCGAAGTAATATTTCCACCACTTCCAGCCATTCGTTTCCCGAAGCCGGTTAACTATCCCCGCTTTTCGATTATTGAATCACTTGACAAGTCAAACCCTATCTCCTCCCACTAAGCGTTCCTTATCCCTAAATTTCCGGAAAGCATCCTGGGCAAGTCTTAGGAAGGCAAGAAACTGAGAACCGGCAAATTCATGTTCGATGTAAGCACTTACCAGCAAGCCACAAGCCTCCTTACCGAGAATCGCATGGCAGATCTGGCCATCAGAGTCACACCCCACCGTAGCTTCAAAAGCACTCAGGGTGGGATTTCTGAGACAGATCTGATAAATGAGCCGGAAGCCGATCTGCTCGATGGCCTGAAAGGCCATGTCGTGACGGCAGTGAGACGCACCACCATGCGGCATGATGACAAGAAAATCATAACAAACCACATAATCTTGACATTTCACCGTTCCACACTTCCAGAATTCATCAAAGAAGGTTTCATTCATTGTTCCGTCCGCCCGTACATCCCGAACCCGTTGGCGCTGTTTCAAGAGCAAATGGTTCTGGCATGGCACCACCTCCGGTCATGGCAAAACAACGTGTGCAAAATGTTCATCACATGATCATGACACAGAAACTGGCAGGATAAACTATTCATGAGCAGCTACTCTCATGGACCTGATACTGCGTACTTCCGCACGTGTGAAATGTTCAAGATAAAAAAACATCATCAACCTCAAAATCACGGAAAACATCTTCCCAGAGGCGCGGAAGAGGTTCGGCTCTTTCCCTCTGGGGAGGTACACAGACGCAGCTCGCAGGAGGCGGAGCGTCGTCTGGTTTCGGCGGGGACCATGTACCGAGAGTTGGACTTGGTTCCGCCTCGTCCACCCCCTTCTCCACCCCCCGCAAGGGTTGCCTCCGGCGGCCGGCCCCGTCCCGATACCGCTCGCTGAGCATGCACTTGCTGTGGTGGCAACCACGTCTGTTGGGGATGCCGCTGCATCCTCTGTTTCCTCTCCACCGGCCCAAAACCCATGTGAGGTCACCTAGGAGATGGAGACGGAGGCATCCGCGGCAGTTCCCATCTCCGCCGCACCACCTGTGCCACCCGGGGCACTCCTGATGCCCTCGGCGGTCGCGGCCGGAACCAAGGAAACCAGAAAGGGTTCCAGGTCCAGGTGTCCGGTACCACTGGCTACGCCCCAAAATCTGATAGGGAGATGCATGTGGGACCTTTCCTGTCTGCTTCGCAGAGGAAGGAGCGGGTGCCTTCATCCAAACCTTCAGAGAGGCCGAAAAACCTCTTCCGAGAGTTCAAGCCCCGAAAGACGATACATAAGCAACACACTTAAAGGGGCCCTGAAAGGCATTTTGAGCACAATAAATGAACTTGCGCAATCGTTAGATTGGGTCGTCAACGTCAGCTGTGCCAAGTATTACTCTTTTACGCGCAGCGGAAAGCTCACACTTTTGTTGCAAAGTTTGTCGCTTTTTTCACACCCTTCCCTTCGTGTTTTTGGACGCCGCCATCTTCACATGTCTACATCATCGATTCCCATATGTTCGTTATGAGCTAGACATCCTGCTATTGGGCGGCTTTTTCACGCACTTCCGGCAAAGAGATGAGTCGTCTGCTCAGCGTCGGCTCGCCGGCTGATCTGCCAGCGGAGTGGAGTGCTTGGACATTTTACGACAAACGAAACAAGTGTAAACAAACGCTTAACCGTTCGTATTGAATGCAACACGGCCATAACACGACATGGATATTCTCTTACCTGAGTACGTTCCCTTAAGAAAGCGTTGAAGCCCCGTGGCACTTCTTTCGTGCAATCGCAGAGAACGCCCTGAGCCGAATGCCCGGGTTTGACGCATACATTTTATTCAACTTCAAAACAAACCAGACAGGCGTTTTGAACGAACCAACGTCACAACATGCGTTGCAAGTCTGAACCGCGATTGACAGACGACCGGTTGCTTCCTCCTGCCCGTCGTAAATTCGGCACTCACCTCGCGCCTTGTTTGCGGGGACGAACAGCAAGTCACTGAACTCTGGCACGCAAGCGAGAAGGCTTTTAGCCAGGCACACTACACATACCCCATGCGAGGTTGAGTCGCTCGTCGTTCGAGAAAGATAATCCAGACCATGGGAAGCACTATCCACCCGAAGAAGTACAACTTCGCATTTCATCGCGAAACGAACGCTACACACAGGAGGCGATGCACACACACACACAGCTTCGGTCGCTGCATTGGCTTAGCTGCAAGCTTCGTTCGGACAGTCAGCGATGCTACGACGATACAGAGCTGCGTGAGGGCGACGGGCTAACCACTTCACGTATTTAAAAACACAGGGGCAAAGAACTTGGTTCATCGGAAGCAAAAGATCTTTCCTCCATTACTGTGCCTGAAATATACTGGCTATAGTGTTGCTCGTGTGCCGAGGGCGGGCCCCAGGCGGGCGCCGGGAGCGATCTACGCGGCCGGCTGCCGCTTGGGGCGCTGCCGTGCGGGAGTGTGCGCGTTCGTCCGGCCCGAGCAGATCGCGCGGTTGCCTCCGCGCTGCGTAGCAGACGGCAGCGGCAGAACTGTCCAATCCCGCTTGCGACGAAAGCGAGCGAAAGCGACGGGAATTCTGTCGCGCGACGAACATTTCTCCCGAAAATTCGACAAACACGATCGTCGCGCGACAAAGCGACGAAATTCCCATCGCTTTCGCTCGCTTTTGTCGCAAGTGCGAACGGGCCTTTAAGCGCAATCTCCGCCCCACATAAAATAAGCTCTTGCTTGTCGCCTGAGCATACGGTTGATATGTGACTACGTACACTGTGCTTGCGGGTGTATTTAAACGATGTCACTATGTTTGAAACGTAAGCGCTCGGCGTGCAGCTTTGTAAACGGAAGCAGCTTCACGTACGCACGCTACTTTGCTGCTAATAGAGAGTTTTAGTACAGCGTTTGTGCCTTTGCATACGCTAAACGATACATTTTTGCGTCCCGCTACGTAAACATCGCGAGGGGAGTTTTAGTAGAACGTCTCATCAGTTTTGCGTTGCGACATGCTAATGCATACGGCGCCATCTGTTAAATGTTTTCCGAAATGACTCGCCGGCTGATCTGCTAGCGGAGTGCCGGAGTGCCTGAACATTTTACGACTATCAAAACAAGTTCAAACAACGCTTTCCCATCAGTATTGAATCCAACACACGGGTGCAGCTTGGCAGAACACGGATGTTCGCTGCTCGAGTGCGGCGTTGGTTTGCTCTGCGCCTTCCGTTCATTGCCACTGAAAAAGCAAACCGATCCGGCGCGTTTTGTGCACGGGTTCTGTGTCGGTTTAAAATGTCTTTTTTTCACATGCCGCCGGTCGTAGGAATTACAACCGCCGCAAAATAAGACCCGGCACCAGCGGGCCCACATCTGAGACCGCGCTTTCTGGATAAACAGTGCGCGGTGCACCAAAGGGAACGAGCGCACGATTGTCCCTGCGCGGCTGCGAGTTCGCCGCCGATACCAACTGCAGCTACGTACACCGCGAAAGGGCAAGGCCAGGCCGCACACATGCGGCCAGGTCTTTCGTTCGCTTTTCCAGCCTTTAGAGAAGTGTCCATGGTGTCAACAAAGATGAAAAAGCCGAAAGAGCTGACCCGTAGCAGACGGCAGTCTGTGGGAGCGCAATAGCGGAAGTACGTAACCGCTGAGGAGCGAAGCATCATGGGAGGGGAGGCCAACAGAGAAGAAACAGTTGCAAGGAGGAGGAAATACGGCGCGACGATAATGCGCGGTTTTCGATTTACGATTTCTCAGCTAATACTCATCGCTTTAACAAAATTCTTGCAGGAGAAGATTGCTAATACATTGCTTTATTTGGTTACATGTACATCCATGCATTGGCGGAAGGCATTTCAGGACCCCTTTAAATCGCTCTGAACACCTAATAATGGGAAGAGAAAAAATTTTTGAATGGAAATGCAGAGGCCTTCTGAGTAATCTTGTCGACCAGTACGAGACTCTGCATGCCAATCAGCCGAATGTTTTTTGTGGCCAAGAAACACATTAAAATTCAAATCACACGAATTTCTTAAATAGCTATATGGTATTCAGAAAGAATAGAGTTGGCTGCAGACACTGTTCTGGTGCTGTGCCAATAATTGCGTGGATATCCTTAGCATGCCTCCCTATCACTCTGAACACTGTCCTTGAGGCTGTAGCAATCTGCATAATAATATTTATTAGGTTAATAACAGAATGCTCCTTTTACATTCCTCCTAGTCTTGCCCTTTCGAGCTCTGAATTCGATGGTCTGGTTCACATGCTGCCCGAACCGTACATCCTCACAGGCGACCTTAATGCTCACCATTCTTTTTGGGGCTCTTCTCGTATGGATTCCCGGGGACCCATGATAGAGAAGTTTTAACATCTTCTGGAGCCTGTCTTTTCAACAAGAAACAGCCCACATACCATAACATGGGACACAACATATATTCATGCCTTGATTTGACTATTGGTTTCGCAATTCTTTTCATCTTCTCGAGTGGGGTGTGGGCACTGACTCATATGGTAGTGACCACTTCCCCACGTGACTAATATAAAGAGTTAAGGCATATGCAGTCCATCTTCCCAAAACAGGTACAATGAAGCAAGAGCCGACAGGAATACATTTACAGAGACATCCAAACTACACTATACCTCGACCAGAAACCTACACAAGGAAGAAGCTACCCAAGTCCTCACTTGGCACATCGTCGACGCTGCCGAAAAGTCCTTTCTCCAAGCCTCTGGTGCCCCGCGCAACCAGAGGAGGCCGTGGTGGAATGGGGCCTGTAGCCGGACGCGAGAGGCCCAGAATAAGGCTTGGGATATCCTTCGTCGGTACCCCACATCGGGAAATCGTTCAAACAGGCAAAGGCGTTTGTTAAACGTGTGCGCCGTGGGGCAAAACGAGAGTTGGCAGACCTTCTTGACATCCAGAAACTCATAACAGACACACACAGTCTGGACACATATACGTAAGCTCAAAGGACAAGAGACACATAGCCTGCCCCTGGTTAGCACAACAGGGGAAAAAGTCGAAGACAGGGCTAACACACATGTACAACACTTTGAACACGTGTCAAGTTCACCACACTACACACACACTTTCAGAAAACACAAAACATCTGCAGAAAAGAAGTCCCTGCATGATACCAACAAGATGCACACTTCCTACAATTCTTTTTCTTTTCATGAGCTGAAGGCTGCTCTGTCCCCATGTAAGGCTTCGGCTTCAGGTGCAGACAAAAGTGATTGCACCATGATACAACACCCACACTCAGACACCCCTAAAACACCTCTGCCAGATCGGCACAGCAAGCTGTAATACGTTCTATAGCAAGCTGTAACACCCCTAATGATAGGGGTGTTAATTGTGTTAGGCGTACAAGGACATACCACGACAACAAAAAATAATCAAAAAACAGCTTGTCTTCCCACTGCATAAGTCGACGAGTCCAGACACTTCATACGCTGTTCCGTACGACCGCCCATTCAGATCCAACGGAGCTGTTTTAAGTGCCCGTGCTGCGGTAATGCTACCAACTCCCGTCCTGGCAGAACAACGTGGGCCAAATGTGTTAATAACTATTACACACAGAAGGTTTAAATTTGTAACAGTTTACGTGCAGCAATTGTCGGGGACCCCACCCAGTATGCTACCGCACTGGTGAAATGTTTAAGCTTGAAAATAAGATAATAAACAGCAAGGTTAGAAACAGCCCCTCCTTCCCAGAGTCGCTGAAGGGGTTCGCCTGTTTCCCTCTGGGGAAGTACGCCCACAAAGTTCGCCAGGTTCAGAGCAGCGTGTGGTTTCGGCGGTGACCTAGGTTAGCGAGGCTAATCTCGTTCTGCCCCGCCCCCTTGGGTTGACTCAGATCCGCCAACCCGCCACCCCGCCGCAGGGAAAGCCCATAACGGTTGCAATGGTAACAAGCACAAAAGGGACAGATACTGCCGTCGCTGCTTTTTGCCCGCCCCCCCCCCCCAGTTAACCTGAGGGCGCCGAGGACATGGACGTCGGCCCAACCACAGCGATTGTTACCCCTGCCGCACCACGTGTGCGACCCGTGGCGTTGCCGACGCCTGAGACTGGCGTGGCTGTAACGAAGGGCACTCGAACGGGAGCTACGCCCTTGGACCCCGGTCTGCCGAGCACCCCCAAGAACATCTGGTGATGGGATTGACATCGAACCTTTCCAGGCTGGATGGCAGCGAAAAGAACGGGTGGCTTCGCTGAACCCTTCAGCGATTCAAAAAATCCTCTCGAGGAACACAGTCCCCAAAGACCTTAAATAAGAAATCTAAACTCCCCTAGCTCTGAAATGGGGGAAGAGGAAATAATTTTCAATGGAACTGTAGAGGCCTTCCAAGAAATCTTGGTGATGTGTACAAGATAATGCATTCTATTCAGCCAAGCATCATGTGCCTGCTATAAACGCATCTTTGGGGTAAACAGACAAACGTCCTTATTAGTTACGAAGTATTTGGAAATGACAGAGATGGCTGCCCACACTCCTCTTGTGATGTGGCCATTGTCATCAGAATTTTATTAGCATGTAATTCTGTCACCTTGAACCCTGTCCAAAAGGCTGTAGCAGTTCGTACTATAGTGTTTATTAGATTAATAACGGCATGCTGTAGTTAAATTACACCATAATATAACTTGCCAAGCGGGAATTTTCAGGGACGGGTAGATAAGCTTCTTGAAACCTTCATATTTGCAGGCTACTTTGGTACACATAATGCACTCTGGGGCTCTTCTGGCATAGATGACCGAGTGCGCTATCGAAAAGTTGCTTACACCCTCCGCAGTATGCCTATTCAAAGGGAAACAGCATACATACCATGCCTTAGGACACAAAATGTTTTATACCTGTACATGGGTATTGGCTTTGCAGTTCTTTTTCTATTTTTTGAGTGTGGTATTGGCGCCAACCCACATTGTGGTGACCACTTCCTAACCGCACTAACAGAAATACGTAAACGCCATAGCAGTTAAGCTTCCCACAGCTAGTTTATCAAGGCAAGACCAAACAGTAATACATTCACAGAGACACCTTGATTGCACTACACATCCATAACCCGCCTACACAAGGACGGGGCAGCCCGACCTAATGCGGCGTACATCCTCGACGCAGCTGAAAAGTTCATGACTGATGCTTCAATGCTTTGCGCAACCAAAGAAGCCCTCGGTGGAAAGATGACTGTAGGTGGGCGCAAGAGGCCAAGATCAAAGCCCGGAGTTTCCACCGTTGATACCCCCATCAGATTACCTAATTTTATTCAAAAGGGCAAAACGATAGCAATAGCCCGCCTTCTTGACACACATAAACTGATACAGACACACACAGAAGAAATGGACGCCAATACGTCAACTAAAAAGACAGCAGAGACCTAGCTTGTTTCTGGTCAGAACAACAAGGGATGCACTTGAAGACTAGAGTAACACATTTGCACAAGGCTTCCAACATGTGTTTAGTTCCGCCCGCTAGATAAACACCTTCAAGAAACAAAATGTCTTGCGAAAAAAAGTCCTTGTGTGGCAACAATACGTCGCACTCTTCGTACAATAACCCGTTTTTATTGATGCGATGACGCCCCCTCAGAACACATGTATGCCTCGAGCACCTGGCGCTGACAAGATTACATACACCATAACACCCAGAAGTCGACACCCTTGCAATACTCCTACACCTATATGAACATCCGGCTTTAGGGGCACCTACCGAGGTCATTGACCGAGGCGATACTGGTGGCTCTCTTAAAAGATGCGAAAGACCTGTCTTCGCCTGCTATTTATCAGGCCATCGCACTGACAAGCTGCCTGTGGACGCTGCTCGAGAGGAGGATGAACAGGACACTTATATACTTTTTGCAGTGCAACGCTGTTGTCGAGATCTGCCTGGGTGGCTTCAGGGAAGCCCGCTCCACGAAGGATTGACTTTTTTTGTTAATTGATTGTAGGGTTTAACGCGCCGACGCAACACAGGTGATGAGGCGCGCCGTAGTGGAGGGCTCCGGATTAATTTTGACCACCTGCGTATCTCACCGTACGCCGAAGTCTCAAACACACGGGTGTTTTTGCATTTCGCCTCCATAAGAAAAGCGGCCGCCACAGCCGGGAATCGAGCCTGCAACCTGGTGCTTAGCAGCGCAACGCCTTAGCCACTGAGCCACCGCGGCGGGTAAAGGATTAACTTGTGGCCTTTGAGTTATACTTCAAGGGTGCCTTCGCTTATAAACAATTTTGTGTGACGGTGGTTTTCAACTCGAGAAGGCATAATATATCGCTTAGGATTCTGAAGTCATTCTTTGGGATACCGAACTGTGAGGACCTGAATAATTTTTTTGGTTCAGGCAACATGTTGAACGCGCCTAGTAGCTACATTTCTGAATGAACATTTCGCGTCAGAATTGGATCAGCACCCTCAAAGTTTCACGTGGAGAAAAATGGCGTGCGTCAAGGTGGTGTTCTGATCGGCACATTGGTTATAGTAAACTCAATAGGCGGGGCATTTCTACAAAACAAAAATTCCTTATTCAGTATAAGTAGACGACGTCTTTGAAGTCATATAACCTGCCAGTATGAGAAGGCATAGCTCAGCGTAGTGTCAAAAGAGTGCGTCCTGGGCAGATAAAAAAAGGATTTCCGGTGAACCCAGGCAAAGGCACTTGGGTTGTGTTCTCGAAAAGGCTGGGTTTGTAATGAGATCCTAACTTTAAACTGAATAGTGTGTCGCTTTTAGTGAAAAGGCTGCACAATTTTGGGATGCGCATTTTGCCGAAAAACATAGTCATACCACATATAATGTAAACAAAATTGCCTCAAAACAATTATTATCCCCTAGATTCTGTCACATTTCTCTTATGCTGCTGGCAAGCAACTTCTGCTGCGAGTTTTTCCAGTTTAGCAATTTCCCGTTTAGACCATAGCAGTTTTGTATATTAATCAGTAACAAAAACAGCATTAAAAATTGTCGACCCGGTGTTGCACTTGGGGCTGCGGCTTCCGTCTGGTGCTCTCTGGACTAGCTCGGTGCAAATTCCGTATGTTCAGTGTGAAAAATGGTTTCTAGAGTACCAGCAAAAGTTGTTGGCTTGTATTATGCTCTCAAAATATCATCATTGACCTAAGACCCTATGAAATGTGCAATTAATCATACATCCACACCCAAACTCTTCTTAAACCGGCAATCCCTTCCTGTGGCTTTCCCACTTAAAGGGAGAGAGAAAGACTGGGAGCACTCGCTTTTTGAACACTGTCCAAACATCTACCAATTATTTTATATCGCCATGGCACTTTCGCACTGTATCGTGTGACCTGTTTTTACTCAATTATATAAAAAACATGCTACCACAAACTGTGATGTTGCAACATTTTCTGTATCTGCAGCAGAAATACCACGCTGCAGAAGTTTCTACCGACACATCGAAAACTTCCATCGCGGTTTCTTGTGCTGCACACGAGCCGGATCTTAATGCCTGTGGGACCTTGCATGTAAACACGAGCATTTTAACGGCGGAGGAGTAAGCATTTTCTACTTTGTAGGTCACATTGTTTGACATCACAATCAATGTCTATCGTTTGCACAGACTCACTAAGGCTCGTACATGCATATCCTGAAATTCCCCACAAAAGTTGGATACTATATTCTGAAAGTGATGATGTGTTAGCTGCCAGGTCACTCTGGGATTGCAGGAATCGATGCCGTAGAAGAAAAGGGCTACCGCACGCGCACACGCGAATAAAATGGACATAACAACAATACCGTTCACCAATCTCAAGCCACACATCTGACATTGCGTTCGCAAAGCATGAAAAACTGACTGGAGGACGCAGACAAAGACGTTTCACGTAATAAAATCACCCTTGTGACCATAAACCAACGACACTCGCAACATATGCACAAAAGTTGCCTTGGCATGATAACATATACGCCACACAGGCATGCAACACACTCGCAACTCTTGACTGGATCTCCAGCATTCCTTTGTAGCGGGTGTGAAGACGGCCTATCCGTGATCCACATCCTCGTCTAATTCAATTCACTAAAGAGAGTCAATCAATCAAACAGCTTTAATTCCTCTGAAAAGGAGGAGTGTAGGACTAAAAGCTCGAGTCGTTAGACCAGGTCCCGACCCCGTTACAAGTTAGCAAACAGCAGCATGATGATCAGCCACCAACAATGATTTCAAATAAATTGTCAGGTATTGCATGGAATCGAGTAATGCAAAACTTTTGTTACATAACGCTAAAAAGTACAAAAAAATCCATAGGCATGGTCATGAAGGGACATAAACATTAAAAGCAGCAATCAAAAAGAATAGAGTATAAAGCTCGAGGCATGTACTATTCCCGAGATGAAATGAACTGTGCGAAGCGTTCGATAAAGTAGTTTCGGTTATATGACGTATCAAAATCTTTATGGTCTAATATATTTAGCAAGCAAGGTAGTTCGTAAGACACAGATTGTTCATCACAAGTTGTTTTAGGTGTGGATACAGGAAACAATTTTTTTGTGCCTGGTTAGATGAACACTTTGAGTTTCTTTTTCACTTGGCAAGTTTTATTACGGTATCGATGCCATACTTAACAAAAGCTTTGTAGCACGGCAACCGATAATCGTCGAAACAAAACACACATAGAATTTTGTACAGTGGAAGCATGTTTTTTAAGAAGTGTAATTCACGCTAGCAATATGACGTATGGCTCTTGTCTGCAGTAAATACAGCTTGCGCAAATCTGTGACACCAGTAGTAGACCACACTATGCTGCAGTACTGCAACAGAGATGATAGCAATGCATTGTAAATCATGATTTTTACCTTTGTAAGGTGACTGCATCGCATACGTGCAAGGACACCAATTGCGGATGACAATTTTGAATGCAAGCTATGAACACGTTCATTCTATGCAAGATGCTTCGATAAATGTACGCCAAGAGTCCTAGATCTGCCATCCCTAACTGCTGAGAGGCCAGAAATAAATTCAGCTTCTTTTCGCCGCTCTGGCGTTAGTCGTGTACTAGATAACTTGCGTTTTCGAAGGGTTAATTTTTAAAGGATTTACCGAGGCCCAAGAATCTAGGTCAGACAGTGCTTTGTTGGCTTTCAGTTCTATCTCTGTTTCCGAATTTTCGGTAACAAAAACTGTCTTGTCATCAGCCTATAAAACAAAAGCGGCGTTGTCTGTGCGATTTCTGATGTCATTTATGTAAATCAAAAACAAAATTGGCCCTAGAATGCTTTTTGTGGCACACCTTGTACAACCGGTGTCCTCGAAGGTATTACATTTTTGCTATCTACGAGTTGTGTTTTGTTCGAAAGACATGATTTTAGAACCCCATGCGCTGTTCCAAGCACACCATAGTTTTCTAATTTTTCGCGAAGAATAGAAGGATTGATTAAGTCAAATGCTTTGGAGAAATCTACGTATGTACCTAAAGCCAATTGTTGGCAAAGGAAAGCATCTATATTTATTTCTATTGGACACAAGGGGGCTGTTTCGGTAGAGTGATGCTTCCTAAACCCGTGCTGAAAGTCTCGTAACAAATTGTGGCGCAGACACTTCGAACAACCATACAGACAACACGTAATATTGCACACATTACTGTTTTCAGAAGACGACCCGATGAGTTCCCGTAAGAGCACACAGTTGCTCACTGACGCGATTTTTTTCTAATTCATTACTTATCACGCATCTTGAACACTTTGCCCTTTACACCAAACTTCATTGCCTTTTGTTTAATGTCACTTTTGTTTGCTGAAATGACTTATATTTACTGGCCATTCACTATTAACAACTAACAGTTCCTCGGCGCTCTTTGCCCTTAGTCGGCTTTGTGCCATAAAAAGGGCAACATCATATTCTCATAGAGGTCTTGCGGTCACACAGAATATGATGATGATGATGGTTTGAGTTTAATGGCGCAAGGCAAACAAAGGCAAAGATCGCCTAATACGAAGTTGTTTGATGAGGGCAGTTGTGCAATTGAATACTAAATTGTCTGGTAAAAACAAAAGTGAAACGAATGCACGAAGATGGCTGGTGTATAGGGCCATTGTGATTATGCATGATATGAAAACAGCTGTAAACACTTGTCGTCTGATAAAAACTGAAAAACACGCTTGTGGTAAAACATTGGGTTGTTGGCCAAGAAGTGTGATGGGTGTAGCGGGATGGGTTGTCTGCACGGTTCTGGAAAATGTTTGCGTCATGTGGTGTCGAGTGCCTTGTATTGAATGAGTACGTGATCTGCGAATAAGGCATCTCCGTATCTGCTGAATTTGGGTCAGATGATCTCGTGAGCAGATACCAGTGCGTTGACTGTGTGTGCCCTAACCGTAGCTAACCAAGGCGACTTCTGTGTATGTGTTGTGTGAATCAGCTGCGTACCGTCCCAAGTGTGGCTCTAATACATATAGTATGTTGTCTGTTTGTTAACTCCAGTGTGTTTGCCATGTTCTACGCAAGTGTTGTCCTATGTGTGGCTAGAGGTCTATATAGGGTACCGTTGTAATGTCTACAATGTTCCCGAGTGCAGCAGCAGCATCCCTCTCGGCTGCCAACCCGTTCTCAGCGATTCCAGATTGTCCTGGGACCCAGCAGAGGAGCAGTGCATGCTTTTACGCATACACAGACATAATGGTGTTCAACACAAGAATAACTATGTGGTTTTTGGGGTGCTTGTGCGATGATAGTGCACGATCAACACTCAAAGAATGTGTACAGATGGCGGAATTTGGAATTTGATATTCAAGATTTTGTCGTACGATCAGTAAAATTTCTTACGCTTCTGCTGAACAAAATGGTTGTGTGTACGCTCATGATTCTGGCTGCATTAAAATTTGGACAATGAGGCAGCGCAGGACACCACAGTGGAGGTTTTGGAAGCGTCAAGGTGAAATTCTGCACACGAGTATTTAAACTGCAGAGTCCAAAAGTGCTGCAGTATTGAAGCTTGTGGTACCCGATTTTTGTCATGTTTCAGAAAAGATAGGTCGCAGGACACAGGACGATCTTTCCAAAGCGGTAAAATGTCTGAAAAAGATTATCTGTACACATCTAAAAACGAAGCGCTCAGATCTGAGGCACGCTCTCTCACTGAAGGTGAAAAGGGGGGAGGAATGGGTGGGTGATTTTCAAGCAGCAGAGATTTGGATGTATTCTTAAAGACAGGATAAAAAGAATGGTTATTCAGCAATAAAACTTTCAAAGCATAACGCAAGTCCATGGATGTCGGTTGGTTCTCAAGGCTCCACTTGTTACACTCCTGTAACAGACTTTGGACCGGACTAGTGCGAAAATCACCCGATGCAAGATGAAGCCCCATGTATAGCACTGGGTCAAGCATTCGCAACGCTGTTTCAGTCACCTACCCTTACACACACTGCCATAGTCCAAACGAGGCAAATCCAAAGCAGTATACCAGCGCATGAGGTCTTTGTCAGCACCATACAATTGGTGGGAGAGAACCTCAAGAATATTTTTTGTTTTCAGACATTTCTGCTTAAGTTCCTTCATGTGTGGAATGGATGTGAGTTTGTGGTCAAACACAACACCTAGAATGTTGCGCTCCTTGTTCACAGGAAGCGACACGCCACCAAGATTAATGTTTGGATCCGTATTGACCCCACGCTTCCTGGAGAACACAACGCAAGAACTTTTTGCAGGATTCAGTTTAAAGCACTTGTTGTCCGCCCAGCCGGCAAGTTTCTTGATTCTAAACTGGACTTCACGTTCGCAGATTGACATATTACACGATAAAAAAGTATCTGGACGTCATTTACATAAAAGGAATATTACATTTTAGGCGGCCGTGCCTTTCCAGGAGGGTTCATTTTAACTATAAAAATAGCTCAGGTCAACACTCCACCTTATGGCACGCCATTTTCTTGCACATGAACCTTTTACAGTGCAGAACCAAATCTAACGCGAAAGGTTTTCTCCGACATATAACTACAATGGATATTCAACATGTTGCCCGAAACACCGATTTACTTTAGGTCACTAAGGATGCCGTACCGCCAAGCGGTAACGTCGGGTTTTTAAATGTCAAAAAACACCGTAAGGTAACTGTTTGGGCACGAAGAAATCCATTATATATGATTCAAGAGACAGCAAGTTGGTCGTTCGTACTTCGCCTTACCCTGAAGCCTGCCTGGCAGCTCTGGAGAGGACCGTTGTACTCCAAGAGGTACACGAGTCTTCTGTCTAAAATGTTCTCGAGAAGCTTGCGCAGGCAGCTTGTGAGAGCGATGGGTCGATAGCTTGCGGGAGTGGAAGAGTCGTTCCCCTCTTTCAAGAATGCTACAACTATGGCCTGCCTCCAAGACGTTGAAATGTGCCCCGAAAGTCATATCTTGTTGTAAAGGTAAAGGAGTGTAACAAGGGCGTCTGTGTGTAAGTCCTGTATCATTGTATATGTGATGTTGTCTGGACCTGGAACTCAGGGTTTACAGGTACTCAGAGCACACCTCAGCACATGAAGCGAAAACTCACTGTTATAGGACGTGGTTCATTCGTCATTGTCACGCAAAAGCTTCTTTTCTGCTGATAGTTCGCGTTTCATGAAAGTGTTTGTGTAGTGTGCTGAACTGGACACGTGTTAGAGAAGTGTTGGGCAAGTGTGTCAGCGTGGTCTTCAAGTGCTTCTCCTGTTTTGCTGACCAGAAGCAGGCTGTGTGTGTTGTTCTTTGAGTTTGTGTATTGTTGTCCATAATTTTCGTGTGTCAGTGTAGGAGTTTATTGATGTTATGAATGGGGGCCAACTCTCTTGTTCCGCCTCCTGGCGCACACGTTTTCCCATCGCCTTTGCCGTTTTGAACAATAAAAGGCTTCCCGACGTGTATTACCGACGGAGACAACCCCACGCCTTGTTCTGCGCCTCTCGCGCAAGCCTACAGTCATCATTCTTCCACGGCCTCCTCTGATTGCTCAGGGCAGCAGAAGCTTGCGGAATTGACTTTTCGGCGGCATCGAGGATTTACGCAGTGAGGAGTTGGATGTCGGTGTCCTTTGGTTGTGTGGTGTAGTTTGGATGTCTGTGTAAATGTGTTCCGTTAGCGTGTACTTCGTAGAACCTGTTTTGGAAAAATGGACTCTGCGGGTCTTTACCTAAATATGCTAGTGAGGTGCAGAAGTGGTGAATACCATATGGGTCCGTGCCCACACTCTACTCAAGGCATGGAAAGAGAATTGCAGAACCAATAGCCAAGTGAAGGTTTGAGTATATATTGTGTCCTAAGTTAAGCCATGTAGGCTGTTTCTTGTTGAAAAGGCATACTCCCGAGGATGTTAAAAACTTCTCTATCAGGCGGCCTCGGGCATCTGTGCGAGAAGAGCCGCAAAGAGAAGTGTTTGCATTAAGGTCGCCTGTGAGGATGTATGGTTTGGGCCACTGGTCAACCGGCGCCTCGAAGCCGGAGCTCGAAAGTGCAAGTTCAGGAGGAGTTTAAATGGAGCATGGCGTTATCAACCTATTATTATTATTATTATTGTGCGATTTGCTACAGCTTCAAGGACAGTGTTTAAAGAGAGAGAATGGCATGCTAATAATTTCCTGGCAACAATAACCACACCGTCTGAAGAGTGTGTGCAGCCAACCCTGTCCTTTCTGAATACCTTGTACCCATTTAAGAAATTTATTTGTTTGGAATTGAGGTGAGTTTCCTGAGGACACATGATACTTGGCTGATTGGCATGATGCATCTCATACACATCATCAGAAATTTTTAAGAGGCTTCTACAGTTTCATTGGATGATGTTTGCTCTTTCCATTATCTACATTTAAGAATTACTGTAGTGTGTGTTTAATGTTTTGTCTGTGGGGGCTCCAGGAAGGGGCTTTTTGGGCCTTTCTGCTAGGTTGGATCTTGGAGGCCGCTCCTTTCGCTGCATTGCAGTCAGGAACGGCCCGAAATTTATCTCCTCGTCAGATGTAAGAAGGGTGCTCAACATACCGGGCCCCCAGGACTTGGTCCCCTATCAGGGGCCCTTCGCTTGAGCCACTACCGCTGAGGGCGTCGGGTACGCCAGAGGTGGCACGGGCGGTGTGGTGGCAGTGGGAGCCGTTGCGGGGACCCCGGAGTCCATCCCCTCGGCACCCCCCAACGTGCTGGAGGATGGGAAGCAGGGACGGGAGCGGCATCAGTCCCAACGGAGACGGTTGGCACCACAGCCGCTGCTGCCTAGCAAGCGGTGTGATGGCGGGTCGGATTGCCAGAGGCAAGCCAGAAGGGGGTGACGGCGGCGGGACAAAGTACGACTCCCGGTACTGTGACCCTGCCGAAACCAGACGCCGCTCCATACCCCGGCGAGCTACATCCGCGTACTCCCCCAGAGGGAAAGAGAACCCCTTTCACGCCTCTAGGAAAGTGATGTTGTCTGTGACCTTCAAGTTGATTAGTTGTTTTAGATGCGAAGCATCTCACAGTCGGGGCTATGTTCCTCGCTTGCCGTTGTCGTAGTGGCGAAGTCCGCACCCCCACTTCGCATGCTCGGCTTGCTGAATGCCTTGGGCTGTCTTTCCCTTCTATGGCTTCTGGAGTGACAGTGTTACCGGTGTCTTCCTGGGCCGGCACGATACGAAGACGCTTCCCCCTTAAGGGCTCCCGGAGCGACAGTGTTGTCGATGTCTTCCTGGGCCGGTACGAGACGAGCACGATTCACGCGCCTTCGACGTTCCATCGTCGTCGGCAGTGGCGTGCGTCGGCAAGTCTCGGCGGCCCGTGATTACAAGCAGCCCACACCCATATGGGGAACGTGCATCGACCTCATATTCAGGAACTTTAGGGTTCATCCACTACAACAGCCCTTGAGATTACATTTCACAGACCATAGGGTGGTCATAATTATGTGGAACGGCAACTACAGTTCGACAACACCTACATTGAACATTATGATGATAATGCCTAAATATAGTGAAACTCATACCACGTACAACGTCTCTCTCTCTCTCTCTCTCTTCAATACCTCTCCACTCTAACACCAGCCAACCCCGTCCAATAAAATTGCACCATCTTCCCTAAGGAAACCCTGAGTAGTATGCGAAACAGCCTTGGGATCAACGCAATTTCCCAGTTCGCAGTTCCGGTGAGTGAAAAGTGCGGTAGTTACCATAGAAACCAAACGGTAAATATAGCTGTAGCTACGTACAGGTGGGGAATTTTGCAGACTACTTGAGAGCGTGGCAAAAGCTAATGATGCGTGCTCTGGAGGCCCGGCGCCTGTTGTCGACACCAGCGCGGCGCGCATGGGCGTGCTATTTTACTCGCAGGCACGCCGATTTCCTCACTCCCTGCAGTAATGCTGAGATGGTCACTGAAGCACCGCAGAGCGACGCGTTTGTAGCATTCCTGTCTTTCCGATGGCACATTTAGGGCCTAATGTGACGATTGCACCGGATTTGGCGCAAGTGCTCTTCGTGTCCTGATAAACACTTGCGTGGAATGTTTTATTTGTTTGTTTTGGGTTTTATCGTTTATAGCCGGTGAGACCAGCGGCTTGCGACCGGCGTAGCCAAATCAAGCGTGTACGACCCATTGGACCACAGACATCCATCTAATATTCGTCTCACATCCGGTGTCGGGCATTCGGACGTCCGTCAGGTATCCGCAGAACGCCGCCGGACGCCTGCTTTTGAGCTGAAATATATGTTCAGTGGCCAAATAGTTTACCAAACAAACAAGATGAATAAAGGTTCGCTTTTCATATAGCTAACATTTCGTTGTGCGTAGCGTGGTACCGTGTGACTGTGCTTCGTACGCGCTTGACTTGGCTACGCCGTTCGCTAGCCGCTGGTCTCATGGTCTATAACCGATAAAGCCCAAACCAAACAAAAACGTTCCACGCAAGTGTTTATCAGGACGCGAGGAGCACTTGCACCAAAGACCGCGCAATCTTCACATTAAGCGCCAAACGTGCCATCGGAAAGAAAGGAATGCTACAAACGCGTCACTCTGCGGTGCTTCAGTGACAATGGAGCACCGCTTCAGGGAGCGAGAAAATTGGCGTGCCTGAGAGTAAAACAGGACGCGCATGCGCGCTGCGCTGGTCTCGACAACAGGCGCCGGGCCTGCAGAGCGCGCATCGGTGGCTTTTGCCACGCACTCACGTGGTCTGCAAAATTAAGTCCCCGCCTGTACCTCAACCTCACGGAAATGACGAAGTGAAAACTAATGGGCGCTTGAATCGACCCTTAGCCTGCTTCGCATACGACTCTGAGTTCACCTGCGGGAAGATGGTGCAAATTTTATTTTTGATTTGAACTTCTGACAAGCCCTGGAAAAGGCTGCATGAGGTCTCATGCGGTCTACACAATTGCAAGTTGTGGAGTTGTAGTGCTGTGTCGGGTGGCCTTGTGCTGCACGATTAGCACATGTAAGACTGCCGCGGCAGGCGTTTGTGCAGTGCCGGAACAGCTGACGCTTGAAGCAACAGCGCGGTTTCGGTATGTGTAGGTTCGGACTGGACATCTCATGAAGCCTGCATTGACCGACTCAGGAAGTGTTGAGCGGTCAAATGTCAAAATAATGTGTTCGGTTGGTATTACTTGGTCGTTTCGACGTATGGGGATCCGCCTCACGGCCGTCACACCGTGGTAACGAAAACCCTAGAGCACACCTCTTTCGGTCTCATTTATTAGATCCAGATCAGATATTACACCCTAGCAGCTATTCAGACTGCGATGGGGCCTATTCTTGAGGTCAACATCGACCATGCGCGTCTTTGCGAGGAGGTTATTGGACTGCTGTTCGTTGTCTACCTCAATCAGAACTTCTCCCGTTTTCAGTTTTTTAGCCTTCTACAACTTGCCGATAAGGCTTCCTAGATGCTTGGAAATTAGAAACATGGACTGGGAATGATGGGCGTTGTCTTATCAAGAGATTCCATGATTAACAAACGCGAGAAATATCCGGGCTTTGGTAGTGAAATCGACGGCAAAGGAGGAAAATGTACTTCGGTGCGGCCCCTTTTCAGGGACCGATCACGTTTGGGGGGGGGGGAGCCTGGTTCCGAAAATACAATACAGCATAGGATATAAGCAGGGGACGGGGGTGCTTTCTTCGCTCGGCTTACCCTGATACCGAAAGAGGTCCTAGAGCTTCCTGCCTATTAAACAGACAGGAAGCATATCCGCCGGAGCTTGACCTTGGCTCCGACGGCCACCGTTTTTTGTTTCTACCCTTTCCATCAAAACCCATCGTCACGGTTGGTGAAAACTTATGTATGGGGGCTTGGGGTCTATGGTGTCGCCAATATCGTCACCAAGATTACTCAAGGTGCCCAGGGCGGGGGTCGCACCAAATAAACCACGCCTTTGTTTTATGGTACTCGGATCCCTCCCCCTTTTCTCAGCTAACAGTGCATGGTTATCTTCATTTCTTGTTCCGTTTCGTTAGGTCATAAAGGCAAACTTTCGGTATCTTGTCTACCCCTTGCGAGACAGAGCGTAAAATTATATAGTGCTTTCATTTTTGATCATCTAGTCAAGAACTTTGAGGACTCCCAATGACGTGAAAAAAGCAGTGCTTTGTGAAAAGAGTGCATAATAAACGTGTTTCATACATTCTGTCGTCTATTCGTGTCAATAAATGAATGAGACCAAAATCACAACATAAAAACAGACAACATAAAAACAGACACAACATAAAAACAGATAAATAGTGTTCGTTCGATACTTTTGACGCCGTGGCTCAGTTATAATTGATTGATGGTTGGATGTTTATGGCGCAAGGCCAACTGGGGCAAAGAGCGCCAAGACAAGGCTCAGTTATATCTAAGTCGCAAAAAAAGGAATGGCAAGCGATAGGTTAATGTAATCACGTATTTATAAGCATAGACGACTCTGTTGAAGTGGTGTGTGTTCGTATTACCACCATAATCCGTGTAAATACAGACTCCTGATGGGTTTCATGTCTTTACTAAGACCGGCATTGTTAGATAGGTGTAGTCGGGTAACTATCCTAGCCTCGGTGGTGTGTAGTGCCGGTGAGGCGAGTCGTGAGCAGGTTTCTGCCTAGCTTAGATTGCGTTTCTGTGACTCCTGCTTCTGAAAAAATCATTTCTTTGGATGGGGGTCATCACACAGTAAGTTTCTGTTGCTGGAGTATAGGTACCAAGCCTCGGTTACTCCTCGCCATACCAAAAAGTAGTCAGCATGGGTGGTTCAGACTTTTTACCTTCAGGAAGGTTGAAGTGCTCTTATTTGTGACGGTGTGTAACCTGCCAGAGTACAGCCGGCAAAAGGCTTGTCTATAACGCTGGAACGGTGTGCTCCGGACTGCGCGGGAGGCACCTAGTGATAACGCCTGGATTAAGATAGGTAGATAGGGAGCGTGCGCGGCCCGTATCAGGGCGACGGCTGTGTCCCTCCTCGCTGTACCCGTCGCCTTGGCTTCCACACCTTGTTTAACCGTAATAAAGTGGCTAGAAGAGGCAAGTGTGATTACCGCCGGTGGGCTCCTATGGCCACCGCCGTCGCCGCCTTTCATGCATCTGCGAGATGGCGCTAGCGGTCGTTTACACGTTCATCCGGGCGCGCGATACATGGCCGCAAGCGCGTTTTGCGATCTTTTCGGTCTAAATTTTTATCGCGCTTCGTCAGAGTTATGCTAGATGTGGTGCTGAAATTTTGTCTGGGATAAGCCGCTGCCTTTAGAGTCACTGTTTTGTGCTTGGTTGCACGACGGGTAACAAATGCATGGTTCCAGAAGTTGCTTTTCGGGGTGTCGGAAGGCGAGTAAACGTGGCTCAAGTGGCAGGGCAACACACCTCCAGGCAACAAGCCGCTCGAGCACCTCGATCCGCAGTTAGCGTCGCGCGTCAATTTGAACGCAACACCCAAGGTAAAATGCTGCGCTGGTGCACCACCTCGCCAAGCTTGAATGTTGTGCATGCCGTTTCTCCAGCTGGATGCGAGCCCAACGATCTTCCCAAACGTGCCACATTGCCTCTCAAAGCCAGTTCCCAAGAAGAGAAAACCAAAGGGAAGGTTGTAAAAACAAATAAAGTTGCGCCTCCACAAAAATATGCCGCGAATATGGAAGGGTTGCCCCCGCGCATATTGCCGCCAACTCTCTAGATTACCGAAACGTCATTATTCAAAGTCAGGCAAGCACATTTTTAGAACATTTATTTCACCGCAGGGCATAAATGACAGGGTTCGGTTAAATTAGGATGAGGAATTGAAGAGTAATTAGGTGAATATAAAATCTTAATGCTTTCTCTGAAAAACTTCGAGCGGTGAGGATTTGTCAAACTGCCTTTTTGCCTATTGTTTCTGGTAATTATAAATGGAGAAGTATGCGAAACGAAACATTTATTGCTCTCATTATTACTTACATAACAATTAGCAGGTGTCAATTAGGCGTCGCCGTTGGTTTTATCATTTCTTCAATTACGTATCGTAATATTTGTTATGCCGTAAGGCAAACTCTCGCAAAAAAAAAAGTATCGTAATATGAATTTCTTCATTCTTCAGGCAAACCTATTTATAAAACAAATTGAATTTAAAGGGGTTTCTTTTGGTCTTGTCAATTATGCTTTGCTAATATGAATTTATTCAATCAAACCTTTTATGCTTGTCAAATATATCGTGTTTTAGTTAATTACTGTCTCAAAAAAACGAAACGAGCACGAAGCTAATATGTGTTTTCTTAGCTGAATGCAGCCACAACCGACAGTATGGAAACTACAGTGATTGATAAAACATTCAGCTGTTGCTTTAACATTTCGATAACTACACCCTGTTTCATTAAATTATAATCGGCATATAAAACTGTCCAATAAATTGTGCAGAAATGTAAATATTCAGTGGCCCAAGGTGGACTATCCATGCCAAAGAATTCAATAATCTAATTGCAACTTCCCTTTCACGGATCGCTTTTTGTTTTGGGGGCTGTGTCTGCACCTTCACATTTGTGCGCGAAAAGCGACTGTAATGAAGCGAAACTCAGAAGTAGTCCGGCTGGCCGCTTGCGCGAGAGCATTTCAAGACGGCATGTATTTGGAGACAAATAACGTGTTTTGTAATAGGAAGCGTATATTATTATATAGTTGCTGCAATTGTGAAATAATCTGAGGTAAAAAATGCGTCGCAAACCACGGAGCTTATCGGACTGCAACTGACGCGGCGTTGACCGGCACGTCGGGCGACGTGAAAACGAGCGTCAGCGCCACCTCGCGGTTGCATCCAAGAAGCGCACGCGAGCCGCGGCGCCTTCGTCACACTTCCCTATTCTAGCCACTGTAACCGTAATAAGCTCCGCATGTCTGCGTTGCCGGGCCGGGAGACAAATCCGGAGACTACCCGCCTTGGCGCGGGCTGTGCCAGTTTTTCGTCTGCATTAGGTTTGGCGCATAGCTGTTCATTGCGTTATCCTTCTGCCAATAGCTGCATAAGTACCGCATGCACTACTATCCGATTTCTAGCTTCGGCTGTGCACGTCACTGCTCACGGGCTGACGCCGCAATACTTAAAGCACTGTGCAAGCAATCACGTACCGATATCAAGTCACTCTAAAACACCAGCAGCGATACGTTTTCGGCAAATATTTTTCGTTGTCTTGCACACCGAAAAAAACGCTGCGTAAATTGCGTAGGGCGGCGCAAAAATTAAGCGTTGCAGGTTGTTAAATGCAGCCAACGCTGTACTACTATTCGCTAATCTCTACTATTGTTTCCCGGCCCGGCAGTGCAGGCAGCGCTTCTCGCGGCGAAAGAAGGTACAAAGGGAAAGCCGACGGGCGCAGCGACAACAAACACAGCCATCGCGCTGATGCGGGTAGCGCATGCTCACATTCTACCGGTCTCAAACCAGGCGTTGTGAATACATGTCTCCTGCGCAGTCCAGAGCACGCCGCTTGTGCGTTATAGACAAGTATTTTGCCGACTGCACTTCTACGGGCGGTGCTAGCCGGTTTTCAGGAAGTCTGCTACAAAAACAAACTTCATGATGTCGGGAACTCAAATTCATACGGTGTTGGCTTTAACTTTTTTTTCGCAACATTTACTTCACGTTTCCTGAATGTTGGCTTGTATGGCTTCCGCTGAATCGTCTTTGATTGCGACAGAAGGAACGCTGTGTTGATCGCACTTTCCGTCGGTTGTTACGCGCTATGATACTTTGTCATTTCGCAAAGGTAAACCATTGGTTATAAGGAAGGCTTGTTCCTTAGCAGACACTTTAGAGACGAAAGTAGAGGAATTTCTCAGGGTATTCGTCTCTCTCATCCTCTCGTGTTCTAGCAGGGACCAGCAGGGTTGGCTAGTTTGGCACGTGGCGCTGAACAAATTGTGCTTTGGCGCTATGTTTTCTGTATGTGCAATGCTGGAAAAACGTGAAACGGTCCCAATTACCTTGCATCCGTGTGTGGTACTGTAAAAGCAGAAATTTTCGACCGGTTCATAACTGACCAATTTGATGAGCGTGAGCAGCTCAGAGTCGAAGTCTGGATTGGCCGCAGAGCCAAAGCCATTGTACACGATTTTTGGCGCTTGGGGCTAACTGGGTTACTTCAAATGCCGTTGATGTGATTTTTGAAATCGGGTGCATGCATGTTGTGGATGGTCCATCGAACCCAACTGGGGGTCCTCTGTCCTTTCGCGGTATTCGAAACGTCGTAAGAATCGTGTTCTAACTCATTTCCTTCCAATTGCTCACCTATCATATAAGCCATTTGCTGATTCGGTGTGCTTTCGTTAAAGCTCGTTGGTTGCCCCGGCAAGTCGAGCAATGCTATGAGGGGTCTTGCCAGAGCTCGGTCGCCGCAATCAACAGGCTCGTAACGCCAGCGAACCTTACGGAACAAATGCAGGGGGTGTAGGTCGTCAATACGTAGGCACTCGGAAGACGTACCGCTGATACCAAGCGTGGTGCTTTGATTGTTACGTTGCGCATCGGCGTTCCATTGAAGGTTCTGGTCGCTCATAGGTGGGCGTGAGGGCCACGGACGCCGCCCTACGTCTGTGTGCGGGAATACGCAGCCAATGGCGGTAATAACAACGAGGTTCTGCGAACCTCTAGCAAGAGTGGACGCCGGTGGTTTGCTTCGCAGCGTTCGGTCATCAGACCACGGAACAACATGTAACGTGTTTTAGAAAATGAAACAGAATTGAATTCATCTGAACAAGCAGCGAAAGTACCAACCAAGGAAGACCGCGGCCGTGGCTGTCCCAAAAGGGGATGACACCTTAATGATACGGGCGATGTTTACAGACAATGATGGTCAGGAAGTGCACATACCGAGGCGGAGATTTAACACTAATGTTAAAACAATGCGCGCCAATCTGCCATGTGCATGTGCTTGGAAAGGAAAGCTGTAAGCGGCACCCACAATGATTACGCATGTGACATCACTTAAATTCTACAAATTCTACGTGGCTCAACAAATCGTGAAACCAGAGACAAGTAAAACAAGTGAACCACACCCTTCATTGCTTCAAAGAGATATTCTTTGTAAGGTTAAGTCAATGCATGATTCATGAACGGTGATTGGTTGAGTTGTGTTGGGGAAACCACATTAGTGGAAACTCTTTTATATGAAATTAAAGGAAGCTCGAACCAGGTGCTATACGATGCCACTTCTCTATCTATGTAGCGGCCGACCGAGGCGACAATATTGGCGAGAGACGGAGGCGGTGAGCGAGGAAGAAATACTTTTATTCAAATTTCTGAACGGCCAAGAGGGCGGGCCAGAGGAGTGGTTCCTTGTTCACTGGAGCCCATATGCATTCGCGGCACCTGTGCTCTGTTCACCAGCTGAAGGTGGGTAGGCAGAGAGAGCTGGACAGTAACATCTCTCATTGCTGTTGTTGGGTAGTTGACGGGAAGAGAGGGTGTTTTCTGGGCTAAATCCGCGCACACCGATTATACGGCGGAGTATTTCTACTTCTGAGCAAAATTTACATTCAATGTCATAGCGATTGGGGTGCATGGAGTGATGACGCGTCCGATGGTATCAGCCCTAGGGTAGTTGTACCGTCGAAGGTTCAGGGTGTGGTTAAAGTAGGGTCTGTCTCTGAAGCCGATAATTCTGGGTTATGTCACTGAGCGTGACAAGCGGGTGACCGTCCTCGCGCAGTTCCATAGCATGGGGGGAGTAAAAGGGCAGGCCTGTTGGTGGGCGTATTCGTTGCCTTCCATGGAAGCATGACCAGACGTCTGTATGAGCTGAATGGACCCGGTTGGGAAGTGTAGCTTTAGCACACGCAGTGCAGCTCGGGACACCCACCCCGAATAATAATTCTGCTAGGCTGTTTTGGAATCGGTGACTGTACCTTCTGAATCAACAGTTGACCGAGAGCCAAGTTGATGGCTTCCTCTTGTGCTTCCGTCATATCTTGGGTCTTGAGTGACGCACCCGCAAGGAGGTTGGTCCTGGTGGTAGCCACAATGATAGCATACCGATGCCCTCGATGTTGGGAGGCGTCTGTCTAGATAACTGCATGATCCCCGCCAAGCGTGGTGGTGAGTGCTTGAGGCCTTGCTTTTCGGCGACCCTTGTGGTTTAAGGGATTCATATTTCTAGATAAAGGGGGGAGCATCTGATGTCTTGCCGCCAAGAGTCCAGGAGTACATCTCGCGAAGTGACATTTCGTGCTTCCCAGTCAATCTTGTGATGGATGCGGCGACCCAGGGCAGTTCTGCTCAATCAGAGCTTCTGGTTAGAAAGATGGCCCTGGATCAGCTCTCCCACCGTGCAGTTAGCGCCATCCTAAGAAGCCTCTCCGTCGACGCAGACATGGCAACACCAACGGCCCGCCAAACCGCATTTGGTATCATTATATCCAGCATCTTTATGTCTTCCATGCATTGAAGAAGATGGGGCTAACGTAAGTGATTCTCTAGAGGACAAAATCTTGAATAATTCGAAGAGTATTGGGTTCCTCGAGGCCTCGCTTCTTGGTGGCAACTCGCCTGATCATGTGTATGATTTCATTGATCTTGTGTTTGAGTCGCGGCAACGATACGTCAGTCAGTGTAGACCTGGAGAAGTAGGCCCGGGATCTTGATGCTCTGATTTTTGTACGAGTGCCTCTAAAACTCTGTCTCCGGCACCGTGCATAGACCCGGCCTTAATGTCACTAAAACTCCGAACAGTAATACTAGTATCTTTATGGCAGAGGCTTATGGTGTACTCCTTGTTGTTAATCACATACTTCAAAGCCCCATCCCACAATCCATTATCTATACAGATTCCCTCAATGTTGTGCGGGCATTGTCGCCAACAAAGTCTTCGAAAAACCACGTTGTCAATCTTATCGTCAAGGGTATTATGTCTGTGTATGTCTACAAATTTGAACTGGTCCTTTGCTGGGTCCGTGGCCACTGTGGTATAGCCGGGAACAAAGCCGCGGATCGAATGGCTGCTGCTGCTACACTCTTGAATACAGTAGACATAAGCACAATACCCTAAACCGATATGAAGCCACACATCCTACAATAACTTCGCAAAACATGCCGGCACCGTGCATAGACCCGGCTTTAATGTCACTAAAACTCCGAATAGTAATAAAAAAACCACGTTGTCAATCTTATCGTCAAGGGTATCGTTTCTGTTTATGTCCACAAATTTGAAATGGTTCTTTGCTGGGTCCCTGGCCACTGTGGAATAGTGGGAAGAAAGCCGCGGATCGAATGACTGCTGCTGCTACACTCTTGAATACAGTAGACATAAGCACAATACCCTAAACCGACATGAAGCCACACATCATACAACTTCGCAAAACATGGTGTACACACTGGAGACTTGATTCTCGGTCTTGGAGGGATGGCCCGCCATCAAAGAGTATATAATGCCTTTCTTGATCTGTCGTTTGGCCTGAGGTCGGACAACAAGGATTCCTTATTTTAGGGTTGAGCAATGGAGGCCAATGGAGTTATCATATTGGCGTTCAAGAAGTAAGAGGTTATGCGTCGGTGGGAGCTTCCACTATTTTTGTAACCTCTTGCACATACGCAAAGCACGCACACCAGCGGCACACTTGCCGTGGGTGAAGCGCACAGCGGGCCGAGAGGTCTCGTGACGCCATCACGTGGCATTCAGCGAAAACGCAAGGGGTACACCTGCAGATGTGCTTGGTGAGTGCACCGCCTTTGTTTCGCGTATTCACGTGGGTTCGTAGCTGGGTAAGACAACAGGCTCACGCTCCGTTACTAAATTAGCTCCAGGTTGTATACCTGGCGGTGCCAGTAACTTATTTTATTTGTTCGCGGGAGTTTTCTTTTTACACCAATGCTCGCAAAAGGACCATTGGTGGGTAGAGGTAGAAAGCTTCGCTTTAAAAGAAGTGGTTGGTGCGCCTCGACCGAGTGTTCCTCTTCCTCAAATTACACTTTTTGACGCCATATTGTACGCCGCATCGTTGGAACACTTGGAGCATTAAAAACCGATCGACGCGAATTCTCTTTAAGTGAACATATAAATTACATACTCATGTCAAACCCAGACGTATGGTACCAGTTGTGCTTAGTTCTTGTGAACTTACCTCCACTTTCCCATAACTCATAAGGCGGTGAATCAAGGTGTCGGCTTTCTCAAAAAGGGCCTTCTGGAAACCCATTTCTTCACCTTGAAAAAAATTATACAAAAGACATGAGTTTTGAAGGCATTGGCGACTTCCCAATAAACAAGCTCTCTACCTATTGCATTAGGGTGGCTGGTTGAATGTTAAGCGCTATTTCTGCGCCGTTAGCACACCCCACACGCTCGCCTACGTGACCCGGTTTATGGCTCTGTCAAAAAATGAACGCCCCGTTACTCTGACAAATACCAAAGAATTTGTTTCTGTGTGGCAGTTTCGCCTCTCTTTTGCCTCTTTTGAGTCTGTTCTGCTTCTTTTAACATGCAAAATGTTTCATAAATCCGCGAGGCCACTCATGAAGCATATTCTCAGGTAGCCAAAGGAGAAAGCAGGTTTCGTCAACTAAGAAACGTTTGTTTGAGCGAACGTGCGCTCTGCTAACCACTCAAACAACACACGCGGCGACGTGGTGGTCAGCAACGCCATGTCCGCGGGCGGTGGTCGGCGAATCGAATGCCGTGGTGCTTGCTTAGCGAGCATTTATCTTTAGGCGGTAATCCTTCGAGAACCATCACATCAAGAAAATTAGTGATCAAAGGCGGACATTTTGTGGATATACGGTACACTCTGCCTATCAAAGAAGATAGCCGGCGCAGCATATAAACGAAGTACACGAAAACGCACGCCTCACATCTAAGATAAGAAACCTAGACACTGGCCACACGAAACTCAAATAAGCAAACCAGAATGTTTCACATGAAGCCGGAGGAGTAGGACAAGTGCCGCGCTTGTCGTTTCACCCGGGATGAAAACTACTTCAACAAGATTTTAATTTTGTGACCACGGGTAGTGATAGACACTGCACGCAGTTCTCAGAATGCGTCTTCTGGTAATGCTGCCCTCACAGTCATTTTTGATCGTACTACACCACTTGTCCTTTGACTTGATAAGACTCGCTGAACTCTGGTTGCTTCTTTTCGGTTGACTGCCATCACTGTACACCACCAAGTAGTGCAAGCACTCCCTGGTTTTGCTACATTCCTTTGTCGTCACCGAATCATTTTAGCAGGCATATTATCATCAGACTCATTTGTACAAAGTGCACCCTTCCTGTTTGCAGATGAACAATCAAAAGTATATTTCACAGACGACTGAAAACGTTCCAGTTAATCAAATGTGCCAAATATAATGTAAGCGAAAATTCGATTAAAATTTTTCAAACTGACGTGCACAGCTGGGTATGATGTCATTGTCTTATGAATGTTTTAACACATGCTTATCAAAAGAAGTAAAGCAAAATTGACAACCGAAACTGAAGTCCTAGGAGTCTCAGAATGCACTAGGCTTTTACTATGGCCCCCTCCGTTCGGGCAAGAAAATCTGCTTAATTCGTTTGCTGGAGCTAGTGGACAAAATCAGTCTCACTGTTTACTTCAAACTATGAGTTGGGGATTTTCAGCTGGTATGAATTGTGCCAGAGCTCTTCACTGCATGCTGGAATAGAAGAATCGTGCAATACATCTTGCACTAGTAAAAAGTACTGCCCGAATCGTTGCCACAAAGGAAAACCAGTAAAAGCGAAAGGAAAAGCGAAAGGAAACTGAAAGCGAAAGGAAAGCGAAAGGAAAACCAGTGCTAAACGGTCATTGTAACAGTATTTGCGAAGTGAGATAGCAATAACCTGAAGTCTTCACGCTATGCTCTCTGTCAGCAGACCATGCGCCGCCGATCATACCGAGCTGAAAACAACTCCTCATGCCATTCTCGAAGGCTTGTTTGGCTCCACGGTTCCATACGTTGCATTGGTTTGTCCCGGCCTTGTTGGTTTCGATGGTCGAAGGTCAGTCTTCACGAAGCCCATCATCGCCTTTCTTTATTTAAAGGCCATCATAGTTCATTCACCTCAAATTTTATGTTCACCGCACCCCTGCATTTATTGCGGCCTGACCGGCATGATGACCTTGGACAATGAGTGATCATACGAAAATAAAACGTGTACGATGGGGCACAGCGCCAGAGGCGCCCATTACCCAACGATGAAAAGACGCTTCCCAAGCTATGGCCGTCAAATGGAAAACAAGTTGTTTATATTTTATGTAATTCGTGTTCTTTTTCCTGCAACCGCAGAACAATGTGCAGTGGAGGATGTGTCGGGGACATTCGCCCGCAAACGTCTTCTCTTTGAACTATTCACATATGGCATAAATTCACATATGGCATAATTAAAAAAAACTGGCACGTTTATCTTCCTTCCTAGCCCACATGCTTGATTATCGATGGATGCTGTAGAAGCTTGGCTCAGCTTCTCAGAATGCTCAGAAAGTAGTTGTAATCTCTTCTTGAACCACGCTGTTTTAAAACTTAGACAAGGGAAGAGCACACAAGGACGGGACGAAAAGCGAACTAACAACTGATTTATTTTCTAGAACTCACAGAGGTATACATTAAAAAAACTGGTCCGAATCAACGTTACAAATTGATAACAAGAAAACTTCAATCCGTCAAAAACACCCCTCTTGTCTCAGCGCCTCTGTGCATGTGTAAGAAATTCTGCCTCGCTATCTGTGAGGGTGACTGATGGCATGTTTATGCAAGCGTTTATTTTAATGATAGCGAAGGCTTCAAGAATCTCTCTTTCCATCTTCTCTCTGCCTCGGCCGATGACACTGGTCTTGGTGAAATCTGGAACGCTGGGACGTTTGCGGCAATGACAACAATGATCGGCGAGTTCCCCGGGGGAGTAATCTGCTGGCAGTTGTTATTATGCTCTCTGATCCTCGTATGGACGCAGCGGTACGACTGTCCAACGTAGCGTTTTCTGCAGGCTAATTGTAGATGATAAACAACATCTTTTTTGCATTCTGCAAACTTGTGCGCGTGTTTGGTGGAGCAGGCTTCTCGGGGTTTCTGCGCATTGTTGACTTTTTTTACAAATACTTATCAATTTTCTCGGCACTGTGAAAATAACAGGGAAGCCTTGTCTTGCAGAAATCTATAGCGCAAGCGCCACTTTATGAATATATGGTAGTACGACCGGCCGCGTTTTCTTCTTTGAATGTTCACCTTCTACTGTCGTTTTCGTCTTAAGTACAATCGTCAGCGCTTTTTCAGCGACTGCCAATAACAAAGCATCAGGAAACCTGCTTGCTCTTAGCCTGTCTACTTGAACACTGAGGCTCTGCTCCATCTTGTGCGCTCAAAACTTCCTGAGGCTCTGAATCATGGCAGAATACGCAACGCTTCTCGTCACCAGTTTCGAGTCGCCCGAATCGTATCTCATGAGCTCTAATTTACATTCCAATTGCCAGAACAGTCAATCATCAGGTTCTTGGACTTGCAGATACTTCAAGGAGACAAGGGCCTGTTGAGATATGATTCTAGCTCAGGAGAAAGAACGTTAGAGGAAAGGCTTCACGTTCACGTTACACTGCTGAAGATTCTTGGAAAGAATGCGCGGTTGATTATCGAACTTTTCCTATCCGCAAGGCTACACCGACCACGTAGTACTGCCTGCCCGATTGTCTCGGACAATTGCGCCCGTCAGTGTGCATTACTTTCCGGCTAGGGCACACTCACTATGTCACAGAAGCACACATCGTCAACGCCACCATAGCACGAGACCCTTACTGAAGCTGTCCGCAGTTCGGAGTCACGTAGGGAGCCGCATTCGTCTTACGTCACATGCCAGGCTTCCGCCCAATGACTGAGCCAAGAAGGTGGGCGTTGAGATGGATATTATAGTCGACTACCCGTTGTTATTTTTAGCAGCCCTCTAAAACGAATACATCACGCAGACGTCCTGGCAGTCTTTTTTTCTTGGCCGAAACGTCTATAAAATTGGTAAGCATAGCTAAATTATTATTGACACATTTAGACAAATACAACTGATCTGATTACGGTTCACTGTAACGTTCATTCTTTGGCACAAGATCAATAACTGCGTGCAATTCATTAGCAGTTCACGGAACGTTAAAGAAACTGGAGGTTGTATAAGACACTGACTTAGTTAAGTTAAGATCGAGAAATGCGCTTGGAAGGTAAGGTAAAGAAATTATTGGTGTGAAACAGTTAAGCGAATTGGGCATTGTGCAGGGGAACCTATCTGCTTTGAGCACACCAGAAGTTTTGAGACCTATTTATTTATTCAAATATACCCCTAAAGGCCCTCACTAGGACGGTATTACATAGGGGGCGGGATACATTAGGAACGAATAAGAAGAGTACCAACAGCTTGTTACTAGGCAAACAAATAAATACAAGCGGGTGCGAGACAAAAAACAAAAATACACAAAGAAAGAAGGAAAACAAACAAAAAGTCGTGAAAGGACTCTTAATGCTATAAAAGCACTTAAGAACCGATTATCTTGCTTTTAAGCTAATGAACGAATAACCGCTCACTCAGAAAAATGTTTTTGTAGGGGATTCCAGTTTTCAGTTATTTATACAGCGGCCGATTGCTGCACCACTACAAGAAAGATGAAGTCAGAAGACGACGCTCAGACGCTCAGATTACGCGATGCGCGCGCTGAAAGCAAAGCGCAAGCGTTTTGCTTCGCGCATACCACCGTAGGCTGCTGTGGTAGTACCTGCGGCCTGATCGCCCTATGTGCGCTCACCGCTGTACCTTAGGCGGTCATTGAAACATTTGTTCTCGTAGCAAACGATGCACCATTTACATTATCGTCTGCCACCCAGTGGTATGCTCTTGCGTGTCCCTCCGGGAGTACAGGCTTGAGCTGACGCGAGTCATTGACTTCTATGTGTAGGATTGTATGCTTTCAATTGACTGTGTTTCCAGTTTGCAGAACAAAGGTGATGTTTGAACTTCGCCAACCTATTTTGCAGCCAGCGTAATAGCCACGGACCTTTTCTGCGCCGCTTACAAGACTAACGGGTTGTGTACTTACTGGTATTCCCGCATTCAAAACCAGCCGTCTCAAACTCCATTCCCAAGACTGCAATTTATTGTTTAATCTTTCAAGATGTCACTGTTCGTTGTGTGTTGATATTTGCTAATAAAGTAATTTCTACTGCACGGAGCCTCTGATACAACAAGCGTTGGAGACATACATTGCTGTTTGTTGTTAACTGGACATAAAAAGCTAACGCCAGTAAAGAATGAGTTAGTTATTTGACATACCGACACTGCAGGCCCTTTTTCAAACCTGAGACGTCGGACGGTGGCCGCAGTTCTTTGTTAGAAAGATCTACTACATCGAAAAACATCCCATTTTAAGCAACCTCTGAAATGTCAGCTGGCCAGCCTGAATCAGACAGGAGGATGTCGCAAGATACCTGTGTTTCATTTGTGCCAGTAAAGGAGAGTGTAATACCACAGTGAACTGCTGGTACGTTACGAGAGTCAGAGCGAAGTTCTACAAAAAAAAACGAACCGAAAGCCCCACAGGCGTTCCCGTCATGGGTGCAGACGTTTAACGCGTCCTCAAAGAGCAGTAAGAAGGGCTCAAGAGATAGTTTGACGTCTGCAGTTATAGGTTCTGGAAAAGCATGTCCAACACACCACAGCAACATAAGCTCTTTTGTGGTAGCATGCTGTATGTTCTGTCGTGGATGCGTATGTGGCCCACCTCACTCAAAGTCACTTTCACGCGCGCCAATATTCGCGAGGCTCCAGTTACCGGAACATGCCCCTTATCGTGTTCCAATCTTTAGCTCCGGTCCGCTTTCAAAATCACAGTGCGGCGTGCAGCCGAGCAAGCGGCGCAGCACCACTCCGCTACACCATCCCCACGCACCATGAAATCCTAAGGGTTAAAGAACATTGGTAAATATTGAACGGCCCTCGGCTTTTAAACCAAGTTGTGTAGGACACAGGCTGATGCATCGTAGGTCATTGTGGACAGATTACGTGAGGGGCGTAGAGGTTTCGCGTCTTCTCGGAGAGAGTGTATGACGGCTTCAGTCGGTGGAGGGAGACGCAGATGTTCGTCCCTTTGATGGATAGGGTGAGGATTGTGCTGCCGCAATCAACTACTAGGTATGGTCCGAAGTTCTGTGGGGGGAAAGGCGCACGTATAGTTCCGTCTCATAGAAAGGGGTTTCTGCATGTTGCCAAGCCTTTAGACCCGCTGTACTCCACTTGGGAAAAAAGACGAAGACTAAGGTGTGATGAACCGACACACAGGGCAACTTTCAACAATATTTATAAAGAAGGTATATATATATATATATATATATATATATATATATATATATATATATATATATATATACCGCCTACTCAAGCACACACACATAAACATAAAATAGAATCTCCCCCTCCTCTTTGCGTCACCACACTTTTGGGGGAGGTGTACTTAGAGTTCACAGCCGCAAAGGCGTGGTAACGCAAAGGGGAAGAGAAGATCCGTATCTGTCTGTGTGTGTGTGTGTGTAGCCGATATAAGCGTTATAGCTCCGGAAAAAAGTTCTATGAGATGACCGCTGTGAGTCGTGTCTTCTGTCGTGTCTTGGTTTTTACCGCAACTAAAGTACAGTATGAACTGCCAACTCGCGTATCCTTACAGAATATTAAGCTTTAAATACAAACGGATTCTGCTTGGTGTCATGTGCTGCTGGCGACGAGCACAAGTCACTAGTAGTGCGTCGGAGCCGGGTGAGAAAGTTCGTAGGGTGTCAGCTGGCGATGCCGGCAGTGTAATTGTGGAGAAATACCCCATCTAGAGTTAATTGGCGTATTTATGGGAGGTTGTGGCCGTTACTACACCAGGGTGGCCAATCCTGCTCTGGTGAGGGAGTGCATTGCCGGCAATGGTCACCGGGGCCAAGCCCCTTTGTGCAATTCCATCAATACGCGGATTTTTTTTAATAAGGTTGGAATTGTCCGGCACCGGGATTCGAACCACGGCCCTTCTGCACGCGAGGCAGGTGTTCTACCTCTGCGCCATCACGGCATCTCTACCCCACCGCTGTATCTAGTAGATATCTTCTAGTATTCTTACATAATGTTCGTCTACCCCCTCAGGCATTACGGAACCAGGGGGTAGATGAGCATATGTAAGAACACTAAAAGATATCTACAATGGGTCTACAGCTACCATCATCCTCCATAGGGACAGCAGTAAAATACCTATAAGAAAGGGTGTCAGGCAAGGAGGCACAATCTCTCCAATGTTATTCACAGCATGCTTACAAGAAGTATTCAGAACGTTGCATTGGGAACAGGTGGGAGTAAGGGTTAATGGAGAATACCTCAGTAACCTCAGATTTGGTGATGATGTTGCCTTGCTGAGTAACTCGGGGGACGAATTGCAAAGCATGCTTTCCGCACTGGGCGAACAGAGTAGAACCGTGGGCCTGAAAATTAATATGCAGAAAACTAAAGTAATGATCAATAACCTCGGGACAGCACAGAGGTTTGAGATAGGTGGCGAGGCAGTGGAAGTGGTAAGCGAATATATCTACTTAGGCCAAGTTGTGACCCCAGATCCCAACCATGAGGAAGATATAATTAGAAGGATCAGAATGGGGTGGGGTGGATATGGCAGACATTCTCAGATAATGAATAGCAGCCTGCCATTGTCGCTGAAGAGGAAAGTGTATGACAGCTGCATCTTACCGGTACTCACCTACGGGGCAGAAACTTGGAGGCTCACTAAGAGGGTTTAACTTAAAAAGAGAACGACTCAGCGGGAAATGGAGCGGAAAATGATAGGTGTAACATTAAGGGACAAGACGAAAGCGGAGCGGGTCAGGGAGCAAACTGGTGTTAAAGACATATTAGTAGAAATTAAGAAGAAGAAATGGACGTGGGCAGGGCATGTAATGCGAAGGCAAGATAAGCGCTGGCCATTAAGGGTAACAGAGTGGATCCCTAGAGAAGGCAAGCGCTGCAGGGGGCGGCAGAAAGTTAGGTGGGCAGATTAGATCAACAAGTTAGCGGGGATAAATTGGTCACAGTTGGCACAGGACCGAGGTAATTGGAGAATGATGGGAGAGGCCTTTGCCCGGCAGTGGGCGTAGGTAGGCTGGTGATAATTATGATGATGGTGATGACCCCATCTAGGGAAAGTGATTCCGTTCATACGAGCTCTGCGGGCGTGGCCAGAATGTACGCTTTAAAGGTGGGGCGCAGAGCCGGAAAGATGCCAAGAATAGCCTGGAGTAAGGTTAAGTGCGTGTAGCGCACGATGGTTGCTTTGAGCTCTCGGTTGAAGCGCTTGACCATGCTGGTGGCGCATGGGTGGCCACTGGTGGTCGGCAAGATCTTGAACCCGGTGGAGAGCCCCAAGAGCCTGAAGAATGGAAGTCCTAACTGCCATCCTTGATCGGTGGTGACGCGACGAGGAGTGCCAATGCAGGATATCCTGCCATAGAAGAAAGCTGAGCCAACCCGTTCTGCGATAGTACTTACGAAAGGCCATACTTAGGCCATATATTGTAGCGATCAATGGTGGTGGCGCCGTAGAAGTAAGGTCTGGTTGGTGGAAATGAAGCAATAATTTTGATTTGGAATTGTCAAAGCTTTTCCGACAACAAGGGGCAAAGTGACGTGCAGGGTGATTTTGGCGCGTTCGTTTCGACTGCAAGTGCGTGCCCAGGTGCGACAGTCACGCTGCTTTGTGGGCCAGGCGTAACTCTCTGGCACGAGACGTGAAGAAGCGCTAGTGCCTGGTTAGCTGAGGTGGCGTAACTGGTTAAAATGCGGTAGTGATGCAGTCAAGGAACGTAAATTCTCAGTCGTCCGGTGGATATGCCGCTGTATAGAGTGCCTGTCTACCCAGAAACAGAAACTTGTTAAAGCTGAACAGAATGGCCATTCCGCAGGAAGCTGCAACAGTTCGGCATCCGTTTTCTGGGCATCGGTGAGGGCTACTGCCGCAACGAGTCGACAGTGGCAGTGGAGCACTTACAGGGTTAGAGGCAAAATAATGCTATTCTTGGTTTGCGAGGAAGCCCCGACAGTCCATTATGGTGGTCCAGTGCCGCTCAGTAGTATGCATGCAAGTTTCCTCATCCGGTAGAAGCCTATGATAATTAACTGGTCCCATTGACCCGTCCGCTGAATGCCTGTAATAACACTGTCAGGTTGAGGTGATCCGCATGTTTAGTGTGAACCTACCTGGGATGTAGGCTCTGATATTACGTGTGGTTCCTATGAATAACTGAACTGGAAACTTGAGTTCCTTTCACAACTCTTAGATCTTCGATTCTATTTTGAGGGACAACTCCCCAACATCGCAGTTGCGATTTCTCTGTCTACAGTGCGAGCCGTGGTATATGAAGCGAAATCTTTTTGTTCATTTGGCAAACAGTTGTATAAGGTCGATCAATGACGGTTTGTCAGTTAAAAAGAGGTCCGTTCGCGACATATTTTTGGGGTAACCCTGAACTATAATGCACTTCCTCGGTAGGAAAGCTCCGTGTGCCCCCTGCAGGAAACCGAACTCATTGTCTACCTATCTTATGCTAGAGTATGTGTGTCCCAAGAATGCTTAGGACCAGAGATATGTGTTCAATTTCTTTATGCCAATTATTTCTCTCTGCTGTTGACGTATTTGTTTATTTTCTGTTTTTAACATCACTGTATTGCTTATTTTTATATATTGCAACACATTTAGAACGGGAAGAGCTGCAGTAAGTCGTGCCGGCCTCTTTTGATTTATTGCGACTTTTCCCACCCGCAAACCAGTGTGGTTGACGAAACGTCAAAAAGACTACAAAATACTTTTTCAAGCGCTGCGATCCCAGTTGACGCAAACAAATGCCCAAGGTGGACAACGATAGCTATAAAAAGAAGTAAACGGTAAACAAGCAGGTCTTGCAGAGGTTAACAAGTGTAGAATGTCGGCAGAGATACCTAGGAAGACCAAAACGGGTGTAACGTTTAACGTTTTCGCAATATTTACTTTCAGGAGCAACTGGTAGTTTGCGAATTTGCTCTTCAAACAACACCTATTTATGTGTGATGTCGGATACATCCGATGTGGGAGGGTGTTGTCAAAGCCAGAATAAGTATCCACACAAGCTGCAGGAGTTGGAATGAAGGCATCAGGGCGTTTCTAACTGAAGGATGTTAGCTCTGACCTTTAGTGAAAAAAAAGCCACCACAAAGCCTCGAGCGCGGTAGGTATTCATAATCATTTTGTCATTTGTAGTAAATTGGAAGCTCTATGTAGATCGCTTGGTAGACTGTCAAATACGCTCCAAGATCTACGAATTGTGTTTTAAAGCGAAGATTCAGTGTCCTCAGTGATGGTGTCTGTAATGTTAAAATTCCGTACAGGAAAACCAACCTTCTTTGACGGTGATAATGAATAATCTTGGGTGAGGTCAAATTAAAAGAAACGGTTCAGTGGCCGTAATCGAACATGCGTACCACGCTTTATAGAACCGGCGTCCATGCGATTTCTTCATTTTGAAATGATTGAAACCGTCCAAACTCAACCGAAAACCAAAGAACCGTCACGAGGAAGGTTCGTGTTCAACCATGTCACTGTTGGACGGAAGGGCACATAATTTTTTAAAATAATGATCCTCTAAGTGGCCACCTGCACTACGCAGGGGTACGCCGACGCTGAGCGCTGCCTCATCTCGACATAGTGATACTATGTTCATTGGTACCATTGACATTCGCCTGTACCCTCTAAGAAATCGGATCAGGTGGGCTTCACGACAACACCCCAGAACGACCATTCAGAGTGCTTAAATGTGCGAATTCGGTGAATGACGAGGCCCAGCATGCGATAAAAAAAAACTAGGATCTCCGCTGGGACTACAGCGCAAGTCGTGCGTGTGTGCCGTAGGCCCAGCGCAGACCCTAGTTTTTACTTTAATCACATGCTGGCCCTCTTCATTTGCCAAATTCTCACATTTAAGCACTCTGAATGGTCGTTCTGGGGTGTTGTCATAAAGACCACCTGGGTGAATTTCATAGAGTGTATGACTGTGCAATAGGACAGTTTTTCCCTCTCGTCACAACTTCACAATCTATGTGTCGGGTAGGCAAGCATAGAATACCGGCGAAGTTACGCAGAGATTGCAACTGCGTGATGTGCACATGAAGTAATACGCCCTGAACAGTGCAAATAATTGATTTATTTATCATCGTTCAAGGATATTTTCTGGATCTTCATCTAGGATCCTTCGTGACCAGAGAACACGATGACTACACTAGATCCATCACAAGAAGGACCTTGTTTTTAAAATCTGGCTGTATATCAGTGCGCACAATATGATAGGCCATTGTTTGGTCAGTTTGCTGATGGATGCAAATATTATCTCGCCCAGAAGTTAAGCATAACGAGGAACGCCTCGGAGAGGTGTTTCTTGTATTTGCTGCTGATGGAGTAATCCTGCTCGTGTATTGAACTCGTGTGAGCCATTCCAAGTAGAAAAAATAGTGAGAATTTTTTGACGACTGCGAACATCTAATTTTATTTCTTTATTGTGCAAGGGGGCAGGGGGATTGCAGTCGTTGCGGATTCCTGTCACCCACTGTGTCTAATCACCGAAATAAGGGTAAGAGCTACATGTAGTTGTTTCACAATTGCATATATTTCCCCTGCCAGTTTCTTTCTTTCGGTGCTTTAATTCGAGCTGTGCTAAATCTGGTCCACCAGAATTATACGACCATTGTCACCATCCTCCACAGCTCATTACGTCTGTAGAAACCCCCAACTTCGGCTTCTTACTTCTAGCCATCTGGCAACACTGTATATCCGCCTCGAGCTCGCTGAGTAGGCAGCAGCACTATCGAAATAAATTTAGTCGTGGTTTGTTCCTCACAAGAGTGTGGTGTCGCTCTGTCTGGCGTCTTTCAAAGTTTTATTATTTTGGTGCCGAAAATGCGGGAAAGTAACAACGCTTACCGTGAAACAACGAGGCTATCGGGCGACGACGAGATGACAAATCCAAAGACATGGTGAACGCACACAGACTTGGAAGTGAAATGCGAGTTGACTCTGTCGCGCCCACGCACGAAGCCTAAAGACGCCATCCCAACGAAGCCGAAGAACCAAACGAAGCCTACCACGCCACAACGGGGCTATGGACCGGCTCAAACAGAAAAGAGCAGCATTGCGAACTCAGGTGACGAAACTGATTTCCGAAGCGAATTCAGCGCTTGAAAGCCACGCAGAAGAAAAGGCCCTAAACGTTCTAACGGCTAGGCTTAGCGCCCTGAAAATAAAACTAAACGAAGCGGATGCCGCCATTGAGCCACTTCTGTTGGAACACGAAGCCGAGCAGAACTACGCCAGCACCATAGAATACGATGACTCGATCGTCACGTGCATAGCGAGGCTCGGCCAGGAGGCCCAAGAAGCACAAAGAGCAAAAAAGAAAACGGAGAGCGAAGCAACGCCGCCGCCGCCTTCCGACGGTAACCGGAGCTCTGCGAGTTCGGAGGTGAAGTTGCCGAAGCTCGCTCTACAACGATTTAGCGGCGCTGCCACGGAGTGGCAGCCGTTCTGGGAGCAGTTTCGGCAGGCTATTTACGACAACGAAGCTCTTTATAACGCGGAGAAGTTCTTGTACCTACAGACAACGCTCACTGGGAAAGCTGCATCGGCGGTAGCTGGGATACAAGTGACAGGAGCGAACTACACCAGCGTCATCGATCATTTGAAGGAGCGTTTTGGCCGCTCGGATGTGCTTATCCAGGAACATCTCACCCAGTTACTGGACTTGCCTACCATACGAAGTGAAAATGTGGCTAACAGCCTACGTCGCCTCTACGATCACTTGCAGCGCAACATGTCGGCGCTCACGGCTCTGGGTGTGAACAGCGAAAGCTACGGAGCGATGCTTTGCTCCGCGCTGCTGCGAACGCTGCCAAGTGAACTTGTCATCGAACATCACAGGCGTCGTTCCGCAGTCAAGGAAGACAACGGATTGCGCATAGAGGGCTTGCTTGATTTCTTAAAAACCGAAGTGGAAAGTAGAGAACAAGCATTGCAAGTTGGCCGACAAGAACGAAAGAACCGCAGTACGAAACCTCGTTTCGAAAATGAAAAGACCAGAGAGTGGAAAGCATCAACGGCTTCACTGTATTAGGGAAGTGGGTCGCGGCATATGGGTCCATGCGCATTCTGTGCTGCGAAGAACCATGGAACGAATGAGTGTCAAGCACCACTTTCTCTCGAAGAAAAGAAGAAGACCCTCCGGGATTCCGGTAGATGCTTCCGCTGCGCTGTCAAAGGCCACACTTCGAGACAGTGTCACAACAAAAGCGAAAGGTGCAAGAATTGCGGCAAAAGGCACCTGACTCAGATGTGCGACCCTGGGTGGAAGAAAAATGAGAACACTGCAACAGAGCTGCACTCCGCTACGGGCAAGGAGAACGACAAGGCGTCTTCCGTGATTCTCCAAACAGCTCCCGTCTGGGCAGAAGGACGTCAGCGAAGAGCACTGGCCCGCCTCCTGTTTGATGGAGGTAGCCAGCGTACCTTTGTGACCGAAGAACTTTCTCGCGAACTGGAGCTGGAAGTTTTTGGGGAAGAGGACGTCACGATATACGCCTTCGGAGGAGCCGGAAACATTATCAAGGAAAAACGCAAGCGAGTGCGACTTTGGCTCAGGAGCCAATACAACAAAAAGGAGCATTCCATCGAAGCTCTAGAAATACCAGAGATCTGCACTGACCATATCATTCTTCCTGAGCATGTCGTTCATGAAGCCAAGGCGAAGATACGGGAACTGGCGAATGTCACCGTTCCCCCAGCCCACTTGGCGAGACCTGGCATCTCCATTCTCATTGGAGCTGACTACTACTGGACTCTCGTGTCTGGAGACATGCAGAAACTGCAGGGAGATCTGGTTGCGGTCAACACTGAGTTTGGGTGGACACTTCAGGGACCAATTCCCTGCAGCAGCTCAACTTCCTGCTGTTCGACCGCTGCTGTTCTCCGGACCCACGTGTGTGGAGAAACGCAGAGCCTGTCCGCCGAATTCAGGTCCTTTTGGGAGCTTGAGAGTCTGGGCATTACCGAACCAGTCGCACAACAAAACGAAGAGGACCATGTTGTCAAGCGATTTACATCCTCCATCAAGCTTGTTGACGGACGCTAGGAGGTTGGACTGCCGTGGAAGCAAGTGAATTTCCAATTAGCTGACAACGAAGCTGTAGCAAAGAAGCGTTTGTTCAACCTCACTGAGAAGCTGGTGAGTGATGAACGGATGATGACTGACTACGATGAGTCGATACGTCAGTACCTACATCAAGGATTTGCGGAACGAGTACCAGCAGAGGCTGACGTCAAGCCCGAACAACGAATGTACTACATGCCACAACGAGCAGTCTTCAAACCTGGCAGTCTTACGACAAAAATTAGAGTCGTGTTCGATGCATCGTCCAGTGATGCAGGGTGTGCTTCGATAAATGAGAGTCTGGAGGCAGGAACAAATTTGAACCCGGACCTTCTGAAGGTACTACTAAACTAAAGAATTCATCTCATCGGCCTCACTGCTGACATTGAAGTGGCGTTCCTGCAGATTTCGGTGCGCTCTGAGGATCGCGATGCTCTGCGATTCCTTTGGTATGAGCGTATGCCAACAAAGAGCGACCCAAGCTCACCGATGGAGGACTGGAGAATGACAAGAGTGCCTTTTGGAGCGACACGCAGCCCGTTCATTCTCGCCGCCACTTTGCGTTATCACTTGTCGAAGGCGGACGGCCACCCCGAGACGACAAAAAAGATCGCGGAAAGCCTCTACGTGGACGATCTAATCACCGGAACGGAGTCTGAACAAGAGGCGGAAGATTTCTACCGTCGAGCCCTCGAGGTCATGAATCTTGCGAGCATGACACTACGGAAGTGGAGCATGAATTCGAAGACATTGCAACGATTGCTGGACAATGACAGGACAGGATGTGGCGAGAGCCAAGTTGAATGCGCCATGGCCAGCTGCTCACGGGTCTTGGGACTCGTGTGGAACAAGGAGCAAGACTGCTTGGCCTTCTCTTTAAATGCCGTCCTGGACTTCTTGGATCAGAATAGCAATACAAAACGCTTCATCCTTCAGGCATCGGCGCGCATTTATGACCCGCTTCGACTCATTTCCCCAGTAACAGTGACCGCGAAGTTGCTGTTTCAGACACTCTGGGTACGGGGACTCGAATGGGATGCCCTTCTACCTGGAGACGTACAGACTGCTTGGAAGCAGTGTCATACACAGCTGCATCATTTAATGGAGGTCACAGTACCCAGAAGATACAGTGGTCTCAAGGACGGCCAAATTGACATCCACTTTTTCACGGATGCAAGCCTCAAGGCATACGGAGCTGTAGCGTACTTGTGCGCAACAGGAACAAGCGAATCGACCGTGACTTTGATTTTAGCGAAGTCACGTGTGGCGCCAATCAAGAAGCTTTCTCTTCCAAGACTGGAATTGATGGGAATGCTGGTGGGTGCCAGAATGAAGGAATATTTGTCCCAATTTTTGAGCCTACCAATTGCGAGGTGGTACATGTGGATTCTAACGTTGCACTACACTGGGTCCGAGGGTCAGCGCGACTCTGGAAACTCTTTCTGGCCAATCGAGTGCTGGAGATACAACAACGAACTGATCCGGATACATGGAATCACTGCCCCGGAGCGGATAACCCAGCTGATTTCCTGACGAAAGGAGTGAGCCCTAAGGCCCTCAAGGAAAACATGGTTTGGTGGAATGGACCAAGCTGGCTTGCTGAACCACCTGCGGCCAGGCCAAGACATGAGGATGTCGAACTGACTGAAGCAGAGGAAGAAAGAAGACCAGTCCGCGTTCACAACGTAACAGTCGAAGAAACGGTCTTGCCAATGAAGCAGTACAGCTCCCTTTTTAAGCTTGTTCGAGTTGTCGGGTGGGTGCAACGTTTCTTGCATAACTCAAGAAACCGAAACGAGAAGCACACGGGACATCTGACAGCAGACGAGATGGCACGAGCTCAGACGCTTGTGATAGCGCAGGTGCAGCTTGAGGCCTTCCCCGAAGAGCTGCAATGTATTCAAGGGTCAACCCGCTTGGCAAGCAACTCTCCTTTGCGTGACCTGGATGTCTACTGCGACCAAGACGGAATATTAAGGGTCGGAGGACGTCTTGACGACTCCGCCCTCCCCTACAGCACGAATCACCTGATCGTTCTCCCTGCGGGCCATCATTTCACCGAGCTCCTGATATGCGCCACCCATCGCCGACTTTTACATGCTGGCGCACTTGAAACGCTCACGGAGCTCAGGAAACAGTACTGGGTGGTTCGTGGAAGACAGATGGTCAAAAGGGCCTTGAAGAAATGCTTCACGTGCAACCGTTTGAAGAGCCGCGCTGCAACCGAACCAGTAGCTCCTTTGCCACGTGACAGGGTGACTCAGGCTCCACCGTTTGAGGTGACTGGCCTTGATTTCGCAGTACCATTGAATAAAAAGGATCAGGGCAGGAACAAAACGTCATACATACTGGTTTTCACGTGTGCGGTTACACGCGCTGTGCACTTGGAGCTAGTGGGTAACATGACTACTTCCAGCTTTCTCATGGCATTCAAAAGGTTCATAGCAAGACGAGGAGTTTGTCGAACCGTCTTTTCGGACAACGCAAAAACGTTCAAGCGAGCATCAAAGGATTTGAAGCGACTGAGGGAAACACTGCGTGGAGAAGAGGTCCAGAACTATTTCACGGGTTGTCAGATTCAGTGGAAATCCATCATCGAAGGAGCCGCCTGGTGGGGCGGATTCTGGGAAAGGATGGTCCGGTCCGTAAAGACATCTCTAAAAAAGGTATTGGGCAACTGCTACTGCAATTTTGAGGAGCTCACTACGGTTCTGACCGAAATCGAAGCCGTCATAAACTCAAGACCGCTAACCTACGTGTATGTGGAATCGAACGAACCAGAACCACTGACCCCCTCACATTTTCTTGTTGGCAGACGTTTGACTTGCCTTCCCAGTGGGTCTTATCAGGAAACAAAGTCATCAACGCAGGATCAGTTGACCCGTCGTTGGCGATACCGGCAAAAGTTGGCTGTTCACTTCTGGCGAAGATGGCGACAGGAGTACCTGACTTATTTGCGCTCCGCGCATTTTGCCGTACCAAGTGCATCCAGTGCATTGAAGAAAGGAACTCTTGTGTTAGTTCATGAGCTTCATCTGCCAGGACAGCTGTGGAAAACCGGTGTGGTAGACGATGTGCTGGTCGGACGAGATGGACATGTTAGAGCGTGTATGGTGCGTCTGCCAAGTGGAACCATCCTCGGCAGACCGATTCAGCTATTGTATCCTATAGAATGTACCTTAGAATGATCTGAAGCTCATTCCGGGGGGAGTATGTAGAAACCCCCAACTTCGGCTTCTTTCTTCTAGCCATCTGGCAACACTGTATATCCGCCTCGAGCTCGCTGAGTAGCAGCAGCACTATCGAAATAAATTTAGTTGTTGTTTGTTCCTCACAAGAGTGTGGTGTCGCTCTGTCTGGCGTCTTTCAAAGTTTCATTAACGTCCACTGCAGGACGAAGGTCTCCTGTCTAACTTTAATAGCTCATGTACGTGGCGTCCGAGTCCATTCCTTGCTATTTTATGTTCCTTATTTCGTCCCTTCATCGATTATTTGGTCTTCCCCATTTTTTGCTAATCACTCGGTATTCACTCCGCCACCCTGGTGGTCCAACGGACGTCATTTAGCATACATTTTTGGTCAGCCCAAGTTTATTTCTTTTTCTTTCTTAGAACAGCGACATTTTCTACTCTATTTTTGTGTTATAATCGCTTGCCCACCAATAACGTAACTCTAATTATTCTTCTTTCTATGATCCGTTGAGCCTACCTAAATTTGCTCCTAGGCTTGTCAGTGCGGCCCCCAGTGTTTTGTCTTCACCGGTTAAATGCATAGGTTGTACATTATTCTTTTCAGTGGTAGAGGTAGCTACTGATCATTATTTGGGAGTGTGTGCCGAATTTACCCCAAGCACATACCTATTCTGCGCCAAATTATATCCTCATGACCACGGTTAGCTCGGACAACCTGGGAAAGATATATTCTTGTACTTGTTCTAGCCTTTCGCTGCAGAGCCGAAATTAGGCGCTTCGGAATGATTATTCATCATGACTTTAGATTTATTCGTATTTATCTTTTATTCCCTCGGCTCTTCTCTCTGTTTGCAGTTCCTGAAGCATTTTTGCGGGTGCTCTGCCGACTCACTTAGCAAGACTGCGTCGTTTGGAAACCTAGGAACACTTGAGCATTCTTCGTTTATGCGTAAAACTGTTTTTTCTCAATCGGGCTCATGAATACTCCCACCAGACAAACTGTTAGCCCTTATGGCAAGATGGTATCACCCAGTCATACGCCACTTCGCATGGGAAATGTGTCGCGTTTCTTTTGAAGGATTCTCGTTCCCGGACATATTTTATGTCTCCCAAGAGGCTTATGTATGTTTCTTCTATCCCCTGGTCTTTCAATGCTTCCGGCACAGTTGTGGTGCTCACGGAGGTAAAGAATGTTTGTGGTGTATACATTTCATTTAGAAGTTTAACTATACTCGGCAGGTGTTCTTATTACTTTATTGAAGGCATTGGTCTTCCCATTTGTTGAGTGACCTTTCACAAACCCAATCTCCTAACTCGGTTGATATGCTGTTACTTATTTGGTCGCTATTACTTTGGTAAACAGGCTGTATACAACCGAGAGTAGGCTGATGGGTCGGTAGTTCTGAAGGTCTTTGGCGTCCCCCGTATTGCAAATCAGTTATGCTCGCGGCTTTCGAGGCTATGGGCAGTTTAAGATTTTCTGGAAACGGCGAAACAAGCGTATACTCTGGTATATCTCCGCCCCTTTTAAATGACATACAGGTATGCCATCGCCTTCTGAAGGTTTTGTATTTTCATGAACTTCAAAGCCTTTTCAACTTCGTCTTTGGTTGCTTGTAGGACACCGGAGGCAGTGATATCACGTGAGCTGACTGTCCTTTCTCAATAACTGTCCATAAAGGTTCAGAGATATTTGGCACAAAACTGTTCTAACAGTGTCAGCATAATGAGAGTATGGGCTTGACTGCAAGGAAGCCAGGTAATCTCTGGGATTAGCTGACTGTTGTAATAACACACAGTCTTTGGTTGCTTGTAGGACTTTGGTTATTAGTAATACTTTGGTTATTTGGTTATTAGGGTCACTGCTGGACAGCATTTAAAAGAACCACGTCCTACAGTGTTGCTGACAGGCACAAAACCTTTTTGTACCGTACGTTGATCTTTGGGCAGTAACCATTGTATAATGAATTTGGTGTTCTGGCAAATCTGGGCCATGATAACAGTAGAGTTTACCTTTGAGGATTGGCGGCAAAACGGAGTGTGAACAAAAAAACATGACTAAATGCGAAAAGTAGGATTATATATCTGAAACTCGAGGATTATTTTGGGGTACGTCAAAGTAACGCACTTTAACATTATTCAGTTGTTTTGTGCGCTACACGTTTTGCTGGGATGTTGAGCCTCATAAATGCTACAGGCGCTGGAAGCACGTGGCCGCAAAAAACTGCAAGGACTGCTTGCCCTTTACTAGCGGTGTCTTGCAAAGCGTGTCATGGATATTCGCGCTAGCCATTTCAACACGGGCTAATGGACGTTGCCAGCGCGGCCCGCTGCTTGCTCCTGCAGCATTGTTATTTGGACGGTTTACGTCTACATAAAAATTGCTGAATTGCAGTTGGCACTTATGTTATCCGCGAGCTATCTCCCTCACTAAATGTCACCTCGGAATGACTCGATCTTAGGTTCGCGGAAGCACAACCAATGCCCTTCTATTTCGAGTGCCATGGCATCTGTATGTTTTGAAGTGGTTAATAGTCTTTGCTTCACCTTAAGTGATTGTCCGTGCACTGATTCGTATTCGACGGTTTTGGGATACGAAGATTCGTCGTGCATTTGGGCAGAGCCTCTTGAGAATTCCGGTACGCTCACTATGATTCTGCAACCCCACTTCGATGTGGGACATGACGACTTAATTCTAGGTGCCCTCCTGTGGAAAGAACGGTACTTGATATAAATTATGCAGGTTGTCCGTAAACCCGCGCGTATTTTTACAGCCAAGTGATCATCTTTTAGCTGATTTTGCACTTTGCCCTGCAATGTATTGTCACGTCACAAAGCCGAGTCCAGATTGAAGGGGGTTTAAATGATTGAAGAGCGGCGATCAGAACAGCCAGCAGCCGGAGTCCAGAAGAGAGAATAAGAAGAAGAACACAGAGAGGCCGATCCCCTTGCTCATAAAGCCGTGCAGCCGCTTGGTGGTGGCAGCAGCTTGCTAAAAGCATGAGCCCCTGAATACCATGTCAATGTGGCAATATTGCTCTAGAAATGTCTAGCGGTGTCATTGCTCATGACACGTATTGTCAATGCTCGTTACAGTTGACTTTGTTGGGTGAATTTTTCCCATAAATGGATGCGAGTTTACTGTGACCATATGTTGTTCATGATGAGCGGCTAAAGTACCAAGTGTAACATTGCCCTACAGTAGCCGCTTTGAGCGTTTACGACGTCCACGGTCAGAGTACCACTGAAGAGGACAAAGTTACACTCGTTTCTAAGTATGAATTCGGTCTGAACTAGGAGTAAAATTCATTGACTCGTCTTCAAATTCGTCTTGTATTTTGGTCACGTTTCTATGCAAGCTGAAAAAGAGCACTTTCTTTGCTCGCACGCCTTTGTGGAGCTAGAGTGGGCACTACTGTAATTAACGCGCAAATATTTTAAATATTTTCATCAACAAGAGGCTTGATTTCAATAAAACGCGGCGTAATATATGAAAGAAATGGCGTTCTTTCTGCGCCAAATGCCTTGCACAATCACAAAAACTAATGCTGTCATTTTTGCTTCCTTATATTGGCCCTGTGTGCCTTTTGCGACTTGTTTCGTTGTTGCGTAGAGTGATTTTACCTTTGCATAAACTGCCTCACTCTTCAAAGACATCGCAAAAACATGTTCAGGCTCATTGCAGCAAAAATGAAAAGCTCCGTCACAGCCGTACCTTCGCTGTAGCCTTCCAACCCTTGGACGAGCTTAAGAAAGCTGGATTGTATGTGCCACACAGTAGCATCAGCGAACAGTACAACGCAGTAACCAGAAGAGTTGACCTGAACAACTTTGCCATGTTGTTGAAGGCTCTCAATCCTCTTGAAGGCTCTCTGAAAAACAGAGTAAGAACACGATTTCTTTCAGTGTGCGCCCAGAAATTCCTGCCTCCAATAATTTCGTTACTTTTTATTAACAAAATAAAGCACCGAGCTTATGGCCTTTTTACACACTACCTTTTCTAACACTAGCACGGGTGCCTTTCATTCTTTGGCATGGCGCGTTTCAAGGCATCTCGCAACATTCCGGCGCCCTTAGACACACCCTCCCCTTTATTCCTTGCCGGCTACTTAAACACAAAGAAACTATGTTGCGTACGCCCCGCACAAACCCCTTCACTTACCCACATGGCTGTAGCGCCTATATCGAGTGACAGACCGGGCCAATTCAAATTTATAACTGCATCCAAGCACCTTATATTGTGTAAACAACTGTTGTTCTTGACTATTATTCAACCATGACACCCCATACTCTCTCCTTCGCGTTCCGAAGTTTCTGAGGAGCTTGAGTGGTTCGGGCCTGGAAACCGAGCAGCAAATGGTCTGCGGACAGTGGGAGCTAAATGTTCCCATGGGCAGCCCGATTTACGAACCAGCACCATGAACAAGCAGCAGCCTACAAAAGAGCATCGACGAAATTTCCCGGTTCTAAATCAACGCTGCGACAGCACAGCGTGACGAAAAAACGGAAATAGGATGAAACACCACAATGGCCAAAAAAGTCGTAGATCCAGATGTAATACAGTTGCAGACAGCGGAGGGCATTTTGTAGACTATTTATTCCCGTGCAAGTATCTATCTGATCACCTTTCAATCACAGCCCAATTAAGCGGAACTGTGGCATCCTGCATAACGGGCTTTCCTTTCAGTTACGTAAGAAATAAGCAACAACATCATTCAAAATCCGCACCTCTTGTTCATTATCAATTTTTTTCACTGCACGATAGTAGACCGGAACTTGTCATTTACCCTTTGTTTTTTTAAAAAAAGCCTGTCATTTGAATGCATTTTTATGAGCAATTTAAATCGTCTCTGCAACATTATCTGTGACCTCCAAAATTGTGCTTCTCGTAAATCGCAGTTTAAATTCAGAGGGGCTGTGAGATTTCCAGTTTATAGTGACCACCATGGCATATCGGTACAGATGTCATATGCAGCTTTTTCCAGCAAAAATTTAGCCCTTCTACGAAATCTGAAGTATGGCGCATGATGTAGGTTCGAAATGGGGTCTACGAATTTTGCCGTACAGTTTACATCACCGGAGAACTTAGAAATGAACGCAAAAAGATTAATAATTCTAGGCCTTTGTCTCACCCAGACTTCCAAATATAAATACCACATGTAATACGCACTTTCTGGATGAGCTTTTGAAACACAGGAATTTGCTTCCTTATGCTAACCATGAGACGTCTTGAACGTGAACTCTTTTAGTGGTGATTCATTAGAGGGACAAATGGTGTATTTTGCATTAAGTTCTGTTCATAGTCAGTTACGCATAGTGTGGAAATATCTTTCATCCTGTTGTGAAATGACTGTTCCACTCATAACAGCTATGCTGACGACACGAAATGTTTCCCCGTTATCTATATGTTTCACCTACAATTATCAATGTGAAAGCCTTTTATATCTTAGGCGGAGGTTCTTTTGAGTGGAATTCGAAAATTAAGCCGTATTGCGACCCATGACCAGAGGATGCAATACAAAGCAAAATGAAACGTCACTACAGGAGGCCTCGCGGCGTGAAAGCAGCACTCCATCCATCCATGAGGAGATGGAAAAAGCAATATGCAACAAAGAAACCATTTCTACCTAAATACTACACGGACCGGCAAAAATAACCATAGTTCCAAATGCTGAATTTGCTAACAATTCTAACAAAGTGTGTGGTAGCGTGGAACCGTCCTCCGTACAGTTCCCAACGTTCACAACTAAATTAAACTGATCTCTACACTTGCATGCAGTTCAGTGGTACACAGACCACTGCAACGATTTATGTGTCGCAGATAACTGTAGATCATGACAGCAGTTCACATAAAAACGCCGCACTATCCATTAAAACAGTTAACAACGGTGTTAGAACAGCACACGCTAGCCTATTCAATATGCTCTGAACGCGGCGGTTTATTATGTAGCGCCGCAACCAATATGCCCCATTTATTCAGCAGTGGGTCTTATTCACCTGCTCCCTGAAGGTTGAAAATTTTCAGATATTTTTATTTTGTAGAATAGCTGGAACTAGGGTATTGCCGTTGTTCTGTTAAGAGCACACCCCTTCTCTTTTTGACCTCCTGGCTTAAATAAGAAGGCATTTCAGTCTATGCATACCAAGGCTTTGCCTTCGCGTCCCTTACCAACAACTAGGGAGACCCCGAATTTTATAAAGGCGACTGTCTTCATTTTGCTAATTAAACCCCAAAATTGTCGCCTGTCTGTCTGTCCTCTTATACAGCCACAAATAAAAGTCCCAAAAATATTTGACCATGTAGTTTTTATCCAAGCAAATCTTTCCAAGCTACTACTTCGGGTACCATGCCTCGTAATTGTCAAATTGTCAAGCAAGTAGAAACTATTGGGCATATTGGAGCGGAGCAAGAATGCATAACCGGTAGTACTACCATCATCATCAACAACCTGCGCAGCTCCACTGCAGGATGAATCCCTCTCCCAATGACCCCGACCCACCCCTATATTGCGCTGTTCGAGTCCACTGTTTACCCCCGAATACCTTTATTTCTCCTCAGCATCGATTATTGGCCTTCCCCTTCCTATAGACTCCTCTGTTGGTATCCACTCTGTTACCCTAATTGTCCACCGGGTGTCGGTTCGTTTCATTACATTACCAGCCGAAGTCGATTTCTTTTGCTTTATTTCAACTATGATATCTTCTACTACACTTTGTTATCTGATTCAGATGTCTCGTTTCCAGTCCGTGAGTGTTACTCCTAACATTAATTGTTCCACGGCCCGTACAGCAGACCTATGCTTGCTTTCTAGTTGTTTAGGAAGGCGCCAAGTTTCATCTCCGCATGTCGTCACCGGCAGCATGTATGGGTTGCGAATTTTTTTATTGAGTGACCGAGGCAGCCTGCTTTTAATGTTCTGGGAGCGCTTAGCGAATGCTCCACAACCAATACGTATTCTGTGCCGGATTTCTCTCTTGTGGTTGGGGTCACCACTAACCAGCTCTCCGAGGTAGTTGCATTCTATTACGTCTTCGAACTTTTTGTTTCCAAAGCTGAAGAGAACGCTGTTGGCATCGTAAGTAGTAGTTTTTTAGGCCCAAAATGGCTCTGGTATTCCCTGTTTATCCATACTCCTTTGTTTACCTGTTCGAGCTTTCTAGCCGCCCCCCAACCCCAATATGCTGTGAATAGTTTTGGCGAAATGGTATTTCCCTGTCTTCCTCCCTTGCGGATCGGGAATTAATAACTTTGCTTATGGAAGATTATCCTGGTTGTCAATTCCTTATATATGTCTTCCAGAAGGTGAATACAGGTCTCCTCTATACCCTGGTATTTTAGTACTTCTAGCACACAGCTGCGGAAATACTTTATCAAACACTTTCTTAAATCTATCAGTGCATGCGAAGGATTTTAGTGTAATCTGCGGAATTTTCTATCACTTCACTGACGACATGGATGTTATTCATGGCTTAGAACACTTTCTTAAACCCAGCCTGCTCTCTGGGATATTGGGAATGCAGTCTGTTCCCTATGCGGCTAGCTAGAAATTTGGTAAACGGCTTGTAAACAACTGAGAGTACGCGGATGGCTCTGTAATTCCTGACGTCCTTCGTATCGTTCTTCTCATTAATCAGAATAATATTGGCGGTTTCCAGGGTATCGACTTTTTCAGAGTCTGTAACCATTTAGAAAAATGTAATTTAGCACTTTCCATGCTTTTACAGCGCAATATCTCCTCCCTTCTTCAAAAGATCCATGGCTATGCAGTAGTCACCGGCAGCTTTTCCTATTTTCATGCCTCTGAGCACCCTTCCTACTTCCTCTTTTCTTATTGCTGGCGCATCGCAAGTCGAGCTTGCACGCCAAGCAGTTTCCTTTGGTATAACGTCACCGCTATGCAGCCTGCTGCTGAATCACTGTGCCACCTTTATCTCGTCCAAGGCGTGCATAATGTTCCCCTACTTGTCCGATGGCTAGCTTCATCTCAGTTACTTTAAGCTTCCCCCATTTGAAGATTTTCCTCGATCACTTGTATGTTATATGTATGTACCTGTTTTGTTTTACTTCTGTTAATCAGTTTCGACAGCCCGGCTAATCCCATCAGGTCTACGTACTGGACATTTTCAGGTTCTTACGTTTGGAAATTAGTTGCTTCGCTTTCATAGTTTCTCTGTATGCTCCCGACAAGTTGCTTCTGCAACACTTGCTTGTGATTCTCCGATGGCCCTTGCTAGGTTTTCATTTAGCTTGTCTACACTGACTTTGTTTTACTCACCTAAAAGGCCGGATCTTGTGCTGAAAAGTTATTTTAAAGTTACGCTATCTGCCTCTCAATGATTCTATGCGGGGTTTCTTTGCTTTTATGAGTCTCCTTCTTTCTTTTTTTAGGTTCATCCTTAGCCTGCATCTAACCACGCTATGATCGCTGCCCATAATTAGCCCCTACTAATTTGCAGCTCCTTGTTGGCCCACTAGGTCTTGCAGTATACTTGGGTTGCCACTTAAAATAAAGTAAATTTGAGTTTTTCTTGTACCATCAAAACGTTTCAAGGTCTATTTCCTATTCTTTCGTTTGCAGAAGAACGTGTTCATCAACATGAGATTACTTCTCTCTGCAAATCATACTAGTGTATCTCCTCGACTGTTGCCATAGTGTATTGAAGGTTTCCCACTGACATTTTTCTCTTTTGCGTCTTACCGATCTGTGCGTTAAAGTCTCCTATCACAATCCCAAACCATGCTGTTTACTTCTTCACTGCTGATTCCATGTCCTCGGAGTAGCTGTGTACGGATTCATCATCAAAGCTGTCGCTTGCCCAATGCGCCAGTACTCTCTTTAGCCTGTATCGCAAGTTTAGCTTGATCACGACATCCGCGACTCGCCCGCTAATCCTCTAAAGATCATCACGTTCCCGGCTATTTCTCGGTGGACAAAAAACCCCAACCTGTGTTCTTTCTTCTCTTAGGCTCCAGTGTAGCACACAATATGCCGATATAGAGCTTCATGAATACTTCTGGTCTTCTAACTTTGCCTAGCCCTATATTATCACACTAAATGTCCGAGAGATCTTGTAGTAGTACACCAAAGCTTCCCTCGCTAGACAGGGTGCGTGCGAAAAATGTTGCCAGGGTAAATTTCGAAAAAGCGGCCTGTCCATACCTAGATAATCTATCCCCCACTGCCGTATCGCGGTTCTAACCACCACCGTAGACAGGTGCTGTACAGGTGCTGGGGACTTAGGGCAAAGAGTAGAGGTGGTCAGTCATGGGAGATGTCGTCCAGCTACTGCACCAGTGTGGCGAGATCCTTTTTTTTGTGAAAAAGTCCCGTTTCTGTCCCCAAGAGGCTTCCTTGCAAGGGTAACTCTATCTAGTGTACCCTCTCAGGTATCCGGGCCCATAGTTACGTCCGGCGCAGGTAGCACTCCATACTTTCATGCCAACGTCGGGCTCAAAAACCAAGACGAAAAAGAGAGAGCGAGGGATGTTTTCCGCGGACGGCATAGGCGCGCATGCGTGCAGTTATACTGAACCAGTGTTTGTCGGTTTTGCTGTTTATACCCCGGGTTCTAAGGAATTAGTTGAGACGCTGTCTTAGTGAGGAGAGGTCTTCTGACGCCGAAAAAAATCACACGAAAAAATGGCTTGTTTGAAGATATTTTTACAGATACTTTTAAAGATATAAGCGTTTTCGGTGTTTTCGCCCAGTCGTAGCTAGGATGAGGTGTCAAGGCAAATAAAACAAACCTAGTTAACTTAGACGACAGCGTAGCCCCTAAAAGTCCCTACTCACAATATTGTGAGGCTGTTCGGAATGTTTGGAAAGCTAAACAAGCTCGCTAGGAGCATTTGTGGTAAGACTACAGCCAAAAGCCCTTGTGTAACCAACCACAGTCACCAGAGCCGTAAACGGCGAAGCCGCCGGTGCAAATCATGAAATCATTAGCAGTGGCTTAGCCGGGCTATGCCAGGATATAGGTAGCGTGAGCTAAGGTTCGGCTGGTTATTGGAAAGGTTTCCTGGTTGTCTAGGCTTAGCTGATTACCTCGCTTACTGCTGCTAAAATAATTTTCACGTTAATCCAATCCAATTCAACGAAATGCAGACCAGTCCAGTCCAGTCCAGTCACTGCTCCTCGGGCATGTGCAGCACGGCTCTCCAGGAGCCACGCGAAACGGCTATCAAGCGGTTCTGACGCAGCGTCACACTTGGTTATTCCGCAACGGAGGCGCATAACTGGGCACGCGCCGGCACCAGTGCGTCGGTAGCGGATATGACTTTACTCCTGTGGAATGTGCAGACCGGCGAATGTGCAGACCCAATTCTCTACATAACCGTACTTTAACTGGGCTAAATTTTGAATTCAATCCAATGCAATCCAATTTAATCCAATTCAATCCAACTCGAAATCAAGTCCAAGCCACTGCAATCGGATCTAATCCAATGCTCCTCACGCTTGCGCACAACGGCCCGTCAAGGTCCACGAGAAACAGCTCATACTCGGCCTGTGTAGCTTGGGCTACAAAATGCAAGTTATTCACCCGGTGGACAAACAGTTGAACTAGGGTAAAAAACGCTTCTGCTGCATTGGACGGACATTTAGAAATAAGGGAAGTCCGAATAAGAACAGCCCTCATTGAAACGCGCTGTAAACAAACCGAAGCATCCGCAAGCGTAACCCGCTCATGAGGCGGGGCTAATTATATAAAAAAGATTTTCCCTAGGCTGATGATAACGATTGGTGGCAAAGCTAAAGAAGAAGACCTTCTGCAGCATCGGACACTGAGTTACGAAGGTGAAATGCATCAAATAAGTTCAACGCTATGTCAGGAACGCCGTATGCATACTCGGGTAGGAATACGAAGCCCACCCTGGATGGCGCAGGTACCATCGCTAAAATTTGAAAAACCCGAGGAGACCTTTGGCAGCGATTACTGTGTGCTGGCCACGTCGTTAGTGGTACGCAAGAGGCAACCGAAGGAGTTTAGGATGACGGATTGGGATCTTTTTTCGTAAAATCAGGGAAGAGGGTGAAACCGAAACCAATACGTTCATAAATAGTTGGGTAGCGCAGCTTAAGGAGGATGTAGCGCCCGCAACCAAGTACGTTGTCACCGATTTAAATGTGGGTAGGATGGCCAGCCAATTGGCGCACCTTTTGTAGGCAAAAAGAGCCCTGGTCGATAGACGGAAGGGCCAGTGGCTGAACCGCAAAGTCGGAAAAAAGATTGCGGAACTAAATCCCACAATGGAGCTACACTGTCAGACGCTCTCCAAGCAGCAATGGGACGAGGTCTGTAACTCGGTTCACGGGCAGATGAGATCAGGGGGAAACTGGAACCTGTTTAAGCTGTTTCTAAGTGAATCCAATGCCTGGTCTAATCAGAGGCGCGCTACTAATAAGATAATACATGGGGCCCGCCAGGCTAATTCAGATTCGGAAATACCAGAGTCGCTAGCCAACCGATACCTACTTATATACACTTGGGATGATGCGGACCACCCGTCTTACAGAGGCCCTCCAATGGCTGCTCTGGACGAGCCATTTAGCCTCCCCGAGGTACGGCAGGCCCTCGCTGCCCTCAACAGACGTTCTGCTCCGGGTCCGGGCGGAATCTCAAACAGACTTCTTCGCAACTTGGATGACGAGTCGATCACATTCCTTACAGAGGAGATAAATCGCATCTGGGAACAGGGCGCGGTTCCGCAGTCGTCGAAGCTGGCGTAGGTCGTCCAGGTCCAAAAGACGGGACGCGCTCCAGAGAAGACTAATCTCAGACCGATATCACTCACATCGTGCATACGCAAAGTTGCGGAACATGTTATTAACAACTGCATCTCCAAGCACATCCAAGACGGCGGTCTCTTTCCGTATAACATGATGGGCTTTCGACCGTCCCTTTTGACTCAGGACGCCATGGAGCTGATCATGTATCAGATCATCGATAGGGACACGAGGGACGTTACAGATATCCTAGGCTTTGATCTCGAGAAAGCCCTATATACCGTCTCGCACGCCCACATACTCGATTCCATCTCGGAGCAAGGCCTTTGCCAGAACTTTCACGCGTTTATCAGCTCTTTTCTTAGGCATAGAAAGGCGACGCTAAAGATTTGGGACATCAGAGCAGAGTCCATCGAGATGGGCACGAGGGGGAAACCGTAGGGTTCGGTGTTATCCCCGCTCCTATTTAACATTGCCATGTGTAAATTGTCTCAGAGAGTCTCGGAGGTCAAGGGCATCAACCACACACTCTACGCTGACGATATTATTCTATGGTGCGTCGGAGGCTGCGATGGTAGGGTAGAGGAAGCGCTTCAGGAAGCGCTAGATCACACAGAGGCCTTCCTCGCTGGGACAGGGCTTCGGCTCTCCTCGAGCAAGCCGGAGCTCTATTGTACAGACCTTTTAGGAGGGCGGTTAAGCCTAAGGGCTGGGTACCACTGTTAGAGGTGAACATTAGGCTGCGCACGAGCGAGGGACACCCCATTCCCAGAGTTGAGGTTATCCGGGTTGTCGGTATCCTAATCGAGTCGAATGGTTGTAACAGGCACAAGATCGCCAATACCACCGCTAAGACGGATAGCATTATACGGTTAATTACTCGGGTCTAAAACAGTCGAGGAGGTATCAAAGATGACAATAGAGGACAATCTCTTGAGGCTCTTCCATGCATTCTTTATGAGCCACAGCACGTACGTGGCGGCCATGCACTGCTGGTAGAATCACGAAAAGGCTAAGCTTAGTTTACTAATTCGTAAAAGCGTCAAGCGCATGATGGGTATCCCGATTAATGCCAGCACAGAGAGGCTCATGCAGCTCGGGGTTCACAACAATATAGAGGAAATCATCGAAGTGCAGCACACGGGTCCGACTGCCAGGTTGTCGTCATCGCCTGCTGGCTGGGAGATTCTGGCGGTTCCGGGCTGTAATCCATCCCTAGAGCAGCAGCGCAAGGTTGGCCTTACTAAGGAGCAGAGAGCCGTTATAACTATCTCCCCGTTTCCCCGCAACGTGCGCCCGAAGCAGAATGAGGGCAGGCGAAGGGCCAGAGGCGAGGCCCTACGAAAACAAGTTCGCGACGGCCCGCACTCCACGTGCTTTGTGGACGCCTGGAAGTACGGCCGGTCGGCAAACTTCTCCGCAGTCGTGTCGGATCACAGTGGCACAGTTCTCAATTCTGCGCCTTTCAGAAACACCACCCCGGCTAGAGTCGAGCAGGCTGCGGTGGCTCTTGCTTTACTTGACGACAGCCGGCATCGAATATACACCGATTTCGGTGCAGCCGTTAGACCGTCTGCATCAGGTTCCGTTTCGCCTGAGGTCGCCCGCATTCTAGGAAAACATTGGCCGCGTATCTGCTTCTTTCGTTGCAAATGTCGTCAAAAGACGATAGTCTTTATTGACGTTTGCCAAGTAAATGCCCCCTTCGCTTTCCCGCTCACCTGTAATGTTGTTCCTCTTGCGTCGCGCTAGTCCCAAGGTATAGACGCCACATGTTTGCTTAAATCATTTTAAATTTCCCGCGTTCCAGTGCTCCAAACCGGTTGTCTCGATGCCAACGCTGCCGTACGGCGAAGACGCGCGTGAATCGCGGCGCCCTACTTCAACGTTTAGAGAACCGCGTTTCCGCACTCCACGTGCGTTGCAAGCAGAACGTGGAACCTATCTAGTGGAATCTTTTGTAACTGTTGCCGGTTGATTCTTTAAAATGCCGCAAGAAGCTAGAGTGGTGCGGCCGACAGCTAGTGGAACCTTTTGTAACTGTTGCCGGTTGATGCCTTAAAATTCCGCAAGAAGCTATAGTGGTGCGGGCGACGGCAGGCGACGGCAAAGTGAATTTTTTTTTCTGGAATTGATGAAGTATTTAATTTCGCCAAAGTCAAGCATGCATGATTTTTTATAAAGGAACACTGCAAACTTCACTTCTGTAGTAATTTGTTCTCTTATATTTGCGTAATGTCTTGTTCTTCTTCAACAATGTTGACTGGTATGAACATTACACCGGACTTAGACGGGTAGATTTAGCTGTGACTATATAAGACTATTGCGCCGGCATTGTTTTGGTTTGGCCGTGTGGCTGAATCGAGTCACAGACAAACAGAGGGACGGACAGACATACAGACCGACAAAAATTTTTCGATTTAAGTAGCCCAAGAACGACTATCTTCTTTAATAAGGTCATTTCTCCCCACACCATCACCTGGTATCCCGCTTATCAAGGGTCGCAGTTCTCCTGTGTAACTAACCTCAACCAGGTCGCCCACACCCTCGCGTGCGAGATAACCCACCGCGCCCGGTCGGACGGAGGTGGATCCACCGTGATTCGTTGGGAGTTTTCAGAGACACTTTATTCACGTTCTACGAGGTGATACAGTACTTAAGCTGGGCAGGCGAATGTTTCCTCTTCCGCTCGAGAAACTCTCCAGGCAGCAGGCAGCCACGCTCCGAATGTTGCAGACTAGGTCTTATCCAAGTCTATCCACTGTCAGCTCCTACACGGATACTTTTGAACCTGACTGCCCGGATTGTGGCGAACATAACAATTTAGACCACATGCTCTGCCCGTGTCTTTCACTTCGGGGCCCCCAACGCATAGCCGAGAAAGATTGGCGCTAGGACTTGGAGAGCCCCGATCTACTACACCAGTTAAGGGTCGCCCAGAGGGCCCACCACGCGGCGGTAAGGCTCGGCCTCCCCGTCCGCGCGTGGGAACGGCCCGCCACGCTGCCGCCCTAAACTGCTGCGGTGCTCCTCTGGACCTCCAACAAAATTCATTGTCTGTCTGTCTGTCTGTCTGTCAGTTTGGCTGTCTTTCTGTCTGTCTGTCTGTCGGTCGAGGAGACCTGGGTGCACAAAGGAATTGAGCCACTCGCTGTGACTGCCCGAGCAAGGGCTTCCGATATATATAATCGGTGTGTATGTAGAGAACGTAAAAATAAAGGTTTTGCACACCTGTCGCGGTACCATTCTCCGGACATTGGAGAGAACAGGGTTCCCAACTTACAGCCCTGCGAACAGGTCGCCGTTGTTGGAGTAGCGCAGGATAAACCCTGTCTCGGCATAGAACAGTGTTCAAAGGCCGAGGAAGGATGCTAATGCACCTTCAGCGGCCTTTTTGGCCGGCTGGACCTCAAACCAGCAATAGCAGTATCATTTCAATAGAAATAAATGATTACTAGAATTTTACTTCAACAAACGCACTCCTTGTAAGTTAACCACCTATACCGAGTGCGAGGCTATAATCAACAGGCGGTGTTTACCCGCTTGATACACCTTAATGTTCAATATAATCTTTCACATTTTACGCTTATTGTTTGTCGCAGTTGTTTATCTACCTGTTCTATTGTTTTATTGTCTTTTTACTGATTGAAGACACACGTTCCTAATTATTGCGTTCACAAAGGTGGGGCTTAGGTTTATGATATTGTTTCTTTTATAATGTCGTGGGAGCGTCACCGGGTGGTCGGGTAAGTGCGTTATCACTGTGAGAAGCGACCAAATGACTGAGAGTACTTCGCTAATACCGCTACTACAACTGTCGTCTACAAGGCGGCTCTTGCAAGCTTGACACAACCTCTTTTCGATGGCAATCAGTGTGGTATCTTCGTTGCCATGGATAAGGGGCACGCATAAACCCAGCCAATTTCTCTCCCCTTAATTTTAGGTGCCTTCAACTTCCCTTTTTTAAGAATGTGCGTGGGGTTGCGGCACAGTAGCTCACTATATACTCGAACAGCGAGATATTCTTTTCGCGTGCCTATACAAAGTTTTCTTTTATCATACTTGCAAATAATGTAAAAACATAAAACATGCAATGGGCTCGCACCGGAGCGTCGAGCTCGATGCGGCATTTCTAGTTGAACTCTACTAAAGGTTACAAAAGATGGTGGTTGAGCTGTGCGAGTGCGGGGAATGGATTTGACAAAAAAACCTACGTCATGGTTGTCGTCCAAGGATGGCCTGGAAGAGAGGCATTTGCATATCAGGGGCAGAAGACTTATACTTAGATGGTATCTGCACTGGAGAGCGCATACTTGCGGACCTTTTTGTCAAGGTAGTCCACTCATTAGGTATTATTTTTATCGGCTCATTTTATGTTCTAATTAGATTAGTTCTTGTATAGTGCAAGTCATTCCCGTTGAATCATTGTGTGTTCCGCTCTACTGTATTAACATCCGTCCTAATTTGTGGAGCCGTACACTTCATACTCCTAATTATTCTTCTTCTTCAATACCTTCATTCGGTTAATCATGTATATTTAGTCACTAAGAGTTACTTTTATGCACTTCACTGTGTTGTCTGCGTTGATTTGATTCATTTATTACAACGTTCAACGCACCGACGCTACACGGGTGATCAGGTGCGCCATAGTGGAGGGCTCCTGAATAACTTTGACCGAATGGGTGTCTTCGACGTGCGCCGAAATCTCCAACAAACGGGCGCAGTCTGTCTACGCTTCCTGTCCCTTTTTTGCTGGTACTGGCACAGACGGCAAATCTCACTGCTGCGAATTTAACCATGTTATATGAAACCCGTCCCTCTTGGCGCCCAGAATGCTTTCTATAAGGCAGGTGTTGATGACCGGACTTCGCTCTTCAGTGTTGATGGTCAATGTAACGATATAACGTTCATCATTGACGACAATATTACCCTAAGAAATTTTCGTCTGATTTTCAGAGCGGAGCTATTGTTTCTGGACGTGAGTTCGGTGTTGCAGAAAACTCCCCGAGACAAGCGCTGTCGCGTAACAGTCGCAATGGCCAGTCGACGACGAAAAGACATCCGCCTAACTCCCCCGTTAGTTTACCGAAGAGCCGCTCCTCGCGTCGTGGTGCGCATGCGCTCAGTATATGGATCTTCGTGTCATCGTCGTATCCTCGCAGCATTGGTAGCGTCCACAAGCGTAAGATTTCTGCGGCGCACATGACGACGATGACTAGCGCTATGAAAACTGAATACTGAATCTTGACTGTGTGTTCATCAATGCTCACCTACAGCTGCGCCATTCAAATCTTGCGCGTAAGTGCAAGCTTCTCCATTTTCCCCCTATACTTGTCGAATACAAGGTGAAAGGTTTAACCGTGAAGCTGTTAGCCTCTTTTAGAGGGAAGCTTTTCACCTCTACCCCCAAGAATTCCGTCGCGACCGTTAGTGTCAACAGAAAACTCTCGCAAACAAATAAAATAGGTTACGTCCACCGCCAGGAATCTAACCTGGAACGAATAGAGAAACGTAGCGAGAGCCCGTTGTCGTACTGATTAGGCTACGAGATCACGTGGAGACGGGGGTGGGGGAAACAGGCGGTGCACTCACTGAGAACAACTGCGGGTTGGCCCCCTGAGTTCTCGCTGAATACCACGTGATAGCGCGAGGTGACCTATCGCGCCGCTGCGCGCTCCGCCCACTGCACGTGTAGCGGCAGTGTGCGCACCTTGCGCATCAGCTAGGAGTTACAAAAATTAAAGGAAGCTCACTCCAACGCATGGCTTGGCACTGCTCCTGCGCTTCTGCCATTGATCTCGTCGCCTCTGTTATTTGTTTCTCAAAAACCTGAATTACATAAAAACAATGAGGTCGACACGAGAGTAGGGGGTTAAATATAATGGAAAAACTGTATTACTTCCACTTGTACAGAGACAACACGTCTTCTTTGGGCGAAGTCACAATGCAGCGTCCCCGCAAAACTTCTCCTCACGGGTGAGGGGGAAGCTCTCTCCTTCGGGCTGGGTCGGACCCCGCCGGCGGTCCGGCCCTCAGTGGTACGTCTCGGGTTTCGTCTTTCTCGGGCAGCCTCGCTGTCTGTTCTTGTTCTTTTTTGTTGCCGTTAGCCTTGAGGCGATTTCTGACATCGTCCCTCCCCCCTCAAATGACCATCGCTCATTTTGATTCCGTTTCTAAAGGGTATAGAAGCTGCACGGGACGTCGCAGAGTGGTCCCAGTTGACAACTTTACAGCACCAGACCGCACTGCTCCGTCACGTTCCTTGAAAACTTGAACAATTCTTCCTGTTTTCCACATGTGTGGCTTTGCATGGTCATGGTGCACAATCACAATTTCATCCACCGAAAGGAAGTTATCTTGCCGTGAGGGTATCAGGTGCGCCGACCGCAACTGTAGCAGGTATTCCTTCTTCCATCGGTTCCAAAAGGCGTTGACAAGCGACCTTCGGTATTCGCAGCGCCGGTTGATGTCCGCTGCTGTAGATGAAGGAACCGGGGTTTGTCTGGAGTCAGGTAATGCTATCAGTCTTTTCCCCGTCAACAGATGAGATGGTGTCAGCACTGATACCTCCCCTGGCTTAGGTAAGTGGGCGCAGGTAAGTGGGCGCAGGGCGTAGGTAAGTGGGCGCGAGTTGATGGCTGCTTGCACATCGGCAAGGACCATGGTTAGCTCTTCAAAGGACAGGCTTTGACATCCGAGAAATTTCCGCAGGGAAACTTTTACGGACCTAACCATTCGCTCCCACCAGCCACTTCACCAGGCAGCCTTCTCTATGATGATTTTCCACGTGATGTGCTGAGAGCTGCAGTAGTCTTTAGCGTCACGGCTGCGAAGGATTTTCCAGAGACTTTGTACATCCTTCGATGCCCTTTTGAACGTCAAGGCGTTATCGCGGTAAATAGTTTCCGGCAGACCCCTGCGCGCTACAAAGCGTTGAAGGGCCAGCAGGAAGCATTCAGTCGTAAGGCTGGAAAGCAACTCCAAGTGAACCGCTCTCGCCGTTGCGCACGTGAATAGGGCGATGTAGCTCTTTTCGCTGGAAGTTTTATTTAGTCTTGATGAAGACAGGACCCGCGAAGTCAATGCCTACAACTTCAAAGGCCTCGCTGTGATTCACTCTTTCACTGGGAAGGAGTGCCGTTGGAGCGGCAGCCGGTTTGAGTCTGTACTTGGCACACACAGAGCCTCAAGCGATAACATTCTTTACCACCTGCCGACAGCACGGGATCCACAAAATTTCGCGCAGTTCTGTCATTGTGTTTAGGACACCTCCGTGAAGGGTTCGCAGATGTGCAGCGCTTATTATAAGTCTGGTTATCACGTGATCTTTCGGAAGAAGGATCGGGTGCTTTACATCTTCCGATACCTTTGAAAGCTGAAGACGACCTTTTACACGCAGCAATCCTTGCTCATCAAGAAAAGGCTAAAACTGTGCAATAGGTGAATCAACCAGCAGGCTTTGTCCCTGAGAATGTGCTCCAATCTCATGCTCGTAGTCATTGCATTGACCATGTCGAATCCAGGTGTTGCTGGCCTCTTGAATTTCGTCCACTGTGAGACACATTGGAGCACCCTCGCGTCGCTGGCGACAGTTTGTCACAAACCGCCAGATCCACGCAGTCACTCTTATCAAACGTGTCTAACTGCAAACTTTTCTGCTTGCAGCAAAGGGGTCGTATAGGTAGTCCCTGCAAGAAGCTGGGTTGTGCGCTTCCGCTTTTCGTCGTGTACTTCGTTGCTGTGACGCGTACTGTCACCTTCTTTTGCTGGCCAGAATTGAGAATTCTCTTGGAGCCAACTCGGGCCTTTCCACCAAAGTGCGTGCGCCCTGCGAGATTCAGCCGTCATCCCGCGCGTCAGGCAATCAGCGGGGTTATCAGTGCTAGGGCAATGCCTCCAACTTTCTGGGCTGCTTAAGGTCTGTACCTCCGTCACCCTATTTGCAACAAATGGCTTCCATTGCTTGGCCGTGCTTTTGACAAAACAGAGGGTGATCTTTGCAGTCGGACGAGAAATACATTGCGATTGTTTGATTCAAGGCAGTATGCAGGTATTTAGCCTTTTGTGCTCCGATTAGGGCAGCTATGAGCTCTAACCGAGGCAGAGACAATGCTTTCAACGGTGCTGCTCGGGACTTCGCGAACATAAGGTTGGCGTTAGCCACTTCAATTTCAACTTGCGTTCGTAGGTACGCATAGGCGCCGTAAGCTTTCGGGCTTGCATCACAAAATATGTGCAGCTGCCTAGTTCACCCGCCATTGGGCAGTGGCAAACGTGGGAAAGAGAGCTGTTTGGGGTTAGTGAGATCTGAGCACCAGCTTTGCCATTCCACTTCGAAATCGTCTGGCAGTTGCTCATCCCAGGCAACTCCTCTCTCCCATAGGCGCTGAAAAAGCACTTTAGCTCGTACCACAAAAGGCGCCGATAATCCAAAAGGGTCAAAGATCCTCGCTAAAGCCTGTCGTACCGCGCGTTTAGCGCTGACTCCAGTGCATGCATGGATTAGAACGGCCGCTGTTGAAATGGAGATCTCGTCTGTGGAGGGTGTCCACAAAAGGCCCAACACTTTCTGCGGCTCTTCCGGAGCGCTACTTTGATCGCTGAGTGCCATCCTAACTTTCTCTGAATTGGATGACCATTTTTTCAGTCGCATTCCTGCATCAGTCATTATCTCTTGCGCTTCTGCAGCGATCTGTAATGCCTCGTCCGCAGTCCTTGCTCCCGTGACCAAGTCATCAACGTAGAAAGAGTTCCTCAGTACAGCCGCAGCTTCGTGAAGTCCGACTCCCTGGTTTCCCAAATGGCGAAGGAGAACCGCGTTTAGCGAATACGGACTCGCTGTAGTTCCAAATGGTACTCTTTGCCTTCTCCACTCCTCGACATTTCGAAGGGCGTCCGTGTTGAGGGGTGCTTCACTGTACCACAGAAACCTTAAGGCATCCCTGTCCTGTGGTCACACGATGATCTGCAGGAAGGCTTTCTTTATATCCGCGACGAAAGCGACGGGGTGCAAGCGAAAGCGCAGAAGAATGCGTAGCATGTCGCTGATAAGCTTTGGTCCTTTCTCCAGGTGCTCATTTAATGACGACTTTTCCGGTGCATGGGAAGAAGCGTCGAACACTACGCGAAGTTTTGTTGTTTTTGACTGCGTTCGAATGACCGGTTGGTGAGGCATGTAGTACACATGCTCAGAAGCTGTTTCGTTTTCCACTCTTTCTGCATGTCCTTCGTTCATGTAGGATCTGATCGCGGTGTCGTATTCTTGCGCAAGTTCTTTGCTGCGACACAACCTCTTTGTGACACTCTTTAGCCGTTCCACAGCCATGACTTTGTTGTCTGCCAGTTCGGTAGCAGGTTCCTTCCACTGCAGGGACACTTTATAGCGGTCTCCCTTTCTTTCGATGCTTGCAAGGGTGAACGAGCTCTCTTCTTGTTTCATGACCTCTTCATTGGTGACTCTAAAGGCTTCCAGCTCCCAAACTTTTTCCAAAATTGCTTGTTGTTTGATGTTGCTTTCCAAACCAATCTTTAAAATGCAGACGTTTGTCGCCATTGTCAGAGAGCTGTCCATACTGAGGGGACCCTGGAATGTCCATCCAAACTTTGTCTCTATTGCTGCCAAGCTGTTGTTCTCTGTGGAGCACAGGACTTCACCTGATAGAAATTTCCAAAGATGATCGGCTCCTATCAGAAGTGCGATTCCTTGTACAGCTGGCATTCCTGGGTAGATTAGCTTGTCGGCGATAAGTCCTCCCTTAAACTCAATTTCCTGCACAAACGCATGGTTAACAGGAACCAGTACAACGTGTTTGCAAATGAAGGGTACCTCCACGGCCTCTATTATCATTTCGGTGTCGCTGTACTGGCTCCTTAAGCGCAGTTCTACAAAGCGAAAACTTTCAGTCTGTGCAGCTGTCATCCCAAAGGTGTTTAGGTGGTGGTCCTTCCGTCCTAAAACCCGCAGGTTAAGAGTTTTAGAAACATCTTCCCGAATGAAGGTCTTTTGGCTTCCGCCGTCCAGTACACCACGGATGTAGCCACATTTCTTTTTTCCGACGGCACAGCTGCGGAACGCCTGCAGAGCCACTTCATCGTTCGTTTATCTTTTAGCGGCTGCATGTACGTGGTTGCTGCGACTTCTTTCGGAACAGTTTCTTCCTAAAGGTCCCTACGCCGTTTCCCCCAGTCGGGGTTGCACACCGAAGAGGCATGGCGCCTGCTGCAGTGAAGGCACCTAAATTTACTTTTACATCTTTTCGACTGGTGCCCCCACGATGTACAACGAAACCAGCGCCTGCTTTGGCCAATTTGTTCGTCTTTTCTTCCGGTGGGAGGGGAGACGTGCAGGACTGGGTTTCGTGTTTCGTGTCTCGGCCTGCGTGTTAAGTACCGAGGCGCTCGGCGCGCGTTGCGGTTTACTTTTCGCACCGCCGTGTGGACCTTTGGGGGGCTTTGGGGCACGGGCGCCTTCGGTGCATCTCTCCCTGCTTTCTATCTCGACGAGAAGAAAGTCAAGTATGTCCGACAGCCTGCTGTCTGCGTCCGACGGCGAAGAGGCGGCCGACTCTGGTGGCGACTGATTGGTGGGAGGTTCGGCTCTGTTGGCTTGGCTCAATTCGCTATGGAAGTCTAAGACCATTTCTTTTGGGAGCTCTGAAAGTAGGACGCCGCTAAGCATTGCTGAGTAGGAAGACATCTTCATGCCGAGTCGTTTAAGTCCACGAATGAGGGCTTGCACGTGATCATACAGTCGGCGCAGCCCGCGTACGTCATCTTACGAAGCTATGCTGGGAAGGGTTCTCAATTGGGCCAAATGTTCTTGTTCGATTTTTTCTGTGTCGCTAAATCTTCGCTTCAGTATATCTACAGCATCTTCATAGCATTCCTCTGTCGCCTTAAGCCCTCTTACTGCTGTCATGGCTGTCCCCGTCAGCAGCGGTCTTAAATATTGAAATTTCTCTGCCTTTGTTGTCGTGCACTGTCTTTTGGAAACATTCCCAAAAGGCTCCCCATGCCGACAGCTCACCGTTGAAAGGTTCCAAGCACAGCTTCGGCAGCTTCAGTCCTTGTTGTCGAGGCTGGGCCGGCAGCTAAGGCTGTGGTGTTGTGAAGCTGTTTGCGGTGTTGGTACTCGCCTGCATAGCCGCGATCTTCGCTTTGAGGAGGCCGATGGCTTGGTTTGCGCGATCGTCGTACTCGATTGTCTCCACGTACTCTCTCTCGAAGGCGTCCTCTGGCAGGCCATCCTCGATTTCTTCGTTGATTTTCCGAAGTTCTCCGTTGTTTACCTCCAATCGTTGCAAAATGGCACTTAACTGTTCTACACCTCTGTCTTGAAGAGCCGTTGTCGCCTTGTTGATGATGACGGTGTGTCGCCTCAGTTTCAGCTTCTCCATCGCCTTTGTCTTTGTCCCTACTCTCGACCTTTGTTTACCTCAACTTTAGCCCTTACTCCCGGGTTTCGGCACCATTATGTTATCTGTTTCTCAACAAACTGAATTACATAAAAACAATGAGGTCGACACAAGAGTAGGGTGTTAAATATAATGGAAAAACTGTATTACGTTCACTCGTACAGAAACAACACGTCTTCTTTGGGCGAAGTCACAATGCAGAGTCCCCGCAAAACTTCGCTTCACGGGTGAGGGGGAAGCTCTCTCCCTCGGGCTGGGTAGGACCCCGCTGGCGCTCTGGCGCTCCGTGGTGCGTCTCGGGATTTGTCTTTCTCGGGGAGCCTCGCTGTCTGTTCTTCTTCTTTTTTTTTGCCGTTGGCCTTGAGGCAATTTCTTACAGCCTCAGTCGGTGGCGGCAGAGACGGATGAAAAGTGATATCGCCTTACAGCAGGTCTCGGCTTGCTTGCCTTTTATAAAAAAACGAGGCTCCACTCATCTGCTTCAACAATGCAATGCAACCAACCACCATTCATGAGTCATGCATCCACTTCCCCTTAGGAAAGAATATCTGTTCGAAGTATTAAAAGGTGTTTTTATGTGCTTTTCACTTTTCTCTGGTTTCACTCTTTGTAGTTTGTAGAGCCGCGTGTGTGCATTCAAGTGACATCTTACGGGTAATATTTGTGGGTGTCCTGTACAGCTTCGCTTTCGTACAGACTTCACAAGGTTCATCGGCGAGTATTTTTTTTTGCGTTTTTTAGGGGTTCGGTATACAGACGGGAAATCAGAGCGAACGAAAATGGCGGAAAAATCACAAAAGCGAAACGATCAGTAAAGCGCACCCAAAGAACAAGGACAATTGTTCCGCTTCAAGTGACTCTGAAAATAAAACCAAAGTTGGTCTAAATAGATAGGTTGGCATCTCCAGAAAACGAATATACCCTGCTCTGGGGCAGTACTGTAAAAATATTCGCGTTAATAATAAAAAAGCGAAGCTGTCAATGATGGAGGATTCTTTCCTCCGTGCTATCAATGATCCAGATGAATTGACGTAAACGGTGATTGAGCGGATGTACCAAGAGTCACATGACGCGCAATAGAACGGGACCCGCGCACACAAGCTCTCAAAAACACATTAAATCTTTTTTGTACGTTCAATTTCATAGGCCATAAACATGTATAAATGTACAGGTATAATTGAAGCCATGCCGACACTCGGAAGCTGTAAAGACGCGGCGCTAATTGCGGTAGCGATGGTTATTGCAGGTTCGGCGTAGTCCCATGCACTCCGTGGTCACATGTCCGTTATCTCCTTGTTTACATCATGGCGGCAAGTAGCGCGTCGGCCTTCCACTGTTGCGCTTTTCTGTGTACAGTAATTTGCGACAGATAGAATGGGTTTTTTGCTCCACTGTTTGCTTGAACGAAGTTTTGCATCAAGCCCGTGGCCGCAACTGTTGGTGTGTTGTGTTCGCGTTCGCTGCGCGATAAATTGCGACGGCGAGCTCCCGTGGTTGACTGTGCCGACTATGTAGGAATGATCTCTAGCGATGATTCAACACGCCCCGGGTATGTGTATTGTGCGTGATTGTTTTCTAGGCACACTGCTGGCAGGTGGTCTAATAGGGAACTTGATTTGCAGGATATTGAAAAGATGCCGCAATAAGCTTAACCATATCACGACGGAAAGCTGACGAAACGTGCTACTAAACTTACGTCACTGTGCCGACGCAGCGGGTCGCAGAAATGTAGCGTAGCACGCTGTTAAAACAGATGGCGCCACACTGTTATGATGAGGGGATTGAAGCGACGAAAACCCGACTTTACATAACGAGAATGTAAACCACAACAGCGCCATGTCATCACAGGAGCGCCCCTGTCGTCGTTCCCGCTGCGGTTGCGCTGTCTGTTAGACGTTTTGTAGGTAAAGTAAAAGGCCGCGCGGCACATTCACATTATTTAAATACCATCTCACGTCCCGTGCAGCACCAAGGTTGACACACGTAGGGGGGAGGTAATGGAAGTGTAGGCGGGCAAGTTGCTTTCTCGTATGCGCAGAGTGCGCGACCAGTGGCTCTGCGGCTCCGGTGTTTCGCTAAATAGGTTTCCGTTTTCTTGCTGGAGCACACCGCTGTCTCACTCGCATCCGGCGACCATTGAAGTCACGCGATACGTCATAAAATGGCGCGAGAAATGAAGAGCGTTTTTTAATTGGTAATTTCTTCGCAATGAAACCATCTTTCGTGGCGAATAAATGCTGACAGGGCTTCGCGACAGTTCAGCTTTCGTCTGAGCCACACTTGCGAGTTGCCTTCAGTGTTCCTTGAAGTGATTGTTTAACGCGAGGTTTTCTTTGCTTCTAGCGCACAATGGTACTTGCGACGGAGACACCACGCTGGAGAAGCAAGCTGTTCTCTCTTCCGACAATCGCTTCTCTGTATGAGACGGCAATAGGCTTGCACTCTCATGTAGGGTGACGTTTGCTTTGGCAATCCTTAGAGCAGCACGCTTTTTGGGGCTTGGCTTCGGCGTCATGGCGTGATCTCTGGATACACTGACTTGGCCTGTAGATCAATAACAGCACCGCTGTCCGCCAGAAAGTCCGTTTTGAGAATAACCTCACGGGCACAGTTTAAAAATGTGGCTGCATTTGAACTCTCTCTTGTTTTTAAATAAATTTATCCTTTATATTTCCTCCTTTCCCCTTTTTTTACACCCCTTGCACTCCCCCTCGGGCCTGATAAGGTGTCGGCACCCCACGCCAGACAGTTTCGGGCCCTTTTCACTACCTCCCCGCCCTCAAAAACCTCATCGCATCGCATCGCGAAGTAAAAGTATTGGGGTGCGTGGCGCAATTTATGGTGACGCGCAATGTGCATGGTGCTCTAGGCGTGACAAGGTCCCCTTTTGCTGTGCGGATATGCCGGTCATTCCTACAAGCCGTAACTTTCTTCAGCTTTGTCGCGAGCGATCCCCTTATCACTGAGTGCTCGGCTCCCGTGTCTATCAGAGCGACGCTGTCAAGGCCGTTGATGCAAAACCGTACATTGGACATGGTAGGCTCTGATTATCGGCTGCGTCGAGGTGTCGCATCTCGGCTTGTGCGTGTTTATGGTTTGTTGGCTACGCGTCGTCGTTGTCGTCGTTTTGATAATGACAGGCTGGGTCATCACGGTTATGTGGTGGTTGTCTCTTGTATGTTTCTATCCGTGTGGTGATCGTCGTGTTCGCGTGTCACATGAGGGTTACAAGGGGTATGCGGTGGGAGGAGGATTTTGGGTCTTATTCGTCAGTGCGTCGTTTAGCCATTAAAGGGTTTTTGTTTTTTCGCCGTAGTTCAATCTCCCCTCTACAAGTTCCTGCTTTTATTTTCCGTCTGCTGGGCGGGGGGGACCTTCCACGTGGGTAGTCAGCGTTTCTGCGGCGGCTCAGTAATCTGTATGGTTAGGGCCATGGCGAACGGCTGAAACGCGTAGGGTATCGGCTGCTAGGGGTTACGTAATGTCAATTCTGGTTAGGGTGCTCTCCAGGCTACCGATGAGGTGTGTCGACGGGGACATGTTGCAGTCACAGTCACTAGTACCGTCAGGGTCGGCAGAGGTTTCCCGCTTCTCCACAGTGATATCAGAGTAGACGACGACCCCGAGTTCGCCATACGTCGGTCGGTCTTCCGCGAAGCGTGGTGCTGAACAGCTGGTGTACGCCAGGTGACGATGGACGGCGGTACGGCCGACCACCTAGCTGAGAAAAGTCAAATGGCCGGAATGGCGAATGGCTGCGGCGTAGGTCATGGCTTAGGTATCTCGATGTTCTTCTGGCGGCAAATATGCTTCCAGGCCTTCTTGGTCTTCGTTCGAGATGACGTCGGTCAGCTAAGTGACTCCCGGCTGCGGTGGCTTTGGGAACCGCTTGAGTAGTTCTTCGCTTACGACGGCAGGAAGCGCTTCATTCAAAGCCACTGCATTTACTTCAGCGGCGTTGAAAGCAGTCGCCGGGCACGCGATCTTTTGCCGGTTATGCTGCCTCAAGCGCACGTTTCTCTCTTAGTTCCCTTAGACACAAACTAAAGCAGCGGTTTTCAGGGGGTCTCGGATTAGACCAGCGAACAGCCATTGCTCGATGGCATGCATTAACAAGCGCACTTTCTTTTCTTGTGTCATCTTCGGGTCAGCTCACCGGAACTGCCTCTTCGTTTCTTCGAAAAAACTAGGACCCTTTCATTTGGGTGTTGCGAGCGACTCAGTAGAAGCACCTCGACGAGTTGCTTCCGTACAAGAGTAGTGAATGTCTTCAAAAACTCCAATTTCCACACCTTCCAGTTCGCAAAATGAATCTTATGGTTCTCAAACCGTATGTGGGTCAAGCCATCAAAGTGTTTCGTCGTGGTCCAAGGAGTTGAAATCTGGACCAACTCGACTTTCTCCAGCCATTCTACGTATCCTTAGAAGGCGACCCGTGAAATGAATGCGGCGCCCAAGGTTGCTGCAGCTGGAAGGGAGACGTACTTGCCGCTGTAGTTATGGTAGTAGCGTTCACTTTCATTGGAGAGTATTGAAGGATGTCATATTTTGCGTCGCGGACCCTGGCGTTGGCGGCTGGCACGGGTTAGCCCTGATTCTCGGCCTAACAGGGGCATAGCAGCCATGTACCAGTCACAAACTGCAGGCCAGGCCCTCCATTTTTTACATTCGGGCGACGGACATGACAGCATCCATGATGAGGGTCGGCCATTTTGCGTCGCGCTGCAGGATCCAGGTACCCGCCTTTCGGCTTTGTTCTCGATTCCTTTCTTTCGCGAGACCTGGTACGAAGACAAATGTGGGCTGCGACCTTCCAGCGCGCAGGTGCGAGGGGTGACGTCGCGATCGCACGTTTGGACTCACGCATGCGACGGCGAGGAGTGGACGGGGGCTCCAGGAGGGGGCAAAAGAGGAACAATGGGAACGACGTCAGAGCAGGACAGATCGGCGGCCTGGGCAAGTTTATTTAGGCGAGCGCAAGCGGATGCTGGGGGCAGTCGGCTTGAGATTTCACCAGGTGCAAGACACTGCCAAGGGTACGGGGGTGACGCGCTTTAGCGGAGGTACGTCGGCGGGCTCGCGACGGAACGACCAACGCGTCGGCTACCGCGCTCGAGTTTGCCCGGCGCTGGTAGTCCAATGGCCGACCAGCTTCCCTACCCCAGAACCCCGAAACACGTAAGCGGCTGCCCGGCGAGGTAGGTTCGTCTGCGGGTTCTCATTGTTTTATTTATTTATTTATTTATTTATTTATTTATTTTTGGAATACTGCAGGCCAAAAAGGCCCGAGCAGGAGGGGCACAAACACAACTACAAGATCAGTACATGAGTGACACAGCTTGACTAAAATACATCTGCGTAAGAGGATAGCGAGTAGAAAAAAAAAACATCACAAAAAATGCAAGCAATAATCGGAGGGGTGGGGGGGGTGTCAGCATTCACAGAATTAAACATTTGGTTCATCAAGATCTAAGGGTTGGAGGTAATCAGAGGCCAAGTTGTTCCATTCTGTGACAGTTCTCGGAAAAAAGGAAAACAAATAAATCTGTCCGCGCAAAATACGGATTTAAAGATAGGACATGAGAATGTCGTGTTTGCCTGGTCGAAACTGGGTAACGTAATGTGATGGGTCCAGACAAGTTTGTTGTTAATTAGTGAGTACAAGAATTTTAGACGTAGAAGCTGGCGCCATGATTGTAGCGTTTGGAATTCATTATCTCGCATTTGTTTAGTAACTGATGTACCACGACCATACTTCGAGAAAATAAAACGGACTGCTCGCCTTTGAATCTTTTCGAGAGAATATAAGTTAGACTTAGTATGCGGATCCCACACCATACAAGCGTATTCTCGCTTTGGACGTATTAAAGTGTTATATGCTAATAGTTTCACTTTCAAGGGGGCGTCTCTGACTTTGTGCCTTAAAAGACACAGTTTACGGAAAGCCGACGATGAAACATCGGCAATGTGTGCATTCCAAGACGACTTATTCGTTATCGTTAAACCTAGGTATTTATATTGACTAACTTCCTTTAAGGGCTGGCTATAGGAGGAATAGGAAAACTGAAGCGGATTTTTCTTGTTAGAAATTCGAAGGAAAACAGATTTGTCGAAATTGAGCACCATGCCCCATTTTTCACACCAGAAAAGAATATTGTTAAGGGCAGTGTTGAGAGCATTTGCCCATCTGTGGAGTGTACATCAGTGAAAAGTATACAGTCGTCTGCAAAAAATCCTATTTTAACCTGATCAGTAATAACATTAACAATATCATTGCAATAAATTAAAAACAGCAACGGTCCTAGAACACTACCCTGCAGTACGCCAGAATCTACTGGGAGATGAGGTGATGTCTGTCCACAGACGTCGACATACTGTTTCGGGCCGTTCAGGTAAGCAGACACCCACGACACTAGGTAGTTTGGAAGCCCTATAGTCTGTTTTTTCTCGATAACTTTATTATGAGGAACATGGTCGAAGGCTTTTCCGAAATCTAAAAACAGTACATCGACCTGACCAGCTTTGTCTAAAACAGAAGCAATGTGATGAACAACTGAAACCAACTGAGTGACTGTGGAAAACTGTTTTCTAAAAGCATGCTGAAAGGGGGATAAAATGTGGTTATCATCTAAGAAGCTGTTGATACGAGTGGCAATTATGTGTTCCAGCATTTTGCAACATGCGGAACTCATAAAAATTGGTCGGTAGTTTGTATGCACTGTGGGTCCCGTTTTTTCACAAAGGGCAGAACACGTGCCAATTTCTAATCGAAGGGTAAAGTTGCTTACCTATTGAGGCTCGGAAGATCGTGGAGCGGAGTGTGTCTTTTGGCACGCCTCGCCTTCGTAATTTGTTTGTTGCCACGGATTAAGATATCTGCCTCCTCCGGGTTTTTTCTGGCGTCGCTGGTAGTTAACGTGTTGAGAGTTTTTTTTTGTGTATTCTTTGTAGTAGTTGTTGGGGGGGGTAATGATGTTTGAGGGCATTTCGCGTGTCGTGTACAGCTTGCAGAGTTGCTAGATTTTTTATAGTAGTTGCTGGTGTCGGGGATTAACGATGTTTGTCCCCTAGAGTGTTTTGCGTGTTGCTTACTTGTTATTATTTTTTATGTAGTTGCGTTGCATAGGTTTAAATGTGTTTGCCTCCTAGAGTATTTCGCGTGTCGCTTTCAGCCGCCTGAGTAATATTTTTGAGGTCAAAAGTTAAAGCATAGGCCACGGCGGCCACTCTGTGTTGGCCACATTGTGTGCTCCGTACTCCGAGGAGCATCAGTGGTAGTAGTTGGACCCACTCGGTTAGGCAGCCATGAGCAGTGAATGAAGACTTGAGGTGTTGGTGAAAACGCTCGACGAGGCCGTTTGACTGCGGGTGGTACGCATCTGTTCGGAGACTAGTCGCGCCGAGAGGTGTAGTAGTTTTCTGAAGAGGGACGACTCATACTGGCGGCCGCGATCGGTGACAACAGTGGAAGGGCAGCCGTAGCGCGACACCCAGGTAGAGACAAAGGCTTAAGCTACTGTGGAGGCCGTGATGCCGGCAAGCCTTCGGGAGAACGTGTGAAGCCATCAACACAGGTGAGGATGTACCGGTAACCTTGGCAAGGGGGTAGGCGGTGAACAAGGTCAACATGAACAACAGAAGAGCGTTCATCGGGCCTGAAGAATGACTTGGCCGGAGGAACAGAATGCCGTTGGACTTTCGAACCCTGGTGCGGCGTGCAGGCTCGTACCCAGTCTCGAATGTCAGCGTGCATACGTGGACAAACGTAGCGGGACGCAAGGAGTTTTCAAGATGCCCGAATGCCTGGGTGGGCCATTATGTGGATCACGTTAAACAAGCGGTGACGATGTGATACAGACAGGAAGGTCCGGGGAACACCTGTGGACGTGTCGCAGATGATGGCCACACCACGAAACGGTAGGTCTTCAAGCTTGAGTGCTTTTAGTGCTCCACGCAGAGGGGAGAGCTCGTTGTCGTTGGCTTGCGTCGTAGCCAGTTCGTGTACGTCAAGCGGGTCAGTAGGCGCTTCCTGCATACTTGGTGAAATGGCACTTACATCGTCCTTGCTAGTTAGAGTGTCTGCAAGGGAGTTGCCCATACCACTAACATGCTGGATGTCGGACATGGACTCTGAGAGATATGCTAGTTGACGCACCTCTCGTGTAGTGTAGAAGGTGTCAGGGCTGTTTAAGGCAAACGTGAGCGGCTTGTGATCGGTGAAGATCCTGAACTTGCGTCCTTCGATGTGATGTTTGAATTGACGAACAGCGAGGTACTTGGCTAGTAGTTCGCTACCGAAAGCGCTATATCATATCTGAGCTGGAGCCATGCGCTTGGAGAAAAACGCTAGCGGTTGCCATGCACATTTACCTCGCTGCTGAAGGACAGCTCCAACGGCAGATCTTGACGCGTCGTTCATGAGTGCCAACAGAAAGCTCGAACTTGGATGAGCCAGCACTGCAGCGTCGGTGAGAGCGCGTTTCATGGCTTTAAATGCACTTTCAGCTGCAGCATCCCAATCAAGTGAAGCGGATGAGCATTTGGTAGAAAGCAGCCTGTCGAGAGGTTCGAGCAGCGTGGCACAGTTCCTAATGAAGCAGCAGTAGAAATTTACCATCCATAGGAACTGGCAGAGCTTTGTCACAGACACCGGTTTGGAAAGGCGATGACTGCCTGAACCTTGGCGGGGACTGGGCATATGCCAGTGGCATACAAATGATGACCAAGGAAGTCCAGAGCAGGGGCACCAATCTCGCTCTTGAAGACGTTGATGACGATGCCACGAGCAGCGAGATGCTCGAAGAGAAGGCAAAGATGCTTCAGATGCTCTTCCAGGGATGTGCTGAGCACCAGAATGTCGCCAACCTAGGCGCAGAAGAACGGTATCCCTCGTGTTACGGCATCAATGAAACGCTCGATTGTTTGTCTAGCGTCGCGGAGTCCGAATAGCATGCGCAGAAGTTCGACAGGCTGTATGGGGTTGGGGTGGCAGTTTTGGGGATGTGTTCTTCTGTCACGGGGATATGGTGGTAAAGGAATTAGGTTTTTGTTAGAGAATATTGTGGCCCTCGGGAGAGTGGCGGTGAAGTCTTGGAGGTTAAGTAACGGATAGCGGTCAGGAACGGTCTTGGTGTTCAAGGAGTGGTTATCTCCGCATGGGCGCCAGTCACCGGTTTTCTTGGGAACCATGTGCAGTGGTGACGCGTTGTTACTGGATGATGGACGGATGATGCTGAGTTCCGTAATGTGGTCGAACTCTGCACGGACGGCTTTGAACTTGTCAGGCGCGAGCTGGCGATACCGAAAGAAAACGGGAGGCCAAAGGTGGTGATGTTATGACGGACGTCGTGACGAACAGGCTGAGTGAAGTCGGGCGGCGCTGTCACGGTTGGGAACTCCCGCAGCAAAGTGCCGAACGTTCCATTGGCAACTGTAGCGAAGGATGGTGCTGCAATAGTAGCTGCCTCCGCTGACGCACCTTGCACTGAGAAGAGAGTGGTAGCATCAACTAGTCGCTGCCGCTTTAGGTCGACGAGGAGGCCATGTTTTGCGAGGAAGTCGGCACCGAGGGTGACTGCGAACTTCGGCGACGAGAAGAACCCACCAGAAAAGTCGGCGGAGCCCCAGGTTTTGAGTGAGTGAGTTTTGTTTATACACGGGCATGCGCGTGCCGTTCTCTGCTTGTAAATGCGAGATGGCATGAGAAGCACGATCAGATCACGTGGCGATCAAAACGCTACCCTGGGAACCCGTATCCACTAGAAAACTCTGTGCGGTGGTGCGGTCGGTGACGTGAAAGAGGCGACACTCCTGAGTTGGGTCGATATCGCTTGTCGCCGTTAGTGGTCGGCCAGGCCGTTTCCCGTCCAGGGGCAGGGCAGACGGCAGTGGCGGGCGCAAGCGCCGAAACGTTGGTGGTAGCAGTAAATGCCGTGGTTGGGCGAGTCAACATCGTCGCTCGTCACCGCTGCTGCGATGACGAGCGACGATGTTGACCGGCCCATTGCGGCAAGTTATCGCGGGTTGTTGCAGCACCGAGGATCTTCTGGAGACGATCGCAAAGGCTGTGTGGATGAGGCGGACTCACTCGGATGAGGAGCGGGGTGCGTGGCGTAGGGAGAAGAGAGAGGCTTAGCCGATGCAACCACGGCCACTTCAGAAAAGGAGGTGGCGACCTCCATGGCTTTGTCTGCGAGCGCGGCGAGTGCCTGCAGATCCATGGCTGCGGCAGTGGCAAGGGCCATTTCTACGCGGGAAGGTAGGCGCTGAAGGAAGAGCTCACGCAGCAGTGTGTCATTCATGGCGTGAGAATGCGTGCCAAGGAGTTGCTTCATGCTCAGTAGCAGTTGGCTTGGCCTGCGGTTGCCGAGTTGCTCGGACGAAAGGAGCTGCTGGATGCGCGTGCATGGCCAAGCAGGTGTGCGCTCGCGGAGGGCAGCCTTGAGCTGGTCGTAAGGCGCTGCTGGGCGGTTGTGCTGGAACGTAGCGAGGATGTCGGCTATCTCTTGCGCGTCTGTCGCTGGAAGGGCTCCGACGACGTGCAGAAATTTGGTTTCTGGAGAGGATATCCGAGCAATCTGGAATGGCGCCTCTGTTTGCAGAAAGCAGGTAGTCGGGTGGCGCTCCCGGAATTGCGGCAGCTGAATGGTCAAGGCTGAGACTGCTTCGCCGGCTTCTAGTGAACAGGTTGAGTCCTGATTGTAGAGGGACATGGCTCTACATAAACCTCGGCGGCGCGTTTGGTATGGTCACCAGTTGTAGGGCGCTATGTGAGGCGAGAGAAAGGAGACTCAGGCAGGACGTACGTTCGTCGCAAGGCAAAACAGATTATATGTGGTCGGAACTCTGCGAGACCCCGTGTCATCGTGCGTTCGCGCGGCCGCGGAACCTGTGACCATGTCGATCCGGCTGCTGCGCGGGGAGCGGCGCTCTATTCAGCGATGTCGCTGGAGCTGCTGCTACAGCTCTTCACCTTACGCGCGACTTCGAACAACATCCTAAGTGTGTTCTGCTCGCAGGAATTGCCAGGAGCACCTTTTGTTCCGCGTTCGTTCCTCATTCGAAACCAGTTCGTGTTGCGCACGTGGCAGTGGCCTTCCTAGTTAGGCGGAGCTGTTTCCCTATGCCGGTATGGGCTGCGTCGTGTTTCCTTGGGCCTTTCTGCGAGTCTCTTTCCCCACTTCTGTTACCCTTCACGTGCGCGTGAATGCGGGCTCGCGCTACCCGGCTCATTAAAGTTATACCTTCTGGCGACTTTGTGTGCCTCACAACGATTTTGGTTCTCAACCATTCAATGAACCCTAAATATGCGCCTTTTAACCTAAGCAGAATTCTTGTTGGGTTATACATTCGTTTCATTTTGAGGCCGAGAAGGCACGTGATATTGGCACTCTCAGAGTAATAGCGTTATTTGCAAAATTGGCAACCATTTCTGTACTACAGCCAAATGTGTCTGTTCACCGCATCTTTGAGGGCATACTTGCAGACGTTTTGATAAATCACCAAAGTAAAAATTGACCACGTATCCGCTTGCTCCGCTAAAAATGTTGCCGATAGGCGATAGTGGTCTGCGGTCATCGCACATGAGCGTCGGTGCGCCGGCACTTCTCCACCACAGTATCCTCTTCCGTGTCGTCTTCCCGTCGGCACTCGGTACTTTATTACCAGGGCCATGGTCGCTGTAGTGTAGGAAACCGCGAGATCTGGCTCTGTCCTTTCCAGAACTATGTGCACTCCGCACACAATGCATGCAATAATGTGTGACTGAGTGTACTCACGTTGCCGAGTACAGACATGGAGAAAGCAAATACAAACCGCGGAGCGAACCGTCGAAGCACTGGTGGAGCCATTTGTTGCGCCACCTGGCACTGGCCCTGACATACACACGGACATGCGCACCGATGGCCTCTGCAAGCCGGCGCCACCAGTATACTCCGTCGTGCGCTTACTGGTTTGTATTTTTACAATTGTAGTTATTTTGCAATCGTGAAGCCAAAACATCATGTTTCTTTAAGAAAAAGACACTGCAAATATCACCTATGTTTTGTTGATGGGCATCCGATAAGCTTTATGTTTTTTTTATCTAATATTGTTGAGAAGTCAGAGTGTTGGCACTAGCTTTTGAAGTTTACGAATGGCTTTGCATATATAAACGTCTCCTTCGACATCTTACTCAACTGAGGCCGAACGGCACAATCGAGGCATCGGCAGCCAGAGAAACGAAATATAGACAGAACAAATTTTCTGCGTTAAAGTATCCCAGAAGGACTATCGGCTTTAAAACTTAGTTTTTAGAATGGGGTCTGTTCTAACTATGGCTATCAACCGCTCATGTGACTGAGAGATTTCCTGTCAGGCAGACGTTTCTGCTGGTTGGAGTACACGCCAAAGCCACTATATGAGTCTCAGCAAAGGGAGTCGGTAGCGACCGAAGGGCATTATGAAAAAAATATAAAAGATGCCCGTAAAAATCCTCAGAATCTGGAAGCAAAAAGAAGCACTTTTACCTGCTTGTGACAAAGTGATATCACAACCAAAGTTGATAAACAAAGATGTTTCTGCCGATAAAGAAATATTGGAGTAAGGAGGCATAAGAGATTCTATACAACAGAACGTCGCTGGCTTGCTACACCACGAAAGGAGGAAGAAACAAAAAACAATACATTATTGGGAAGATGTCAGACTAGGTGTACAAAATTGTCAAAAGTATTTGACAAAATGCTGTCTAGTCCTGCACATCTCCGCAAGAGCACAAAGCAGCTTTGGGTGCACATGAAGCCTCACTGGGAGCGGAACTAGGACCCAAAACGGTCCTCGGATTAAATCCCGGATCAAGTGGGCTTCACATATATAATATCACTGTCTGGCTGTCACCACCTGCCTAATCAGGTACTTATGACAGGCTTGAAGACATCTCGCGTGTCGCAGTGTATCATAGAGGGGAAGATTGCTGCTGCGTTTTTAAGCTTATCTCGGGCAGTGGTTCCCATTGACCCACATCACCAGAAATAAATCCGGCGCAGATTAGGCGTGGGTTGAAGCACATAGGGGAACACTCCCAAATAATGAAGAGTAAGCCACACCCACCACGCAAAAGGAGAGTGTGCAACCAATGCATCCTGCCGGCGATGATATTAGGAGCAGAAACTTAGTGCTTCATTTACCACTAGAAAGCAAACATCGGTCGGCTCAACGGCCACCCAATGAATAATGATCGCATTACACTGACAGACAGGAAATGAATTTTCTGGGTATGGGAGGAAACTGGAGTACATTATATAATAGTTGAAATAATGGAAAAGAAATGGACTTGCTCAGGGTACGTAGTGCGACAAAATACGGAGAGACGGATCCAGAAGGAGGGAAAGGCCAATAACTCGATAGAGGCACGAAATAAGAAAATTCGGAGGCAAAGAATGAACTCGAGCACCTCAGGACAGGACTAGTTAGAGCTTCATGTGAGAGGACTTCGTCGTGTTGTGGACCAAAGAAATGCTGATGTTGATAATTACATATAGCAGCGAAAAGCTATTGCATAAATGAACGCGTAAGTAAAATAATCAGGAATTTGAGCAACAGAATTTCCTCCGTTAGCTCTTTTAGGTCACAATTTCCGAAAAAAAGGGCTTGGTGAGCCGTGCAGCATCAGAGAAACATATTCCGGATGTTTCTAGTATTTAGGTCAAGCAGTTTCGGCTGAGCGTTGTTGAGTCAGTAAGTGGGTCGGTCGGTCACACAGGTCGCAGAGGCCTGCAGACTCACTAATGAGTCCGCTAATTTACACTCAATTTGGTTCAAACTCACGCGTGAGTTTGAGTTTGAGTCAGCGTGGGGCCCGTGTGTCAACATGAGTTTGAGCCCGACGAGCCCGATTGAGTTTGCGCCCGACTGAACCCGAGTGAGTTTGTGCCCAAGTGATCCCGAGTGAATTGGAGTACGCCTGAGCTCGAGTGAGGTTCAGCCCAAGTCATCCCGACTAAGTTTGATTCCAACTGATTTTACTCCGGCGTGAATATAGGCCATAGTTGTGGACACAAGATGTCGTATGAAAGCCGAAGTAAATACATAAGTTCAAATGAGCCGATAAGTTTATTACATGGCATTACGACTGAGCGAAGGCATTGCCTTCCCTGACACCATGTACAGTCGCAACGGAAAAACTACGGTTGAATTCTCTATCATAGGAATAAAAAAATACGAAAGAGAAATGTGCAGCGAAATATGCAGCAAAAGGTGCGTCAGTTTCGGGTCGGCGCCTGCCTTGAGGGTGTGCTTGGTGAGCGACGTCTGGTCTCGGTCCCTTCGGGAAAGGCGGGACTACTTCGGTCCTGCTTCGTGGCGTGTACGGCAGGCGGTTGCTGAGCGAGGGACTCAGCCTGTGGAAAGCTATAGGCAAAGTTCGGTGGGCGGACCGTGAACGCACAAACACGTTCCGCTTCGCTCTGCGTTTAGGTTCGCGGCAAATCAGACAGGTTCGTGGCAGTCACCCGTCGGCATCGTTGCTTTTTGCCTAGCTTAATGTAACAGTTTACTTGCACGCCGCCATCGCACTGAGAAACGACGCTGGTTACGCTGCCGGATTGAGGGGCCAACTGTCCGCACTCGTTAGCTCCATGATGGACTACGTCGCTTCACCTCTCCTATAAGGCCGCACCATCCGCGTCACTAAAACTTTTTTTGTGGCTACTCCTGTGTTCGTCCTGCTTGCGTCATTTCCACGATGGATATGACGTTAGTGAAACTTTGGTGTATGCCGGCGTAAAACACTTCCGTGTTAAAAGATAGGCACAAGCGACTCATGACCGGAGGAAAAAATCACGACACGCGGTCCAATTGTGCCTCGGCGCTCCTGCATCCACAGCACCAAGCTAATTCCATTTTTGTAAGAAGGGGTTGCCGGTGGGAAGCACTCCAACAAACACCTTACATATGAAATGATAGCTTGCTCGTTGCTTATCGTTAAAATCATGTGCCAACGTTGCTGCTGACTTGAGTTCATTTCTATGTTAGCTGGCGTTGCTAGCAGTGGTATATTTTATCGCAGTTCAACGCAGGGCCAACCGCAGAATGGGATGATTTCTACCGGCCACGCCTTCTTTGGAAAATAGAATGTGCTTGCCACTCTCACATTAGGTGTGCTCGGGAGCAATAGAGCCACGTGTCACGGTTTTAAATGCGAATGCATTTCTTAGTCGCAGGTTGTCTTGCGTCGTTGAGCGGCGTGCGCCTAGCAACATCTGTGGCGCGCGCCTAGCAACCGGAGCAGGTGCGGAGTAGCGGAGGGCAAGAGGAGAGGAGGAGCGCGCTCGGCGTGTGAGGGCGCTCGCATCGCGGAGCTCGGGCGGAGTAGCGGAGAGTGAGTGGAGAGCAGCAGCGCGCTCGGCGTGTGAGGGCGCTCGCATCGCGGAGCTTGGGGCGGAGAGAGAGCTCGCGCGCTGGCTGGCGCAGGTCTCTCTCTCCTCTCCCCATACCCTCTCCGCTCACTGCGCATATAAATGCAGGGAGCGCGCGCCTCTCTCCGTGACTGCTTGCCGACTGGCGCCTTGATAGCGATGGAAGTCGGTGAAGTCGAATCCCTCGTGGCAACGATACCGCAAAGAAGAATTCGGTGCACCCAATGCATTCGCATTTCCGTGCGATCCCCTTCGGGGAGGGGGGGGGATTTTTTTGTGCTCTGTGCATGAGTCACTTTTGCCAATATTTGTCTTTTGCGACAGTACAAGTGCGGAAGCGTAATGAAATTAAGTAACGCTGCCGTGACTAATGAAAGTAGTTATACAATTCTTAATTGGTAGGTTGCATTGGGGGATGTATTTTTGTTTCAAACTTTCTGTTCGAGTTTTCCAACACTATACAGTTGTGCTGCGACTTTAGCCGCAAAGCTTAGGCATGCGCATTTGTTTCTCGTTAGTTACCTGCGTTGTGTAATTTGCGGATTGTTGGGGAAGTGCTTGAGTCAGCACGAAGGCAGCTACGAGAGTTGGCTGTTCATTTTTATGAGCCGCGTTGGGCTAGGCACAAAGGTAACAGCGAATGCAGCAGCATTCGTGCTGCGCATTATCATATGGTGCGGTGCCTTGTCTTCAAAAGTTTCTCGTAGAATTTTGTTCTCTCCCATTTTGAAGAGGAAGGTCTAATACTATGAGACTGGGGAGGTAATGAAATTATACGTATCTTGCCTTTTCCTCCTGATGTATTCTTTGGGATGGTGGAAGAGGGTGGTGGTTCACTGGGTTTTGTCAACAGTAATGATATGCTAGCTGTCAAAACGAGAGAGGTGAGCGTTGTGGGGAAGAGTAGCGGCAAGCACGTTCAGCCCTTTCTCTGTTTCAAAGGAGGTGTCAAATTAAAGGCACACAGGAAACAGGCGCCGTAACAACCAGTAGACGAGACATTTATGACATTATCGGGGTGAGTCATGATTTCGCTAAAATTTAAAATTCGAGGGGGGGGGGCGGTTGGTATCCAATTTAAGGTCTCGATGAAGAAAATTACGCGGGTGAAATGACAATGCTTCCTAGTTATAACATTCACATAGTAATGGTGAGTCACAAATTGACTTAAAATGGAAGGTGAGGCCGCTAGGGCGTATGCAGTATAAAATGGAAGGTTTTAATCAGGAAAAAATATCAAACAAAAGATGCGTCCTGGCTATGGTAATGAGATAGTCATTTTTTTAATTCCAAATACTGCTGGCAGGGCGTCCAGGGGGTCACAATAAACGTATCGGTGACGGGAATCACGGGTAATAGATTAAAAATTCGTTCTGCCAATAATTATGCGATAGCCTTGGTTAGTCAAAGATAGGGTTAATCGAAAAAAGAGGCTGCTGGGTCATGGGGGTATCAAATTAAACTCTTGATGAGGGAAATGACGTTCAATAAATAAAGAACCACGCCCTCGTAATCATCTTGATATAGTCATTTCATTTCATTTATTGCATCCTTAAAGGCCCGAGGGCATTACATAAGGGGGGGGGGCAACAAATACGCTGTGAGGCTGTACAATTGAATATGAACAAATTATTATCAACAATACAGTTCTAAATACGCATATGGTAATTTGGTCAAGAATGACAACAAAAACGAATCAAACAACAAACAAAAGAAACGCTTTGACTGGGAATTAGCGTACAAACAGCTTGGCATAAACAATTATACATACAGTACGCTGGTAGGATATATCTACAGCCACGGGTTAATGGGTGCAACCAAAGCGGGATTCCAATTTTGGGCGGAATGATGTGCGGTCAGGTGTGGCAACAATGGTGTCGGGGGGGGGGGTGATTCCAAAGTGTAATTGCTTGGGGGGAAAAGGAGTCGTTCATTGCGGATGTACGGTCGTTGATTCGTGCAATAGGGTTAGAATGGTTAATGCGAGAAGAAGTTCTGTTAGGGGGCTGCAAAAGTTCGTGTCTTGATTTCGGGCGGAAAAAGAAACTGTGCAGGAGGCATAGGCGTGAGATGAGGCGGCGTGACGCGAGAGATGGCAGTTCGATTGATTGTTTTAGGGCGGTGACGCTGATTTCTCTGGATAACTGTGAGGTTATAAAGTGGGCTGCGCGGATTTGGGCTGATTGTAGTTCGTTAGCGAGATATGCCTGGGATGGATTCCAAATGGACGATGCGCATTCGAGCTTTGGGCGTACGTATGTTACGTATGCTAGTTTTTCTAACGTAGCAGATGCAGATTTTAGATTACGTCATGGGTAGTAATAGATTGGGTTAAAATTCAGAAGTATGCCACTAGGGTGTGTAGGATATGAAAATAAATGTCTCGGTTAAGGGAGCGGCATCGGATGCAGCGATCAAAAAGCAGGCCACTCAATAATGTCCAGTTATGAGAAAGACTCGCGTTTGGTGCCACAGCAATATAATGGTGCTACAGAATTGTTCGCACGCCATTTTCAAAGTGTATACTTGTTTCAACACATTGTGCCTCCCAGCGTCCGCCAACAAACCTGTGTTGCCATAGAACAGCTTAGCAACTGATGTGGTTATATATGTTGCAGCCCTTAAGCATTAGTTACGCCCACAAACGGCGGGTTTGACCTTGACTTGCTTTGACTTTCCACCTTGTGTGCAGTGAAGGCTCAGGGTGCGCCTGTAATTTTGTGCACTAATCTCCAGACTGATCTGCCGCCTTCTAAAGCGTTTCCCCTACGTTACGCAAAACAGAAAAAATAGCCCCACTTGATTAGATATCCATCACCTGTGGCGTTGTGCTGCCGACCTCAAGGACATGGGTTCGATTCCCGGCGCGGCGGCCGCTTTTCTGATGGAGGCGAAAAGCGAAAACGCCCGCATGCTATACATTTCGGCGCGCGTTAAACATCTGCAGGTGGTGAAAATTAAGCCGGAGCCCTCCAGTACGGCGCGCCTCATCGACTGTATAGCGTCAACACTTGAAACCCTACAATGAGTCAGCAGATCAGCTGTGTAACCAATGATATCGCGTGGAAAAGACAAGGAACTATGTTTGTCACGCAAAACAGTCATCGGGAAGTTTGTTGATATTTTTACGTCAGCTGTTTTTCGTGACTAAGGCAGTGTGCTCATGTGTTTACAACAAACTCGAACCATTCAAATGTTAAGCCCTAGATAGGGTTTGAGATATCTTCTTTTCAGAAGGGCGCACCACACATTATATACGCAGCAAAGCGCCACACTTTAGAAAGCTCTAAATTCGTTCAAGCTGTAGATGTTGTAGGCCGAGATTAGGCACATTTGGAGAGGAGCGCTTGTACAGAGTATCTAAAGTAATTTAAACCCTGTATATCTGCTGCACTCTTGTATTTAAAAATGCACTGTGTATTATTACAAACTGGTAAAGTAAGAGCTTCTGCGAACATGTCTGGCGGCGACAAAACTGTGTTCTCGGCGGCAAAAACGTGATGTTCACATTAGTAGGCCGTTTGCAAGCCCACACGTTGCTGCTGTTATGCATCCAACCGTATAGGAGCGGAGGGAATAAACCATTAGAAATGCTACAGGCTATGATAGAAGTATTGGTCAGAGCTAGAAATGCCAACGCACTATATGCGGTTATATTTGTAGCAGCCATGTTTTTTTTCTTCACCGCAAGCGCCCTTCGTAATCATCATCAGACGCAGCGTCCACATCAGGAGAGCGTGGCTCCGCCGCACGAGACAAGCCACGTTGCAGAGACGAACGCTCTGTCTGGTCGCAACCAAATCCCATTTCAAAGAATTCTTAGTCAAAACGCGCCAGCGCGGTTGATTCCTCTGCAGGACCAGATAAGTGTTTTTGGATGGTGCCATCCTTTAAGGTGAAATCGCCTTTTTTTCAGTGGCAAGTGTTTGCGGTAGCTGCACCTGTCTCCCTACACGAAAAGCAATACTTTTACAGCTCCCGTGAGCTTACCAGGCAACTCAGAATTTTTACTCGTGCAATGACTGGTAATACCGATCTTACGAAACAATCATTGTGCGTTCTTTCTAACTTTCCTTTCACATAATATTTCTCGTGCTTAAATTGTAACACCCCATTGAGTTCGCGAAATTCACCTACTCAACACTAGCAGTGATGTGCCAAATGTCCTATTTATTTGTCCTGAGTGATTCTTTCAATCTAAATATGTAATTTAGGACCACGCTCATTTCAGCGGCTTCATTCAGAATTTTATCCGAATTTGTGACTCACCATGAATATTCCAGATGGGCAGGATCGCGCGGAGAGTCATGCGCTTCGCTACTGCTTGTCAATGAACACATGCACTATATTCAGGAGAGAATCTAAACGGTTAGAAATAGAAGGAGGGAAAAGAATATTTACATGGCACAGAGAGGACTAGAGGTTCATGGGTCCTACTTTATTCCGCTGTGGCTAACATGGTGGGGAAAGAGACGAGCGGAGATGGTCTGGTGGATATGGCGAGTCGATGCGGAATGGCAATCTTTCTGGGAGGCTGGTGAGATTGGTACGTGGAAAAACGCACACCGAAGTGATGGTTCCACAACGAGGAACATGGCGATGGCTAGCGGCGGGAAGAGAGAGTTTAGGCCTTCACTGAAACGAAGCCTCGGTGCCCGCGCTCTGCGCCAGCGGCATACCACTCAGTCGTCGGTGGACACATGTGCAGCTTTCCCGCTCATGGCAGTCCTTTCAATAGCGATTACTTTGCAGTTATTTAGCGTAATTGAAATTTATTTTGCGCTGCTAATATTGGGGTTGAAAACTTGCTTTTCGCACAGTTTCAAGTCTTGCACGTTTTGCGACTAGGATCCTGAGCCATGGAAACTATCCCATAGAAATGCATGGGGAGCAAGATTTCACTGCGAATTGCACATAAAATATTCAGAATCCTGGAAAGTACTTCTAGTGTTTTCATCTCCACGTTGACTTCTTGCTTTCCCTAGGTTCCTGAGAGGTCGGAATTTTGAGCGAGAAAGCTGGGTATGGAAGCTTCTCCCGGCGGCGTTAAAGAAGGTCGTCGGGCCAACGCCGCAGCGGCAGCGTTATGCTACTTCCTTGTCCGAAAAGCTCCTTTTTTCGCGTTGTCTTCTTCGGTTAACTTTTGGATGTGCAAACGCTAGGCCATCCGTTCGATGGATTTGCCACCACTCTGCACCGGCCCTTCACTACAACGAGAACCATGAAGCATTTTTTTATTTCTCCCACGTGATTCCGCGACACTGTCAATTTTATACCCCACATACCCCGATGCCATCAATTTGATTTTTAACCAAATCGCTGACCCCCCATGAGTAAATATTATAACCATGAGTAAATGTTCGTGGGTAAATGTTATAACCAAGAATTCTTTTTATTACTGCCACGCAATTCTACCCATCAGTACTTCAATTTGATACCCTGCACGCCCCAGGGGCGTGATTGTAATGTTTAACCTAATCTAAGCCAGCATAATGGTTGCACAATTATAACCGGTAAGACATTTTTGTCCCACGAGATTTTTTATATCGAGACTGTCAGTTAGATACCTTACTCACCCTAGCGACATCCCTATGGATGTTGTTGGAATCTAGGACTCACCATGACCGGTCATGATTATAACCAGGAAGCAATTTCTTTTACGTCACCCATGAGATTCCCCTTAACGAGACCTTGAAGTTTACCCCCAAGAGGCCCTGCGGCATCATTCTGAATTTTATCCAATGCATGACGCACCATGTATGTGTCATGATGATAACAAACAAGCAATTTTTATTTTCCTCACGTGATTCCCCTCATCTTGACCGACAATTTAATGCCCGGCACGAACTACCGACATCATTTTGAATTTTTACTGAATATATCAATGACTGTGTAAAGATTTAATAAGGAAGCATTTTTTATTAGTTGCACGTGGATCCACTGATCGAAATCTTAAATTTGATAGCCCACACAACTTAGCGGCATCAATTTATTGTTACCCCACCTATGACTCACCATGACTGTGTCGTGATTATAACCAAGAAGCAATTTTTCATTAGCCGCACTTGATTCCCCTCATCGAAACCTTCAATTCTCTCAAATTTTTTCTGAAATATTGTACACAAAAACGCCTGATCTGTCATGTAGGATTGTACGAATGGTGGTTTCTTCTTATGTGAAAGTGCAAATTTGTTTTGAAGATTTTTTTAAATTACTGCGTCCATGCTCTGACTCTTCATATTGGGTTTCTTACTTTTCAGTATTCCAATTCTTTATTCGAGATTCAGAATTCCATGATCACTGCTCCATATCTTTCCTCGCTCCTCCATGTCCTGCAGAATACCTGTACTCCCACCTTCACCTAAGTCGTTTTGTGTTGACCCAATTGTACTTTTTCATGCCCATCCTTTTTCTGTTTGTGGAAGTAGATACACAATTATCTCAGGGCCCTCCTCTCAGCCAATCCCCCCAGCGTATCTCCCCGACTGTTGGGACCACCTATTCTTGAGTTTCCGCCTGACATTTCTCCTCTTTGCCTCACAGCTACTTGTGCGTTAGCCTCCCTTGCAATGGTGAACTGTGTTGAACCCATTTTATTGGCGTATTCGACGGCCTCATAAGAACGGTCTACGGCTTCATCATCTAGCTAGCCATTGGTGCATAAACTTGTACCATGTTTGACCTGTAGTGCTTGTTTACACTGCGACTCTGTCGTTAGTGCAAAAGAATTTCTTCATGTTCCCTGCTGTTTCTATGTTGATTAGGAATCACTAGTTGTGCTCTTTCTTTTCTCGAGGTGATTGGTAGTACAAACGTTTCTCGCTGGTACGATCCATGGTGCGTTCTCCTATTCTTCTTACCTTCATTAGCCCTTGATATCCAACTTATTGTCCCATCGTTCCTCTTATAGGGCCGCTGAACTTCCCTCGATTGAAAATTGCCAGGTTCAAGTTCCAAAGGCGGCCTGTCCGGACCCTAGAATTGTCAGCACCTGATCTGTATCGCTGCTCTGACCGCCACCGTGGATGGGTGCTCTTAATCTGTGGGGTATCGATGAAGGATAGTTCCATGGTCAATCATGGGATCTTGTGCCAAGCACTAAAAAGGGATGGAAAGATCCTTCTCTGGCAAGGGGGTGCTGTTATTCTACCAAGGAGCCCCCTACCGTGGCGGAAGCTTCCTAGTTTAGCCTTTGAAGTGTCCGGGAAGATTCCAGCATGGTTTGTGCTTGGGAAGCAAAAAGAAGAACGAAGGCAATGTAAGCACCGCAGATGCGCAAGGAGACAGTTTTCCCGTAATCTGCGAGCATCAAACTTATAAGTAATTCATCACATATAACCCTTTAGAAGCTCCATTTTTCTAATGATTGAGCAACTTCAAATGATGTTTTATGATAGTAATTTTGGCTTTTTCAGACACAGGCAAGTTTGAACATGCTAAGAAGCGATGCCAAGGGCGATTGCAACGTTTCTCCTCTATACATGACCGAACGCTCACTGAAGCGCGATGTTCCCAGACCCTGGCGCCTGATTTTCCTCTAGTATGTATAATTATTACACCATGTGCTTCTTCTAGATGGATTCTTCGGCAACAACATTGAACCTACGCAGCAATGGTGATATTCTGATTTAGCGCGAATAATCAAACTAGGAGAACGAGTGCAGTGTAGAGAGATAAAGGACAACCGATCAAAATCAGTTACAGAAACAGCAGAAGGTGTTGAAATACCTGCGTTTCAAAAACGCTTCAAGCGCAACCAAGGAAACAAAAGAATAATTGCGAAACGTAAGAACATCAAACGGTCGAGTACGGCAAAAAAACTCAATTAACACAGTTGTAGAACTCGATTACAAATGTAAATTGAAGGATGTTTGTGAATACATGGCTGTGGTCGAAGAAACGCTGGGTTATAGAAGAAAGCTTAGCGTCAACCAAAAGGAAGCTAGCTATCGATAGACGGAATGTACGCACTGAAACTCGAGGATAGTAACATTACGCACACCAAGTACGAGACAATAAAAGTAGCAGTACCATTCTACGCCAGGGCATACGACAGCGAATTTCGACCAGCCGAAACTACTGAGCATGGAAGCTTG